>NC_143144.1:14389000-15016000 GCF_059928025.1 Delphinapterus leucas
GTCCCCTGCATCAGCAGGCGGCCTCTCAACCACTGAGCCATCAGGGAAGCCCTGGGGCTACTCTTTGTTGTGGTGCGCGAGTTTCTCATTGCGGTGGCTTCTCTTGCTGTGGAGCATGGGCTTCAGTAGATGCGGCGCGTGGGCTCAGTTGTTATGGCTCGTGGGCTCTAGAGTGCAGGCTCAGTAGTTGCGGTGCACGGGCTTCGTTGCTCCGCAGCATGTGGGATCTTCCCGGACCAGGGCTTGAACCCGTGTACCCTGCGTTGGCAGGTGGATTCTTAACCACTGCACCACCAGGGAAGTCCTAAGGGTTGGGCTTGGACTTCTTTATATTCTTTCCTACTCCTGGTGCTCCGTCCCCTTCTCCCCGCCTCCCCTGCCCTCTCTCAGCTCAGTGGATTATCATAAAAGGGAGAGGTAGGAATCACATCTGATTACCTTTTGTCAGAACTACATGACAGTACCGGGCCTTCCTAAAGAAGGGGAATTTCACCCCAGAGCTGCTGGTCTGTGGGCTCACCAAGCAGTGAGAGGCAGAGACTGCTCAGGTTACCCCTGGTTTTTTGTGTTCCTATGGAAGGATTTTTGCAAAAAGATGAGTCAAGACATTGCACTTCTTAGGTTATGCTTAAGAATTCTCCGTTTGGGCTTTAACTTTTTTTTTTCCTTCTCCAAAAAGCACAGGTAGGCAAATAAACCTGGATGGGCTTGGTAAAAGAGCAGTACAAGTGCTCTTTTAACTTGAAAACAAGTGTTTTTCAAGTTACACTGAAAGAGGAAAAGAGCACCTCAAGTGAGTTAGGTGTAGAATCCAGCTGATAAGAGTTTATATAGCCAGTGGCATTTGTTTGGAGATGTTGTAGCTCAGCATTTGTCTACACAGTTTCCTGGAGGTTCTCCAGTCTCAAACCTCTTTAATTACACAGTATTGCATTCTCCTTCTCGTTGCTCTTCCCCTCAGCACCGGGAACAAGTGTCCATGTCATAACATTTAAACGTCTTGAGGGCTCTATCCTGCAGTTGGAATGGAATGTCAGGAATTTTTCTTGGGGGAATATTTATTTTTTTATGAGTATCCTTCAAACCTGTAGCCTTGGGAATTATAACTGAAGATGATTTCTTAATCCACTGCAGTAATGAGTAAAGAAGCCACATGACTGCTTAGCTCGAGAGCAATGATAAGATGAATGTTTATGTGTTTGTTGGTTCTGGGAAGCTCAAAGCGCCTTTGTAGGAAAATTTAGTTAAAAACAATAGTCGCAGCGTCTAGTTCTGATGGCAGAGGAGAGAAATTATCTTTGGCTAAGGTTATCTTCTATCTTGCCTTGTAACATTGAAATGCATGCTGGAGTGTGATGCCACGCATGTGCTTTTCCTGGCTTGCTGCTCTCGTAAGTTTGGCCCTGGTAGACTTAAAGGTTCTCCAAGTTGGCCAACCCTCGTGATGAACTCCTTGAACGTGATAGGCTGGGGGCGATGGTGGGAGCAGCCAGGATAATTGGAGCTACGATTCTGGTGTTGAAAGAGGATGAAGTGGAGCTTTTCCGAACAGATGCAGAGTGACTTACTGCAATTGATCCCATCTTTGTAGGCTTCTTTTCAAACTTTTGAACTGCTTCTTACTTTGGCTTTGCGTGTTTATCTTTCCTTTAACTTTCTAGCCATACTAGATTTGAGCCAGCGGAACTTAGAATTCGTGCCTCATTTGTGCAAATACAGTTTGGAAACTTAAGGTTAGGAAAGTTATGTGTCAATAGAAAATTTAACTTAAACCATAACTGTGTGTGTATTTCCCAGACCTGAACCCATTTAACCTGGAATCACTAAGCCAACTGGTAATTGAGCATGGACCCAGCCTAAACAGAAACAAATGGGTAGTAACTGTAGTTTCGGTCAGACTCTTCCAGATGCTCTTGCTTTATGTGAATCATAAAGAAGGATCTGAATCACCTTTGTTTGTGAAATGTTTCATGACACCATTTCCGTTTTGGGTTTGTAAAAATACTGCTGCCGACTTTTTTTTTGTTCTTCTTGCATAGAAAGATTTCCTTGACTCTGGCCATTTTCAGTACCCAGCAAAGGTATCCACTTCACCAGTTTCTTATTGCTTTTACCTTCATCTGTCATGTCTTTGTATCCAGGACATTCTAGGTTTGTTTGTAAGCAGTACATTAAACAATTTGAATTGTGAATCTGACTTCCCAGGTTTTCTTGTTTTTAAATTTCTTCTTCATAGACTGAAAGTTTTTAGGAAGGCACGCTGGTTAGCTCTGAGTGGAGTAATGAGAATTCAGAGACTTGCATAATTTTATTGGAAGGAACCTTTGTCTTTCCACTGGGTCTATCAAAGGACCTAGCTAGTGAAAATGCTTAATTAAAAACTTGTTGAATAGAACTGATATGGCCAAGCAGTCCATTATTTTTATAGATGGTCTTGATGGAGGCCAGATTTATGGAGATTACCTAGAGGCAAGAATATATGACTGCTGTGGGATTTTATTATTAACCTAATATGAAAACATTATTTGTCAATTTGAACAAATTTCATTAAAAATAATGTTATAATTTTTAGTATATGCATAAAACTGAAAAGCACAAAAAGTCACCCTTAAACATTTATATCTCATATCTGTATCTGTAGATAGATATTTAGCATATATATTTATATTTAAAGATGTAGAGAAAACTAGAGGGACAGTATGTCAAAAAAGATTATCTCTGGTGTTGGGAAGTACAAGAATAAACTGCAGAGGAAGAAAACACCATGCTGTACATAGCTGCCCCCCCACCCCCCCACCCCGCCGCGTTTTGGGAGGAGAGGAAGATAAAATATGGTGAATGTTTTGATAGCATGTTTTCCTGTTATTTTGTGGTGTTCCATCCTATGGATGTTTGGTTTGTTTTGGCTATTTGGGGGGTGAGAGAGAAGATTTGGTGCTTACTCTTAATAATTCTTCATCAGGATTAATGGAAGGAAGCCCAAGGAGATAATTCACATCTGACTTTGGATTCTGTATTATCTGAAGTTTTACCTCAAGCAAAATGACAACACAACACCTGGGTGTGGCTTGAATTTTGGAAACTGTGTATTTTCTCTTCTCGGCTCCCTCCTGCTCTTACGATACTTTCTCTTCTCCCTTCCCTGCTTCCTGCAGTTGTAGGTGGGGCTGTCTTGGTGATCGTTTCGTGATGCCCTGAGCTGATTGCCTTCCCATCTTCTCTGGCACTGGGTCCAGTTTATAGCATTTTTATAAGGTGTAGCTCAGTGTTGGCATGTGAAAGTAGTCAATGGATGTTTGTTCCGTTAACTACTTTTCTTGCAAGAAGATGTAGCTAGATTGCTCATCAAAAGGTAACTAGACTCTGCATTTCAGTCCTTGAAAAATCATATCTAGCCTTTGTCATTACTGAGGAGACTGGCTTTGTAAGGCGGAATCTCCTTGCAGCTTTTGAGCCCGTCTAGGCAGTTCTTAGCAGTTAGATGATAGAGCTGGACAAGAAGGACTAAGCATTTCTGAGGCCCCAATGGTCTGAAAGAGGTTTTGCTAACACTTCTAAACTAATTGGATGGTTTGTAATTTTTCGGTTCTTTTTTGAAGGTATTCATAACCTAACAGATAGCATAGGTGAGGGCTGTAGGTTTCCTCTTCAACAGCCTTACTGCCAGGTAATGGGTAACTACTAAAAAAAATTTTACAAGGAATTCTGCCTCACATGCAAGTCCTTATTCATGAGCAGGGCCCAGTAATGCTATTTCATAAGCTCAGTGAAGTCCTAGGTCTCTGTCCTTCTGGCACTCCTACAGTCGTTGTGTGAGACATTCCTTGAGCCAGAAGGGAAGTTGTGCAAGCAGCATGACTGACTTCTGGTCAACCCTTACACTGGAAACCCTGAGCTGAGAGTCCTGATCCAGAGGGCTTGGACCACTGGACTTTCTCAGTTCACATGCCCTGTTTGGTCAAGGGTTGGAATACCCTACAGCCTTTGTAGTCAGTCCACATGTTAAAAACATCACTATTTTACCCATGAAAATAATTTTTAACGTTCATTTTGCTAACTAACAAAGCCTTTGGTATTTATGAAAGAGAAGGAAAGATTCAGACACCTACTGGCTGACCCTGGATATGTCCTTCTGAGTGGAGGCTTTCAGATGCTAAGGAAACACACCTGGAGCGTTCTCAGCTGGAGTAATCAACCATTCCTGGGGTGTGGGTCAGAAACAGCTGATATGCATTTGTCACATGAGCTGTGCTGAAGTATTTAAAATATAATTACAGACAACACATTAGGAGGATGTTTTGTGATTATTCTTTTATGTGAGAACCGGGTTGGGAGATGCATTTGGACACAAAAAACCTGAAATATAAGGAACATTTTTGTGGTTGATGGGAAAAATTGGAAACACATTTGATGTTAAGATGGGCTGGGAAAACCTGGACACATGGTTGCCAGAGAACAGGCCCTTTCAGTGCTTTTTCCTGGGCAGAGGCAACTTGGAAGTGAGATACAAACACAGAATGCAGTCTAATAAACTTCTTCTTTACGTGGAATAGAAATGCATACTGAAGCAAGGTATACGTATAAATACAAAGTTGATTTTATGTATGAATCACATATTAAAGTGTACACAACCCTTTCACCTTCAGCAACGGTTTTTAAAACATTTGGTCTCGTGACCCTTTTACATTTAAAAAATTATTTGAGGACCCCAAAAGAGATGTCATTTGTGTGGGTTATAGCTGTTGATACTGACTATATTAGAAATGAACATCGAGGGACTTCCCTGGTGGTCCAATGGTAAAGCATCCACCTTAAAATGCAGGGGACGTGGGTTCGATCCCACGTCAGGGAACTAAGATCTTACATGCCGCGGGGCAACTAAGCCCGCGTGCCACAGCTAGTGAGCTCACGTGCCTCAACGAGAGAGCCCGTGTGCCGCAAACTGCAGAGCCCACGCACCCTGGAACCCGTGCGCCACAACTACAGAGCCCACGCACCCCAGAGCCTGCGTGCTACAACTAGAGAGAAGCCCGTGCACCACAACGAAAGATCCCGCATGTCTCAATGAAGATCCTGCAACTAAGACCCGATGCAGCCAAAAATAAATAAAAAATAAATAAATCTTTAAGAAAAAGAAAGAAATTAACATTGAGAAATTTTAATGTATTTATCAGTACATAGAGTTTAAATGTAAATTCTATGTTTACACAGAGTTTAACAGTTTATCAGAGTTTAAACATAACTCCAAACCCATTGCATGTTACTAAAAAAATTTTTTTCATGAGAAATTCTGTCTTTTCCAAAACAAGACTTGTAATGAGAAAGTGAGTGACATTTTTATATATATATATATATTTTTTTTAATTATTTTATTTTATTTCGTTTGGCTGCGTTGGGTCTTCGTTGCTGCACGCTGGTTTTCTCTAGTTGCGGTGAGTGGGGGCTACTCTTCGTTGTGGTGCAGCAGCCTCTCATTGCAGTGGCTTCTCTTGTTGCGGCGCACGGGCTCTAGGCACGTGGGTGTCAGCATTTGCAGCACGTTGGCTCAGTAGTTGTGGCTCCCGGGCTCTAGAGCACAGGCTCAGTAGTTGTGGCACACGGGCTTAGTTGCTCCGCAGCATGGGGGATCTTTCGGGACCAGGGCTCGAACCCGTGTCCCCTGCATTGGCAGGCGGATTCTTAACCACTGCGCCACCAGGGAAGCCCTGTTTTATATTTTTGCAGATCTCGGTAGTATCTCATGTACTGGGAAACAGCTGGATTCTAATGCCTGCTGTACTGGAAAATAGTTAGTATTATGAAAATAGTTTTGATCTCTCAGACCTCCAACCCCCACTGCCCTTAGAAAGGATATCAAGGATCCCCAAGGGTCCTGACAGCACTTTGAGAACTTCTGCTCCAAAGTTTCAATAAGTGCCCTCCCAACCACGACTTGATTTGGTCCTGATGCTCTCCCTGAGGCATCAGTTATAGCTCCATTTTATAGTGGAGGAAAACTGAGGTTCCTGCAGGCCTACCCTTGAGTATGCAGCATTGTGAAAGTTTCTCCGCTGCTAGTGCAGCCAATTTTTACTTTTATTTTTTTTTGGACATATAGTTGATTTACAGTGTTGTGTTAATTTCTGTTGTACAGCAAAGTGACCCAGTTATATATATATACATTCTTTTTCATGTTTTTTTCCATTATGGGTTTATTGCAGGATATTGAATATAGTTCCCTGTGCTATACACTGAGACCTTGTTGTTTATCCTTTCTATATATAATAGTTTGCATCTGCTAACCCCAAACTCCCAATCCATTCCTCTCCCAGCCCCCCTCCCCCTTGACAGCCACAAGTCTGTTCCCTACGTCTGTGAGTCTGTTTCTGTTTCGTGGATGTGTTCATTTGTGTCATATTTTAGATTCCACATATAAGTGATATCACATGGTATTTGTCTTTCTCTTTCTGACTTACTTCACTTAGTATGATAATCTACAGTTGCAGCCATGTTGCTGCAAATGGCATTATTTCATTCTTTTTAATGGCTGAGTAATATTCCATTGTATATATGTACCAGATCTTCTTTATCCATTCATCTGTTGATGGACATTTAGGTTGTTTCCGTGTCTTGGCTGTTGTAAATAGTGCTGCTGCGAACATTGGGGTGCATATACCTTTTTGAATTGTAGTTTTGTCCAGATCTATGCCCAGGGGTGGGATTGCTGAATCATATGGCAACTCTATTTTTAGTTTTTTGAGGAACCTTCGTACTGTTTTCTATAGCGGTGCAGCCAATTTTTAAATGAGGGTTTTCTGATGGTTCCGCTTGTGTGATTTGTTCTCTTTCAGTGTATGTCCTTGTTTACCATAACTTGTGTCTACCTTCTAATCAAACTTAGATTTCAGGGAGAGGGAAGCATCCACCATTATTGAGGCAACTTCATGATAAGAGATGAGCTGTTTGCAGAGAGTTATTGCTTTGGGTGATTTTCCAAACGTTCGTATACAAAGTTTTCACTGTACTATTTTAATGCTTGATGAGCATTTATGATAAGAACACAGGGTACTATTTACAATGGTTTTTTGAGTGTGTGCTTTAAATAGGTTATTTCAGGGCAGTCATTGTACTTTCTCACCTTATGTGGATTATATTTCATATACTATATCTTTGAGTAAAAGAAAGTCATTTCTTAAAATTCTAGGTTAACTGTTCTTTTTTGTCCATTAACTAAATAGTAATAGTAAAAGTTATTTTTTAACCTTTTTCTCTTTATATCCTTTTATGATTATATTTGATATATTTTCCAGTTTTTTAAAATGATTATTCTATAAAAATGAAAAATGACTTGTATTGCATTTGGAAATGTAATTACTGTTAACATTTAATTTTCTTTTTATATATGCACATACAGAAATATAATTTACATAGCTCCTTCATTTAAAACATATTTCTTGAGATCATTATTTATATTGTTATGTCACCTGTTTTATCCACTCAACATCATGTCATGAATATTTGTTCATTAGAAAGGAGAGTGGACTTGCCGAGTGTCACCTAGCTCTAATTAACTATATTTATACTCTCCACAAACTTGTGCCGTCTATGGAGGTCAAAGCAAGTCTCTCTCCCAAGCCTTTCAGGAACAGATCTATTGTATAGAATCTGTGTTTTGAAATTTTAAACTCGCAGTAGACTTTTTGTTCCATGTACTATTCCTTTAATAGTGAAAATGAATTGTGAGGAAAGTGCAAATTGCTAGAAAAGCAGCAAAGGTGGGTCCCAATTTTTACTATTTTATTCCATGCACATATGACTACCCTTTCAAGTTTCTGTAAGAGTTTCGAAGTGCTTACCCTCAATTCTGTATTATTCAGTGTCATCGCCTTGCTGTCTGGGAGCAGACCACACTTCAAGTAGCACCCATGTCCATTATAACCGCTGTGCCTTCTCACGTAGTTCAAACCTGGATTTTAGTCATTTTATATCCTGCCTTCCATCCTTAACCTCAGTTTAAACTAGAGAATTCTTATATATTCTTCTCTGCCTTCTCAAATAATATTTAAATAGTGTTGTACCTTGGAAATGATGTTGCAAAAAAGTAAGGTATGTATATTCAAAGTATATTATTAAAAAGGATCACTACTGTTCCCAAAATATACTCAAACATAAGTTCAAATAAAATTATTCTGGACCTTATTTTCTCACTGAACAAGATACCAGCACTGGCTTACTAGTTTGGGGGGGACAAAATAACAAGTTAGCGAGAGAAAGAGATTATCCCAGATGGCTTGAGTTAAGGGAAGGAATGAGTGGTTGCTTATTTTTTCTTTACCGGGTTCTTAGAGTCATTTTACTGAAGACTTGTGGGTGAGGGGAGCAGCAGAGGTGCAGTCAGTCAGAAGGGGCCGCAGCTGAGAAAAAGAGGGCAAACAGAATCCAGCAAGGTCAGCCAGGGCTAGAGGAGGATCTAGCAGATAGAGAGAGATGAGGTTGGTTTCCAGCTCTCAGCTGGAGCTGTGATTGTCACGGTCAGGGCTGGGATTTCTCTGGGCACTTAACATTTACTGGGTGCCAACCATGGGCCAGGCAGGGGCTGGTTTCTTTTCATGGAACCTCACTTCATCCTCATGACAGATCCAGGAAGGCGGATAAGAGGACAGTGAAGCCCATGGAGGTAAAGTATTTGTTCAGGGACACACGGCTAGGGAGCAGTGAGGCTGGGATTGGAACCCACGTCCGTGTGATGCCGCAGCCTCTTGCTCTTCCTAGATCAGCTGCAAATTGAAAAGATCGGGAGGTGAGACTGACGTGGGCCCACCCGAGAGCTGGAGCATGTGGGTGCTTACTCGCTCCAGTATAGTTTCCTACCAATTCCTCCAGTACTTCTCCAGATAAAGAAGCTGGATCATGAAGTATCTGTTTCCAGAAACATTTTGAAGGAAATCAGAGAGAAGCCAAAAGGGACTTAAGTTTCTCCAGAGAGGAAGTTGAGAAACTCAAGGATAGCAAACCACTAATGCCAGATGTTATTTATCCAAAGGTTTTTGGCTACGTTGCAATACTTTCTGGATCTCTGCTAGTTCTCTGCAATCTTTCTGAAGCTGCTTTGAGTTTTAAAAATATACGTACCTGAATTTGAAACCGTGGTCATTTAATCCAAAATATGCTCTTAAAACCCTAAATTCTTTGTAATAACAATGGTGGAAGCACAGAAGGAATCACTCCAAATGATTATTTGAGGTAGTATTTTATTCCAAGTGGAAAAAATATTTCTGAACTGGCAACTCTTTCAGCTAGAGTAAGCTGTGTTTTTGCTTTAAAGAAAGATTACATTTAGCGCTCCCTTACTACATACACATGGAATGTTTCCTACTTAAATGTTTAATTATTGTTCCTTAATGGAAGGCCCACAGGAGGTTTCACTGTAGCTGTCTTTGACTTTTCTACCTAAGTGATAACAAAACCTTTTATGTTCAGTCATAAGGCAACAAATAATGACATAGTCCCCTGTAATGGGTATGGAGAGGTGGATGTGGGAGGCTAAGGACAACTAAAATGTTCTCTTATAAAAAGGACTATTGATTTGTGACCTCAGTTCCCTAATTATGCTTTTTTCCCTGTATGACGTTTTCAGTAACATTCCAACTTTAATATCTTTACTTGTGATCATTTTTTTCTTTTCATTTAGAGAGTGTTTTCAAGTTACTATTTTTTGTTCCTGAGACTTGAGTCAGAGACTCTCTTCGAATTGTTTGCTTTGTTTTTTCTACCGGAACATTCTGCAGCCTGCCTCTCTATTCCCCGATACAATCCAACAGCCCATGGTTTAGTGCCCACATTGTACTCCAGTACACTTCCCTAATTGATAGAAAACTTGGAAAGGATTATTCCGCTTAATCTCTTTTTCTTCTTAATAAGGAGGGATGCAGAAACTTTTCTTTTTGACTCAGGCTGTTGAAAATGTTCCTAAAATAATAGCCCACATTCTTGCCTCTGTGAGCACAGTGGAAATGATTGCCTCCCGATGGCTGAAAACTTCGTAGTGCTTGAGAGCGGTTTTTCCTGATACCACTTCTCCTTAAATGTGTGGGAAATGGAGATCTGAAAGGAGTGGAGGTAAACAGCTTCTGGCATGGCTGCCAGAGGCCAGGGGTCCGGGTGCTGTGTCCCCGTCCCCTCCCTCAGAGAGGAGCTCAGGGTCCCGTGGGAGCCGGGCTTCCCTCCTCCATGTGTGGAGGAGTGACAAGCGTGCAGAATTCTCTCCGTGCCCCCGTGCTGCGCCTCGCCGAGCGCCAGCATCCACTCTGCTCTTGCACACATGAGGAGGGGAGGCCTACCTCGGCAGTGAATGGCCAGGAAGCGGCTGTTTTGCAGTAAATCCTCCTGATACCTACATTTCTTGAGTCGATTCCTCATGGAAGTCCTGGCTGATGAGGACCTGCTGTGGCACCCAGAGCTCCCCTCACACTGTCCCACGGATGGTCAACCCCTCCGAGCCCCGCTGTGCTCCCCTGGGACCCGAGGCCTTAACTGCTGCCCTGACTCGGTCATGCCTCTGGCTTCATTGGAACTTTCCTTACAACACGTTTGAAAGTGAAGCTTAGTGGGTAAGCTTCCGTGGTGGGGATGGGCTGCTCCGTGCTGGAGAGAAGACACTTTGAGGTTTTGCTGGGGTGGTCTCGCACCCATGGTTAAAAGGAGAACTTTCCTTCCTAAGGAGTAGTTGTCTGTGTGTGGGCGCTCATTGGTGGCCAGCACCGTAACAGTGGTGATCCATGTAGCAGTGGTCACACCCCAGAGCCTGGCCTGGTGGGGAAGAGTGTCTCCCTGGCTGCATTGCTCTTGTTTTACAGTCCATCCCAGGCAGAGAGATTCAGCGCTGTCACTGAATGTCATCCTCTCATTGCCAGGTGATTATTTCCTTCTCTCAGGAGGGAGGTTGCGTGGGAAGTGCTCATTCCTAAGCCTTCCTAATGTTTGAAGTGATGGGAGTTTTTAAATTCCCCACCCCTGAGCCGCTTGTGAAGCACTGGCACCTCCCCATTGCCACCTAATCTGCTTCTGGACGACTCTGCCCCCTCCGTTGAGTCGGTGTGTTCTCAGAGGGAATGCAGGCTAACTTAGCTTAAAGGGAGTATGATGAGAAAGGTACGTCTACAGAGCAAAGAAAGCCCTGGATGTTTTCCAAAGTATAAAAGAACAGCCTTTTGGATTATCCATTATTTTGGATAATAGGCCATTTACACTGTTGCTCACTTTTTAAAAAAATTAATTATTTTTTTTTTGCTGCGTTGGGTCTTCACTGCTGTTCGCGGGCTTTCTCTAGTTGCGGCGAGCGGGGGGCTACTCTTCGTTGTGGTGCGCGGGCTTCTCATTGCGGTGGCTTCTCGTTGCAGAGCTCGGGCTCTAGGATTGCGGGCTTCAGTAGTTGTGATTCGTGGGCTCTAGAGCGCAGGCTCAGTAGTTGTGGTGCACGGGCTTAGTTGCTCCGTGGCATATGGGATCTTCCCGGACCAGGGCCCGAACCCATGTCCCATGCATTGGCAGGCATATTCTTTTTTTATGCGGTACGCGGGCCTCTCACTGTTGTGGCCTCTCCCGTTGCGGAGCACAGGCTGTGGACGCACAGGCTCAGCGGCCATGGCTCACGGTCCCAGCCGCTCCACGCCATGTGGGATCTTCCCGGACCGGGGCACGAACCCGTGTGCCCTGCATCGGCAGGCGGACTCTCAACCACTGCGCCACCAGGGAAGCCCCCCCTTTTTTTTTTAAAGATTTTATTGGAGTATAATTGCTTTACAGTGGTGTGTTAGTGTCTGCTTTATAACAAAGTGAATCAGCTGTATGTATACATATATCCCCATATCCCCTCCCTCTTGCGTCTCCCTCCCACCCTCCCTACCCCACCCCTCTAGGTTGTCACAAAGCACTGAGCTGATCTCCCTGTGTGCTATGTGGCTGCTTCCCACTAGCTATCTATTTTACATTTGGTAGTGTATATATGTCCATGCCACTCTCTCACTTCGTCCCAGCTTACCCTTCCCCCTCCCCGTGTCCTCAAGTCTGTTCTCTACGTCTGCATCTTTATTCCTGTTCCTGCCCCTAGGTTCTTCAGAAACATTTTTTTTTTTTTTTTTTTTTTTTTAGATTCCATGTGGCGGGCGGATTCTTAACCGCTGTGCCACCAGGGAAGTCACTGTTGCTCACTCTTAATCACTCCAGTTGAGTTCTACGGCTATGTGAGAACTGATTCTATTATATTTTTCTCTGAATTTTATGCTCTGGATTTTTTTGGCACTCCCTGCCACCAGCCTCCCCTTCCCAGCGTCAAGCAACATTTCCATTAAATTTGAAAACCTCTTCCAAATGGAGTGCATACAAGAGAAATGAACCTCAGTGTTTAACAGAGGTGGTGGTTTTTCAAGTTCAAACTGTGAGAGGAATTTTGTGTCTGCTTAGGATGGGAGTAAGAACAGAAGAACTTACGTGACAGCTTGTATTTGATTCTAGGAAAGGGTTTAATCAGGGAGAGAGAGGTGGTATTCAGAGTTTGAAGTTGTGCACAGAAAGTTCCTAGAAGCGTCCTAGAGTTTTAATTTGTTTGGTTTGTTTCTTTTTTTTAAATTGAGGTATAGTTTACATGTAACATTGTATTAGTTTCAGGTGTACAACATAATGATGTGATATTTGTATATGTTGTGAAAGGATCACCACAATACATCTAGTTAACATCTGTCACTATACATAGCTACAAAAAATTTTTTTTAAAATTTTATTTATTTATTTGTGGGTGCGTTGGGTGTTCGTTGCTGCATGTGGACTTTTCTCTAGTCGTGGTGAGTGGGGGCTACTCATTGTTGTGGTGCGCGGGCCCTAGAATGTGTGGGCTTCAGGAGTTGTGGCACATGGGCTCAGTAGTTGTGGCTCACGGGCTCTAGAGAGCAAGCTCAGTAGTTGTGGCACACGGGCTTAGTTGCTCTGCGGCATGTTGGATCTTCCCGGACCAGGGCTCGAACCTGTGTCTCCTGCATTGGCAGGCGGATTCTTAACCATTGCACCACCAGGGAAGTCCCAGATTTTTTTTTTCTTGTGAGAAGGACTTTTAAGATCTGTTCTCTTAGTGACTTTCAAATATGCAATACAGTATTATTAACTGTAGTCACCATGCTGTATTATTTTCCTTTTAGAAAATAAATGGTAACTTTATTTCTTGTCCTAAAAATCAGTGAAATCTTTCTACTGTTCATACTTATTAATTACAGGAGGAATAAGAATCTCTTTATAGTCTTGTTTAAGGATAATGCAAAGTCTCAGATAATTGTGCTTAATAATATTGAAGGTTTGGGAATTCCTTGGCAGTGCAGTGGTTAGGACTCCGCGCTTCCAACTGCCGGGGCATGGGTTCGATCCCTGGTCTGGGAACTAAGATCCCGCATGCCAAGTGGCATGGTCAAAAAAATAAAAAAATAAATATTGAAGGTTTCATATGTTGAGACATCTTTTGAAGTGTTACTTGAACTATTTTTAATAATGGTGCTTTCCTAAATTTGAGCACTTCACAGAGCCACCAAGAAACCTAAGTGGTAGTGGTAATATTTGTATTTAGAATATTTATCAGTTTATTATAATAAGTTATTCATGATCAACTTCTTTACCATCATAGGTATCCACGTTTAATACTGTTTTAAAATATCTTGTTTTTCTTGATCCTCAGATATTGATTGATACGGTTCTTGGGAGCATATGTGAAAAAATACTCCAAGTTTTTTAAAGAGATTATTTCAGCTTTTCATGTGCCTCTGTTGTGTTGTGTGGTGTGACGATGTTATATATTCCTCTTCAATTACCGTCTGTTTAGACGTCTCGAAGGCCACTTGTATTTGCTTCCGATTGCTTCTGTAATAAACTGCCACAAACTTGGTGGTTTAAAACAACACTAAATTATTATCTTACAGTTCTGCAGGTCAGAAGTCCAAAATAGACCTGTCTGGCCTAAAAATCAGTGCCTCGGCAGGGCTCTGTTACTTCCAGAGGCTCTAGGGGAGAATCCCTTTCCTTGCCTCTTCCGGCTTCTAGAGGCTGCCTGCGTTCTGTTCCTTGGCTCAGGGCGCCTTCCATCTTTAAAGCCAGCAGAGAAACCTCGTCAAATCTCTGACTCCTAACTCTTCCATCTTTTAAGGACCTTTGTGATTACACTGGGCCCACTCAGAGAATCAAGGATAATCTCCTTATTTTAACTCAGCTGTTAGCAACCCTAATCCCATCTGCAACCCTTATTCTCCTTCCCCCTGTAACCTGACCTATTCACGGGTTTCAATGATCAGGATATGGGGGCCATTATCCTGCCTATTGTACCACTTAAACTGCACATAGCCAACACAAAATTCAGTTTTCCTACCCTAAACTTAGTCTTCCTCTGTTCTGTGTCTTAGTAAATCACTCCCCTATCTATCAGTTGAGCAAATAGGTACTTCAGAGTTATCTTTGATTCCATCTTTTGTTTTCTTAATATGTAATCTATCATCAACTTTGTGTATTTTGCTTCCGATAGCTTTCAGATCAAAGAAAGACATCTGTCTCTGCCATACCTGTACTAGGGTACCTTTTAGGAGTAGGTACCCTGGTATAGTAGGAACTTCCTAACTACTCTCCCATAATGTTTTTTTTTTTTTTTCTGCTTTATTGAGGTATGATTGTCGCATAAAAATTGTGCAGTTGGTCCTCTGTATCCACAGGTTCATGTCACAGATTTGACCAAACGCAGACTGAAAATATTTGTAAACTAATTCCAGAAAGTTCCAAAAAGCAAAACTTGAATTTGCATCTTGCAGGCAAGTATTTACATAGCATTTACATTGTATTAGGTATTATAAGTAGTCTAGAGATGACTTAAATATATTGGAGGATGCATTAGGTTACATGCAAATACTATGCCATTTTATATAAGGGGCTTGAGCATCTGTGGATTTTGGTATTGGCAGGGGTCCTGGAACCAATCTCCCTGTTGATACCGAGGGGTGAGTGTATATATTGAGGTTGTACAACATGATTATTTTTTTAAAGTGTACAGCATTTGGGTATATTCTTTTGACCTCTAGACGTTTTCCACACTTTGGCTAGAGTGGTCCTTAAAAATGCAAATATGCTAGTGTCATTTCTCTTCTTAAAAGCTTCAAGACAGGGCTTCCCTGGTGGCGCAGTGGTTGAGAGTCCGCCTGCCAATGCAGGGGACGTGGGTTCGTGCCCTGGTCCGGGAAGGTCCCACATGCCGCGGAGCGGCTGGGCCCGTGAGCCATGGCCGCTGAGCCTGCGCGTCCGGAGCCTGTGCTCCGCAACGGGAAAGGCCACAACAGTGAGAGGCCCGCGTACCGCCAAAAAAAAAAAAAAAAAAGTCTGTGATGTGGTCTCAAGATTGATCCCGTCATTCTCTGTGGTCCTCTTTCCAGTTCCTACTCTGCCTCAAGGCCTTTATGTGGACTCTTCTGTCTGCTGTGAAGCTCTCCCATCTCCCTGACTGCTCATCATCTTTACTTTGTTAACTCATGTTCATTCTTCATATTTTGATCAATACCCTTCCATACAGAAAACCTTCCTTGTGCTCTTTGCTCTGTATCAGGGACTCCAGCTGAGTGTTCTCAGACTTCCCTGTAGTTTTTCTTCATAACTGTTGTCACAGTTTGCAGTTTGAACTATTTTATTGAGTAGTTGAGTATCTCTACTCTGAATGTAAACACAAAACTGTCATATACACACCACACACGTGTACACACATAATTTTTCAGTAACTGTTCTTAGCTCTGCTATGTTGAAGTTCCCTTTTCTGTGAGGTAGAATATAACATATTCCTGAATGATGTTTCAATCAGATATTATAACTTTCCTTTCTCATTTCTGTGTTTAAGTCTCAATCTTGTTCTTTTTACATCTTCTGTCTTCAAATCAGGAATGGGAAGAAATAACTTCTTCCTCCATGAATTCTAGTCTCCTTAAAATGTGACCATCGCTGTGTTCTCAGTCCCCCTTTTGTATTCCCCGGGGTTGGGTGGATGGTATGATGCAGGGCGGAGTTAAGGCCGGTCCTGGTGTCTCTTAGTAAAATCTGGGAGGAGGGTTTCCCCAACATCTGGTGCTCTGAAGGCTGCCCTCTGAACATGTGCTGTGGTGTACTTATCTCTGGGCCTTAGCCATAATTTAGGATTCAGGGATCATTGCTGTGATGCTATTACATAATTTCTCTGTGTGGTTGTTAATTAATTTCTCTCTCCTTCATTGGGCAGTAAGGTTCATGGGTAGTAATCATATCTGTTTTTCCTCTTCGTTTATTTCTCAGTGTGGGTGACCAACTATTAGTTTAGGACTGAAGCGTTTCTGAGGAAATGGGACTTTCAGTGCTAAAAACGGGAAACTCCTGGGCAAATTGGGGTGAATTAGTGTATTTCAGTGTTTTCTTAGCGTAGTGACTGACAAAGTGGGTATAAAACGGTTTTTGAATAAATGAGTACAGAAGAGTTTGACAAAGGCTAACGTGATTGCAAGATGTTTGCAAGTGTTTCTGCTTCACTCAGTTAGCAAATATTCAGAATAAATACAGCTAGTCATTGTGCAACCTCACCTGTACAGTTATTAATTTCCTTCACCTTAGATCTCTAGCTTACAGTTGTACTTGGCAAGTGTTAATGAGTTATAGAGGTAGAGTATGAAAAGTGGAATTCAGTTGACTCAATGCTTTGTGAAGCAGATCAGTAATTTGTGATATTAAATAAGACTGGAGTCATGTGTTTATATAGCACTTCAGTATTGCATTTTTTTCTTCTGATTTTGAAGAGTGTTTTGCATTAGCAAATAAGGATCAGGTAGTCTGAGTGGTCTGTTCCTATCCAGGACCATATGACACAACCTTTGTGTGGTCATTTTGAAATCCAGTTTTAAAAAAATCAGCTATGATTCTGTTTTCATATTAATTATTATTAACTCATTAGTTCATTTAATCATCAAAACTCTAGACAGGGCTTCCCTGGTGGTGCGGTGGTTGGGAGTCCGCCTGCCGATGCAGGGGACGCGGGTTCGTGCCCCGGTCCGGGAGGATCCCGCGTGCCGCGGAGCGGCTGGGCCCGTGAGCCATGGCCGCTGGGCCTGCGCGTCCGGAACCTGTGCTCCGCAACGGGAGAGGCCACGGCAGTGAGAGGCCCGCGTACTGCAAAAAAAAAAACGAAAAACAAAAAAAACCTCTAGACAGTGTAGGTATCATTCTACCAGTGTGACAGATAATGATATATTTTCGGAGAGGTGGTTAAGACGTATTGTTACTATATGTTAACAGACATACAACTTTTGTTCTGAAAGGTAGGGGTTGGTATGCTACACACAAGATACACAATATTGCTAATATTCATTTACACCAGTTAGGCTTTATCATTTAAGAGATATCCTCACCTTATTATTTAAATTTTTCTGTAAATGTAAAATGAGTTTACACATGCTAGTTATCAAAATGTAGTCACATGCAATTTTCTCTATGAGGATTAAATACTCTTAAGTAGAGTAACTAAAAAAATGCTACTTATTTCTTTTATTCTTTGGTTTCTTAACCCATTTATTCATTCATCCATCCATCCATCCATTTAATGTGCTTTATATGTCTGCTGTATTTCAGATATGTAGATTGGGGGATTGATGGGTAAAAAAATAAAGTGATTAAAATCCAGTTTCTGTCTGGGTGAAATTCAAGGTCTGTAGTTGAATGTTCTTGGTAACTCCTCTGACAAGCAGTTAGCTTCACAAATATTTGCTGAGTACTTTAGTGTCAGACCCTGTTGTTAGGTGCCTGAAATACAGTGTGGAGAAGATCACAGATTTCTTACACTCACATGTCATATAGTAGATGTAGACACACACATACACTATACACAGACATACACACGCTACACACTATGTATGTGTATATATTGGGCTGGCCAAAAAGTTGGTTCAGGTTTTTCTGTAACCCGAACGAACTTTTCGGCCAACCCAATATATGCAAGTGCCTATATTTGTATAGGTATAGAAGCATGCAATTGCATACAAACATGTATATATCATTTGGAAATTGTGTGTGTGTGTGTGTGTGTGTGTGTGTATGTTCACTCAGTTGAGGTTGACTTCAGCAAACAGGCATCAACCAAACATTTTTAACTTGCAGCCAGGGTCTTCTCTGGTCGGGTTTGCCCACTGCTTCTCTGTGGGAGAGACACAGGATCTGCCAGGCAGCCTCTTCACAGCTATGGGTTTTATTTGTATGTATTGTGCAGAAGAATGTTACCCCGGTGGCCTAATTAAGACCTCATGAATAGTGAGTGCCACATGGCTCATGTATAATTTGTGTATCATGAATATTTAGTGTGCCTCAGGTGCCTTCTGCACATTTAGTGCCTTAGTGCCTTATGAGTATTAGCCGTCTTCTGCATATTTAGTGTTTCATGAATTTTAGGTGTCTTTTGGTCCTTCCATCCCTTTCTGTGTTCACATGCAAATGTTCAACTTACTTTGTCGTGTCTCATTACTTATCTATGCTTAACACACCTGAGGAGTTTCATCTATGCATCTATTTTCTTGTGTTATTGAGCAGAATTTCCAGCCGTGTTGAGCAGAATTGAATTTTCTCAAACAACACAGTAGGTGTACCTCACGGATGCCCAGTTGTAAAGTTCCTTGAGCCTTGTACCAGAAGCTTCAGGGAAAAGAAAAATATATTTTTATTGTTTCTTTTTCTTTTTTTACTTTATTTTTTATTGAAGTATAGTTGAATTACAATGTTGTGTTAATTACTGCTGTACAGCAACGGACTCAGTTGTACAAATATATATTCTTTTTCATATTCTTCTCCATTATGGTTTATCATAGGATATTGAATATAGTTCCCTGTGCTATACAGTAGCGCCTTGTTGTTTATCCATCCTATATATCATAGTTTGCATCTGCTAATCCCAAACTCCCAATCCAACCCTCTCCCACCCTCCCACCCCCTTGGAAAAATATTATTCATGTTCAAAATTTCAGGTCAATATCATGAAGTTTGTGGACGGAGATGGCAATGCTGTTTGAAACTCCTTTCTGTCTTCAGGGTTTTGAATTTAGACTTGTCAGTTTTATTCCTCTGTGTTGTAAACATTTTTAATATTGTATAGTCCAAAGTTATAGTGTATGGAAATGTTATTTTGTAAGAAAAAGTGTTAGGCTAAGGTAAATAGGTTTTGGGTGGCTAAGAAGCTCCATTTCATTCTGACCAAGAGTTAGATATTCATGATCTAACTCCTGGCTTTTGAGTAAACCTGGGAGCATGTTTAAGGTTAGCGGTAATTGATAGGATTGTTTGCATTTTCTGTGTATTATGGGAAGCAGTTCATTCATTTTCATTAATAACTGGTCAGGTGTCTTCTCTGCCACCTTCAGAGAGGATCTCCTCTAGATTGTTTGAGAAGCCATCTTTGAAGAGACTCCCCAGCCACCCCACATATACTACCTAGAGAAGTGGTTCTATACAGTAGAAGGGCTTTCCCATGGACTTCCCTGGTGGTCCAGTGGTAAGGAATCCACCTTCCAAGGCAGGGGCCGTGAGTTTGATCCCTGGTCAGGGAACTAAGATCCCACATGCCTTGGGGCAACTAAGCCCGCGCGCCACTACTACTGAGCTCGTGCGCCTCAATGAGAGGCGCTGCAAACTACAGAGTCCACGTGCTCTGGAGCCCGAGCGCCACAACTAGAGAGAGAAAACCCGCATGCCACAACTAGAGAGAAGCCAACGTGCCGCAGTGAAAGATCCCGCACGCCTCAGTGAAGACCCCGCATGCTGCAACTAAGACCCAATGTACCCTAAAAAATAGATAAATTTTTAAAAAATTAAAAAAGAGAAGAAATTTGCCTTTTTTTTTTTTAAAAAAAGTGCTTTTCCAAAGTGATTGAAACCAAATAAACTTGGATAATTGGGGAAATCATCAAAAAATACACACATTATAAATATTTTATTATACCCTTAAAATATAAATATCCATTTACATTTTTTTTGTTGTTGTTACAGGGCCCAGGCCTTTTCTGAATATGAGGGATTAGAAGCAGTCACATTTTTTTAGGATTATTTATTTGATGGACATTTGGGAACAAATACAGCTGGGTCTTGGTAACAGACAGCAGAGTTGATGGGAGTGGAGGTGCCCAGGGTGCACGCGTGTATCTCATCAGCCTCGAGGGTTCAGGGCCCTCCAGTGTGTGGGTCCCTTCGTCTCGCAGAAGGACGGGGAGAGCGATGGAGATGTGCGGGTTGATTAGGAGAGCTGCCCCTATTGGTGTGACACCTTCAGTTCTCCTTTATGTCTAGCTTGAATTTCAAGCTGAGCTTCTCTGCTCCACATCAGAGACAGAGCAGGTAAGAAGGGCATTTCTTGTATCGGAGGCTCTCCTTTGTGTTACTCTGGAGCCACCTAAGCAGGCAGGGCCTGGCAGCCTGAGTAGTGGTGTCCAGCGGACCCAGCTCCAGAGGGCACGGGCCCCACGTGTGTTCTGTGTGGGAAGAGCGGATCCCATGACTCTTAACGCTGCTTTGAATACGCAGAAGTAGCTAACATCCCACTCTGAGTGCTACACCCCAGGCTGCGTGCTCTGCCTGGCGGAGCACATCTGACCCTCGTGACGTTGGACGGCTGAGCAGACGCTGGCAGTGCTGTTACCCCTCGCCACTGGAGCACCAGGTAGGGTGACCAGTTGTCTTAGTTTGCTTGCACCTGAGGGTTTTCCCGGGAGCCTGGAATTCCAGCGCTAAAAACCCTTTGATGAGTTGTTCCTCCAGCCTGTGACTCCTGCCTGAGGGCCCTGCAGCCCGAGGAGTTTTCTCAGAGCAGAAGCTGCCCTCCACCAGTGACAGGCTAGAATTGGGGGTGGTGAATGTCTGCCTCCAAGCCCCTTGAGGGGCAGCCCTGAGAGGTTCCCTGCAGAACTGGCCCTGAGGCCGGCAGAGGGCCCCGCTCACACACCTGGACCAGCTTCCTCCTTTGCTGTCTTTCCCTTCCCCCTTCCAGTGACCCCTGGGATCAGCTTCTGCATACATGACTTTCACTCAGCTGCTTGTCACAGAGTCTGCTTCTGGGATAATCCAATTAAAAACATAGGGCTGGGAACTCTTTTTGCCCCCTTTTCACGTGGGGGAGGTTAAGTCATCTTGCTCAGAGTCGTTCGGTGGGCGCACCGTAGAGCTAATAAGGAACTTTTCATTATCACGTCGTGTACGGCTTTGTTTCCATCCTTGCCCACTGGCAACTATTTCCAGAAAATCTAAAATTTTATTTATTCCTGTGGAATTAACAATAAGCAACCGTCAGCCCAGTGGGTTGATGGATGGTATGCTATTTTATCTGTGCTACACTTAATGTCAGAGGATTGAACGTGGAGCAGAAAACTCGTTGTAGAGGAGTTTGGAGCTGTTTTGACTAAGGAGAAATCCATCTTTCACACACAGTTTCCCAAACCAGGGAGTTGCTGACTAAGGACGCAGTGCTTATCCCTCGCCCTAGTGATGCTCAGCCTGGCCTTGGCTGGAAGCAGGACTTCGACGTCTCCGACCAGATTGGATGTAAACGGCCTGCTTGTGCTGAGGAGTTGTGTCTGCTGCTTCTTGGCTCTCAGCCTGGAGCCTTCTATCTATGAAATGACTCATTATAAGGAAGTCTGTTAAAAACAAATCCCTCCCTGTTTTAGAGCATCTCCTAAAATTTCTCTGTAATTAAAGAATTTTGCTGCTTTCAGTTCTAGTTGCTGCCAAGAAACGTAGTGTGCATTGAGAATGGCTGTGATACTTATGGTACTTGAATTTCTTGTGAAGATGGATGCTTTGGGGAATGAGCGTATTTCCCTCTTATCTGAAAGCGAGCGGTTTGGGAATCATAACAGACTTAAAACTCCTTTCACGGCAAACCTACAGCCTAACTGAAAGCGCTCCAAGTTTCTCTAATAAAAGTGACTCCTGTCTCTGAGCATTTAAGTTTCTTTCCCATTGTTCTCAATCCCTTGTAGTTTTATAGGCTCTTTAGATTGCCCATTGAAAAAAAGGCAACTGCCTGGCAGATGATCCCAGAAATAAAATGAGATTATGCAGAAGTGTAGAGTATAACCAATGCCCATGTTTAGGAATCAGTGGGAAATAGTTTACTTGAAAAAAGACGTAGAAGAATTTTGCCTTTGAGAAACTGACCTTTGACCATAAGTGCTCGCTTGCCCTTTCCAGTCTACTAATCCTTTCTACTAGTGCACTTATGCCTTCCCTCAAAGATCTAAACAGACACTCCCTGGTTTTGGGAAATATGCTTTCATTCATTCATCACATCTGGCTCCTCATTTCACAGCTTCACATCTGCTTCACATCCTGTTCCCTGAAGGTGCCACACACACGCGTGCTTGTTCACATTGCTTTAGGTGCTGTTGAGTTGTAAGAAGATAAGAAATGCTGGGAAGGATTAAACCCAGTGTGAGTGTGACTTGGGGGCCTCTTCCCTTGGTGAGACTGAAAAGCAGATTCCTTTTACCTGTTGTTGCAGAGTGAAGAGAATGGGAAGGTAAGCTGAACTGGTACGGAGGTTGTAAGATGCAGCAAGAAGATGCCGGTTCTCTGAATATGAGGCACCTAGAGTTATCTCAGAAAGGCTGATGTGTCCTCAGGAGTCGAGCTGTCTGCTTTTTGACCCCGTGGACCCCCAGCTTCTCAAAACACACTCTCTCCTTGTGGACTGTGGAGTGAATGAATTGCTCTGAATCCTTTTCGCACCTAGTTCTGTTTCTCAGGTCTGCCACCAAGTTTCATAGGTTTGCTAACCGCATGTAAAGTAGTGCTTAGCAGTGTTTTTCAAGATGAGGTGGTGGTGCATGTATTTCTAGAATACATAATTTCCCAGAATGTGACAAACCTTCGTATTTTCTGCGTACCTTTTATAATTTTATAGATGAGATTTTATGATGTTCTCAACTTCTCCTCCCTAGAATGAAAGTTTCCACAGAAAACTTTGTTAGAGGATAAGTAGTCTCTAATAAATACCTTGTTCATTATATTAATTGGTCTTATCTGGACACAGTCCTTTCTTCAGGTGTCTTGATGAGAAATACACGCAGTATTCCACATATGGCTATTAGTTTGGGATAATATTCTTTGCTCTCTCTTTTGTCATTGTTCATTTTTTTTCTTTGGTGAGGGCTGGGGGGAAGATGGTGGAGAAAGTTGGGACAGTTAGATTTTGAGTCACTTGATACCGACCAGGGTTCTTGGCCTTCCCCAGTCAATAGAAATTGACCAGAGGCCAGACAGGAAATTCAGGCAAGGCTTTATTGGGTCCCCTGCTGCAGCAGGGGGGAGCGAGTCTCCCTTGCGTGTCCCCACCTTCGGGGGGACCAGCTTGTTCCTTGTATGGGGTGGTAGGGGCGTGTCCGGGGGTAGGGCTGGAGGGGCTGCTTAGGTGGTCTGCCCACCCCTCTGGTGGTGGTGTGTGCAGGGGGTGAGCGCAGTTCCCTGCTTTTGCTCCCAGCTCTTCGGAAGTGGCAGTTGAGGTTTTTTGGTCTTTTTGTATCTTTCGTCCAGAATTTGCCTGCATGCATGTGGTTATTTTTAGTCGCTTACAGTTTCTTTGTATTTTGTTCCCAGTTCCCTGCTTTTGCTCCCAGCTCCTCGGAAGTGGCCGTTGAGGTTTTTGGTCTTTTTGTATCTTTCGTCCAGAATTTGCTGGCATGCATGTGGTTATTTTTAGTCGCTTACAGTTTCTTTGTATTTTGTTGCGGAAGGAGAGGTTCATCCAGGTGCAAGCACTGCAGCAAAGGGTTCCAGGTCCCAGCCTGTCTCATTCTCCCCCGAGAGACTCTACACCCTTATTCTTAAGGGGTAAGGGACCGAAGGTCTCTTCTTCTGAAACTTCTTTCTGCTGGACAGGGGCCACAGACCCTAGCCTACCCTAGAGGTGTAGAAGTCCCTTGCTAACTGTTCCAAGGACCTATAGGGACCTGGGCCACCCTCTGCTGGAATGGATTGAGTTCCTTGAGCCATCATGAGCCTTGCTTCAAACTGTTGCAGCCTAGAAGACACAAATTCAATCAAAAGGTTAAATAAACAAGGGCTAAAAAGGAGAACAACAACAATAGCCATTAAAGGGCCTACAGGGACTTCCCTGGTGGCACAGTAGTTAAGACTGCATGCTCCCAATGCAGGGGGCCCGGGTTTGATCCCTGGCCAGGGAACTAGATCCCACATGCATGCTGCAACTAGGAGTTCTCATGCCACAACTAAGGAGCCCGCCTGGTGCAACTAAGACCCGGTGCAACCAAATAAATAAATAAATACTAAAAAAAAAATGGAGGTGGAGGGCCTAGAAAGGGAAGGAACCAGGTTAACTTTGGGGGCGCGTCTGTAACTGTTGAGCAGACAGGGAAAGCCCCAATAAAGCCTTGCCTGAATTTCTTGTCTGGCCTCTAGGCAATTTCTGTTGATTGGGGAAGACCAAGAACCCTGGTCAGTATCAACTGTCTTTAGAGAATAGTCTCCAGTGATGTTGATTTTCTTCCTAACTTTAAGTCCTTCAAATAATTTTTAAACAATTCTTCTTAATTTTCTCTTACTTACCTGTCCTCTTCTTCTCCCATCATTTCCACCTGGAAGAGGGAAGGACACAGTAGCAGATCAGTGTGGATTGCTTGACCAAGGAGCATCTCCATTTAAAAAATTTGAGACCAGTTTCCCTGCATTTCAGGGGCAGGACGGTGACAAGTACAGGAGACTTTTTTTTCTGATGGGAATATTTCTTCATACACTGTAGCCACTTGAGTGCCTCCCAGAGAGCATTCTTGCTTAAACCAATGCAATTTTGATTGTCTTTTGCAAAATCTAGTAGAACAGGGATGGGAAGGAACACCCGCACTTCTGTTTTGTGATTCCTTGCGCTTTGAGACGTTCTTTGGGCAAAGATTGGTTACGAATTGCTTCAAGATGCATCCACTGAAGCTCGAGATATTCTTTCTTCAGTGCTGGAGGTGAACTCTTTGCTCTTCCCTTGGCCCTCATTGTCTCTGCTCGTGAGTGTGGGGGGGGTTTCTCTTGGTGTGAACAGCAGCGCTATTTTGAGAAGTTGACGCTCAGCCTTTGCTGCTATAACAGGCACGTAACATAGCACCCCATTTTTCAAAACCGTTTTTGTTGGCTCGTGATTTGTGCTCGTAAAACGTGCTTATTTGGAAGCCCCACAGCTGTAGAGTTCTGTTTATAGACGCTGAGCAGGTACAGTTAAGCTGACTGCCTTGTATAGGGGAAGAGTCTGTGTGGAATCAGGACCAGGGAATGGGAAGGTGGAGGCTGTCTCTACCTCACAACAGTGGGAGGAGCTTGGCAGCACCTACTAGAAGGCAGGCATTCTAGCTTGGGTAGACTTTTGAAGAATTTGGGCAAGATGTACTGTTTGGTACATTTGTTTTGACTTTGTTAACCTTTTTTTTTTTAATGGGAGTATAGTTGATTGACAATGTTATGCTAGTTTCTGCTGTACAGTAAAGTGAACCGGTTATACATATATGTATATCCACTCTTCTTTAGATTCTTTTCCCATATAGGCCATTACAGTACTGAGTAGAGTTCCTTGTGCCATACAGTAGGTCCTTAGTACTTACCTGTTTTATATATAGTAGTGTGTATATGTCAGTCCCGGTCTCCTAGTTTATCCCTCTGCTTGACGTCGTTAATCTTAAATAGCCTTTGTAAATACAGGCTTTACTGGGTTTAGTTAGATATATGAGTTAATACAAATTCATAAAGTTCTTATTTTTTCAAAGGAGATAATTTTGAAAATTATTTCAAAATAATTTTGAAAATGATTAGACTTATGATAAAAACTCTTAAGTGGTTTTTACTTTTAGGTATGGGGTCATTTTCAGAGTACTGCAGCTGTAGCCCAAGAAAAATTGGGAAATGGAAAAAAATAATACTATAATATAGTAATCATGTTCTTTCATAGCATACACATTTTGGCCTTTTGATGAACATCCCTAGTTTTTGTGTGTATATTTAAAAAATAATAGTTGTAATCATATTTCACATACAATTTTATGACCCATTTAAAAATCATGCCTATTTAAAAGTTTTATTTTTACTGGATAGTTTATTATAATCATTGTTTCTTTACTGCTTCACCTTTTGCAAATCATCACAACCATCTTTTCAAATAACTTTAAAATGTTTGAATAAGTGCCTATATCTAAATTTTCTTAATTCTCATATTGCTTTTGCCATGCCTTTTGCTTATTTTAAATATTACTAAAATGAACACATTTGTGCTGATAGTTTTTCTTCTCTATTTCATGTTTTGGGTTATATTCTTAGGACCTAGTCTCCTAGAAATAGACTAACAATTCTTTTTTTTAAAAAAAATAAATTTATTTATTGATTGCTGCACTGGGTCTTTGTTGCTACGCCTGGGCTTTCTGTAGTTGCAGTGAGCGGGTGCTACTCTTTGTGGCGGAGCGCGGGCTTCTCATCGCGGTGGCTTCTCTTGTTGTGGAGCACGGGCTCTAGGCACATGGGCGTCAGTAGTTGGGGCGTGTGGGCTCAGTAGTTGTGGCTCGCGGGCTCTAGAGCGTAGGCTCAGTAGTTGTGGTGCACGGGCTTCGTTGCTCCGCGGCATGTGGGATCTTCCCGGACCAGGGCTCGAACCCGTGTCCCCTACATTGGCAGGCAGATTCTTAACCACTGTGCCACCAGGCAAGCCCTACAATTATTCTTTATGTAAACCAAATTACTTTCCGAAATGATTATGTGAATTTATACTTCACTCTGCAAGCACTATATTCTTACTGACGCTCACGATATTACTGAACTTTATGGTTATTATAACATAGTTTTAGAAATTATAAAACCTTGAGATAAAATCTTTAAATTCTCTGGGAAAATACACCATTTAAAAAAAAGTATGGATGCAGGTATTACATCTGACCCCTTATATCTATATCAAGAATTTATTTTCAAACCATTCTGAAATTAACCTAAACAGATTTAGCAAAATCAGAAAGATAATCTAGAGTATTTTACACTTCATGTTTCAGGATAGGTGCTTTAAGCATGAACACCCAGAGCTTGACAGAGCATTGCCAACTGTCAACCCAGGGCTGGCAACGAAATTTTCATTACCTTTTCAGAAAAGCTTGAATATTTTGAGACTGGTGAATAATCAAGGCCTGAGACATTTAAGTTCCTTGAACTTAAGAAAAATGAGTTTAAACTTCCTAAAGTAAACAGAGTACAAAAAGCTGCTGAGAAGATAGAAGAAAATGAATACATCCAGGCCCACATTGCTATTACAGCAGATTAATTTTAATTGAGATAGAATGTGATCCTTAACCAAAGTTACAATTCTGGGAAGAAGAATAAAGCTATGGCTTAGAATATGACCACCATGTTTGCATCGTAAATATACGCACATATTTTATGAAAGGAAATCGAGGTAACGATATCGATTATAACTTTTATCCTAGGCCAAAGACTATTACCTTAAAATTACTCCTCAAGCATTGTTTGAGATGAAAACCACATTTAAAGGTAGTTTTCTGCCTACTGATGAAAAATGAATTCATGTTAACCAACCAAGGCCTTTAAATGGAATAAATTATAATCAGATGTTAGATTTCGATCAGCTTTAACAAAAACAAATGATTCTTTTCAGAGATGAGAATTGATGGCTTAGCCCTCAAAGAGTTTATCTTTTTTCAGACTAAATGTCTTGAGAGGAGGGCGTCTGCTTAATTTCCTAAAAACAGGCTTGTGATTTATCGGCAGCAAACTGCTGAGTTTAAGAAATGAGAGCTCCCCTAAATGTTTTCCTAGGCGTTCCGAATGAGGATGCCTTGATCTGTAGTAACTTGATTATGCAAAGCCACGTTTTACAGAAGGTGGAATTGTGCAGCTGGCTGTGGAGGAAGGACCTGGTGGGGTCGTAGGTCAGATCCTCTCTGAATGACTTCCTTTGCTGTCTTGCATATCTGAACTCGTTCCATAAACCTGTAGATTATAGACCCAGTCCTCTTGAGTGGAGGAAAACGTTCTCCAGGCCTACTGAACACCTGCTGATTATATTAGCACTTGAGACCTCTTCTAATGAGATACAGTGTGAGGCAGTGTTGGCTCAACAGGCCTTGAGTAGAGCAAGTTGAGAAAAGGCTGGAAGCAGTTTTCACAGTAACATGCAAGTCTGTGACTGCTTCTGCCATCCTTTAGTTAGCCCAGAAAGCTTCTCGAGGCTGTAGTGAATTAGGCTGCATATCCAGAGCACTGGCGTGGCCTTAATGCCGAGAATGACTTAGGTTGTCAGATTTAAATCCTTTACTTGCCTCAGAATAATTGTATTTCTCTGTAGCCCTGGGGTTCAGGTGAAAAGTGCAGTGGATGGCGATGGGCAGCTGGCTAGGATGATAGAAAACCAATTTGACTGAGAGTTTGGAAAGAAAAGCACTGACATCACCACGTGATTTTGGCAGTGTCTCAATGCTCGAGACTTAACTGTGTGTGAGAATTATCTGATGTGTTCATAAAAATTCAGATTCCCAGGCCCCCGCAATGATTAAGATTCACTGGGATCTGAGGGTAGGGCCCACGAATATGATTTTTTTCCATGAGCACCCGTCTCCCCCGTGTGTCTTTGAGTTGATATAACTACAGTCCACTGGAATATTAGAAAGCCATTGTCCAGTTGGTTTGTTTGCTTCAGCAGATTATTTGAGCTAGTGGGAGCATCCAGTGAAAAAAAGGTAAATTTTGTGATATAGTTAAATGTATCGACAACTTAAAAGATTATGGAAAGACCATGTGAATTAATTGTCCATTTGGTAGTTCACGGGTTACTTTTGTGGAGCAAGTGAAAGTATATAGATGGTACATTGACAGAGGTGGAGTCCTCCTTGTAGTGAAGATTACAATCTTCCGTAATAGTTATTAGAGTGGGAGGACAACGACATTCTGTTGGTACAATTTCTAAAGTCATAGAAAAGTGGACAGCTAGACACTCATTTAGTACTCGATTTAGTGCATAAGTAATATGAAGCATCACCAATATTGGGTAGGCCTGTGTAATTGTTCTTAATGATCTTCAGATACGTTCAGATCTGTCCGTTATGTGCAAAGACCTGTCTTGTTTTTTGACTGCTGCGGGCGTCGTCTGCCCCACTGCCTTTCCATTTGGCTCGCCGTTTTCTGCTCTGTCTTCCCACTGGATTCTGCACTGCCAAGAAGACTTCAAAGTAAAAGGGCTCCTCCAGTCTGTTGCCCCTTGAGTGGTTCACTTAATGCCACCTTTGTCCCCTGACATTCCTAGTGTGGTGCTGCCCAGTCCCACTCTGGGGAGGTGGGAAAGCGGAACCCACTTGCAAGAAGCCTTGCTACTGCTGTCTTTGTTTTTTTTTTTTTTTTGGCTGCGCCACGCAGCATGCAGGATCTTTGTTCCCCAACCAGGGATCAAACCCGTGCCTCCTCCAGTGGAAGCACGGAACCCTAACTGCTGGACCACCAGGGAATTCCTGCTACTGCTGTCTTGAAGGCTGCAGTGAAAAAGTAACATTTTCTTTTTGCTGCTGTTGTTTCATTGTCTGATACTTAAACCACTCAACTTTAACCAGAATCTTTTAAAATAAGATGTCAGTATAAATACTATGAGGTCAAGATAAAAAAAATTAAGCAAAAGCATAATTACTATCTTTACAAATCATGGAAGAACATTAGGTCGACTTTGTACTTAGCAAGTGTAGTTGTAATGGCCTTAGGCCAGATTTTCACACTTGTCCATTATGTTCTTTCTGTGGCCAGAGTACTGAAATTGGCCAGGATATTAAAAATGATCATCAAACAATACATACATAGGGTTTAAAAATGAAATTGTATAAAAAGGCTTATTAAAAAATCATAGTACCCCTATCTACAACACCATGTTCTGTTCCTTAGATGAAGCCACTTTTTACTCTTTGAGCTGTTTCTCCTAGTATTGTTTCTCCATTTTCTAAATAATCTATTCTTATCGCTTTCTCTTGATTCATTTCTTTCATACATATTCTGCTGTACTCTTGTGTGGTAGAAAGGATTTAGTTGTTCACTTTTCTCCTCCCTTCTCTTCCCAATAAAGTTAAATCACAAGTTTTGGTTAAATCAATATTCAGTATTCAGTGTTTATATTATGTATGCTCTTGCTGTTCCCTGCCAAGCCCAGGAATATACAAAGATTTCATTTCCTTTTTTGACAGAATTTTGTTTTCCCTGGAGTTAACAATTGCCTTGTTTTTTTCCTTGAGCTTAATATTTTTATACTTATCACAGGTTCTTTCCACAATCTCTGTATCCTCTCAATATAGTTTTCTCCATGGTCAAGATGTCAGATAATTAGTTCCTTTTTTTTTTCCCCTGATAAATCTTCTGCCTGAAGTTGGTTGTCATGATCCAGCCTTTGCCATTTGCCTCCTGGGCTGGCTGTACAGCTGTCATCTTGGGATGCCCTTACCATCTGAGGAATGTTTTCTGCTTCCATCCTGGAAATTCTTTTTTTCCCCCCTCTTTTCTGTCTTTAACTCTCAGTTGTCTGTATTCAGGAAAGTCTCTCACTTCCTTGACTCAGTTCCTCATTTTGGTAGCATGCAACTTCGAATAGTGCCAGGAAGTAGTAGGGAAGTAATTTTTTTTTCAACTTCGCATGCCTGAAAATGTCACTGTTTCCTTCTGCTTGACTGAAATTTTAGCCATATAAAGAATTTTGGGTTGAAAATCATTTTCCCTTAGAATTTAAGGCTTTACTTTATTATAATGTAGCTTTCTATAGCATGAATGAGAATTATGATACTATTGTAATTGCCTATGACTTGTTATAGTCTCTCTGGAAGATTTTAAGATGCTTTTAGTTCAGGCGTGAAATTTCAGTAGGCTGTGCCTTGATAAGGGTATTTTTTCATTCATTCATATCAGCTTAGATACTTAGTTTGCTTTATCAATATAGAAACATTTTAATTCTGGAAATTTTCTGGTATATTTCTTTGATATTTTCTATCCAGTTTATATATATGTATATATATATATATATATATATATTTTTTTTTTTTTGGCTGCGTTGGGTCTTCGTTGCTGTGCGTGGGCTTTCTCTAGTTGCGGCGAGTGGGGACTACTCTTTGTTGCAGTGCGTGGGCTTCTCATTGCAGTGACTTCTCTTGTTGAGGAGCACGGGCTCTGCCGTGCTTCAGTAGTTGTGGCATGTGGGCTCAGTAGTTGTGGCTCGTGGGCTCTAGAATGCAGGCTCAGTAGTGGTGGCACATGGGCGTAGTTGCTCCGCGGCATGTGGGATCTCCCCAGACCAGGGCTCGAACCCGTGTCCCCTGCATTGGCAGGCAGGTTCTTAACCACTGCTCCACCAGGGAATCCCCTATCCAGTTTATAGTCTATCTGTTTTCTTTCTTTCTGGAAATTTGGTTAGTTGGTTTTGGACTCTTGGATTGAACTTAAAAAAAAAAAAGTTATCTTTCCTCCTTTATTTTATATACGTGTGTCCTCTTGTTCTCCTTTCTGGGAGATTTTAAAAATTTTCCAAATTTTGGATACTGTTGTGTTATTTTTGTTTTATTTTTAGTTTACAAGGTTTTTTCTTGTAATTGTAAGAATTACAAGATTCTTTTACAAAATTTTACAAGATTCAATTACAAAAAAATATTGTAAATATTTTTCTTTTAAAAATAGTATCCCATTTTTTGGAATGCGGTAGTTTTTCTTCTCCTTATAATACTGTAGGTTTAAAAAAATCCCCCTTCTCCTTCCTCTGTCTTCCCCTGTTCCCTACCCTGTCCTTCCTTACTGTCACCTCGTCCTTCGTCTTTCTCTTCCTCCCCACATCCTCCTGCCCTGTTCTCCTTTCCTCCTCTCCTCCTCTCCCCCTTTCCCCATCCTCCTCTTCTTTTTCCTTCTTCTCCTTCCCCTTCATCTCCTCTTCCCCCTCCTCCTTCTGTCATTTTGTTTTGCTCTTGTTCATATTTTCGAGTGAGGCACTAAAACATTTTGCATTGGTGGGATTTGTTGACTGGTGGTCCTTGCCAACTGGGGAGTGACCTTGTACGCTGATATACATTTCAAGGTAAATAACTGCTCTATGGCTGTCTTATCACAGTGCAGTCCCCACCACGTAGAGCAGTACCTCAGCTAAGGTCCTGAATTAGAATATCATGCATTAGAACCACACTTGTGGAGCACCTAGGAGGAAATTCTAACCCTAAATAGGAACGGTTTTCATGGCAGTGCATGGTCCTTGAGTAAGTCTAAGTCACTGACAGTATAGAAAGGAGAAGAGGCATAGATATGCACTATTTAGATCATTTACTGAAAAAAAGAACATTTGAAAAAGAAACACCCTTACCAGTATTGCTCAGCTAAGGGTCTTGGCGTTAATGGGTAGGACACTTCTTTATCGAGCTGGATTCTTTGTGACTACCCTGGATGGATGCTAAATGTCTGCACCAGTGCCCCATCCTGTGACGACAGAAAACACCCACGTATTTCCGAATGTGCCTCTGAGGAGTGGTGCTTCCTCAGGAGCATCACTGTGAGCTGACTTAAGGAATTCCTGCCCCCAGTCACTGCTGTCCTTCCTCTCTGCTGTCCTGCACCTACAGCTCCTTTTAGGAAGAGGGGCTATTTTAAGTGCTCTGAGGCACATAAAAGGGAAACTAAAGTTTTTGACAGACATGGGTATTCACAGCATTCTCCCTGACCAGATTTTACTTTCCACATCTCCCCACGTCTCAGTCCTTTCCCATGTTAAACAGTCAGCTCAGAAGCTCCCTACCATGTCCATACTTTGAATTCCTGTTACCTGTGACTCCCATATGATGTTCAACCTTTCAGAGTCTTGTCATGTTAAATTACTAACTTCAAAGAACTTACAGGTAAGACCATAAGTTCTTTGAGGTCAAAGTTGCAGGTTTCCATTTATTAAATTCTTATAGAGTGCCTATTTGCATTTTTGGAGGTGAAAATAGAGCCTTTGGGAGGCTCAATCACTTGGAGTTATACTGCTAGTCAGTGGCAAACCTAGAGGTGAACCTAGTTTTCTCTGACTCCACAGCGTTGATCTCCTCTTTATATGCCTCAGGTGCTAAATAAGTATTGTTTAAATGAATCAGTAAATGAGTCTTTCAGCGTTAAGATGAATTGGAGTAGCCCTGATGTAAGGAAGCACATCTTTGCCCCCTCCCACCCCTGCACCCATTTTGGTGGAGGAGAATAGCAAACAGATTGCCCTGTATCCGATTTCTGCACATAACCTGAACTTTAAACATGCCTGGAACACATTTGGTTCTGATTTAAAACAAGTTGGCTTGCTCCATTGCCATGTTATTACAAACACAAAAGAAATATAAACGTCATTCTGTTAAATAACCATCCACATAAACTCTTAAATAGTTTTGGGTTGGGCCAAAGCTGGATATTAAGGAAATGGTTATTAATGTTACATATTTTATTCAAGCTACTCTAATTCCTTAACCCTCCCAGCACCCCCACAAACACCAGGCAACCTTTTTCTTTTTCCCTCAAAATGTTCCCAGGGGTTTAAGACAGATACAGCTTGGATTTCAAGCTGCTGACTCCTTCTCTTTGGAAGTATTCCTTGTTTTTGGTCCTTCGGACCTGTCACTATGCTCTCTACTTGAATCTTTGCAACCGTCTTTGGGTAGTAGCAAAGTTATTATCCCCTATAGTAACACAGTGACATGGAAATGTAATGCGAACCACAGTGTAATTTAAAATCTTACAACCACACGAGAAAGAAACAAAACAGGTGAGGTTAATTTTAATATAGTTTTCTTTAATCCAATATATGAAAATGGTATCATTTCAACATATAATCAAAAATTATTAATGAGGTTTTACTTTCTTTTGTACTGTCTTTGAAATCCACTGTGTTTATTCTTTCAGCACATCTGGTTCAGACTAGCCATATTTCAAGCACTCAGTAGCCACAGCAGCCATTGGTTATCATTTTAGACAGCACAGCTCAATGGTAAGATCCATAAGCTATATAAAGGTCAGGAATATCCTTTAGCTTTTCATAAAGCTAGAAGAGTGTTGCTTTAAATAAAAAACTAATATTATGTAAAAACTCCAAAGTTGTCAAATAGTGTTTGTGACCACAGGCCAAACTAAATGGTGCTTCAGAGGTTGCTTATGTATGAAGAAATAGGGTGTGAACACAAGACATTTGACACGACCAAAGTTTCTGTTAATCAGTTGGACTCAAAGTCCATGGATGTATGTCAGGGTCATTAGCCCACAAGGAAGTCTTCATTGCAGGCCAATAAATTTGAAGTCTGAATAAACTCTTAGCCAGAGTTTCTTGAAGAGTTCAAGTTAGCTTGAAGCAATGAATAATGTAATTTAGATGTTCTCAGATTTTGGTGAATATTTGTTTTCTTACGTTTGACAGCAACAGATGCTTTCTGAAACTATATAGCCTGTAGATTACAGAACGCTGGCCTTGCTCCAGCCTCCTGCTGTGCCCTGAGTGTGGCAGGGCCACCACCAGCTTAGATTGTCCCCAGCACTGGAATATTAGCAGAGGTTTATTGCCCTGAGAGATTTAACGTGGAAAAAAAAAATCCCCTGAAATCTGAATTTTGAGACGTGTAGTCTGGCTAGGACTTAATTGTTAGAGTTAGCAGGTAGAAACTTTAAAGAGGCAGCAGTGGCCCCCATTGTTAGAAGAGATCAGGACTCCTCTCCTCACCCCATCATTATCTATGTCATTTCTATTAGTTCTGTTGAAAATTTGATGGGAAATGAAAAAAAAAAAAAAAAGCCTCAGTGGATGTCTTGGATTTTTGGTGTAAGTGGTCCATGCTCTTAGCTCAAATTATCATCGATGATCCATCTCTTTTCTTTCAAACTCTTAGCCATTGAGCCCTTTTAGAATGTGGTAAATCTAAATATAACATAGAAATATAATAGGTGTTATCCTTTTTATTTCATGTTTTATTTGATGTGACCTTTCAGTAAAAATGGCCTTCTTTTAATGTATAATTTATGTATAACGAGAACTATATAGTAAAAATGTTCTCCTTTTGATTCATGCATTTTAGAGAGCATCTCTTTCTGTCTTTTGGCTAGCTATGAAATTTGGATGTGACTCACAGAGGTTTTCCAAATATTGGATTGTTTAGTGTTTTCAGCTATGAAGTTTTCTCTTTCTTTCTCTCTTTCTTTCTCTCTCTTTCCTTCCTTCTCTCTCTCTCTGTTTCTTTCTTTCTTGGCATTCCATCCACTTTTTAAATTATATTTAATTTTTATTGGAGTGGAGTTGATGTACAATGTTTTGTTAGTCTCAGGTGTACAGCACAGTGAATCAGCCATACATATACATATACATATACAGTATCCATCCCTTTCCAGACTCCCCGCCCCCCCATATAGGCCATCACAAGGCACCGAGTAGAGTTCCCTGTGCTATACAGAAGTAGGTCCCCCTCAGCCATCCATTCTATATATAGTAGTGTGTACACGCCAATCGCAATCTTCCAATTTATCCCTCCCCGCCCCTCTACCCCCTGGTAACCATAAGTTTGCTCTCCACATCCGTAACTCTGTCAGCTGTGAAATTTCTTACTCTAGGCATTAAGTTGTTAAAACTTCTTTACTCAGAGTTAGTTGCACATAATCAGAATTTCAATCTAGATAGTGCGAGGTTGATTAAGGCGTATGATGTTCAACACTGGGCATGATTTTATGGACTGTTATCTGTCTCTGCTATTACATTAGTGATTTGTCTCCTTTGGTAGCTTATGTCTGCATTTGACCTTTAGACTTTTGCCAGATTGCCTTACACTGTGGGCTGAAAATGAGGCTGTGACAAACCAGTAATGGTAAAAACTTGGTTCATTCTCAAATAGGCAGAAGTATTTCAAATGATTTTTTTTTTTTTTTTTGGCGGTACGCGGGCCTCTCACTGTTGTGGCCTCTCCCGTTGCGGAGCACAGGCTCTGGACGCGCAGGCTCAGCGGCCATGGCTCACGGGCCCAGCCGCTCCGCGGCATGTGGGATCTTCCCAGACCGGGGCACGAACCCGTGTCCCCTGCATTGGCAGGCGGACTCACAACCACTGCGCCACCAGGGAAGCCCTCAAATGATTTTAACTGATTTTTTTTCCTAATTGGAGGCTATTAAAAGCTATTTATTCAAACTATTTAAAGGCATTCTGAAAAATGCAGGGCTTCGCTGGTGGCACAGTGGTTGAGCATCTGCCTGCCAATGCAGGGGATATAGTTTCGAGCCCTGGTCCGGGAAGATCCCACATGCCGCGGAGCAGCTAAGCCCGTGCGCCACAACTACTGAGCCTGCACTCTAGAGCCCACAAGCCACAACTGCTGAGCACGTGTGCCACAACTACTGAAGCCTGTGCGCCACAACTACTGAGTCTGTGCTCTAGAACTCGCAAGTCACAACTACTGAGCCTGCGCGCCCCAGCTACTGAAGCCCACGCACCTAGAGCCTGTGCTCTGTAATGAGAAGCCACCATAGTGAGAAGCCCGCGCACTGCAATGAAGAGTAGCCCCCACTCGCTGCAACTAGAGAAAGCAACGAAGACCCAAAGCAGCCAAAACAAACAAACAAATAAATAAATAAATGAAAAATGCAAAGGAGGAAGCCATAAATGACCCAATAATCCAACCACTCAAATAACACTTGTTAATGTTTTTTGTTTATCCTTTCTTTTTTTCCCCTAGCATATACATTACATGTATATGCACACATGATACTTCAATACAGAATTGATCATTTTGTACGTCTTGTTTTATAGCCCCCTCAAATGTACACAATTTATTGCATTTTTGAACATGGGAATTTTTTTAACTGCAAAAATAAAACAGTATTTAAAGAAAAAATAAGAAGATGAGGAAAACCATCCTTAAATATCCAGCCACTGTTAAGATAAATTTAATTTTTGTCTGTTTCTTGATGTTTCTCTGTAGGCATACGTGATTTTTTTTTTTTCAGGGTGAGTGAATTTCATTTTGTTCTCAGTTGACTCTGGGAAGCAGGTAGGGAGTTTTAGGAATGGTGAGGCCTGAACATCCTCCCACTTCCTGTGATATACAACCTTCAAATGACACTATTTACTACTGGAGTTTAAACTTGGAGATTTTCTTCAGTTGGCTGGAGTATTTAAATGTTTTTAACTGAGAATTGAAGAAACTTTATAAATTGACTTAATGTCCACTATTTCTTCAATCAATTCTCAGAGCTTTGCATGCCAGTCTAGAGTGTTAGATAATGATTGCTGAACACAAGTTTTCTGGGAGTATATAGGAACTGCACGTTCTACATCTTTTGCTGATTCTTCTTTCAGTAGACTTGTAGGGAACTTTACTGAAAACAGTAATATACAAATAAAATATATGGTAAAGCTCTTTTAGCATATGGATTACATCGATACAATAAGTGAATGTTTTAAAAAGTTGTTAGTAAAATATTTTTGCAGGAGAATCAAACTAGCTAAATGGTTACAGTTATCTTTCAGGTGAACTTAAGGTGCAGCAACCTTCTTAGTTGCAAATGTGCTACAGTTGGGATGTGTGGGAAAAAAAAGGGAGTAATGCCCTGAATCTTCACAGATTTTTTTTTTTAGATTCTTATTCTTATTTTTTTTTTTACTCATTTGTGAGATATATATTTTAAAGTAATAACTAGAATTATGACTTATAACATTATATCAGAACATATAAGATTTTTAGAAATTTCATGTAATGTCTGAAACATTTATATTAACATATTTCCATACAAATAACCGAAAGAAAGTTTAGTATTAGTTTTTTTTTGTTTGTTTTTTATACTGCAGGTTCTTATTAGTCATCAATTTTATACAAATCAGTGTATACATGTCAATCCCAATTGCCCAATTCAGCACACCACCATCCCCACCCCACTGCGGTTTTCCCCCCTTGGTGTCCATACTTTTGTTCTCTGCATCTGTGTCTCAACTTCTGCCCTGCAAACTGGTTCATCTGTACCATTTTTCTAGATTCCACATACATGCGTTAATATACGATATTTGTTTTTCTCTTTCTGACTTACCTCACTTGGTATGACAGTCTCTAGATCCATCCATGTCTCAACAAATGACTCAATTTCGTTCTTTTTATGGCTGAGTAACATTCCATTGTATATATGTACCACAACTTCTTTATCCATTTGTCTGTTGATGGGCATTTAGGTTGCTTCCATGACCTGGCTATTGTAAATAGTGCTGAAATGAACATTGGGGTGCATGTGTCTTTTTGAATTAAGGTTTTCTCTGGGTATGTGCCCAGTAGTGGGATTGCTGGGTCATATGGTAGTTCTATTTTTAGTTTTTAAGGAGCCTCCATACTGTTCTCCATAGTGGCTGTATCAATTTACATTCCCACCAACAGTGCAAGAGGGTTCCCTTTTTTCCGCACCTTCACCAGCATTTGTTGTTTGTAGATTTTCTGATGATGCCCATTCTAACTGGTGTGAGGTGATACCTCATTGTAGTTTTGATTTGCATTTCTCTAATAATTAGTGATGTTGAGCAGCTTTTCATGTGCTTCTTGGCCATCTTTATGTCTTCTTTGGAGAAATGTCTATTTAGGTCTTCTGCCCATTTTTGGATTGGGTTGTTTGTTTCTTTAATATTGAGCTGCATGAGAAAGCAACGAAGACCCAAAGCAGCCAAAAACAAAACAAGCAAACAAACAAATAGATAAATAATGTTTATATATTTTAGAGATTAATCCTTTGTCCGTTGATTCGTTTGCAAATATTTTCTCCCATTCTGAGGGTTGTCTTTTTGTCTTGTTTATGGTTTCCTTTGCTGTGCAAAAGCTTTGAAGTTTCATTAGGTCTTATTTGTTTATTTTTGTTTTTATTTCCATTTTTCTAGGAGGTGGATCAGAAAAGATCTTGCTGTGATTTATGTCAGAGTGTTCTTCCTATGTTTTCCTCTAAGAGTTTTATCGTGTCCAGTCTTACATTTAGGTATCGAATCCATTTTGAGTTTATTTTTGTGTATGGTGTTAGGGAGTGTTCTAATTTCATTCTTTTACATGTAGCTGTCCAGTTTTCCCAGCACTACTTATTGAAGGGACTGTCTTTTCTCCATTGTATATCTTTGCCTCCTTTGTCATAGATTAGTTGACCATAGGTGCATGGGTTTATCTCTGGGCTTTCTATCTTGTTCCATTGATCTATGTTTATGTTTTTGTGCCAGTACCATATTGTCTTGATGAATGTAGCTTTGTAGTATAGTCTGAAGTCAGGGAGTCTGTTTCCTCCCGCTCCGTTTTTTTCCCTCAAGACTGCTTTGGCTATTCGGGGTCTTTTGTGTCTCCATACAAATTTTAAGATGATTTGTTCTAGTTCTGTAAAAAATGCCATTGGTAATTTGATAGGGATTGCATTGAATCTGTAGATTGCTTTGGGTAGTATAGTAATTTTCACAGTATTGATTCTTCCAATCCAAGAACATGGTATATCTCTCCAACTGTTTCTTTCATCTTTAATTTCTTTCATCAGTGTCTTATAGTTTTCTGCATACAGGTCTTTTGTCTCCCTTGGTAGGTTTATTCCTAGGTATTTTTTATTCTTTTTGTTGCAGTGGTAAATGGGAGTGTTTCCTTAATTTCTCTTTCAGATTTGTCATCATTAATGTATAGGAATGCAAGAGATTTCTGGGCATTAATTTTGTATCCTGCAACTTTACCAAATTCATTGATTAGCTCTAGTAGTTTTCTGGTGGCATTTTTAGGATTCTCTATGTATAGTATCATGTCATCTGCAAACAGTGACGGTTTTCCTTCTTCTTTTCCAATTTGTATTCCTTTTATTTCTTTTTTGTCTCTGATTGCCATGGCTAGGACTTCCAAAACTATGTTGAATAATAGTGGTGAGAGTGGACATCCTTGTCTCGTTCCTGATCTTAGAGGAAATGCTTTCAGTTTTTCACCATTGAGAATGATGTTTGCTGTGGGTTTGTCGTATATGGCCTTTATTATGTTGAGGTAGGTTCCCTCTATGCCCACTTTCTGGAGAGTTTTTATCATAAATGGGTGTTGAATTTTGTCAAAAGCTTTCTCTGCATCTACTGAGATGATCATACGGTTTTTATTCTTCAATTTGTTAATATGGTGTATCACATTGATTGATTTGCATATATTGAAGAATCCTTGCATCCCTGGGATAAATCCCACTTGATCGTGGTGTATGATCCTTTTGATGTGTTGTTGGATTCTGTTTGCTAGTATTTTGTTGAGGATTTTTTGCATCTATATTCATTAGTGATATTGGTCTGTAATTTTCTTTTTTTTTGTAGTATCTTGGTCTGGTTTTGGTATCAGGGTGATGGTGGCCTCATAGAATGAGTTTGGGAGTGTTCCTTTTCTGCAGTTTTTTGGAAGAGTTTGAGAAGGATGGGTGTTAGCTCTTCTCTAAATGTTTGATAGAATTCACCTGTGAAGCCATCTGGTCCTGGACTTTTGTTTGTTGGAAGATTTTTAATCACAGTTTCAATTTCATTACTTGCGATTGGTCTGTTCATATTTTCTGTTTCTTCCTGGTTCAGTCTTGGAAGGTTATACCTTTCTAAGAATTTGTCCATTTCTTCCAGGTTGTCCATTTTATTGGCATAGAGTTGCTTGTAGCAGTCTCTTAGGATGCTTTGTATTTCTGCGGTGTCTGTTGTAACGTCTTTTTCATTTCTAATTTTATTGATTTGAGTCCTCTCCCTCTTTTTCTTGATGAGTCTGGCTAATGGTTTATCAATTTTGTTTATCTTCTCAAAGAACCAACTTTTAGTTTTATTGATCTTTGATATTGTTTTCTTTGTTTCTATTTCATTTATTTCTGCTCTGATCTTTATGATTTCTTTTCTTCTGCTAACTTTGGGTTTTGTTTGTTTTTCTTTCTCTAGTTCCTTTAGGTGTAAGGTTAGATTGTTTATTTGAGATTTTTCTTGTTTCTTGAGGTAGGCTTGTGTAGCTGTAAACTTCCCTCTTAGAACTGCTTTTTCTGCATCCCATAGGTTTTGGATCATCGTGTTTGCATTGTCATTTGTCTCTAGGTATTTTTTGATTTCCTCTTTGATTTCTTCAGTGTTCTCTTGGTTATTTAGTAACGTATTGTTTAGCCTACATGTGTTTGTGTTTTTTACAGTTTTTTCCCTATAATTCATTTCTAATCTTATAGCATTATGGTCAGAAAAGATGCTTTATATGATTTCAGTTTTCTTAAATTTACTGAGGCTTGATTTGTGACCCAAGATGTGATCTATCCTGGAGAATGTTCAGTGCACACTTGAGAAGAAAGTGTAATCTGCTCTTTTTGGATGGAACGTCCTATAAATATCCATTAAATCTCTCTGGTCTATTGTGTCATTTAAAGCTTGTGTTTCCTTATTAATTTTCTGTTTGGATGATCTGCCCATTGGTGTAAGTGAGGTGTTAAAGTCCTCCACTATTATTGTGTTACTGTCGATTTCCTCTTTTATAGCTGTTAGCAGTTGCCTTACGTATTGAGGTGCTCCTATGTTGGGTGCATATATATTTATAATTGTTATATCTTCTTCTTGGATTGATCCCTTGATCATTATGTAGTGTCCTTCCTTGTCTCTTGTAACATTCTTTATTTTAAAGTCTATTTTATTGGATATGAGTATAGCTACTCCAGCTTTCTTTTGATTTCCATTTGCATGGAATATCTTTTTCCATCCCCTCACTTTCAGTCTGTATGTGTCCCTGGGTCTGAAGTGGGTCTCTTGTAGACAGCATATATATGGGTCTTGTTTTTGTATCCATTCAGCAAGCCTGTGTCTTTTGGTTGGAGCATTTAATCCATTCAGGTTTAAGGTAATTATCGATATGTATGTTCCTATGACCATTTTCTTAAGTTTTTTAGGTTTGTTTTTGTAGGTCCTTTTCTTCTCTTGTGTTTCCCACTTAGAGAAGTTCCTTTAGCATTTGTTGTAGAGCTGGTTTGGTGGTGCTGAATTCTCTTAGCTTTTGCTTCTCTGTAAAGCTTTTGATTTCTCCATCGAATCTGAATGAGATCCTTGCCGGGTAGAGTAATCTTGGTTGTAGGTTCTTCCCTTTCATCACTTTAAGTATATCATGCCACTCCCTTCTGGCTTGTAGAGTTTCTGCTGAGAAGTCAGCTGTTAACCTTATGGGAGTTCCCTTGTATGTTGTTTGCCGTTTTTCCCTTGCTGCTTTCAATAATTTTTCTTTGTCTTTAATTTTTGCCAATTTGCTTACTATGTATCTCGACCTGTTTCTCCTTGGGTTTATCTTGTATGGGACTCGCTGCGCTTCCTGGACTTGGGTGGCTATGTCCTTTCCCATGTTAGGGAAGTTTTCAACTATAATCTCTTCAAATATTTTCTCTGGTCCTTTCTCTCTCTCTTTCCTTCTGGGACCCCTATAGTGCGAATGTTGTTGAGTTTAATGTTGTCCCAGAGGTCTCTTAGGCTGTCTTCATTTCTTTTCATTCTTTTTTCTTTAGTCTGTTCCGCAGCAGTGAATTCCACCATTCTGTCTTCCAGGTCACTTATACATTCTTCTGCCTCAGTTATTCTGCTATTGATTCCTTCTAGTGTAGTTTTCATGTCAGTTATTGTATTGTTCATCTCTGTTCTTTAATTCTTCTAGGTCTTTGTTAAACATTTCTTGCATCTTCTCAATCTTTGCCTCCATTCTTTTTCCGAGGTCCTGGATCATCTTCACTATCATTATTCTGAATTCTTTTTCTGGAAGGTTGCCTATCTGCACTTCATTTAGTTGTTTTTCTGGGATTTTATCTTGTTCCTTCATCTGGTATATAGCCCTCTGCCTTTTCATCTTGTCTATCATTCTGTGAATGTGGTTTTTGTTCCACAGGCTGCAGGATTGTAGTTCTTCTTGCTTCTGCTGTCTGCCCTCTCCAGTTCTCTTTTTATTAACTCTCCTCCAAAATCATTTCATCTAATTTAATCCTGGGTAGTCTTCCTGTTCCTCTCCTGCTCTCCTGACCTGTTCTGTCCAAAATACTGGCCATAAGTCACCTGTGCACCTGCTGGTCTTGGTGGGTCTCCTGGGGAGGCAGGGGGCAGCTTTTTTCTTTCCTCAGTGCTTCGTCTAGTTTCAGTTGCTCACAGGGTGCTACGTGCAGAGGCCTCGCCTCCAGCGCTTCAGACCAGAGCTCCTCTTGCAAAACGGCTGCACCCCACACTGAAGTTCAAGATGGCCTCTTCACAGATTTGAAGAGTTATTTCTCAATTAGTTTGTGTAATTTGAATTTGGTTTTTGTCTTGGTCAAATTCCACAAGGGTGAAAAAAACCCATTGCTTTTCAAAGGAATGTTTAAAGATATTCCATACTATATTTTAAATATGAAATACATAGCTCTTGTGTTTTTAGATTTGGCTGTGTAAAGAAAGCATCAGATGTTATGGAAAAGCATTTCATAATGAATTTAAAGAAGTTTCCATTTGCCCTGCGAAGAATTGAAAATCGAGCTTTTTTCCCCCATCTTTAATTCAGTAATTAACTAGACTTTCCCTGTAGTTTGGGAGACTGTAATAGTTTACACCTGTTTCAACTTTCGCTGTTTTTATTGGCCGTGGGTTTTGCCATCCCATATTTCTTATGAAGCAAAAATATGAAATAAAATAGGGTAAAGCATTGGAGAAATTATAATAAACATAAAAAATGAATTGTTCAGCTTAAAATATGAAATGCTTTACCTGCACAATCCATGAAGCCATGTTTCAGTAGTATTGAAGTAATTTATTCCTGGAGTTCTGTGTCATGAAAATAAAGACAGTTGCTTTCACTGGCAGGAATAATCCAGGGTTTTTACAATCAAACAATTAACTTTTGGAACATCAGGCAGAAGTCATGTTGTAAAGACAGTTAGAAAAAGCCTGCTAAATCGTTATGTGTGTGTTTATGTTACTGTGAGTAAAAAAGATGAGGGTGTATCAGTGTATAAGAATGAAGGCTCGATAGAACTGTTCTACCACAGAATACAATCAGACTTCAAAGGTCAGGGAATGCCATGACATCAAGTATGGGTTGGCTCATTCCACAGGTGATGTTTCCCCCTCCAAACATAATAAAAAGAAAACCATTGGGTCAAGAAATTACCATACCTCCTATTTTTTCTTGCAATCCAACTCTCAAATGGTCTCCCTGGTAGCACGCTTTCTTCTTTAGTCGTAACAGTAGCTACCCAGCTCTAGTGTTGAGTTAAGAGTAAAATGACTAGCTCTTTAGTGCGTTGTCCAGAATAAGAATAGCTAAATTAAATTTCTAATACGTTTAATTTGGATAGAGTTGTGAATGTGGAAAGATCTTAGGGAAAGTTGTTTCTAGAATCGAATTTTAATTCTGTCTTGATCTCACTCGTTGGGTGGCTTTGAATATATTGGCCAAAGTTGTAAGTTGAATGAAGGTCTATATTGCCTATTTTGAGTCACCAGCGTGGGACTTAAATATTTGTGGAATGAAAGTGAACATTTTATATTCCTAAGTTTATACTGAGAAAGAGATACTCCACAAACCTCCTCCCTCCCAGTCTCTCACTACTTCAAGCGTAGTTGATATTTTAATACTGAGGAATTTAGAGTAAGTTTGAGAATGGAACTCTCAAATTTGAGCTCAGAAGGATCCTTCTTGGGGAGGGCAGATAATACTTCTGGTGAAATGTTGCTCTCCCTTGATTGGCTTCTGTGGCCTTGGTAGCTTTGTTTGGGTGGAGTCAGTAAAAGCTGTGCAGGAGACCCAGCAACCTGGGAATGAGGTAAGCCTGCTCCCAGCAAGGACTGATGACAGACTCACCACGGTTTGCACTGGAGACAGTGGCTACCCAAGAGTCCCACCAGAGGCTTTTACCAGGTCTTTGTGGGCTTGGGAAATGGACATGTCTCAGGATTTAGGGGAAAATCAGGCTCAGATTTTGAGTTTCTTGTGCATAAACATTTGGAATGAAAAAAGCCAGAGATTTTTGGTGTCAACGAGTGTGCCATCTCTGGCTCCCTCCCTCCTGTTCCTCCTCAGATGATAAGGTTGCTAAAGGTACAGGTTTCCGGTTAAGTTTTAGATGTTTTTCTGGGAACATAATTATAATTTGGGTCCAACTAAGGAAGTTCCCCCCGTTTTGTTCATCCAGGGATTGAAAGGCCATTCTATGAAGTCTGTTTAGCTGGTCTTGGCATGAAGGGGCATTTCAAGGTTGTGACATAATGCGTTTGTCATGAGCAAAATAAGTGTCTAAAGGAAGTTTCTGTAATAAAACATTAATTGTATTATGAAATTTAAACTGATGAATTTTAATTTGTGAAGAGGTTCCCTGCGGGTGAAAGGGGTGTTTTTCTGCCTTGCTTGATAGGCCTTTGAAAATACCTTTGATTCTAAAATTTCTTTTTAAAGAAGAGTTCCCTCGATGTCACTAGAATTTTTTTTTCCAATCTTTGTGCCCTAGTATGCAGTTTTCATTGCCAAGCAATTGTGTCATCGGGCAGGGGTGCCTTTAAGCTATTTTTGGCTTTAGAGATAAAGCCAGCCCAAGAGGTAGCTGAGTTGAAGTGCCCCCAAGGCATTTGTGTCATTAGGTTAGGGTGCCGACCTTTTATCTTCCTGGCCCCTCTGGCTAGGACCAACCAAGTTTGCCAGTTTATTTAGAAAGAGTGAGCTTTGTGTATTTTGTTGTTGTTCGAAATTGCTTTTTATGTTCTTTCAAAAGCTTTACTTTTGGTATATTTCTGAGTTGGAGTGAAAATCATAAGTTGTGGAGTTAACTACAAAGAATCTATCTGTGGAAGTGTGTGACTCAAATGCTCACATTGGTTCCTGTGCTTTAGTTCATGCTGTTGATGATGTGGTTATTGTGCAAAGAGTACAGTTAAAATGGTATTGGAATTGTGCGTTCGTTTCCTTTTGCTGCTGTAACAAATTCACAAGTATAGTGGCTTACAGCAACATAAATTTATTTTGTTACTCTTCTGGAGGTCAGAAGTCAGAAATGTGTTTCATTGGGCTACACCAAGGTGTTGGCAGGGCTGCACTTCCCCCAAAGACCGTAGGGGAGAATCCATTTCCTTGCCTTTGCCAGCTTCTGGAGGGCGCCTATATTTCTTGGCTTGTGACCCCTTTGTCCACCTTCAAAGTCAGCAGTGTAGCATCTCTGTATCTTTTAATGCTCTGACCCTCTCCTTTTGCCATCACACGTCCTTCTTTCTCCCTCTGCTTCTGTTGTCACATTGCCTCCTTGCGCTCTGACCTTCATGCCCCCTTCTTAAAGGGCCCTCGTGATTACAGTGGGTCCACCTGAATAACTCAGGATACACTTCCCACTGCCAGACCCTTGATTTAATCACACCTGCAAAATGCCTTCTGCGTATGTAAGGTAATATATTCACAGGTTCCAGGGATGAGGACGAGACATCATTGAGGGGCTGTTTAGCTGCCACACATTAGAATACAGTTTTTAATTTATTATTTCTTTCTAGCTCTTGTTTTCATCCATTTCCCCAAACTCTCCTTGGAAATCACAGAAACATGTACTCTGCTCTGTTTTTTAAATGAAAACATGTCAATAAAAATACACGTTTTTACAAAATTATAGAAGATATCTTACATTTAACTGTGAAATTAAAGTTGGTGACAAAAGAATTTAGACGTTAATACTTACTACTTTTTGAGGGCAGAGAGGATTTCTTTGAATTTTGAATTCTCTACTTAACGGAATGTCTGCCACACTTACTGGGTCTTTAATAATTTTAGCAAGTGCCCTTGTTACACACACACACACACACAAACACACACACACACACACTCGTGCACCTACAGGCAGGCCCGTTGACGGTATCGCCCACTAGGTGTTTGGGGTACCACAGTCTTCTGGGTTTCAATTTCCAGAAGTTCTTGATCCTGCTTGTTTCTCTGTCCTGGGCAGGGAGGGAACTCTTCCACCCTGTGCCTGAATCTGAGACCTGGTATTTGCCTTCTGAAAGGTGCAATTTGATGCTATTGCAAGCAAGATGCCCTTAGCTCTTTGTTCCTGTCTCTCCACAGATTAAAAAGAAAATGTTCACAGAACCGTAAAACTTTTGCACGTAAAGAACTGGATTTGTCCTTTATTTACAGGCTACCATTCAGATATGAAAACGATTGTTCAAATGCAATGACCTTCACATTAATCTCAGGTGAAATTTTGTCGTCTGGGACCTTCACCAAGACTTTTTAACTCCCTTGTTGTTTTGTCTCTCTCTTTGTAAATGTGAATAAAGAAGTGAGTTAAAGTGTAGTGTGTGATGCCAGCTGAAATCCAAGTAGATTATACAGTCATTGCAAAGCATAAAACTGAAATTGCTCTGAGTAGGCCTTGTCAGATGAGCCATCACTTGAAAAGGCAACCTCACGCCTGGGACTGATTATAGACAGGAGGTGCTCACAGCACTACGGCTGATTCTACTGGTAGTTGCATTTGTTCATGTATGTGGTTCCTTGACTATGAGAAAACAAGACTACTTTCATCTATGTGTGAAAATAGAGACTTGTGAGGCTTTCAGACAAGAAAATGGAGTGTGAAGTTATCTAAAGATGTCTGATTGATTGGATTAGTATTTTATTCTGTATCCATTTTGCATTACAGATGAGGCCTACGGACAGGCACTGAGCTTTAGGGGAACAAGGCTGGTACCTTGTTTACCTTTATATTCTCATACCTGATACTCGAGAGTTTTTTGAATACATAGATTGAAAAATGAAACTATTTTAAATGTATACATTTTTATTTACAGCTGCTGCTGAAGGAAAAGGCAAAAGTGGGGAAGACTTTTTTCAGAAGGTAAGTCACTTTTTACTTGTGCCTTGGCGATAATTAAGGAGAAATGTACCTGTCTCAGCAGCTACACTAGAAGCCCCTGAAAGCGCCCCTTCCATAGGAAGGAGAGTAGGTTTTGATAAGATAGCTGGAGATGCTTGGGGCAAGGAAAGGGTGGTAGGCTGTTTGGGACAAGGAAAGGGTGGTAGGCTGTTTGGGACGTAACCATTCAAAGGCGGCTCCTTCTGGGCAAATTTAATGAAGTTTTCCCTTGGAGGCAAGGAGGCAGTGAGGGCTGCCAGATCTGCTGCCCAGATTATCTTCTTTGCCGCCTGTTTCCTCCTTCCCCAAACACATACCTGACCTGGGGGGCTGGAGAGAAGGAGTCCCTCACAGCTTCTTCATTTCTGGTAAGCCTGACCATGGGCGAGGTAATAAAATTGTCAAAAGATGCCCCATTTAGACCGCTTGCTCGCAAATGGTAACCAAGTCCATTCTGTCCCCGGCTGCCCTCCGTAAGTTCTGACCTTCAGTGAAGCCAGCCTGGTCAGTCAGAGAGGGAAATAGGAACTGATGGAAAATGATTTGAGATGGTGTGGAGAGCAGTTGATGAATTCTGGTGGTTAGCTCTATTTGAAAATAAGTGTTTTATGTAAGGGAAGATGTCTGTCTTGTCAAAGAAATTGACTCGAGTCCCCCTTCTTCTTTCTTTTGTTCAGTTGAATTTATTTGTGTGTTTGTTGTTGGTTTCCAGAAGGCATGTGTGTAGGAAGAAATAACACAGTTTGTCCCAGAGTGAAATACAGCAGCAACTACGGATGAGGTTAAATATCACTGTAGAGGGTCATCAAACTTTTGGAAAACATCTGTGTGACCAGATGTGGCTTTTACAGCCCTCCTCATTCTCTTGTCTTCTGTGTGAGCTGCACTTTTTTTTGGTCAACTTCATCATTCATCCTCTTCCAAGGATATTGAAAGCGAATATTTTCAGAGCTGATACTGGCATTGCCATTTCTTCATTCTGAAAATATTTACCACCTGCTGTGTTGTGCAACGCACTGGAAAGACCAAAATGAGCAAGGTGTAGTCCCTGCTCTAAAGGAATTAGTCTGGTGTTTGATGATAAAGCCACATAAATAGCAGGAAAGTCTGGGCTGTACAGGATTAAGCACTTGACTGGGACTTGAGGAGATTCAAAAGGACTTGTTGAGGTCTTTAGAAGAGTAGAAATTAGCCAAGTGGAGGTAGGCTTGGGTGGGTGGGAAGGGCATTCTAGGTGAAGAAACAGAATGGAAAAAGGCTCAGATGTGGAAGCATTCACACAGCATTCATACTTCAAACATTTGGCTGGCATATGACATCGGAGAGTTCACAGTGCAAGGTGAGGTGTACTATCCTATATGATGAGCTACCTTCTTTGTTTGGGCGGCCTTTCTTAAAGGGATTTAAATTTAAAAAATTTAAAACTGCTGTGCTGGCCAAATAGAATGTGCCAGACCACAGTTTTCTACCCCTGCTCTTTAGGCTCATGCTGTTGAAGTTTATGTACTATGTCTGAATCTGCCTTCCTTGGCATTGTCTGACGTTGGTTCATGTCCAACTTGTACTCAATACTTGGGCAATTCAGAATACTCTGCTTTTAGCTGGGGCAGCCTTGCCACAAGGGGAAGAAAAGAGAAGACAAATAGCAGAAATCGCAGATTTGCCTTGGGTTGGCTGTGGTGGCACAAATAGATGCAACCTATGGAAGGATTTTTGTTTCTTTTTTTTCCTGTTTCTGAGTTCTTCTTTAACTTGCAAAGAGATGTAAAAAGCAGCCTGTTCAGCTTTGTGTGACTCAGACATTTTAAAACCTGAATCGAAACACAGTGTATGTGGTCATAAAGGACCTTCATTCTTAGAAGATTTGCTAATATTTATCACTCTTTGCAGAGCCATATATACATTCCAGCAGTTTAAATGGAAACACATGTTTGAATCCAGGAACATGTGTGCATCCCACAAACTGTGAGTTGGAATCATAGATTACATTCTTGGTCGCAGGTTAATGAAGCCTCTGACTAAATGGAGTACTTTTTAATCTCCTCATTTTCTTCTTTTGTTCAATAAAGTATCTTCCTGATCGACAAGTGTCAATATAAGATTTGGATACTTACCCTGGAAAAAACCCTGCAGCTTACTAAGAGGCAAGCATCCCAAATTTCAGAAAAGTAATTTTCAGTGTTTTGACCAGACAGAAGTAGACATTATGGTCTGTCTCCAGTAGAATGAAGGAGCAGAGAGGTATTGAATTCTCCTCCAGGAACTTTCTTCTAGTCACACATCTTCCATTAAAATTAATGGCATTTGGGGAAACATTTGGGAACAGAAAATAAACCACATTGCTGGTCATTAGCATGTTCGAAAAAATGCTTTTCTTCTCCCAGGGAAATGCAAATATGAAGGTTCTATATGCTTATTATTAGAATATATTTTGGTTTTTTACTCTGGAGTGTGTATCACAAACCAAAATTAGAATCTCTCTTTGAGCTGAGTTTAAAATTTGACTATCCTGACTTTAAAAATATCTAAGTCTGGAAGGATACCTCCTGGATTCATACTGCCTCTCCCTAAGGAGAGGATTGGAAGAGGAGGATGAGACTTGTATATGTTACTTTGGTTTTTTTGGACCATCAAAATATATGTAAAATCACTACTGGGATCATCAAATGTATTGTCTCAAATTTGGAGCTATGATTTGCAGTTGTTCAGTTTACTGTACGCTTAGACTTCTCCCAGGTGTCACACTTATTGTTTCAGAGATCTCCCTGGTTTTCTGTATACTGTTTCACTGTATGTGTTTAAAATGTTTTATTTCCACTGATATTCTATTAGGGTAAAAGACTAACCTGTTACAACAGATAATGCCAACAATATCGTGCCTTAAAGAACAGTTCTTTAAAATTAGAAGCATCATAAAAATTCGAAAATAGGGGAATGGTTGAATAAATTTTGGTGTATTCACATCATGAAATTATATGCAATGTTTAAAAAAAACTAAGTAAATCTTTACCCATTGACACAGAAAGATACTTGCAGTGTATTGCTGAATCAAAAATGTAAATAGTATGATTTCTGTTTTGTAAAATACATATAAAAACAAGATAAAATATAGGTCTGAAATGGTACACATTTCAGATAAATAAAACGGTCAACAGAGATCACACCTTTTTATTTTGTCCTTTCCACATAGTACAATTTTTAAGTAAGTGTGTACATCTTTTGTAAAATTTTTAATGAAACAATAACAAAAAGGAAAAAAAAAGAACAGTTCTTTATTTTACTTTCATGTAACATTCTAAGGAGAATATTCCCACTTGGTAGGTGGCATTGTCCCATGCTGTCAGTGAGAGACCCAGATTCCTTCTAAGACAGAGACCTGCTGTTCCCTAAGGCACAATCTCATCTGTATGGTTAAAACTGGGTCATCACCATGGCCAGATGGGAGCTGGTGAGAAGGAGGAAGTGTGCCGTGGTCTTAAGGCAGGTCAGGTCTGGGTCTGGCATGTGTCAGTTGTTCTCACGTTCTCCTGGAGAAAACTCCTGTATGATGAGGCCTTATGTAACTGCAGTCATAGGGGTGGGAGGAGGAGCATCTGGAGGAAATACTGATTTTGCAAGCGCTCTTTACCAAAAGACAGATTAAGGAAAAATGAATGTGGTCAGAGGGTAATATCTCTGTGTGTTAAGCTTTTGAAACGTTTTGTATTATCTTTTGGGGCTGCTCTAAAAATTTGTACCACAAATTGAGTGGCTTCCACACTAAAAATGGGTTGTCTCACCTTTCTGGAGGCTGGAAGTCCAGGATCAAGGTGTGGACAGGGTTGGTTCTTTCCTAGGGCTGCGAGAGAGAATCTGGTCCACACCCCTCTCCTGGCTCCTGGAGGTTTGCTTGCCGTCTTTGGTGTTCATGGCTTGTAGAAGCATCGTCCCCGTCTCTGCCTTCTTCACATGGCATTCTCCTTGTGTGTGTCTTGCTGTGTCCAAACATCCTCTTTTTATAAGGACACCAGTCCTATTGGATTAGGGCTCACTCTAATGATTTCATCTCTCTAATTACATCTGCAGTGACCCCGTTTCCAAATAAGGTCGCATTTGAGGTACTGGTGGTTAGGATTTCAACATACGAATTCTGGGGGACACAATTCAACTACTAATACCTTTTAATGGAGGAAATAAAGTTTGTAGAACATTTACTATAATTAGAAAAATTTGGTAGAATTGTTATGTTTTGATACTCAATTTGATCTATGGATTTTAACTTCCTAGTCATTTGTACTAAATTGTTTTCTTTCCTTATAGCAAGTCATTTTTAAGTTGTCTATAACAAATACACAATTAACATGCAAGAAAGAAAAAAAATCTACTTAGTCATCCCACCTTTGAAGGAGAACTACTATTTATACACCCTTAGTCCTTCTTTCTATGTATATTAAAAATGTAAAGTGCTTTTTAATATTCTCTGATTGGCTGATGAGATTACAAATTAGACTCTTTGTATTGGATACATCCCAAATGTTTTTCTATGTTGAAATTTGCAAGTTCTCCAGTAATTGTACTTTTTATTCTTTGGCTCTAACTATATTTACAAAAGGAGGGAATGGATACAACTATTGCTGTTCTCTCTAGTTCTTTGTCCACTTCTCATGGAACCTTAATTGAAACACATGGAAATGATCTGCCAGGAGTTTTACAGTTCTTTGGCCAGTTGTTCATGGCTTACTCACTGTCTGTCCTGCTTCCTTTAATCACTTCGTTTTTTCTTTCTCTTGTGAAATGACTACTTTTTTAATTTCTCTTGTGAAATGACTATGGCGAGATCTTGGAGGGGAAAATGTGTTACAGTGTATTAGGTGGGGATGAGTAAAGTGATTGTATTACAAATGTGATTCATCAAAGCAAAATGCTTTAGGAATCTCGAATCCCAATGGCTGAAGAAGAGAAAATCCATTCAGCATCATAATTGATGAAAGCCAAGTTTTCCATCACACTGGGTTATATACATCGTTTCACCACAAAGTACACATCCCATATTTTAAAGTAGGGATATTTTATACCCTTAAAATATTTCAGTTTAGAAAAGTGACCTTTAAACTGTGGTTTTTCAGAAGGGCTTATCACTAAGACTAATATAAATAAGAAACTGTTTGATGGTTTATGTGGTATATTTTTATTACCCTCAAGCTCATCTTGTCAGGCAAATAGATTTCTTTTGTCATTTTGAGACTGGAAGGTAGCAAGTGTTGTCTTCTGGGGTAAATTGCTTGGAGGAATATCTGTCTTCCTTTGTACCTCAAAATGAGTGCATTAGTTGGTCTTAGATGGGGACCACTTGAATCTTTTTATTGGAGGAGGGAGGCAGAAATCTCTAAGTATAATTGCTTCTACTTCCTCCACTGACCATGATTTTGTATAGGTTGAATGGATCATAGTCCTCTGGCCATAGAAATAAGTTTTGATTTAATTATTTAAAAGTGAATTCACTTCATTATAGCCCATGATATACTTTCTCTAGCACTGAGTCTTTATGCTTAAACATTTAAAATCAAGTTTGATTTAAATGAAATAAGGATATTTAAGGTTTTAATCTCAGTATGTATTTCAGTAGGTAATATATTCACGTGGTTCACAATTCAGACATTCCAAAAGGACGTGTATATACAGTGAAGAGTGTTTGATGTCACAGTTCTGAAGATGGGCTCAGGAGGCTGCAGAATGAGTGTTGATTTTGATTCTAGACTTAAATGTTGTCACCACTGGATGTCATCACAAATGGACAGTTAGGCCTTAAAGCCAACATTCAGGGACCCTGGGTTCTTATTTCTGATGACAGTGTTATGGACTTGAGCATAAGTTTCATTGAGAGAGTCTGTGATCGCTGTTTTCTCCCACAACTGGCTAAATAGGGGTAACTGGCACGTACAAGACTTAGAAAAAATGGACAACCCCCCAAACAGGTTATTCTGGTCATCTCTTAATTCTATTTATTTTTAAAAATTAATTAATTAATTTTTTTTTGCGGTATGCGGGCCTCTCACTGTTGTGGCCTTCTCCCGTTGCGGAGCACAGGCTCCGGACGCGCAGGCTCAGCGGCCATGGCTCACGGGCCCAGCCGCTCCGCGGCATGTGGGATCTTCCCGGACCGGGGCACGAACCCGTGTCCCCCGCATCGGCAGGCGGACTCTCAACCACTGCGCCACCAGGGAAGCCCTAAAAATTAATTTTTATTGGAGTATAGTTGATTTACAGTGTTGTGTTAGTTTCTACTGTACAGCAAAGTGAATCAGTTATACAGATACATATATCTGCTCTTTTTTAGATTTTTTTCTCATATGGTCATCTTTCAGAAAGTTGTTAAGGGTAAGAATCTGTCCTGTTTTTATATCTTCTCATTTGCTCTGTGTCTTCCATCAGAGTCGAGCAGATAAGGGTTAGTGAGAAAAGATTAAGAAAAAGACTGTCTTAAGTGATTTGCTCATTCTCTCTTTTTCTTTTCTAAGTTCTGTCTTTGTGTTGACTTGAATATGGGTGTCAAGCCCATATTCTCGAGCATGTTGTACAGTCACCTGTTGAGTTCTGTCATCATATCAGGTACTTGGCTTTTCTTTCGGCAGTCATTTCACACAACTGCTTTATGAAAACCACATTTGCTGTTTTATTCCTCTTTCTGCCTCCATGGAGGTAGGGGATGTCATTGGGGTTCCTTTAAACTGTGTGTTTGATGGCAGTGAATATACCCTAGTTGCTATTATGATTTTTTAAAGTGAATAATAATAGTTAATTTAAATGAATACCCTATGAAAGTTTAGTCATTACTGGTTTAAATGTCTCTTGAACCCAGACTCAAACCATTGGATCATGTGGAAAATCACATTGAGTTTATGATTGGATTATTATGTAGGCCTTAAAAAATCATGTAAACATTACTAGGGCAGAAATTATTCCAGAATGTTAAGTGTCTGTCTCAGTGATGAGATTATGGTTGATTTGTATTCTTTCTCTATACTTATTATGCAGTGAACCCCTATTATTTTTAAAAGCAAGATTAATCATCACCACCACCTCATGGAGAGAAACAGACCGTAATGGCTAAAGTAGGTTGAGGTTGCCCATGAATGCATAAATTATTGCCAATTTGTAGAACATAAAGTATTTTGTTGAAAGAAGTGTAAAAGGTCATTTGTTTCTGCCACCCATGACGTACGGAAGTTCCTTCTGTATCTTCTACAACAGGTATAAAAACAGTACAGGTTTCAGATGTATATACAAGGCTGATTTTTAGTCAGTGCTGATTTTCAGAAAATTTCCCCCTTTCTTTTCATCCATGTGATCCTCTTGTTTTGCCATTTGGAGGTATAAAAATTTTTTCGAAGATTTTTTTTTTTTATAAAATCTGTATGTCTTCTTTTCTTCAGACTAAAGATATTTAGATTTTATTTATCATATAACTCAATTTTCAGATCCCTTACCATTCTATTCACTTTCAGGAGCAAGATTTTACAGGTGGTAACAATATCTGGGCACAGTATTTTGGGTATAGCCTGATGAGTACGGCTGTAGTGAGGCCATGATATCCATGATACGGATGTGATCCAGAAGCAGCTAAAGATTATATAATTTTCAGGCACTGTCAATTGGTCACAGATGTGAAGAATTGGCTTTTTTTTTGTTGTTTTTTTTTGGCCATTCTTCATCCAACTGAAGAGGAATGTTTGGCTCCAACTGTCATTACTAGGTGTATAATATACATTAAGGATGCTAGAATCCTGACTGGCAGGTTCAAGCCCACTTATAGATAGCTCACAGGCTCTGTCACTCTAAACTCTTGACCTGCCATTTGGCCTGGAGACCATGTGGCAGTTAAGGTGTGGCCAGAACATGAAAGTGTGGGAAGCATCCCTTTGAAAGAGTTCACCTGGTTCTGGGACTGTGTAGTCGGAACTCCTGCGTGATTTTCTTTCTTCATTATGGACTTCACAAGGTTACCTGGGGAAAGGACTCCACCACAGCCTGACAGCCCGTAATAAAATGATGGGGCCAGTGCAGTGACTTTTAGTGTGACTCCAGTGAATGCTGTGACATTTAGTAAAGAGCTTTAAGCTTTACTGCTTCAAAATGGGTTTACAGAAGAATTAGTACGTTTAAAAATTGGGTGTGGTGGTTATGTCCTTTTCTTCTAGACAAGGATCTGAATAGTCTTGGATTGATTTTTTTTTTTTTTTCAGGGTCAGAGACCTAGTTGGTGGCAGCCAGGACCTGAAGAGTGCTTTTCTGACTTTGACTGTTGTTCATAAAATATAAATCATTTTCTGTAAATCGGTGATTATCATGCCCTCTTGGGTGGACTGTGCTCCTATAGTGAGAAAAGTTCTGTCTAAAGCTGTAAGTTTTGCTGAGTAGGACTCTGAATTAGAGTCATTGTGGTGCATTAGAGGGACAGCCAAAGGGCTGAAGCAAATTAGTACAGTAAAATAAGTGGTATGGATTTTGTTAGTCCTTTATATGTTGTTTAAACGGTCAGATTTCCAAATCATATTAAGGTTGGTTGGTCTGATATTTCACTATTTTATTTTTTCCAGGAGAGTTATGATAGTGGCTTATTGTCATCTCATGAATCAATACTTTCTTCAATTTAGGAACTCTTGCTGTTTTTTAAAGAACAGCCTTTTGCTTGATGGCGTTTAAAATTTTGCATTTTATTTAGACAAAATAGATGGCTTTAGAATTTGTACTTTGGCTCATTCAACTCTTACCTTTTGTCTCTGAATAATACCTTTAAATTTATGGACTTTGTCATTTATGTGATTATATGCCTGCCTTTCCACATACCCTCCCATGAAAAAAGGAGAGGAGCCGGGTGTGTTTTGCATCACCTGTTTCCCTGCTCTTCCAGCCACAGCTGACAGGCCTAGATGTGGCACCAGACCCAATGAGGAACCTTCTGTAGACACTGGCCACGACCTGTGTGACTGGCTCTGAAAACTCACTGAGCGAGACTTGTCTCTAACAAATTGGGGAAGCTAAGACCTAGAGTGGTAGTGGGGACGTGGAGGGAAAGGTCGTGGTGTCGGGTGGGGTCGGGGAGAAGCCAGGGGTGACCGTGTGGGCCACGGGAAAATGCTGGGGTCACAGGGAGAAGCAGCTGTGAGTCAGCAGAAGAAACCCATCCACAGAAGGGAACATGGAACAACAACAACAACCAAAAAAAAAGAGCGAGAGAGTGAGAGAACGAGAGCGAGAGAGCGAGAGAGCGCGTGAGAGAGCGAGCGATAGGGAAGCAGATAAGCCAGAAGTGAGCAGTGCCTCTTGGGGGAGCTGGAACAGTTTGTGGTGCTTCTCAAGTTTGGCTCAGTAGGTGCTTTTGCAAACTTCTTCCCTTCTCTTGATATGCTTGAGAAACTTTGGTGTCTGTGTGTAGTATAGTTTAGCCCCTCGATGAGTATCTCAAATTAAGTTATATCGTTAAAGGAGCAGTGCTCCCTAGACAAGACATAAGACATTCTCCCCAAACGGGTCATTAAAATATGTATACAGCAGCATATATATATATATATATATATATATATATGAATTCTTTTCAGAGAGAATGTTCATCATATACTGGTATGGTATATTTTCATGTTTTGCAACATATATACCACAGTGTGTTGTAAAACATGAAAATATACCATACCAGTATATGCTGAACACTCTTTCTGAATAAAATTCATATATATGTGTGTATATATGTGTTTGTATATATACATATATATATGGTGTGTGTGTGTGTGTGTGTGTGTGTGTGTGTGTGTGTATGAATAGTATTCTTATTCAGGGTGTGTTTCTTTTTGCTCGTCAGTTGCCAGCATTATTCAAGGAATCATAAGGTCATAATTGCTGTTAATATCTTCAGTGGAAAAAGCTTGTGCTGGCCTTATTTTCCAAAAAGATTTAGCTGTGGGCTTTTATTGTACGTTTTAGGATTTCCTCCTTCTCCTTGCACATTGGCACTAATATATTGTTTTAGTCAGTGTTATGCTTTTTGTGGGAAGTTTGTAGTCAGCCAACGTGAGGAGGGGTTAGTACAGCATACAACATTTTCTGTTTTTCTTAGTAGTGGTTAGGGAGAACACTTTGTTACTCTTTCCCTCTTTAAGTAACATGATCCTTGAATTAAATTATTAAATATCCTGAATGTTGCTCTCTTATTTTGTATGTTCAGCGTTGTGGATTGTCCCAAACTAGTTCTTTTGCAGGTTTTTATTTCTTTGGAGGCAAGTTCCTTCTTGAAAGGAGCTGCTTTTTGTCACTTTAAGAGGTGAAAAAATGGATTTCATTATCGTTTTTTCCCCCCTTGGTGAAATCAAAATGATTTAGGATAAGTGTATAAGTATGTCTTTCCTTCCTTAGCATTTATTACCATTAGTACTCTTGTCATTCTAGATTATCATTCAGTCATTCAGATTTTCTGCTTCTTAATAGTTAAAGTGATGACGATTGGGAATTAAGGAATTTAGCCAGAGATGAAACCAACTACAGGCAAATATAGAGGCTTCTGTGTTTCCTTCTCAGTTTTCTTTCTTGAGTTTTCCATCAATTACTTTTTTGAGAGAGAGAGAGAGAGAGAGAGAAAAAAACAAAAACAAAAACCCAGCTTCAATTCCCATGTGGCTGTTTACTTTGGAGTTGCCAAGAAACCTTAATCCCATGTGAATAAGAAAACTTTAAACTCAGTTAGCTTGGAGTTGTTTTCTTAAATAGAACTTCTTCCTGTTATATTTGTCTATGGGATTTCCAAGACAATTGTCCAAATCCATGTGTAAGTCAATAGGAGATGCTGTTTGAGAAGCTCTGTGGCATGGTCCTTAGGTTGGTAGGTTGGGAGAGCCTAAATATTTCCTGGTTTCGGCCAGTATGTTGAGAGGGAGTTATTAACAAAATTGAAGAAATAGTATATTTTAGCATTTATTTGGAACATGGATGTTGTGTTTCTTCTCATTTGTGAGTACCACTTCACTTTAGCATCCCTCTCACACATTGAAAATATGGTGTGCTAGGACTTCCCTGGTGGCGCAGTGGTTAAGAATCCGCCTGCCAATGCAGGGGACACGGGTTCGAGCCCTGGTCCAGGAAGGTCCCACATGCCGTGGAGCAACTAAGCCCGCGAGCCACAACTATTGAGCCTGCGTGCCACAACTACTGAAGCCTGCATGCGTAGAGCCCATGCTCCGCAACAAGAGAAGCCACCACAATGAGAAGCCTGCGCACCACAACGAAGAGTAGCCCCCGCCCGTCGCAACTAGAGAAAAGCACGCGCACAGCAACGAAGACCCAACGCAGCCAAAAAAATAAATGAGTAAAAAGAAAATGTGGCGTGCTACCTCATGCTCTGTCAATCTGGAAACTCTGTCTTCTAGTTTCATGGGAATACTAAAGAAGAAATAATTTCTACCTTCAGAGAGCTTTCAAGCAGAAGGAGAAAGATGTTTATAAGAAAGGGTTAGAATGAATGATGAAGTACACAGGCTTTACAGAGATGCCAAGGAGGCCATTCATGAGACACTTACCACCCTTCCTGTGAGCTATACACTGTGCAGGTGCAGGATCGTGGAGGGGAAACGGGCAACATCTGGTCCCTGTCCTCAAAGCGGTCACACTCTAAAGGAGAAGTGGCACGGAAGTGCCACCCAGGGTGGCGAGAGCATGTAACAGAGGAAACAGAAGGAGTGATTTGTTCTCCTGTGAGGCATCAAGAAAGGCTACCCTCAGGAGAAAATGTTGGAGCAGGAATTTGAGGGAAAGGTAACACATGATTAGTATGTTGGGTAAGATTAGGTCAGGCTTTGTGGAAGAGTTTCTGAGCAGAGAGCAGCGTTGAGATTAGGTTAAGATGTCTTCTAGACCTGTGATAAAGTGACCTAAATGTCTTAATGGAGGCAAGATGGAAAGGCATTCCTCACGGAAAGAACCCCCTGAGTGCCTTTGCAAAGGCAAAATAAGAGACAGTGGAGAATGTTTTTCTGTCCTGTGGCCTAGAAAACAAATGAGTTAAAAGTGATATATATCATTATATCATCTTTTTCTGAGCTAATTACTCAGAGTCAAGTGGACGGTTGAGAGGATGAATAGAAGGTTTGGAAATCCAGATTAAATTTAGGAGATCATACTGTTTGTATTCACTGTCTACTGAAAGATGATGAGAATTAAAGACGATAGCCAGGGTAACCAAACATTTTGTGTTATAGCTTGTTTTGCAGCTTCTGACTTCTTTGTTAAGTGCTGGCTTTAGGGATGTATTATTACTTTTTTCTTCCCTCTACTTTCTTGGAGGAAAAATGCATTCCCAGGAAGATTAACTTTTAACTATGCTTTGAAACATGAGTTTTCAACTGTTGTAATACCTTCATTGCATTTTGGACGATAAAACTTCCAAGTTTGGAATGATGGCTATAAAATAAATAGCATCGTTTGACTAAGTCCCAAACCTTCTATGATAGGCAGTTTTTTTAAAAATGTATTTTCCAGGAGGACAGTTGAAAATTTTGGCTTTGCAGTTTACTCCTGGCTGTGTTTTATGGGAATCAGACTAAAACTTCTGAGACCAATGATTCCAATTTGGCAAATAATAGAAAATTTGGTTCTATTCAAAATTAAAGCTTCTCTTAAAGAAATTGTTGGCTATCAACCATTTAGCATGTTCTAGTGTTAGCCTTAAACCACCATTATACAATGATTGAACACGTACAGAGAAGGCCAAGAATATTCGAGATCCAGTATTGTATGCAGAATAAATATAGCCAAGTCTCATTTTTTCAGGGCAAGGCTTTCTAACTGAAAGAAGTGGAATTCATGTTCCCTTTCCCATTTCCCTAACTCTACCATGAACCATTTTAGAGTTAGTAAATTCTTAATCTACAGCAGTATCCTTAACCCTCATTGGTGTAGGTTTGCCTGTGGATCTTTTAAAAGCTATTGATGTCCAAACTAGAGATTCTGATTTAATTGTTCTAGAAGTAAAGCTTGAGCATTATTATTATTTTTTAAACTGACCAAGTGGCTTAAATATGCAGCCAAGGTTTGGAACCACTGATACAGCATGTGGGCAAGTGCAGAGAGAAATTCTAAATTTGTGTTGGTCTCTAATGCTGATTAAAAGGAAGGAATTGTATGTATTTTGCGTGCGTTTGTGTCAATTATGAATGGATTTCACTTTCTGTTGAGTTTCATTCTCTTAGGACTAAGTGTTCCGTGGTACGATTTCCAAAAGGATATACTGTGGAACACTAGTTCTGTATTATGTTAATAAATACGGTACTTTTATAAGTTCCATGATTAGGTAAGTTTGAGGAATGCTGTTATATACAGTTAAAAAAGGCTCTTTCCTTCAGAACTGCTTGCAGCCACTAATGTGTTAGTTATTTGCATTTTGTGAATTTGTTAGAGGAATATATATTATGTAGCACTTCATAAAACCGTTTGATCATTTTTTTTCCTTTTGGTGACGAGATAGTCTGTAGAATTAAACAATCAGTGAATTATTTAGAAATTCCTTTTTTTCCACTGACCAAGATTTGTGTTAGGGCTGGACGTGATGCACTTATACAACGGAGACTTTCTTAAAAAGTGTATTTCCTCAGTGAGCCTCATTATAGGGGGAAGAGTGTAAATCATTGCAGAGTACATGATTCTTTCCTAAAACACAACTGTTATCATTTGATAACCATGCTCAGAATTTTTTAACATCTTTCCATTGCCTCCCAGATAAAGCTTAAATGTCTTTAAGCTTTGGCATTGAACGTTCATTACAGTCTGGTTCCTTCCTGCTTATTGACCTTTGTCTCCCAGTGTTCCTTAAACCAACCCCCTGGTATCAACCAGTGGGATCCCCAAGCCGTGATCATTCCTGACTTTTGTGGCTGGAGATGAAAATATCTACCCACCTAGAAAGTCTTTTTCTCACCTTGATCTCTGACCCTTTCCAGTTGTATAGCTAAAAGTCCCACCATTCTGTGGCATGTTCCGGGCTGGCCCAGCCTCCGTGGACAGTTTTCATTTCTTTATACGTTACACATCTGCATCACTTTGGATTTTATTAAAAAGTTAATTTTCTTGTGTTGTTCTGTTCTTTGGAGTTGATATACTAATAGTCCAACTAGTTTCTGACTTCTGAATTGAGAGAGTCAAGTATTTTGGGGTCTAACCCATTGGTCTCTGTGCATGGTTGGGGCTACGTAACTTCTTAGAATCATGTTATTGTAGGACTGAAAGGGACCTTAAGAGATTTTCTAGTTTAGCATAGAAGTGAAGAAAGACCTAGAGAATTTAAGCTCTTTGTCCAAGTCATATAACTTTCTAATTGTTGAAGCTGGAGAGGAAACCCAAGTCACTCTTCTTTTCACTGCATTGACAGTTTATATCTTTTAAAAAAATCCATGTGCTCTTTCAAGAAAAATTAAAATCTCGTGGCCTTCTTTCTTGTTAATGGCAAAACAGTAAATATCATTACTTAATACAGATCAAAGTAATGAGAGAAAGTGCTGTCTTGTTCATCACTCTTCCAGCCTACCCCCAAATTTTGATGCTTTGGGGGTTCTTAGGGAACACTTGTTTGAGATGGTGTTTAGGAAGCTGGGTTTTTAAACCCTGGATGTCCCAGAGGTGATTACAGTGTGCATTCCTTATACCATCTCCTGCTTATCCCTTCCTCCCTTTCCTGATGCTGTGCCCTCATTCTGAATCAATCAGTGCAGGAAACAAATAAGAGATGTCAATATTATGAAGAACACTAAACTAGGTACCATGAGATCTGAGTTCAAGTCCCTGTGCAGTCACCAACGATGAAATCTTATGCAAGTCATTTGGTTGTTGAGACAAGTACTCAGTTAAAAATGGAGACAGTTCCTCGTAGAATTAGTGTTAAGATCAGTTGAATATGAGCGATTTCAAATTGGTTGAAATTGAAAAGCTTTGAGCAAATGTGAGAGATGATGGGATTCTTCTGAGACCCTTCCATGTCAGTGCTTGCATCTCTGAGGTTGAGGGAAGCCTGCAGGGCTTTATTGTTTTAGGATGGGACCCCTTGTTTTTATTATTGTTATTTTTTTGGCCATGCCACAGCTTGTGGGATCTTAGTTCCCTGACCAGGGATTGAACCTGGGCCCATGGCAGTGAAATCAAGGAGTCCTAACCAGTGGACCACCAGGGAATTCCTGGGATGGGACCTCATGTTTTTAATTGCTTGGGGCAAAAACCACACACACATCTATAATATCGTTGGTAACTCTTTTCAGTTTAGAATTGAGTGATAGTAACTTTTATTGGGGGATACTACTTTCTGGATTCTTACGTTGAGAAAAGATCCCATTTGTTGGTTTGTTTTTTTATTGAACTATGTTAAATTTTCTTGGTATTTGACAGTAAAAATATTTTCTTCCTTAGTGACTTCCTTTTTCTTGAGGTGGTGTCGATGGTGTTAAGTGCTCATGCAATGGAATAGTTTGCACTATTAGAAATCCTAGTCCTCCTTTGTTATGGGATGGAGAATTGTCAGGGAATGATGGCCTGTGGCTGGGTGAGGTTTGCTACCAATAAAGAATCATCAGGGCTTCCCTGGTGGCACAGTGGTTGAGAGTCCGCCTGCCGATGCAGGGGACACGGGTTCGTGCCCCGGTCCGGGAAGATCCCATATGCCGCAGAGCAACTAGGCCCACATGCCGCAGAGCAACTAGGCCCGTGAGCCACAACTATTGAGCCTGCGTGTCTGGAGCCTGTGCTCTGCAACAAGGGAGGCCGCGACAGTGAGAGGCCCGCGCACCGCAATGAAGAGTGGCGCCCACTCGCCGCAACTAGAGAAAGCCCTCACATAGAAACGAAGACCCAACACACCCAAAAATAAAAATAAAAAAAAGAATCATCAGGGCAAATCGAAGTTTCATTTTGGATGAAAAAATACTTCTGTTCTGCTTGGCAGAAGAGGATAAAAAGAAAATCCAAGCAACTTTTTGATTCAGGGGCTGCCAGTTCTCTCTGGATGCAAGGAACGTTTCATGTCTCAGCCACAAGAATTTGCCATTTTGGTTCAGATGTGCATTGTCTTCCCTCCTCATGGCTGCTCTGCTTGCAGCTTGTGGCTTCGTGGCTCTTGGCTCTGAGCCATGAGAGTCCTTTGAAGACCACTCATGAACTCCTTTTTCTGCAGCCTGTTGGCCTCTTGGTAGGGGTAGTGGGAGCCATGCATCATGATTGTTTTGAAAGATTTATTGAATATTGAATGTGGGACACTGTTAGGCCTCTGCAGGGACCTGATAAGACAGTGATTCTCTTGGTTGCTGATTGTAAGTGGAGGTATTTATTTGGGGATCAGGATAGGTTTGGATATTGTAACTGACAATTAAATTGGTACAGGCATGGTGGGCCTGTGCTGTGAGGGCTGGGGGGAGCCACTTACATAGGACCTGTAAGGTGAAGAAGACCGGGAACTTCGGGCGGATATGAGACAGGGTGATAAAAGGGTGGAATAAGGAAATGAGAATGAAGAGTCTTGCCAGCATCTAGTGGTGTGGAGAAGAAGAGCATGAAAGAATTAAGGATGACTTCAAAGTTTCAAATACGAAAAGGACAGACATAGTACCATCTAGCAGGAGAGCTGTTTTGGAGAAGCATGTTGACTTTGAAACCAAGGTGGAGATGTTTGGTAGAGTGTAGCAGAGAGATCAGGGCTGAAAATAGTGACTTGTTTGGAATCACTTGCATTATTCCAGCAATAGTGAAGTGGTTTATGTAAAACTGCCTATTACCTAGGAGTTTTCTTAACCATCTCCTTAACATTATGGAAAATAAGCATTACATTTTATGGTAAGTAATTATGGAGTTGTTTTTTTTTTTTAAAGGAGATTTGAAAAAAATGGCTAGAAGATATCCAATGGGAAATGCGAGCATATGTGTATTCTTTTTGAAATGTGGGTCTGTATTTGGAAGCGCTCAAGCTGCAGTGAAAGGAAGAAGCTTCAGTTCTTTGTCTCCTGCCTTCGTTGCTCTCTTCCTGTCTCAGGCTCCTCTCCCCTAACTCCCCTGCCCTCGTTTTGGTCTCAGTGCTTCTGAGATGTAGACCAGTGTCTCACTGCCACGTATGCATCAATATGTGGTCACCCAGAGTTCACAGACTTGAAAGTTCCTTCTTCCAAAGAGTCACTTGTGTCACATCAGCCTCCCCAGTGGTTTTGTGGTATGGTCGTAATGAGAAAGGAGGCCCAAGGCTACTGTACCAGTTTATTAATAGCTGGTTATTGGCAAAAGAGCATTAGATGAGGAGAAAGAAGAGGGAGATAATCCCAGTGTTGGATATCTTTTCTAAGTCTCTGGGTCCTTATTCATAAGGAAGGGGCAAAACATCTGGTCTCTAAAGCTGTGATATTCTGCCTTTTTAGCGCACAGAAGTAAGATCCATATCCATACTATAAGTGTTCCCAATAAATCAAGACAGGGTCCAAGTAGCAGCTCATAGAGTATATTTGTTCGTCATGGGAGATTTATGTAGCACTCTTATATTTGCCAAGGCTTTTATTTTCCTGAACTCCCCAGTAAGATAGGGCAGGAGGAAGGTCCTCAATTGTTAAAGCAGTCTCAGTAAGCAAGCCCACCAATGGAATTAATCCAGGTTCATCTTCTTGGAAACCATGTGGTAATGACAAATGGGAGCACGTACAAAAAGCTTTATGATTTGCCCCGAGCCTCATGACTAGTTCTCGTCCACTGAATCTTGGACAGAAATGGTAATTTCTCATTAAGCATAAGGAAACATTATTTTGTACTCCCCTTTCTGGTTGAGGCAATATATAGTAAGTTAAGCAATATAAGTGTCTCAGAAAGGACTGGGTGAGAAAAAGAATTGAATCCACAGCCTAGTTTTTGTTGTAGGTTCACAACATATGCCCTACCTTTGTTTAGTGACAACATTCCCTGCAGATTTTGTTTACTATTTGTTACTTGTACCAAAATGTTTACCTGTAAACAGGTAGGAGTGTCGTGAAATGTAATAAATAGTCTTGATTCATACTGAGGGATGCTGAATTGTGACTTCTTTACATGTGAAATTTTAAGGTGTTTTCAGTCATTAGATTCTAAAGAAATTACAAACTGCCTGTCTCTCCTTTTTGTGAGTTTTTAATTCCAGAGACCAAAAAAGTTTACATACGTAGCTTATAGACATTTGCTTAAATCTTAAGATGGTTGTTGAAGCCCTGGAGTAAAGTTATTCAACACATATTTGTTGATTGAGTGAATGAAATGATATACTCATTAAAATTTTTTTCAAGTTTTTTAATGTGTGCCAGGTACTGTGTTGGGCATCAGTGGTGAATGATTTAGATGTAAGTTCTGCCATTATGGAGCAAACAGATTTTACTGAAGGATACAAACACAGTACAAGAAAATAAGCAGATAAAACCATGATTGATTGTAATCCATCTATGAAAGAAACATGCAAAGTACTAAAATGGGGAAAGGCTTATTAAATGGATGAACATATCAAGTAAAAAAGAACTCAGTTTTTTTAAGCGAAGTAATTTCAGGGGACAGCTAAATTTTAATCATTTCCTTGGAATATACAAAAAGTTTTTTATAGTATTTACTTCAGCTTTCAGAAGCGATTCTTTACCCTTCCCACTTACACTAGCACATTTAAGAAATCTTACCCATGAAGGATATGATTGTGTTTTCTTTAGTTGTCTTTATTGGAATTCTTTTACAGTTCTTCCAAAACAGTACTACATTCCTTAGAGCTAAGCCTCAGCAGGAATAATGAAGCATCTCATTTGATGTATTATTCCATTACCTATGATGTCAAGACAGTTGGTAAAAAATTTCTTTTTATAGAGCAACCAAAGGGTGGGGAGGGGGAGGGAGAGAAAAACCGATTTAAGCCAATCTAAACAGATCCCGAGGAAATGATTTAGGGAAGCTTTATCATGTGATGGCTGCTATTCATTATCTACTCTGTGTTGGACAGACTCGGGGTTTTGTTTGCCTTTTAAATCAGGGCAACACTTGGATTGTGGTTTTGCTGTCGTGCCCTTTCTTCATGTCGGAATTTTTCTAGGGCTTGTTGCAAATTCCAAGGCAGATGTTTGTCTTCCTGAGGTTCAGGGATGATTTGGCGCCATCTAGGTTGATCTTTTGCTTTCCCTGGAAGAACACTGTTGCTGAATAATTTCAAGCAGTGACAACTGCTGGAAGGAAGTGTATGGTGGTGTCTTCATGCCCCGAGGTAGTCAAGTCTTGATTAGTCTTAAAGAGACGAATCATTTATAATTTTAAGTTCTAATAATATAGTAAAGCTTATCACTTGTATTTTAGGAAACCAGTAGCTTCTACACTTTCTAATGACGAATGAGTTGGACACGTGGTTAATATGGTTAGACAGAGGAAACCTCACTCTAGGGATTCTTTGTTTTTTGTTACTGTGGTAAAATACATATACCATAAAATTTATCCTTTTAACCATCTTTAAGTGTATAGTTCAGTGGCATTAAGTACATTCACGTTTTTGTACTGCTTAAATTCTTGCTGTGAAAAATCAACCCATCTGAATTGTATTTTGACATTAAGATAGTCACTTGTTTATAGGGGAAAAAATTTCATGTTGAATCACAGAAACGAAATATTTTGCTGGAAAGATAAAATTTGAAGTTGTAATAGCTTTGCTGCATATTTATCTGGAATAGCCAGGATTCTTAGAGGTCAGCTTTGCACATTTCAGTGAACAGTATCTAGTCACTCTAAAGCCGGCATTTAGAATTACTAAATAGTTGATAGATGCTGGGTGCCTAGGAAAAAGCACAAGGAGTTCTTTGCGTTTTGTGAGGGGTTAGATACTCTGCGCTTCAGGAGTGAGCGAAAATGCACAACAGCTGCTGATCGTGGCTTCTTTTTTTTTTTTCTCTTTTATTTGATGCATTTTAATAACCAGTGAACTGGAATGTCTTCTGTATTTGTAGATATCCATGTATACACACAAGTAGGTTACAATTCCACAGTGGCTGGGTGACCACAGCAGCTGCATGCATACAGGTGTGCCCGTGCTTCATGGGGAAGCAGGTAATTTCCAGACTTGTTTCTCAGACTTCAGCAGATCTGATCACTTCAATTTTTAATCCACGCTATATCAGTGATTTTGTTTCTTTATTGGCCCTATAACATGTTTCTACATTTCACAGTCTTTACTGTGTTATTTCTTACTCCGCATTGTGAAAGATGCTTGTGGGAAACAGCACTTCTGTGGAGCTCAGTCCATCTTCCCTGAAATGTTTATTAAGTCTGTGTGTGTGTCGTGTTCCAGGATGGAAAATAGTGACTCTGGTAGGGCAGAGGAGGAGGTCAGAGAGAGGAGTTCTAGGCTGGCGTTATTCCTGGAACTTGGTGGAACTTTTTCTCTAATGAGTTCCTGGTGATTTGAGAACACCTGCAAAACCTTTCCCTCAAGCCTGGGCTGCGCAGTCACCATTTCTGTTCCACCAGTCTGGCCCTTTGTCCTCTCCGCAGCCCGTGGTCTTGCAGGAAAGTGTGGTTGAGTGCACGACCCATGATTTAATTGGACAAATCAGCAAAAACACCTACGCTCCTGAAAATATGGACCATTCATTTGTATTATTCTTAGACCATAATGCCTACGAGGTGACATTTACTTTTGGGGCTTGTCAACCAGGTCTCTCTTAGATACCACTGAACAAAATTTTGTGTTGTCTGGCTTTCTCAACCAACCGGTTACTTAAAGGAAAGCCGAGTTGAATTTCTCGGCTTAAAAATTGGAGAGTTTAAATCCCTGTGGTTGGTCTGTCTTCTGAAGGCTTTGTGATGGTGCCAATCTCAGATCGGGATGTGAGCCTTCGAGGGAGGGGTGATAGTCTCGCTTACGTGACATCCTTGTGCATCCAGAAGCATTTGGCTGCATCCAGTGTTTGAAGCACACTCCCTTGATTACAGAGCTCTTTGCTGTCTTCTTCCTTTGCATCTGATTTTGTCAAGCTTCCCAGATATTTCCTGAAGCGGTTTCCTCTGTAGTCATCTGTCACCATCTGTCCATCAGAGAAACCTTTCCATTACCTCCAGATGCAAACTTGGCTGCCCTGCGTTGAACACAACACTCTTCTGTTTTCAGGGTGAGTTCTGAATGGCACGGTGGTCAAGCTTTAAGGTACACTGTGTTATCCCTTGTTTCACAAAGTGTGAAGGGAAAATAAGAGTTTGGAAATAATCTGAGGTGAGGAGCATTAGGGTTTGTATACAAAACACACCTCAGAATCGGAGCTTCCTCCATGGCCAAAGCTGAAAAGCTGACCGGTTAAAAGAAGCACAAATTTTAGAAGATTAAAACTGTGTCAGGGCTTCCCTGGTGGCCCAGTGCTTGAGAGTCCGCCTGCCGATGCAGGGGACGCGGGTTCGTGCCCCGGTCCGGGAGGATCCCACATGCCGTGGAGCGGCTGGGCCCGTGGGCCGTGGCCGCTGGGCCTGTGCATCCGGAGCCTGTGCTCCGCGACGGGAGAGGCTGTGGTGGTGAGAGGCCCGCGTACCGCAAAAAAACCAAAAAACAAAACTGTGTCAGTGGCTCAGGAAGATCACAGGTTTTATGGTTACAGGAGCCTCAACCTCAGAAGATCTCTTGTGAATTTGCTAAAGGAGACCCTGCAGTATGTGTCTGGTAGACTGTGTTGTCAACAGCAACTACTCCCAGCTGCTGTATGATTATTTCTGGTTACATCTCAGTGTGGGAGAAATAGAGTTGCTTTTGTGCTACTGTGAGTTAAAGCAATTCTACAAAAATTAGGAATTTAAAGTATCTAGGATGGGGGCTTCCCTGGTGGCACAGTGGTTAGGAGTCCGCCTGCCAGTGCACGGGACACGGGTTCGAGCCCTGGTCTGGGAAGATCCCACATGCCGTGGAGCAACTAGGCCCATGCACCACAACTACTGAGGCTGTGCTCTAGAGTCTGGGAGCCAGAACTACTGGAGCCTGAGTGCCACAACTACTGAAGCCCGTGTGCCTAGAGCCCATGCTCCACAACAAGAGAAGTCCCTGCAATGAGAAGTTTGAGCACCGCAATGAAGAGTAGCCCCCACTCGCCGCAACTAGAGAAAGCCTGCGCAGCCGTGAAGACCCAACGCAGCCAAAAATAAATAAATAAATTTATTAAAAATAAAAATCTGGGATGACCTATACAGCTGTGAGACAATCCTCGATGAATATTCATTCTCCCAGCTGAGTTAGATAAGGTGGTGATTGAGCTTTTATTATTACTTATTCGTTTTTTTTTTTTTTTTGCGGTACGCGGGCCTCTCACTGTTGTGTCCTCTCCCGTTGCGGAGCACAGGCTCCGGATGTGCTGGCTCAGCAGCCATGGCCCACGGGCCCAGCCACTCCGCGGCATGTGGGATCTTCCCGGACCGGGGCACGAACCCGTGTCCCCTGCATCGGCCGGCGGACTCTCAACCACTGCGCCACCAGGGAAGCCCTTACTTATTCGTTTTTATCCTTACTAATAATTCTAGCAATAGCACCACTTTCTAACACGTGGCTTTTCCTAGTCCCTATAATGTGTCAGACATGGTATTGAGGCACTTGCTGCAGAAGACGTCTCGTAATCCTTGCAGAAACCTGGCAGAAGCTTTATTCTGACTTCAGGGAAAGGAAACTGGCTCAGACAATTTGACTGACTTGGCCCGTGCACCTTGTACAGATTCCACCACCTGAGACCAAGAAGTTGTGAAGAGAGGGCAGTTGAGCTCTTTTCAGCCAAATCTTAAAAAACAGTCCCGGGAGTAGCCTTTTTTTCACATTAGCCCATGCAGCACAGATATAGACCCCCCGGCCGCCCCTGCACCTGGGCGCCTCTGGTTTCTTTGTGGCCCCCTGTGTGTCGCAGGCGTGCTTTGTGGCATTCCACAGCTGGCTCCCTTTAAGACTCAGAGCTGTGCGTCCAGAGCCACATGAGAGTGATTGGAAAAATTAGATAAGAACAAGTATTTTCTTGCTTTGATTTTTTAAATATTCTTAAGCTTTGAAAACATAATTAAGTTTAATTCGTCTAATGTTGTCAGGAAGGGCAGTCTTTTAAGGAGGAAAAAGAAAAAGCCTTCCATGTAAAGATATTTGAGATCTGATAATATTTCTACCATGTCCTCTCGATTAAAAATTTAAGTGAAAAACAGTGTACAGGTTCTCTCCTTCCATCATTTTGACAATATAGCATATGTTGAAAACTAGCTTTAATATGCCTATATATATTTTAAGCCAGAGGCAAAGTTACTTTTAAATGTCAGTTTTTAGTGACGACGTTCATAGGATAGTATTGTGTCTATACTCTAAAAGGTTGAATGTGTGTTGAAACAAAGCATTTGCTTTATATGGACAGAAAGGGACCCCCCCACCCCCAACCACTGCCCCCCAACACACACACAATTTGTGGTACCTTAGGTCAAGGTGGAGAAGCTGATGATAAGTTTTAAAGAGGGTTTGCAATTAGAACCACATTGGCATTTTGGCAGTTATTTATTTTTCCAGGGTGAACGTGCTTTCAGAAATTGCCAGTGGTTGCTAGGCAGACTTCAACAAACACAAAGGACATTACCCAAGCGTCCAACCTGGCTGGTTTCTCAATTTGAGTTTTGTGATCCTGGCTCAAAATGTAGTCAACTCTATTGCTGTTTGAATTTGGAATACAGAATTTTGCCAGCAGTCACATAGTCATTTGAGTCAGTAGTGAAGTGAGTTTTCTCCCCAGGAGGCCAGGTGACTGACTTGAAGTAAGGGCGTGCTGTGCAAGACTGTGGGCCAGGTCATTTGAACCGCCTCAAAGGTGAAGAGAAACTATATAAAGAAAACAACTCCATCTTGCCAGGAGGAGTGGCCTTTTCCTTTGGTGCTCTCCTTTCTGATGACTGGATTTTCCTGCTGGAGATATGCTGGCTTTTTTTTTTTTTTTTTAAATCTCTTTCTTCTGGCAAATGAACAAAATTTTCACACACTCAGGTACACTTAAGTCCTTTACATAAGCAGCTTTTCTAGATGAATTTGGAGCAATGCCAGTGAAACTGAAATACATGTTTTTCTGGACTAGTGATTAGACGTGCAAAGCTGTTGAAAAATAATTGTTGAACCATAGGTCTGTACATTTACTTATCTTTGTTTTGCACTGACTCTTCTGGCCAAGAACAGTACTGTGCTATTTACTATGAGATGGAAAATGTAGACCAATTACGAAGGCTAAATGTTTCAAAGACAATACCTTTTAAATGTGTCAGTCATGCTGGGGGCAAGATGCTGATAAATATAACTTTCCGCTTTCCCAAATAGAGTCAGTATGCACATTTGGGATGTTTATGAGAATGTGAAATATGAAATTTACCTTTACCTGTAAAAGAAATATATATGAATAATGCATTGGGCTAAAATTCTCCATAATACACAAACAGAATTAGCTTTACCATACTTCCTGGTGAGGTATGACTATCATATGTCCTTCCTAAAAGGCTTAGGGTCTCGCAGGCTGCCTGCATTATCTGTTTGGATATCATTACATAGAGATGAGGCTGTGGCGATTACTGTAAAGATCGACATCCTTCTGCGTATAAACTCTCATTGCTAATAACCCTTTTTAATTTGGCCTCATGTGTCTAGAACATTTTGATTGAGACTCGCATGGTATCTGTGCGCCTCTTGCACAGAACCTCTTAGGAAACTCACAGTAGAAATAATGGAAGTTCACAATTGTATTTTAGGCCGTGGGAGACACTCCTGTGAAAAATGCAACAGGTAGTGCTGCCTTTGGGAGATACAGGGTCTCTCTTGCCTTGTCTGTTTTAGGGAGTTCACATGTTAGTTTTAAATACAACAGAAAATGTTTCTTTTTATAAGTTTATATTCTATTTGGAGAAATAGCTTTTTCTTTTTTTTTTCCCCCAGTAAAAATGCTATGTACTCGTTGACAGAAAAAAAGAGTGCAGAGAATTACAGAGCAGAAACTAAAGAAAAGCCACATTCCTGCCTAAAGATACTACAGGCATGTTGGAAGTATCTCTCTAGTCATCTTCCTATCATAGATAAACCTATATCTGTAATTTAATTTCATTGTCATTTACTCTGCCAAATAGTCTGTATTGTGTTTTTTATAGTCATCAACTTTTCTTGTTCATAAATATCGGTTTACAGTATCCTGTTTGATGATCATGGGATCGCTTAATAATTTTCTCATTAGAATATGAAAATGTTTCATTTAATTAGAAAATTAGCATTAAACGTTGAATATTTGTCTATAGTAACCGTTGAAAGAGAGGATGCCAACTTTCTGCTGTAAGAAGTTTAGTCTATAAAAGCATGGAAAGGATACCGTTTTCGGAAAGAGCAGAAATGTCAAAATCTCTTTGCTGCTTTAGAGAATCGGAAATCCTTGGCCTTTAGCTTAGTTCAGAAATTTGAAAGAACTTAAAGATCATTCATGAGTTTAGGAAGTATTTTAATACCATAAAATACTAGTTATCTGGAATCCAGAGGAACGTGTCATAGTGGTTATAGTATCAAAGACTGTGAAGGAGTGATTTTTCCCCAGGTGACTTTCCACACTCCTGAAAAGCATCATCTTCACCATAATCTGTGTCTTTGGGCTTGTCAGCACTTTGAAAACGTAAGACTTTTCCAAGTCACACAACCCTCTTTGGCTGTTCACAACTACTTTTATGTCTTGTTGATGGGGTATAAAGGATTATCCCCCACCATTACAAGGATGTGTGCTTAAGGGATTTGGGGAGTGCTTTCTCAAAAAAAAAAAAAAAAAAGAGTGTGTGTGTAATCATGGGAGAGAAGCATAGCTCTGCAAACATGAAACTAGCTGAAGTTTTCTCCAGCTCCTTTTGGTGCTTTGCTTTGACCAGAACTACAGAGAAAAGTTGACAAATGTTGCCATGATTGACTGATTTTATAAAGTGCTGTAAACTGTTCTGAGGACACACTGCATTCGGCAATGTATTTTCCAGAAATCACATTTTTCCCCCCAGCTTTAGGGCACCTTGAGTTCTTTTTCAACTTGATCTAGGGTCTTCATGCCTTATTTTAATTTGAAAAGGTTTTCAGAAATAAACATGGCACAGCCAACTGCATTAAAAAAAAACACTTCGCTTATTCAGCAAGCCACGAGGACATCTTGAAAGGCGGTGTCAGCTCTTTTGACTGAGACCTTCTACAGTAGAACATGGTTTAAGTCATCTGCTGTAGGAGTGTGTGGTACTTGGAGGTTTTAGATGCTCACAGTATACAAAAATAGCCCAGCGCGCGCGTGTGCGTGCATGCACACACACACATATACACACACACACCATGCTATATCTTTAACTGCCAGAGTGCCGAGGGACAGAATGGCTCAGTGTTGTTGGAAATCCTCTCCATTGTCTGAGGATAAAGCTACTTGTTACTCTTGCCTTTCCTCCTACTCAAGATGACTTCTGATCTTTTTGCTTCTCTCTTTCCTTTTTTTCTTGGTAGTTGCTCTACACGAGATTTGAGTAGGACCTTTTCCTGTTACCCCACAATTGGCAACTAGGACTCAGAGTGGAGGGCTCTGTGGCCCTGGCACTCTGAAGAGAGTGTCAGAAGAATTGCCAACACGTGAATCTGTACGCTTCTTCACATTTATTAAGAGGTGGCAGAAACTGCTGTTAATACCAACAGCCACCATGACAAGCCACCCCTCTTCCCTGTAAACCCCCTACCCAATAAGAAGGTTGAAGTGGGAAGGAAGAGTTAGAGAGTCATTGGGCATGTTGGGCTGGTGGGAAATGGGGGTGGTCCCCATAAAAACAAGATGATCCCTTGGGAGAAGGGTCTTTCCGAGGAAATCTCTCATAAACATTGGGCATGTCTGCAAGAGGAAGACTAGTGTCTTAACTACATAAGCAACAGTCTTGCTGATGTGCCCCAGTGTCTGTGTGAGATTTGAAGAGAGCACTGGGGAGAAACTCTCCCAAAGTTTACTGTGGGTCAAGTTGATACCACTGAAAGTAGTTGGGCTGGAGAGCTGTCTCTCTGTTCACCCACCCATGAAGCCTGATTGCTAGGTGAGGAGAGCCCAGCATCTAGAGACCACTGGGTATTCTCCTGGTGTAGGTGGGTAAGGAGACATGGAGGCTGTTGGTTTTCTCACGTCAAGGAAGTGTGCAGTGGAATCCTCATGGCTGCCTCTTGAAAACTCATATAGATTCCCCACAGGAGAACCACACCTGCAGACCTTACCTGAGAGGTTGTCAGCAGCTGGTTAGCATTAGTCACAGAAGCACTGGAAAGCAGTGGCGAGAGGATTGCTGATGCACCCAGGTCAGTAAGGAGGCATTTGCTTTTTCTTTCATCCTTTTTTCCCCCAATAGCTAACCTGCACTGGCATATGCTGCACACTTTCCACGTGTTACTTCATCTGATCCTCCCAACATGACCCTGTGATATAGGTTCTATTATTGTTCATATTTTACATACACAGGAAACTAAGGCACAGAGAGATTTAGTATCTGGAATTTGGATCGAGGTGGTCCGGCTCCCAAGGCCACGCTATAACCACCATCTTGTCATACCATCTGAGATCAAAAGATGTGACTTTCATTTTTTTTACTGTCACCAGCAGGAAGAAATACATTTTACATCCTGACCCAGTACACACCTACATAAAAATAAATAAATGGGGAAAAGTTAATGAAATAACATTTACATGTAATACAACCTGGTTTTTTCCTGTTCTTTTCTGTTTCGTTAAAAAAAATGCTAGTTACCACCTACTGAGTAGATGCTCTGGAGCTTAGAAGAGGTTTGGAGGGAGGAAAGAATGGCACCCATTCCCTGTGTGCCTTCTTTCTGTAGCTCTCTCCTCTCCTCTCCCCTTTGCACACCACCCTGAGTTTCCTGAGCTGTAAATCTGGCTGGTCACGGAGAGTGGGGTTAACAGAGTTGGTTCTGAGAGTGGAGAGTTACACTGCACTGCACTGAGTTTCTAATACTGAAAGTGACCAGAAATTGATGGATTCTTACCTTCCTGGTAAGAGATGGGGAAGAAGGATTCCAGAGAGCACAGTTGAAAGTAGTGATGTCGGTGTTCATGTTACTGCCCCCCCCCCCAGTCCGAGCTGGTTATATCAGCCTTTGACTAAACGACAGTGTGAGGGGCTTGCAATTCAAGTAGGATGACCTTGTCCTCTGTGCGTCTTGCCTGTCATCCATGGACTATAGGCTATCCTCTTCTTATTCACTGCTAATGTGGGGCTATTGGGGTGCTAATTTCAGACCTCTGTCTCTTTTGTATTACTAGCCCAGAGCAGATTTTATTGAAATGACTTATTTTGCTAGTTCAGACTTATTTATGACTGCATTTATTGCTTACAGCACATCATATTCATTCATTCCTCCTTGGTTTATAATTTATTTTCAATAAAACTCAGCCTCTTTATATCCTTTTTAAAAATATATCCTTTAAATAAGCTTTTTTTTTTTTTTTAATAAGCTTTTGAAGTCAACCTGGAACTCCCTTTGTTAAAAATAAGTCAAGATGAAAAAATGTCTCGGTAGGAAAAGATGAAACCAATGGCAGTTAGTCCTTGAAAAAGAAGTACAAGTGTTAATGGCAAAACTTCTGTTAGAGTTCATTGAATCATGCTTTCTAGAGACCAGAAAGTTACTGGGCTCCCTCTTCACCCCACCCCCAATTTACAAATTACTTCTGGAGGCGATGAGGAATGCCTGCCTTGAACACTTTCCAGGCTAAAATGTTTGTGACCAGGCTCTGAGCTTTGTGACCTTAATCGCCCATTTGTCTCAGAGTTGGAGTGAAGCCAGCCTCTTCTCTAAGGGAGGTTTTGGCTTTCTTCACGTGTACTTCTGCACCCCAGTGAGATGGGTTGTTGGTCTCTCCTTGGCGCTAGGCCATCATCCTGTACTGAGACACGACGAGCAGAAAAGAGCCACACACGCCAGTATTGTGGAGGGACAGACTGGACTTTTGATGAGGAACTGCTGGGGAAATTGCTGACAGATCTTAATACCCGCAACCTTGGTGCTCCTGCCTTGAAAAATTGGCGTACTTTTTAAGCTTTATGGACACTGTTGAGTGGTGTACAAATGTGGTTTCTCTCTTTGCTTGAGGGAAGCAGGGATCAAATTTGCAACCCAGGACAGTGACCATTCAAGCCCTGTGGTATGAACTTCTGTGTCCCAATCCTTCCCTTGGTTTTATCCTTCTCCCATCCTAGTTTTCCTTCTGGGATTCTTTCGATTCTTCATGGTATACTTTTGTTTCATACGTGCTCTTTAAGACACCTCCAGTTCTCATCGTGAATCACGTACATCCAGAGTGCCATTGCCAAGTAAATGTAATGTGTGTTTTGAAAGCCTTAGCTTTGCTTATCTACTGCCTTAAGTAGTGGGTGTAATTGAAAACAAGATATGGCTCCAAATTTATAGTGGGAGAGCAGGACCACAGGTTTTCTGTAGACCTTGAACTCTTGTTCTAGGTTTGGCAAGGGTAGGTGTGACTAAGATAAAAGTGGATTTTTCTTGAGATAGCAGGATGAAGATGACTGAAGGGTCATCTTAATTACTCAGTAGAGTTAGCTGATACGAGATTTTAAGGAACCATCCACAGGGACAGTCCATATTCAGTAATGAATTGGGACAGAAAGCATATTAAAAATTCATACTTGGGAATTCCCTAGCAGTCCGGTGGTTGGTACCCTGCGCCTTCACTGCCGAGGGAGCAGGTTTGATCCCTGGTCTGGGAACTAAGATCTCGCAAGCTGTGCAGTGCCAAAAAAAAAAATCATACTTAATATCTCAGAAGAAGCGGGTGGAGTGTGAGGTGTTGATCCTGAGAAGCAAGAGAACTGTTAGCCAGTGATGTTACTTTGAGAAGCCGTTTTCCCTTTTCTAAATTAGTCTTCCCCTCTATAAAGTGAAGGAGCTAGACAAAACGAACATAACTCTGCCAGCTCTAAAGTTCTGTGATTTTCCAAATGCAGTTAAAATAGAACCCTTGAAAAGAGCATTCACCATCACAACGTGTGTAAGTAGAAATTTGGGAGTCCTGAGATTTGAGGTCCTTCGTGGTGGCTGAATTAACATTAATCCTCACACCGTCATTGCAATCTCTTGGCAGAATGATCGGCGTTCAGACCCAGCAGACACGTGTTTTCCTCATAATTTGGAGTAAAGCAAATGGAAGTAATTGTGTATGCACACACACGCATGCAGCTGTGATTATAAGTTACCAAGAAGGTTACTTACTCATAGTCATATTCTTGGTGAGTTTTGATATGCCCATTGTAGCTATTTAATAAGCGCTGACTATTCTGACTTGGAATTTTATAGTATCGTCCATTAAAAATGGTCAGTTACATAATACCTTGCTACCTTACCTTAGAATTCATTTGAAAACATTTTACAAGGACATACCATTTTAACCTTGGAGGAGACCTTAGAGTCTACCTTGTTAAACGTTTTTGTTTTATGATTTTGGGGAGAAGGATGTTTAATGTGGTTATTGTCTGGCAGGAGGTAGCTTGTTTTTATTTACTTATTGAAGAACTCTTTTTTTTTTTTTTTTTTTGCGGTACGCGGGCCTCTCACTGCTGTGGCCTCTCCCGTTGCGGAGCACAGGCTCCGGTCGCGCAGGCTCAGGGGCCATGGCTCATGGGCCCAGCCGCTCTGCAGCATGTGGGATCTTCCCGGACCGGGGCACGAACCCGTGTCCCCTGCATCGGCAGGCGGACTCTCAACCACTGCGCCACCAGGGAAGCCCTTAAAGAACTCTTAAACATATTCTTGTATGTTGGGTAGAAGAGAACAAGCACTTTGCCTAGCACATAGTTGGAGCTTAGTAAGTGTTAAGTTTTTTTCCTCCTTTCCTCAAATGAGTGTTTGCTATTAGTGGAAGGCTTTGTAATTTGAAATCTTTACACAGGGAGGCTGAGCACAGGTTTCCTTGACAGCCTGTTACATACACTAGAACATTTGGGCCATGCCAATAAAGATTTTAACCACTAATACAAGAGACAAACAGGAAACTAATGGACTAGTCACAGTAGTGCATAGTTATAGCCTTAGAGCTAATCATTGAGTACTTTTAATAAGGTTGTTGAAATGTTGTATTTAAAAGGCTGGTTATTCTCTACAATTTGGTGTATATTTAGTCAGGGTGAATGATTTTGATGATTTGTCCTGCTAATAGTAGCTGCCATATTTCATGTAAGAGATTGCGTTTTCACTGAGATGGGCAGACACAAACACTTGGCCCCGAGTTCGGCTAAGTAGCCAGAAATAGTTTGGGGATTCATAGAGTTGTCTCCAAAATTCCAGGGGTATTGCATCATCTTCATGGGTCTGGTTAGTTTTCAGTTCTTTTTGAAACTGAGCCCCACTGGTGGGACAAATGCTCAGGGACTCACGCCCACACAGAGATGGTGCACCCCAGAGGCAGTAGCGGAAACTGAAAGCCCTTTTCGTAAGCATTGAACTACGCACTTCTCTTCTGAAGGGTCGCTTTATTTCCATGAAAATGTCGTTCAGCATTTCTTCAAAGTTTGAACTCAAAATAGTCCAGCATGGAAAACGCTGGAGTCCAGCCTTCATTTGCCATCTGTTAAATCCACAGGTCTGTTTGAATCAGGATACTGTGTATCCTTAACCAAGTGTCACCGTCCCTGCTTTGTTCCAGCAAGTACATGTTTAGCCTGTATAGATTGTGACTTCAGTAAGAAAACATAGTTGTTTAAATCGTAGAAGTCCTAATAAGTTTGGTCTTTCAGAATTCTTAAAGTTCCTTGATCTGAGAATACAATTCTAGAATTCACAACCCACTGAACGAATTAAAGTAAATGACATCTCCACACACACTACCAGGACTACTTCCAACCTTCAGTATATTGCAGACGGTTGACTGCATCTGGGTGTACAGACAATTTATAATCTTGACAATGTCTCCACCATGACTTACCATGTTAAACATTTATCGAACATCTATTGTGAGCTAGACACTAACCTGGGCCTTGGATTTGCCTGTAATTTAAGTGCCTCTGCTTTCTGCACTAGCCTCACTTTCCAGCCTCTTCAGTCTCAGCTTTTGTATACTAATCATGTGCTGTTGCCAAATGGGCTGCTCGCTGCTCCCAAATGCAGCAGTCTTGCCATTTCATCTACCTGAATGCTCTCCTTCTATCCCTCTTTTTGCCTATTGATGGATTATTCTTGAAAGGCCACCTGCCATGTTTTTTTAGTGAAATCATCCCTGATCACGGGGAGCTGGAACCGATCCTTACAAATGTGCTATATGCACCATCTATCCCTCCTTGGAGTTTTTGTTTGCATGCAACACTGCATTGCAATATAATAGATATGCTATATCCAGATAAAGGCAGAGGTGGTTGTTTTTGCATTTTTGATATGTTTGAAAGGAACATGCACTGTGGTAATTCTTGTGTCACAGTAGGAGCTCACTGTCATTGAATGAATGAACATTCCTGTGATTTAAGTGGCACCCACTTAATGTACACAGTGATTTTGGAGAAGAGTGGGTCTGGGTCCATGAAAGTTACCTTAGTGCTGGAGGATTTCTTGAAAATAAAACAGTTCTGTGTGTAAGTTAATTTAAATTTTGGCTTAATTAATATGCTTACAGGATTCAGGATTCGAAACATACAAAAGTGCACATATGAAGTTAAAAGATCTTCAGTCTCTTTTCCCTTCCCAGCATGTAATTAATATTTCCAGTTTTGCAACTTGCCTTTTGTTGTCGTTTAACAGTATATCTGGGAACTTATTACAATTGAATACATAAAGATGACCCTTGTTTTTTCTTCCTGCTGCATGTTGACGTGTTATTACGTTATATGGAGGCAGCGTAATTGTTCCCGACTGGGGAACCTTTAAGTTGTTTACAACTATTTATTGTAACAGAGATGAATTTTCAGGCATTTGCAAAACTAGAGGAGGAGGGAAAATAAACTAGAAGAAGTATAAGATCTTGAACAAAGAGAAGGGTATTCTTTGAACATAGAGACAATTTTAATAGCTACAGTTTGTTTTATATAAATTCTTTTTTTAGTGAACAAAATAACAAAATTTAAGTTTTAAAGAGCTACTTAAAAACCCATTTGGTACGAGTAGCTCTTAGTTGAATATGCTTCTTTTTGTTTCCAATTTAAGTTGATAGTTTATTTATTTCCAAGGATTCTATAGGCAAATAATGTTCGTAATAATTTATATCCTTATCTGAGATCAAATTTAGTAATTGTTTTGGGACGTAATAAGCATTTGAGAGATTAAAGACTTGCTTTGCCATCACTACTAATATCTTACTTACAGTTTTCGTAGTGCTGTCTCTGCTCACAGTAGCCACCTCATCACTTGTGTTGGAACTTTGCTGCTTAAGATAGGAGGTTACAGTTATTCAGGATTGCTGTCTTAAAGAATAGTTTTCAATATGTGGATTATGTTCTGCATATAGACATGTGAGTTTATGCTAAATATAATAGCTTGGGCAGCAGTATCAATCATTTGTTGAGCAATCACTGTGTATCATAGAGTGCCAAGTTGGTGGATTCTCCTAGGAGCATTAAATACTGGCCCTGGATTCTCCCCACCCAAAGATTTAGTTGGTGGAAGGGGAAGCTTGGGGTATTGGGCTTTTTAACAAGCTCCCAGGGGATTCTTTCTTAATAGAGTAAGTTTTCCTTTTAAATAATGTTGGATCTCCAAAAATGTTGCCAAGAACTCTTACACTCCTGTCACCTAGATTTCTAGTTGTTAACCTTTTACTGATTTTTCTTCCCTTTTTATTAACCTGTCTAATGTAATCTGTTTTTGAAATAATGCTCCATCACCCTTAAATGCTGTGGTGTGTACCTTCCCCAAAGAAGAGCCTTCCCCTACATACGTATATATTTGTAATGACCCTGGAGTCTCCTTCCCCCTTCACCACCATGCTTCCCTTTCACTACCTTCCCCCCTCCCTGGGCTGTTAGATTTGCACTCTATCCCCTTTCCTGCCCCACTTCCTTGGGTGTCAGTGTCACCATGCTGTGAGGGTAAGACAAACGAAAGTAAGGGAGGATGGGAAGAAATGGAAGAATTGTCTGTCCGCCATGAGGAAATCAACATTTTACAAAACCACCATACAATCCACACACCCTGTTCAAATTACACCAAGTGCCCCAGTAATGTCTATCTTTCCCTTTCTGGTCCAGGATTGTATATATGAACATAGGTTGAACTTAGTTGTCATACGCATCAGTCTTCTTCAGTATGGAACCCGTTCCTACGTCTCTTCCCTGTTTCTCATGCCCTTGACAGGCCATTCATTCTGTAGGGAAACCCTCAACTGGGATCACTCAGTGTTTTCCCATGACCGGACTCAGGCCATGCGTTCTTGGCAGGAATGATGCCAGGCTCTTTCAAGTGTTATCAGGTCAAGAAAAATACTGTCGGTCTGTCCCACCACTGGTGGTGTTAACTGTGATCACCTGATGAGGTTGGTGAATGCTGAGCCTGTCCACTGTGAAGCCACCATTATCCCCATTGTATTTAGTTATATTTTGTGAGGAGGTGTTCCCATATTGTGCCAATATCCTGGGTATTCTTCGTCAAATCTCCGCCTGTAAGCCCTAGCGTTCATTCATGACTCCTTCCTTTTTAGACTACCACTTGATAGCTGCTGAATGGTGATTATTTATTTTCATGATCCCGTCTACATTTATTAGCTGACATTCTGTAAGAGCCTTCTTTTCTTCCTTATTTGTCAGTTAATTTATCCATTTAACTTAGTATGGATTTATGAATTCTCCTTTTATTCATGGGTTTTAATCTGATAATTTCATTATTTTGATTCTCAGATTGTCCCAGATTTGGGATCTTTCACGTTGACCCCTGTGTTCTTTTGACAATTTCCCGTCATTCCTTGAGCATTTTCCTACTTACAGGCACAAAAAGATGTTCCAGGCTTATCTTGTACGTTCCCGACCCTGACCCCAGCCCTTGTCCTTTTGAGTGGAAGATGGTAGCTAAAATCATGATCTGGGCATCAGTGGTGCTGTTGTTTCCAGACCCTCAGCAGGCAGAACTAGGAAATATATATGTGTCTACATTCATACATACATGTATATCTATGACTATTTCTATAGTTATCTGTCTGTATAACTTTAGAAAAATGAGTTTATTCTGATAGTTTAATTTGTAATCCAATTCCTCGGTATTCTTTCTAGCCTTCCTTCTTCTCCAGAAATTGAGAAAGCTGGCTTCCATTATCCGCAGTAATTAATTTTATGCCCAATTAATTAATTAATTCTGCTTACTGTAGCCAATATTCCAGCCGCTCAGAAATCCTCTTTTCTGCCACCATTGTGCTCCCCCATTCTCCTCTCATCCTGGCAGCCAGGCACGCTGCCACCCATGTCTCTGCATGGCATTCCCTCCCCGTCATGGTCCCACTTCCTCAGATTTCAATATCTTCATGCCAGGAATGAGGGAAAGTGAATGTAAAGAGAGGACCCCCCCCCCCATGCCGTGATTTCATGTGCTGTCAAGGTTGAAAATCACTGTATTTAACACATTGCATACATTATGTCTGATTTAAATGTTTCAAACCATATATTCTTTTCTCATGAAGTAGTTGAGGTTTGAGAGATGTATCTTTGTTATCAGCTTGTCTTTTTCTAATTTCTTCCATAAGTGGAATAGAGATGAATTCTTATTAATTGTGAGACTCTAGCAGGGTATTGATAGCTGGATTTTATTCTGATGTTTTCAATTTCCTTTGTGGTAGTAGGATGTGGTTTCCAAAATGGCCTGATCTGGTATATTGGTAGCAACCTGGTACTGTCAATGTTTTTAAGGGGGGAGATGCTTTTCTTTTCTTCTTTTAAAAAATGTTATTGGGGTATAGTTGATTTACAATGTTGTGTTAGTTTCAGGTGTACAGCAAAGTGAATCTGTTATATATATATACATATATCCACTCTTTTTTTTTTAGATTCTATTCCCATATAGGTCATTACAGAGTATTGTGTAGAGTGCCCTGTGCTGTATAGTAAGTCCTTATTAGTTATCTATTTTATATATAGTAGTGTGTTCTTTTTTTAGAAAATTTTATTATTTTTAAATTTTTAATTTATTTATTTTTGGCTGCGTTGGGTCTTTGTTGCTGCCTGCGGGCTTTCTCTAGTTGAGGCGAACAAGGGCTACTCTTCATTGTGGTGCACAGGCTTCTCATTGCGGTGGCTTCTCTTGTTGCAGAGCATGGGCTCTAGGCACATAGGCTTCAGTAGTTGTGGCTTGCAGGCTCTAGAGTGAAGGCTCAGTAGTTGTGGTGCACGGGCTTAGTTGCTCCACAGCATGTGGGATCTTCCTGGACCAGGGATCAAACCCATGTCCCCTGCGTTGGTAGGCGGATTCTTAACCACTGCGCCACCGGGGAAGTCCCTAGTAGTGTGTTATTTAAATGTGTGACTTTACAAGGGCTCGCATATTGAACTTGGATTTCTCTCTTAGTCTCTGAAGTTCTCTCATGCTTCTCTCTGCTTCTGCTTTTTCACTAAATTCAGAAGCACTGATAACAAGATGGTCCCATGTCTTTTCTCCCTTCAGTTTGGAAGTGGCATTTTAAAGAGGTAACACATCTCCTAGACCAACCCCATCCCTTTTGGGAAATCTGGAGGGAGAGGTAGCTGGGAGCCAGTGGCCTAGATTATAAAAATCAAAGCCCCAAACCTGATTATAGTCAGAAGAATCCTAGGAGCGATCTAAAGCTAAGTTCCGTTGCTTTGTGATTCATGATGATCTAAGACTTTTCATCTGTTTTTCATTTTCTGCAGATTGTTAAGTTGGTTGCTATTATCGACAGTGTTTAAGTTTAAACAATTAAAATCAAGGTATAGAGTTACCTACGTATGCTGTGTTCAGATTTTGCTCATTTGTTGGCATATATTCATTCTGCAAAAGTTATATGGCGCAAGTTTACTTCAGATGATCTCTTACATAGTGGAAAATACCTGAAGTCAGTTGGAGGGTAACAGAGTACTTTATGTAAAATTTCACTTTTACTTAAAAAATTGGATTAAGTATTATGGAATTTATATGAATTTCAAATCTGATATAATTTAGATTTTAAAATATTAGGCTTTGTAGTAGCATTCATTTGACTAAAGATTAAATTCCATAGCTTGAAGATTTCATATAGTTATAAGTGATGAAGAAATCAAGAGACAAAAGCATAAAAATTAGAGTATAGTTTGAAGAAAAAAATCGGAAACAAAGAGAACTAAACTTTTAACTTTGAGAACTTGCATATTTTGGAATTCTAAAAAGTTAGGAGCAAGGGATAAAAAAAAGTTTCATCCCTTATGTTCTGAATTTCTGTTCATTGTGTTTTCTCTGTGATGAGGTTCTTTGTGAGACACATTGTCCTACAGCTCTGTTGTCTTGGTGTGTGGGTGGTCCCTCCAGGCCAAAATACTGTTCACACAGTTCATGGAAATAATCTACTAGAAGTGTATAAATGCCCCAATGGCTTGTAAAAAAAATATTAAGATAGTGTTAAAGCATGAACTTTGAAATTTTTTTCTAAAGTTATCTGCATGAATTATGCCACATAAAATTGCTTCTTCAACAAAAGGATATTCCATTTGATTTTTCTGATTCTGGAAAGTACATTAATTTTTTTATAGGTATATTCCATTTTAAAATGCCTCAATGAAATAAACCTTTTAAGAAGGATTGTCACATATTTTCCACTAAGGATAAAGGAGGAGGTTAAATATAAGGCTTTTAACTAAAATTGGGAGTAATTTTGTTGTCCTTTAGTTCTTACATTAGAAATAGGAAACCAGAAGTCAGCTAAGTCTCCATAGCAATCATCTCTGTTTATGAGATGAATAACACATTTCAGTCTGGATTTTGGGAAGAATTCTTGAAAAGTGAAAAAAAGCCCAAAATAACTGGTGTTTTGACTTGAAATTCAGTCATTGATTATTTTGCATTACAAGGAGAAGGTGTGACGTGATCACTGATTACTTTTACAGCTTTCCTATTTGAATTCTTGTCTGTGGGAACATAGGAAAAGAACGATTTTGTTGATTATACTGCAGTTTCACGTGGTTAACTCTATAATAAATTATGATAAAATACAGGATTTTTGTAATGATCTGGTAAGAAGATGGAGAAGATATTAAGAGTGCTGACTGATAAACATTGTGAACACATATGGAAAACCTGGATCATCAGTTACTTTTCCGAAAATTCAAACATGTGCAACTAAACCTCTTTTTGTGCAGTGTCTGGAGTACTGCCTGCCCCATTGTAGGTACTCAGTGTTTGTTGAGTAAATAAATGAAAGATATTTTTATTTGTAAGTTGGTTTTGAAAATTCAGTTTATAAGTTTTAGTTAAAAGAGCAGTTTCCTTTCCCTCAGCTTCCAGCACCTGACAACCCCTGATCTGTTTCTCTCCCTTCAATCTTTTTGCCTTTTTAAGAATGTCATTTAATTAGAATTTTGTGGTATTTAGTCTTATGTCTTCTTTCAGTTACAGTAAATCTTGTGAGATTCATCTAGGTGATTGGGTATATTGGTAGTTTATTGTTTTTGTTCTGAGTCGATGTCTGTTGTATACTTCTTTTTTGTTGTTCATTCACCAGTCCTTAGGCATTTGAGTTGTTTACATTTGATGGCTGTTATAAATGAAGGTTCTGTAAAATTCAAGTACAGGTCTTTGTGTGGACATATGTTTTTGTTTCTCTTGGGTAAGTGCCTTGGAGTGGAATTGCTGGCTCATATGGTATGTTTCATATGGTATGGTATGCTCATAGCGTATGTTTCACTTTATCAGAAACTGCCAAATTGTGTTGTAAAGTGGCTGTACGATTTTGGCTTCCCACCAGCAATGCATGAGAGTTGCAGTTGTTCCACATCCTTGTCAGCATTTGATATTGTCCATCTTTTTAATGTTAGCCATTCTAGTGGATACCTTAGTAATTTCTCCTTGTGGATTTGTTTACATTTTTCTGATCACCAGTGTTGCTGAGCAGTTTTTCACGTGCTATTGGCCATTCATGTGGGGTCAGTGTCTGTTCAACATTTTGCTAACTTTTTATTGGGTTGTTTATTGAGTAGTAAGTGTTCTGGACACAGGCCCTTTGTTGGAGATATGTTTTGTAAACGTTTTTTCCCAGCCTGTGTCTTTGTTCTGCATTTTAAGCATTTTCATTTGACTCTTTTTATATAATTTTCATCTCTGTAGTAAATCTATCTCCGCCGCTTATGCACACGTTGATCATTTATTTTCAGTTAGATCCTTATCATATTTATAACTATTTTAAATACCTTTAAATACTTGATACTTAAGAAAATCTGGGTCATCTTGGAGTCTGGTTCTGTTGATTATGTCATCTACTAACAGTGGCTCTATTTTTTTCATTTTGTGTCTAGTAATTTTTAAATTGAATGTCAGGTATTGTGTGCTAAAGGACAACGGAGACTGAGGTAAATAATATTAATATCAATAAATGGTAACTTCTCTTTTTCCTTCAGGCCCTTAATGTAGGTATTTGTGTCAATCGTGTCAGTAGTTGAGCTGAATTTGACATTTTGTTGCTATATTTACTATGAGTACAAAACAGGCTTCAAATTTCCCCAGTGGTGGCCTGCTGCTAACTTGAGCTTAGGATGAGGTCTGGGGGGCAGGAAGGTTTTCTCAGTGTTCCTGATCCACCTCGATTTTCAGGTCAGTGCTGCATGCCTGGGCCGCAGGGCGCTCTCTGTGTTCTTGCCTCTTCCCCTGCAGTAGACTGCTGTTGCTTGTTACTTGGTTCAAGGTTCACAGTGGGGTGGAGGGTGAGTTGATATTCTCCCTTCTCCCTCAGCCTCAGTTTTAGGCAGGCCCTCTGTGCCTGAGCCTCAGGAAAGGGGCTTTCTCAGTGTTCCTGCCCTCTCATTTTAATTATTTTTGAAATCTGTATGATTAATTTTGATAGTATCTTGTTCCTTCAACATACTTTTGATAAATTCTTTTACATCTTTAAGCGTAAATGGTCTATGTCAATTATTATAATATCTGGATTATTTTGGTGGTCTTTTTCTGTAGCTTATTGTTTCTGTTATTCCTCACTACTCATAGGTTTTCCTCTCACCTCTTCAGTGATTTTGTTTTTGATTGTGAGCTCATGTTCATTGGAATTTTTTTTTTGTTTTTGGGTTTGTGGGCCTCTCACTGTTGTGGCATCTCCCGCCGCGGAGCACAGGCTCCGGACGCGCAGGCTCAGTGGCCATGGCTCACAGGCCCAGCAGCTCCGCGGCATGTGGTATCTTCCCGGACTGGGGCACGGACCCGTGTCCCCTGCATCGGCAGGCGGACTCTCAACCACTGCGCCACCAGGGAAGCCCTGTGTTCACTGGAATTTTATCCATGAGATTTCTTTGAAGACTGTGTTTAAATCCCTTTGCACCAGATAGTATTTGTCTCTCTGCCTGGGAGCACAGGCTTAGCCTAAGGCCATTTTAAACCAATTTGTTTTGTTTGTGAATTCTGTCACCAAGGGTGCATGAATATAGACTTGGGTTTAAGAATTCTCAGGGGATAGGGGAGGGAGGGGGTGGGAGGTTGGGGTAAGCAGATGTAAGCTTTTACATGTAGACTGGATAAACAACAAGTTCCTACTGTACAGCACAGAGAACTTTATTCAATATCCTACAATAAATCATGATGGAAAAGAGTATTAAAAAAAGAATGTATATATGTATAACTGAAATCACTTTTGCTGTATGGCAGAAATTAACACAACATTGTAAGTCAGCTGTACTTCAAAGAAAAAAAGTGTGAACACTGCTTTATTCTTTCAAAGGAAACATAATTTAATCAAAATCCTATTTCCAAAACAAAATAAAAATCTAATTTACTAGGGAAAGAAAAAAGAGTGACGAGTTCACCTGAGGTCTGAGGAGTCAAATTTAACAGAGAAACTGCTTATAGGAAACTTGAAAAGTGAATTTGAACTGCTAGATGAATACACTTGAGAAAAAAACACTGTTGATAATGTTCGTTGTACTCTGGTGTTGTGTCTTTGTGCTGGGTAGTGGGAAGTGTGCTGCTTAGAGGGGAGTCCCAGGCACACTGCAGTTCTTAACTCTGCTGGTCATACAAACAGAGCCATGAGCTTAAAGCCACCAGCGGCCTTGGGCTTGGACAAAAGGAAATGCTGTTTTAGATGCAAGCTAGTATATATAGGGAGGATAAACAACAAGGTCCTACTGTACAGCACAGGGAACTATATTCAATATCTTGTGATAAACCGTAATGGAAAAGAATATGAAAAAGAATATAGATATGTATAACTGAGTCAGCAGTTTGCTGTACAGCAGAAATTAACATAACATTGTAAAGCAATTATAGTTCAATAAAATTAAAAAAAATTTATCGGGGAGACTTTCTCTCTTTTCCCTTGTTCCACCAAGGAAAAGCCAGGCACTCATCACCGTGGTCCATCATTAAGGGGGAGTTTTATTTTATTTCAACCTCTGGGGCTTTATGTGAGTGTTTTTGATGTAAACTTTATTTTCTGTTCTCTGACCGTGGTGTGTTAAAAATCCAGGCTAAAGGCTACCAGGTAATAATGGACATTTCTGTGGCAAATGCTTACTCCAACTTCTGCTTATCTCTTTCTTTATCATTTCTGAACTCTAAAGAATTTCCTCACATTCCAAAATACATTTTTATTTTTTAAGATGTTTTCTACTTAAATGGCTTTATCTGAGTATCCAGTTTACCGTATTGCTGGAAGTGCAAGTTCTATATGCTATATTCTCATCCCTCTTGCTGTAGCAGTTGATAAACCGTGTCATAATCATGTAGTTTTGAATCCTTAGCCAAGCACAGAAAAGGTGGGAGGAGGTAGTATAAAGACTTTTCATTCCGTTTATATTCAAGGGTATTTGAGCTGGAGACACATCATCAGTATTTATTAGCTGTGTGACACTGGGCAAATTACCTAGTTTTTGAGTCTGTTTCTTTACCTGTTAAATGGGATAGTAATGCCTACCTTTTACAGGACTAAAGACCTGATTAAATGAAGCAACCTACAGAAAACCTCCCACTTGGCGTTTCCCATATTAGGCATTCAAATGTTAAGATCATGCTTCCTCTCAAATGCCCAGTGAATTATTCAGTATACACTTGTTTTCCCTTGAGTTCCTCTCTGCAAAGAACTTAAAATACAAAAATCTCAGCCATTTGCTCCATTTGCTCCTGTTTGCTCCTGTCTTCTCTATTTAATATTTAAGCCCTTTTGACAGATACATTGGAAGTGATAGCTTATTCTGCCTTTTCAGTGATGAACTAGAAAGAGAGGTTCACAATTAGGCCAGATGGAAAAAATCTCAATTCAGTGCAGCTTGACAGTTTCAAGGAAGGCACAGATGACTACTTGCCACACTAGGATTTTATTTTCTACCTAATTGCGATGAGTTTTGTACTTCTGTGGATTATAAACAGGATACAGAAGAAACTACTCATTTATTCCCTTTGGCCTTCTAGTTCTTTAAGAGCTAACTCGCAAAGAATGACATTTAAATATAGCCTAGATATACAATTTCTCACTTGCTGTTAATGATGCTTCTTTACCAAACTTTAATTAATTATTATTTTTTTTGCGGTACGCGGGCCTCTCACTGTTGTGGCCTCTCCCGTTGTGGAGCGCAGGCTCCGGACGCGCAGACTCAGCGGCCATGGCTCACGGGCCTAGCCGCTCCGCGGCATGTGGGATCTTCCCGGACCGGGGCACGAACCCACGTCCCCTGCATCGGCAGGCGGACTCTCAACCACTGCGCCACCAGGGAAGCCCCTCTTTACCAAACTTTAAAAAAAAATTTTTTATTGGAGTATAATTGATTTACAATGTGTTAGTTTCAGGTGTACAGAGAAGTGAATCTGTTATACATATATCCACTCTTTTTTAGATTCTTTTCCCATATAGGCCATTACAGTGTATTGAGGAGAGTTCCCTGTGCTATATAGTAGGTCTAGTAGGTCTTTATTAGTTATCTATTTTATATATAGTAGTGTGTGTATCTCAATCCCAATCTTCCAGTTTATCCCTCCCCTCCATCCCCTGGTAACCATAAGTTTATTTTCTACATCTGTAACTCTATTTCTGTTTTGTAGATAAGCTCATTTGTACCTTTTTTTAGATTCCACATATAAGTGATATCATATGATATTTGTCTTTCTCTGTCTGACTTACTTCACTCGGTATGACAATCTCTAGGTCCATCCATGTTGCTGCAAATGGCATTGTTTCGTTCTTTTTTATGGCTGAGTAATATTAGCATTTCATTGTATATATATACCACATCTTCTTTATCCATTCCTCTGTTGATGGACATTTAGGTTGCTTCCATGTCTACCAGACTTGTTACTGTGAAATCACCATAATGATTTATTTATTTTTTGTAGTGAAGATGTGAGGCACTTGAGGGAATTTTATGAAGTCAGTTCTCATTTGTTCACTGTAATCATGAAAAAAATATAGCAAAAAGTGGAAGTAGTTTTAATTTCTCTGTTCACGATGTTTTTTCCTTTAAAACTTAGATGTGTTGTCAAGTATCAGAACTTTTAAGTAGTCTTTTAGGGTAGGAGAGCTGTTCCTTTTACTGCCTTCTTGTGGAATGGGTGAAGAAGAGTGAAATGGGACCAAGGCATGGAAGACAGGGTAGAGGTGGAGGAGGGGTGGGGGGAGAAAGAAGTCTGGGCGTCCATCATCAGTCCCTCAAAAACCAAATTCACCTTTTAACGTAATGGAAATGTTTAGCTGAGTCTTTTTATTTTGCATATGAGAGAACAGAGTGTCAGAGAGGTGACTTATGAATATATAGGATTTATAGCTAGTTAATGGCAAAACCAGGAGCGAAGGATACTCCTGACTCACAGCTACATGATCCAAGCAAGCTCTTTAATCTCCCTAAACTTCCTCTTCAAGTGTTAAAGGGGGTCACGCCTGCTTTAGAAGGTTATGTGGATGAAGTGGAGCTCGTGTGTGTGCTTATGAAGTGCTGATGTATACCAGGTGCTCCATCAATGTTTTTTTCCTTTGTCTCATCTTGACTTACTGTAAATTACTTTTTGGTGTGAACATAATAAGTAGAAAATTGGCAGTAAGCACAGAATTAAATATTTTATGGTCTTCCACTTTTTAACAAAATGCACAGGGTGCAGACTGGAAGTAAAACTTCTTTTGGAAGATTCCCTGAATCATTTTAGCTTGAGAAAATAGAGTTTTATATCATCTTCAGATGCTCTGATTTCAGTCAGTGCATATTATCGCCTTGGGTCAGGTACATCAATTTATACAAAAAGCTGTTGTAACGACTTTTCCTTGCATTTTCTTCTGTGAAGTCCTCTTGTTGTGGGCTTCTGATCTTCACCGAATGTCCTTATAAAAGAAAGGGAATATATCGATAAAGTTTCACACTTCAACTTTCCCCTCAGTGTTTTTCCAGATGAATTCACAGCGCTCTGAGTCTCACCTTTAGGTCTGACCCTCGTCGCAAACAATCTTGACATTTTCCTTTAGCACAACAGCCTGTACCCCAGTAGCCACATTTGAGCTTTACATGACTTCATTTGCCCTTTTAATGAGCACACATTCCAAGCATTGCATCAGTTTAAATGGCTGGCGTGTGTAACTCGACCTTCTCTTGTTTGGGAAAACTCAGTTTTATTGATGACGTTGAGTCCTGGTGTTTGTTTACCACATTTATTGAAAGCACTTTGCTTTGGGCCAGTTTCAGTATGCAAACCAGGACCCATCAACTTGTAAAATAAGTTTTCTCTTCCATCTCTAAAACTGGGGGGTGTAACTAGTTCAATATTTTTCCTGATCAGACCAGAGAAGAATTTACAAACTGAGGATTTGGGACCAGCCTTGTGCTCACTTAGCTATTTCTTTTTCCTTTACTTTAACAATGGGGCTCTAAGAAGAGATAGTGGCTAGATATTTACTTGAGGCATTAATAAACCTTTCTTTCAGAGTTTAAAAGGATTATCAAAAGTTTTATACAGGAAGGGTCCAAGCTGATAGCATGTACAGTAAGGAAAGCTACTTGTCTTATAATATTCCCCATACTATATGTTAAAAACTTCCCTGCTGAAAATGAGCAATAAATTATGGTTTCCCAAGCAGTGAGTATGTAATTAAAATACTTGTGCTACTAAATGAAGACTCTTTTCATATATAGTATTGACAGTAGTGCTTGCCACATAAGAAGCTTTCTGTAAGGATTGGTTGAATAAATGAATGAGAGTTGATATTGAGTGTTTTAATTTGTTGTTGGTTTTGAAAATACAGTTTCATTAGAAGTTTTAATTAAAAGGATAATTTGAGCTAGGGCTCAAGGTGTGGCCTGTGGTCTGTTATAGTCAACATCATCACTAAGTCTCCAGAGAAGAGCCTAGGAGAGGAAGATGGAAAGAGGTTGGCTCCATGGGAAGGATTTTTCCTCTGCCTCCTTCTCTACCTGCTGCTTCAAGAAAAAGGAAACACTTTGACTGTCAGTCACTCAGGCTCTGACCAGCATGGTGTAGATCCTGTTGTTTGACAGAAAGGCTTCCATCCGGTCATCAGCTACAGCATCCCACTCATGTCAACATCTCCTTCACCCTGTCCACCATCCTGGAAGTGGATGCACAGCTTCAATTGATGACGTCATTCCTGTGACTAAATATGATCTCATACAATCCATTCATCAGGTGGAACCCAGAGGAATATGAGGGCATCAGGAAGCTCAGCATGGCAACTGAGAGCCTGTGGCTTCTAGATACCTTTGTTGAGGAGTTCATGGATGTGGATCAGGCACCTACAGGTCTCATGGTTTACGTCAACAGTGAAGGTCCATCAAATACGAGAAGCCACTGTGAGAGGTCCCCATCTGTAACCTGGACATCTTCTTTTCCCCTTTGATGAACAGAGCTTCACACTGCTCCTCGGCCCTTTCATCTAAACAGGTGGCCATCAGGCACAGGTCCAGCCTCTGCATGATGAACCTTCTGGTGCCTGGTGGTTTCCTGTTTGTCCTCAGTGCCTTCAGCTTCTTCCTGTTGGCAGAAAGGCGATGACACTTCTCCTGGGCTGCACCACCTTTCTGCTCATGATGTCTGACTTACTCCTGGCCACTGGCACCCCCTCATCAATGTCTGATTTGTCCTGTCTATCTCAGCCTGCCGGAGACCATGTTCATCACCTACTTGCTGTACCTGGCCCCCACCCATGCCTCGGTAGCTCTATTTTCCGCTCTGCACTGCACCAGCTCAAGAAAATGCTGCCCTGTTGCACCCCAGAAAGGAAATAAGGGTCTAGGTCTCACCCCCGCTCGCCTGCCTGGCCTGAAGCAGCCAGTGGAGTTGGTAGGGAAGTTGCCAGATACCGGAGAGGCTGAGTTAAATGGATGCCCTGCATCAGCAAGGGCCAGTAGAGATGTGAGACTCAGAAGCAGCACTTGGTGGGCTTGTGGGTGCTGTTGAGCCACATGACGGGTACCCTTCTCTTTCACCTCTCCCTGCTCTTCTCGGCCTCTTCCATCATCATGGTCATTGTCTTCTGGAGCCCCTCAGCAGGTGTCCACGTGCCAACCCTCGTCTGGAGCTTCTCTTGCCTCTGGAAACTGGTCAGGCGCTCATGCCTGACCAGATCCCAGCCCCCAGCCCTGGCAACCACCTTGTTTTTTAACCCAGTCCTTCTATGCAGTTTCAGACCAGGCCTGGATCGTCCTCTGTGCTCTCCAGAAGTCTCGTCTTTGTCCCTGCGTGCCGTCGGCTCCCCTCAGCCAGCCCTGGAGCTCTCTCTGGCTCCTCAGGAGTCAAGTTCCTGGACTTCTTTTGTTGAATCATCTCCCACCAACCCTTTTGCAGGGGGGGAAAAAAAAGGGACAATTCGACTTTTTTGTTTTTGAAGGTATATTTTTAGTAAAATTTAACTAAGCCTTTAATAATTTTATAGTTACTAATTTTTGCAAAGAATGACCTAGGAATTTTCCTTAAGTAAAACACTTGTGTTTGGTAGTGGAAATTAAGGATATAAGCAGTATTCCTGGGGAAACATTAAAAAAAAAACATTAATCAGTAACACAGTGTGATTTTTGGTATGCCAGTGTTAGTTACCTACTTCTTAAATAGGTCCTAAAGACCTACCAATGTATCAAAATAAGAAAACAGTATCCAGGAACTTCCTTGGTGGCACAGTGGTTGGGAATCCTCCTGCCAGTGCAGGGGATACAGGCTCGAGCCCTGGGCCGGGAAGATCCCACATGCCGCAGAGCAACTAAGCCCCTGTGCCACAACTACTGAGCCCGCGTGCCACAACTGCTGAAGCCCGCGTGCCTAGAGCCCGCAACAGAAGCCACTGCAGTGAGAAGCCTGCGCACTGCAATGAAGAGTAGACCCTGCTCTCCGCAACTAGAGAAAGCCTGCACAGCAACAAAGACCCAGCACAGCCAAAAATTAAAAAAAAAAAAAGGAAGAAAACAGTACCCATTAATATGTTACATAATTCAGAATGACCATTATTTTCTCTGTATTAGCTGGAAGTTTCCCTGTTTTTTCCTTGAATTATCATGGTTTCATTGCTCAAAATGCATTACAGTAGTTCTGCTTAACCCTTTTTCTGCAAAGTCCATATTTTGGGCCCTTGATAATGATTTCATATGGCATAAAATATTAATTTTCTTGGTGATTGAATTGGTTACAAATTCCTTAGTAGTCAACATTCATGGATTCACAATAAAAGTGAAGATGTGAAGGAAAGTAAGGAAGAGTACATTTGTCTATATTATTGTAAAATTTTAGTTAATGCTTTTATAGAAATGCATTGTTTGGTTACTTAAGGCTTTTCTACCATTTTATTATACAAATACAAAAATGTTGAAAGGATTATGCAGGGAATACCATATACCCACTCCTTACCTTCTACAGTTTTAAAATATTTGCTTCATCACACATGGATCATCTATCCAGCCTTCTGTTTATTCATGAATCCATCTTTTTGCTGCATTTCAGACTGATGTGCAGACAGCACATGCATACCAATAACTGGCATTCAGTATTTGTTCATGGTGTTTTGTTGCTTTTAAATTTAAAATAAATGTAGCATTCACTGTGTTTTGACAGATGTGTAATATAAATCCATGTAACCCAAACTCTTATGAAGATATAAACCATGACTTGAAAAAGTATCCTCCTACCCCTTCCCCTCAGCCCACTTGAATATCACACCCCAGCCGTTCTGGAGACCACTCTTCTGAGTTTTTTTTTTAAATCACAGATTAGTATTTTTTATTCTAGAACATATCTCGAAACATACGGTATGTACTCTGTGGTGTAAGGCTTCTTTCACTTAGCATAATGTTTCGCGGTTTCATCTGTATTGTTACGTATATCAGTAATTCACTCCTTTTTATTAATAAGTTGTATTACATCATATGAAACCCACCAAGGTTTATCTATTTCCTGTTTCCCATTTTTGGCTATTATGAGTAAAGCTGCTGAGAACAAGCCATTTACTTGCTGGGTATTTCCATCTGATTAACTCAGGAGCTTAAAAGTTAGTATATTCAAAATTGAGGTTACCCAGCTGTGTCTTCTCCCCAAGTCCCTGTGTCAGTGAATGGCACCACCCTTTAAAGTGCTGTCAAAGTCATAACCTTGACTGCTTCGTGTCCCTGAGCTCTCACACATCATCACATACAAAGTCCTGCCAGTACTGTCTTCATCACATTTACTCACTTTGCCATAGTGCCGAATCACGATCCTGTTTGAAGCCATCACCATTTTCATCTGGATTGCCACAGTAACCTCCTAACTAGTTTCCTTTCCACCTCTCTTGGCTCTCCCTCTATTACTTTCTCCACACTACTGTCAGGGATCTTTGAAAAAAGCACACGTTAGATCATGTTACTTACCTATTGAAAAATGTCTGGTTGTTTCCCATTGCTCTTAGGATAAAAAAAGTAAAATCCTTACCATAGTTTGCAAGGCTCTGCATGATTTGACTCTTGTCTCTTCCCTGGTTCTCATCTTTCTAACCACACTGAGTTTGCACGTCGCATAATGCTTCGCGCCTTAGGCTTTATCCTCCTCTGTCTTGGCTCAGTCTCTCTAATCAGGTCATTCCCGTTGACCCACAGTTCTGTTCTGGTGTCTCCCATTTTAAAGACAGAGAAAAACTGCCTGTATTAGTTGGGATTAGAATTGTCTGTGGCAGCAGAAAATCAAAGCAAAGCAAAATGATTGTTTTTTTGTTTTTTTGCGGTACGCAAGCCTCTCACTGTTGTGGCCTCTCCCGTTGCGGAGCGCAGGCTCAGCGACCATGGCTCATGGGCCCAGCTGCTCCGCGGCATGTGGGATCTTCCTGGACCGGGGCATGAACCCGCGTCCCTTGCATCGGCAGGCGGACTCTCAACCACTGCGCCACCAGGGAAGCCCCAAAATGATTGTTTTTAAAATAAGTTGGAAGATGATTTCTCCTGGAAGAATTGTGTAGCAGGACAGTGCAGGTCTGGGGTGGTGCCAGTGCTCCCCCAAGACCTCAGTAAACCAGATTGATTCTCCCTGTACAGTTTCCCACTCGTAGGTTATGGCCTTTTTATCTTCATAATCCAAGTTGGAACTTCAGAAATCACAGTCCAATCAGCAGAATGGAAGAAAGGACAAAAGACATCCACTCATTGGATGATGAGATTTCTCAGAATCTGCTAACATTTCCCTGGGCAGAACTGAGTTACCTGGCCACACCTATTTTTCAAGGAAGGCAGCTAAAAATCGGAGGTTCTAATTTGGGGAAAGTGGACAACTGGGGTAGGTATTTGCCATTGCCATACCTCCCTAGACCCCCACATTCCCCTCCAGCCACCGTCGTGTTTTTCTGTTTCTTTTTAGAATCAAAACTTGAAAGAGTTGTCTATTAATGATATTCTACTTGTTCAAAGCCCCTTCTCTTCTCAACTCACCCCAACTCCTGTGCTCACCCCAGTTGGTTGTGTCAAGGTTACCTGTGATCTCGGTGTTTCAAGAATATAAGGAATATGTACAAGTCTTATCTGATGTCATTTCTCAGTAGCTTTCAGTTCTTTTTCCCTTGAAGGACTTTCTCTGTATGTGGATCAGTCTTGAGCTTTTCATTCATCTTCTGTGACTTCATCGTCTGCCATCCTTCTGGAAACTCATTACCCTCTTATTTTTTCAGCATCTCCTATTCTACCCAATGCGTGAATGCTGGAATTTCTCAAGGTTTAGTTTTTCTGTTTTTTAATTGTAGTAATAGATACAAAGCATAAAATTTACCATAAAAATGTCACCATTTTTAAGTGGCATTAAGTATAGTCACATTGTTGTGCAACCATCCTCACCATCCACATGTAGTACTTTTTCAGCTTCCCAAAGTGAAACTCTGTAACCATTAAACAATAACTAGCCATTTTGCCCACCCCCACTTCCTTACAACTACCTTCCTACTTTGTCCCTTTGAATTCTCAAGGCTGGTTTTGCATCTAAATTGGGAGCACTGTGGGAATTCCCCCGCAGTCCAGTGGTTAGGGCTCCACACTGTCAGGCTGAGGGCCTAGGTTCAGTCCCTGGTCGGGGAACTAAGATCCCATCCTACAAGCCGAGTGGCATGGCCTAAATAAATAAATAAAAATAAATTGGGAGCACCTTTATCTCTTCTTTGTGCCCTTCCTGTGCGAGACCCTCAGTTTCCATGACCTTAAATATCATCTGTAGAATTGCAAATTTATATTTTTGATCAGATTTTTTCCCTTCAATCACTAGGTTCTTAAAGCTTTAGCTTGGTATTTCCACTTGGATGGAAATCCACTTCAACAGCTCATAGACTTTAAAAAAAATATAACTTGTCTAAAACTTTTATTTTCTCAGTCTCATTTGTTCTTCTCCTTTCTTCCAAGCTCAGCTATCCAGTTATTTAAACCAGAGACATGCCTGATAACTTAATAACTTCCTTTTCCTCCACCCCCCACCCCCCAATCAAATCAGTCATTAGGCTTCTGAGTTCTACCCTCAGTACATGTTGATTTGATTCACTTTTCTTCATTCTACCTTCCTAACCTTCACCATGCTCCCATCATCTCTTGCCTGACAATTGCAATGTCCTCCTAACTCATCTCTCTCCTCCCAGCCCGGATCCCTTCGATGTGTTCTTTTAAACACAAATAGAGTCATGTTCCTCCAAGTCTTAAAACCCTTCATTGCCTTCCTAGTACTCTTAGAATAAGATCTAAACTCCTTACCATGGCTTTCCAGGCTTTGATGAGTTGGCCCTTACTGTCCTCTCCACCTCACGCGTTGCCACTTTCTCCTTCCAGTCTGGTCTTCTTTCAGTTCCTTTAACACCGAGTTCCCTCCTGCTTCAGGGCTTTTGGGCTGTGTGGTACTCCCCTCCTGCAATGTTCTGTATGTATTTTTTACATCCTTCAGGACTTGGCTTAAATGACCCTTCAGAGACCCGGAGGGATTGCCCCAGCCAATATTAAGTAGAAACCCTCTTATTGTTCTGATTCAGAGCATCCTGTTCTTTTTTAAACCACCCCCCCCCGCCATGTTAAACAATGATTTCTTCCCCTTCTTTCTTCATTTCCCCCAGTAGGTTTATTTTATTATTATTTAAAAAAAATTGTTCCTTTTCCCCAGTAGATTGTAAATGTTACCAGGGACTGTTTAAATTCTATTCCCTATGACATACCTAATGTTTAACACAATGACTGACACACATTTGGCAGGCAGTACATATTTGTAAATGAATGAAAGCCGATCCCTCTTCTTGGCATGGTTTGTGTTACCCCCTTGTGTTACCCCCTTGTGTTACCCCCATGGTTTGTGTTACCATGCTTCATATCGTGGCTCACTTTTTTGAAGGCTGCCTTCCCTGATTAATAGACTACATGGCATCTCTGTATCAGATGGTATCATTGCAACTTTTAAGTTTCTTTCTTGAAAATTCTTATGCTTTCTAATTATACATTGGGCAGGGTTGTTTGTTTCCCCGACTGTACTGTCAGCCTCATGAGAGCAGTGGCCGTGGCTGTTTTCATCAATCATTGTTTCCCATCAGATGAGCATCTTGCTCCACACTCATCTTGTTTCGTAAATGAGCTCATAGTGGTGAAAATATACCTCACCAACTGGTTGACATTTCATACTATGATAGTTATATACCATTTTATCAGATGTGACTAGGTGCTGGAGATTGAGGATATATGGAGAGAATCTTAATTTCTTGAAACCAGAATTTGGAGAGTTGAGTGATTTTTAATTGGATTCTCCTTAGATGTTAAGAACCTAAAAATTTGCAAGAGAAAAACTGTTTGGAACTTTCATCCTGAGCATCACATGAAGACATCTGAAATATTGCCAAGTGCAATTCTTCACTGTTGAGGATTAATGAAATCCTGGTCCATCTGCATGTTTGTCTTTCCACGTCTCCCTTGTGACATCATTAGTGAGCTTAAGCCTCCAGAGAAGCTTCTTTGGAAATTTTCATAATCAATTAAATTCATTTTTGCAATGTGTAAATTCTTTGAATGTTACTCATAACTTTTTATGGGCACCACACATTTTCCTATATCAGAAAGATTTAAAATTACTTTTGCAGAAAAATACATTTGGAGTACAGTAGATATTTTCTACCATGCCATATAAATTCAGTGGGGTAACACTTTATTTTTCTGGCATGTTCTTGGAAGGAATGATTTCCAGCATTAATTCAGGAAAGTCTAGTGGTTTTAAAAATCCTACCATGTGCAAGGGGATTTGCCTATCACCTTGTGTTAATTGGCCTCAGTTTCCCAACAGCTTTTAGCCCTAGGCCTCTCCACCATATACCCTCAACCAAAAGTCAGGTGCTGGGCTATAAAGCTGTCTGTTCATTCCTTCTTCCTAAGATCAAAGCCTAGCTAGTTATAAAATGCCCGGGGCCCCAGCTTTTCTGATTCTGGTAGAAGTACTGTTTATTCACTCTTTTGAGTATTACCACAGTCCTGATATTTTTCCTTGAACCCATTTCAGGTAAACAGAAGACGAATGGATCACTTGCTGGTTATATTTGGCATACAGCGTGTTTAGTTTAGGCCATATCATATTCATTCAGACAGTGATTTTGATATAAATGATGTGTCTGCCAACATTTTAAAATTAAGGAGATTTTACATAACCAGTCTGTTTTGGTAGCTTTTCTTGAAAAATCTGGAAGGCTGGCTGTTTTGGGCCGGCTCCTGCACATGCTAGTTGGAGCTGGTGATATCAAGCAACCACCTTGGACAGGACAGGTGGTCTCCTGTTTGGTACACCCTGTACCACTCCCTGTTGTTTCCCTGACACTGAGGTCAAGTGTCAGTTACCATTTATCCTTGTTGTACTATTGGTTTTCTCATGGTACAATAAAATAACTCTTGTACCCCTGTCTGTCAGTCTAGGGGAAATGTGAGTGAGGGGTAGACAGTGAATTCCAAGAAAATGAGAGAAGGTATATTTCTTTGGGGAAATGAATAACTTTTATATGTCTATTTTTTTCTTTTGTGGAATGTATATTTGAATTAAAAGCATGCACTATGCCCCTTCATTGTTAACAGTTCCTTTCCTGGTTCCTATAGACATACGAATCAGGGACTTTGGATTAGATGTATGATCCTATAAAAAGAAAGTGACTCCACCTTTGGGTCCCTCAGAGGACAGTATATTGATCTCCTCGAAGCTTATGACTCCCTTGGAGTGAAATTCCCAGGTATCCTGCCTGTGACTTGTCAAGAGGGTAGCTGTTTCTGGCTTTCCCAATAATTAGGCCTTATAGGACGTGGCAAGTTCAGTATAAGTAAAACAAACTTTGCCGTAAGGATTGTATATTATAAAAAGGGGATTGAACCATTTTTAAAAATAGTAATGTCACATAACTGGTTTAAGAGAGACAATACAGCAGCTCTGAGGAGGGAAAGATTACATCTGATTGAGGGGATCTTGAAGTTGCTTTTATGTTTCGCCTTGAACAACGGGTAGAAAATCAGCAGCAGGAGACAGTGAAACCGTAGAACAGTTTGAATAAAGCAAAAAAATTGTAGGGATCAGGTGTGGATAGGACAGTGGCTAGAGGTGTTGATGAAAGTAGAGGAAACTGAGGAAAAGCAAAACCAAAAAGGTGGGTTGAGGCCTGGTTATGGACAGTCTTAAACGCTAGGCCAAGAAGTTTGCACCTAACTTAAGGGATAATGAATAAGCACTGGCTGACTTTTGAATTAGGGGAGGGACTTATCAGAGCCTATGACTTGAAGGGGAAAAGGCTGGAAGTGCTGCCACCAGTGGTGAAAGAGAGAGAATCACTAGGTCTGTGCAGCTTCTTGGTTATGGTAGTGTGGGGGGATGGGCAGCGGGGAGGGAGGAGCTGGAGGGGAGGGGTGGGGATAAGGTTTTGAACAGATGGAGTCGAGTATGGATGTCCGAAGGAGGACCTGGTTTGGGAGGCGTATCCGATAGGATGCTTTCAGTTTCAAGTAACAGGTTGGCTCCGACAACATGAACATGTGTGGGCTTACGTTACTGAAGAGTGCAGAGATAAGTGGGCTTCAGGAATGGTTGATCAAGAAGCTTCATGATGTCATCCAAAGCTCAGATGTTCCCTGACTCTCAGCTCTGCCTTCCACATGGGTGGCTTTATCCGGAAGCTGATCCTCCTCATGGTCACGGGTGGCAGCCCGGAGGAGTCGGGCTCCATTTGTCTTCGTTCACATCTAGTGGGATAGAGAAAATGTTTTCAGAAATTCTCTTACAAAAGCCTGAAAGCTTCATTCTCAAAAGCTTCCGTTAGACCACTTCCCACTTGTCTTTGGCCCAAATTAGATTACATGACTGACTATTCTTTTTATTAATTGTGGTATAAAATTTAATATCTTAACCTTTTTTTGAGGTAACATTGGTGTATAACTTTATGTAAGTTTCATGGGTACAGCATTATGTTTTGACTTCTGTGTATGCTGCAGCATGCTCACCATCAAAAGTTTAAATTTTCTGTCACTATACAGTTGACCCACTGTAGCCATTTCGCCATTCCCCCCACCCCCTTCTGTTCTGGTAACCACTAACCTATTCTTTGTATCTATGTGGTTTTTTTGGTTTAGATTGGTTTGTTTATTTTGTTTTTGTTCTTTTATGTTCCATATACAAGTGAAATCTTACGGTATTTGTCTTTTCCTGTCTGACTTATTTCACTTAGGATAATACCCTCAAGCTCCATCCATGTTGTCGGAGATAACTACGTTCTCTTTTTTCTGGCTGAGTAGTATTCCATTGCATATAGATATCACATCTTCTTTATCCATTCTTCTGTCCATGGGCACTTAGGTTGTTTCTATATCTTGGTTATTGTAAGTAATGCTACCATGAACATAGGGGTGAGTTTATCATTTTGAATTAGTGTTTCATATTCTTTGGATAAATACCTAGAAGTGGAAAAGCAGAATCATATGGTAGTTCTATTCTTAAATTTTTGAGTAATCTCTGTATTGTTTTCCATAGTGGCTGCTACCAATTTACATTCCTCCACCAGTGTATGAGGGTTCCCTTTCTCCACATCTTCTCCAACACTTGCTGTTTCTTGCCGTTTTGATACTATCCATTCTGATGGGCATGAGGTGATATATCACTGTGGTTTTGATTTGCATTTTCCTAATAATTAGTGATGTTGAACATCTTTTCATGTGCCTGTTGGCCATCTGTATATTGTCTTTGGAAGAATGTCTATTCAAATCCTCTGCCCATTTTTCAATCTGTTTTTTTTTGTTGTTGTTGTTGAATTGTGTGAGTTCCTTATATATTTTGGATATTAACCCCATATTGGGGATATGATTTGCAAATATCTTCTTCCATTTGGTAGGTTATCTTCTCATTTTTTGGTGGTTTCTTTTGTTGTGAAGAAGCTTTTTGATGTAGCCTCATTTGTTTATTTTTGCTTTGTTTCCCTTGCCTGAGGAGACATACTAAGAAAGATATTCCTAACACTGATGTCAAACAGCATACTGCCTATGTTTTCTTATAGGATTTTTATGGTTTCAAGTGTTACATTCAAATTTTTAATCCATTTTGAGTTAATTTTTGTGTATGTGTAAGATAGGTCTGGTTTCATTCTTTTGCATGTAGCTGCCCAGTTTCTCCAACACCATTTATTGAAGAGGCTCTCCTTTCTCCATTGTATTTTCTTTGCTCCTTTGTCATAAATTTATTGTCTATATATGTGTGGGTTTATTTCTGGGCTCCCAGTTCTTGCTTGATCTGTGTGTTTGTTTTTCCACCAATACCATGGTGTTTTGATTACTATGGCTTTGTGATCGTATAATTTGAAATCAAGGAGTGTGCTACTTCCAGCTTTGTTCTGTTTTCTCAGAATTGCTTTGGCAATTTGGGGTTTTCTGTGGCTCCATAAAAATTTTAGGATTGTTTGTCCTAGACCCGTGAAAAACGTTGAGATTGTGTTGAGTCTGTAGATTATACTTTGGGTAATATAGACATTTTAACAATGTTAATTTTTCCAATCCAGGGAGCATGGACTATCTTTCCATTTCCTTGTATCATCTTCAATTTCTTTCAGCAATGTCTTAGTTTTCAGTGTACAGGTCTTTCACCTCCTTGGCTAAATTTATTCTGAGGTATTTTATTCTTTTTGTTGTGATTGTAAATGGGATTGTTTTCTCAATTTGTCTTTCTCCTAGTTCATTGTTAATATACAGAAATGCAACAGATTTTTGTATATTGATTTTGTACCCAGGAACTTTACTGTATTTGTGTATTGTTTCTAGTAGTTTTCTGGTAGAGTCTTTATGGTTTTCTATGTATAAAATCTTGTCATCCACTAATAGTGCCAGTTTTACTTCCTCCTTTTCAATTTAGATGCCTTTTATTTCTTTTTATTGCCTAATTGCTCTGGCTAGGACTTCCAGTACTTTGCTGAATAAGAGTGACGAGAGTGGGCATCTGTGTCTTGTTCTTGATATAACTTTTAGTTTTTCACCAGTGAGTTTGATGTTAGCTGTAAGTTTGGCATATATGGCATATATACATGTTGAGATATGTTCCTTTTATACCCATTTTATTGAGTTTTTAAAATGTAAATGGGTATTGAATCTTGTTGAATGCATCATGTGCATGTATTTGGATGATCATACTATTTTTATCCTTTATTTTGTTAATGTGGTATATCATGTTGAATGATTCGCAGACGCTGAAACATCCTTGCATCCCTGGAGTAAATCCCACTTGATCATGGTGTACGATCCTTTTAATGTATTGTTGTATTTGGTTTGTTGTCATTTTGTTGAGGATTTTTGCATCTATATTCATCAGAGGTATTGATTGGCCTGTAACTTTCTTTTTTGTGTGTTGTCTTTGTCTGCTTTTGGCATCATGTAAAATGACTTAGGAAGCATTCCCTCCTCCTCAATTTTTTGGAAGAGCTTGAGAAGGACAGGTATTAAATCTCATAAGAATGTTTGATAGAATTCACCTGTGAAGCTGTCTGGTCCTGGACTTTTGTTTTTGGGGAGGTTTTTGATTACTATTTTAATCTCCTTACTGGTGATTGGTTTATTCAGATTTTCCTTTTCTTCATAATTTGGTCTTGGAAGGTGGTATGGTTCTAAGAATTTATCCATTTCTTCTGGGTTGTCCAGTTTGTTGGCATATAGCTGTTCATAGTATTCTTTTATAATCCTTTGTGTTTGTGGGGTATCTGTTGTAATTTCTCCTCTTTTGTTTCTGATTTTCTTTATCAGTCTCTCTCTTTTTCTTAGTGTAGCTAAAGGTTCGTTAATTTTGTTTATCTTTTCAAAGAACCAGCTTTTAGTTTCATTGATCTTTTCCATTGTCTTTTTAGTCTCTTTTTCACTTATTTCTTCTCTGGTATTTATTATTTCTATCCTTCTACTAATTCTGGGCTTTGTTTTTTTCTAGTTCTTTCAGGTGTAAAATGAGATTGTTTATTTGTGATATTTTCGTTTGTTTTTTGAGGTGGGCCTGTATTGCAGTAAACTTTTCTCTTGCTTCCTCTTTTGCTGCATCCCATAGATTTTGGTATTTTCATTTGCCTTCAGGCATTTTTTGATTTTTCCTTTGGTTTCTTAATAGGCCCAATATTTGTTCAGTAGCATATTGTTTAGTCTCCACACATTTGTGATTTTTCTAGGTTTCTTCTTATAGTTGATTTCTAGTTTCATATCACTGTGACCAGAAAAGATGCTTGATACGATTTCAGTCTTCTAAATTTATTAAGAATTGTTTTGTGTCCCAACGTATGGTCTATCCTTGAGAATATGCACTTGAGAAGAATGTGTATTCTGCTGCATTTGGATGGACTGTTCTGTTTAAATCTGTTAAGTCCATTTGGTCTAATGTTTTATCTAAGGCTGATGTTTCCTTGTTGACTTTCTTTCTGGATGATCTATCCCTTGATGTAAGTGGAGTATCAAAGTTCCCTACCTTTATTGCATTGCTGACAATTTCCCCCTTTAGATCTGTAAATGATTGCTCTATATATTTTGGTGCTCTTAAATTAGGTTCATATATATTAACTGTTACGTCTTTTTGTTGGATTGTCACCTTTTTTTTATTATATAATGTCCAATTTTGTCTCTTGTTGCCCTTTTTGGCTTGCAGTCTGTTTTATCTGATATGAGTATGACTCTGCTCTCTTTCTTTTGGCTGCCATTTGGTTGGAGTATCATCTTTCATCCCTTTACTTTGTGCCTATGTTTGTCTTTAGAGCCCCAGATGATTCTCCTGGGGGCCGCATATGGTTTGGTGTTGTTTTAAATCCACCCAGTCACTTGTCTCTTTGTATTGGTGAATTCAGTCAATTTACATTTAGGGTGATTATTGATAAATAAGAACTTAGTACTGCCATTTTATCTTTTGTTTTCTGGTTGCTCTATTTCTCCTTTTTTTAATTTTTCCTTGTGTTTCTGTCTACCATTTTAGTTTGGCAGTTTTCTATAATGTTTTTCTCACTTTTCTCTTTTATGTTTCATGTCTCTGCTCTAGATTTATTTTTGTGGTTATTGTGAGATTTGTACGCAGTGTCTCAAAGCTAAAATAGTCCTTTTTATGCTGATGCTAGAGATAGCATCTTATCTTCATTTACATCTAAGGGTTCTGCTCTTTCTTTTTATGATTTTGTTGTTGCAAGTTCTCCCTTTTTATGTTGTGAGTTTGTTACCAAATTGAATAGCTATAGTTTTTTTTTTCCTGCTTTTTTCCCTTTAACCTTCATGTTATAATTAAGTGCTTAACAACCTACTCTGACACAGAGTTGAACTTTTCTGATTTTTCCTTTCTGATTATTTCCTTACTCAGTTTTGTGTACTTTTGCCTTATCATTTCAGGTAGAAGAGCTCCTTTCAACATTTCTTGTAAGGCAGGTCTAGTGGTAATGAACTCCCTCAAAGTATGTTTACTGAGAAAGCCTTTATTTCTCCTAAAAATCTGAAGGATAACTTTGCTGGATAGAATATTCTTGGCTGACAGTATTTTATCTTTGAGTATTTTGAGTATGTCATTCTCCTGTCTCTTGGCTTGTAGAGTTTCTGATGAGAAATCTGCTGATAGCCTAATGGGGATTCTTTGTAGGTTGCTGTCTTTTTCTTTCCTGGCTGCTGTTAAAATTCATTCTTTGTCATTGACTTTTGACAGTTTTAATATAGTGTGTCTTGGTGAAGGTCTTTTTGCATCAACAGATTTAGATATTCTTTTGGCTTCATTGGCTTCATATCTAGTTTCTTCCCCAGATTTGGGAAGTTCTCAGCTATTATTTCTTTAAATAAACTCTCTGCCCCCTTCTCCTTCTCAGATACCATTATCCTTATTTTGCCTTTCCAACACGTCTTGCCCTTCCTAATGGATAGTTTTAGAATTTCCTCATTTTAAAAAACCATAGCTCTCCTGAGTCATTTCTAGATTTGTATATTCAAGTTCACTAATTCTGTCTCTCATATGGTCTGCTCTGTTTCCAGTGCTTTCTTTTCTTCTTTTTTTTTTTTTTCCTGACTGTGTCATGTGGCATGTGGGATCTTAGTTCCCCAACCAGGATTGAACGCATGCCCTCTGCAGTGGAAGTGAGGAGTCTTAACCACTGGACCACCAGGGAAGTCCCTCCAGTGCTTTCTAATGCATTGAAAAAATTGAGTTCTTCAGCTCCAGAATTTGTTTGGTTCTTTAAAATTTTCCAGTTTCAGTCTCTTTGGCAAAGTATTGTTTCTGTTCATTAATTTTATTCCTGAGCTCATTGAACTGCCTTTCTGATTTTTCTTATAGCTCGCTGAGTTTCTTCATGACAGCTATTTTGAATTGTCTGTCATTTAGATTGCAGTATTTGATGACTTTGAGTTTTGGAGAATTGTCATTTTTGTGTGTGTGTGGTACTATGTTGCTATGGTTTCTCATGGTGCTCGGTGAGTTGTTCTGCTGGCACTTTTGAAGTAGCAAACACCTTTCTCCTTTAGGTAAAGCTTTTTTCATTTGATTCTGACAATTCAGCAGGTTGGTAATTAGAGGCTTTTCTTTTGTTTTTCAGTAGGTGGTGCTATATTGCAAGTTTTGGATTTCTCTTACCTGAGCTGCCTCTGGCTATATTTGAGAATTGCCACTTTCCATCCTCCACTGCCTGTCTGTCAGATGTGTTTCCCGGGGCCCTCATTGTCACTGCTTGTGCCTTTGGGGTTGGTGGTGCCTTGCCGCTGCTGGTGTCACTGCTGGGAACACTGGGATGGTGGGTGTCACCACCATGTCTAGGGTTGCCTGCGTTGCGGGCAGCTGCTGTGGCAGGGCAACTAGGAAGGATGGGGAGATGAGTTGGGTGCCTCTGCTACATCCAGGGCTCTTGGGTTCATGGGCACTGTTGCTGTGAGTGGGAGGGGGGCTGGAGACGTGGGCACTGCAGCAGCTGGAAGAACCAGAGTCACAGGTCCTGCTGCTGCTGCCCAGTCCCCTGGCTGCAGGTGCTGTTGCAGCTGGGAGGCCAGGGCCATGTACCCTGCTTCCCCTCCTGCTACTAGGTTCTCTGGGATTGCAGGCTCAGCTGCTATGGCTGGGGGGCCAGGATCATGGTCACTGCCTCTGCTGTTCCCCTGGTTCCACCTCCTCCATGTGTTCCAACCCACCCACCTATAGGTGTACAGATGTGTGGAAGTCTCTGGCATCCTGGTGTGTTGGGCAGGGGAACCTTTGTTTGAGTTATGGATGTTTCACTAGCTGTAGATTAAAGGGGAGAGACAAGGGAGTGTCTCATGCCGCCATGATGCTGACATCACTTCATTTTAACCATTTTTAATTGTACATTCATTAATGTCGTTCACCCATCACCACCATCCATGTCCATAGTTATTTTCATCTTATACAACTGAAACAATAACTCCCCATTGCTTTCTCCCCATAGTGCCTGGAAACCACCATTCTACTTTGTGCCTCTCTAATTTTGACTCTACTTTTCTCACATACATAGAATCACACAGTATTTGTATTTTTGTGACTGGCTTATTTCACCTAGTGTTATGTTTTCAAGGTTCACCCATATTGTAGCATATGTTAGAATTTCCTTCCTTTTTAAGACTGGATAATATTCCATTGTATGTATAAACCACATTTTGCTTATCTATTCATTCTATGATGGACACTTGGGTTGCTTCCACATTTTAGCTACTTTGAATAGTGCTGCTATGAACATGGTTGATAGTTGTACACATATCTCTTTGAGACCCTGACTTCAGTTCTTTTGGATATATACCCAGAAGTGTTAACTCTGTTTTTACGTTTTTGAGGCGGTACCATAGTGTTTTCCACAGCAGCTGTACCATTTTACATTCTCACCAGTAGTGCATGAGGGTTCCATTTTACCCACATCCTTGCCAACACTTCTTACCTTCCTGTGTTTTTTGTTTTTTTGATAGTAGCTATCCTAATGGGTATGAGGTGGTATCTCATTGTACTTTTGATTTGCATTTCCCTAATGATCACTGATGTTGAGTATCTTTTCATGTGCTTATTAGCCATTTATATATCTTTGTTGGAGAAATGTCTTTTCGAGTTCTTTGCCCATTTTTGGATGAAGTTGTTTGTTTCTTTGTTGTTGAGTTTTAACATGACTGTTTTTAAACTAACCCCTGGCAATGGGAGTGGCATCACTCTTACATAATTGGGTTGATTTTGGATCCTGGGTAGACAACGTACAGTGTCAAGTTGCACGGAGAAGATTGTGCTCAGTTTAAACATGTCTGAGGAGCTAGTGAGATATCCAGGTAGAGAGAGCTTAAAAGGCTATGTGTATGAGTCTGGATTCCGAAAAGAAAGAGCAGAGGGAGGTTTTACTTCAGAATAAGTTCTTCAACTAACTGATGTTGAAGCTTTTAAAGAACTATCTGGCAGAGGCAGTCGTGCCCGCCAAATATTCTGATTGCCCCTTGCATGTCCCTGATCCCTTTGAGTTGGCAGAGATACATATGTAGTCATGGCCAATGGGCTGTGGGGGAGGTAGTGTGTTTCTCTTCTAGGCCAAGGCAGTAAAAGAGTGATGCAGGATTCTTCCTGTTTTTCTCCCAAAGGGAGACTGAGGAGGCCATGGATTCCAGATGGGTGACTGTAAAATGCAAGGGCCTCCATCTAGCTTGGGTCCCTAAGTGTGTAGAGCCAGGCCCCTTGCCGACTCATGCAGGCCATTTAACATGAGAGAGGAATCAAGTTTTGTTGTGTTCACCTCCTGAACACACTCCATTTGGAGTTGTTGCAGTAGCATAGCCTGCATGGAATTTTATCTCTTTTATGTCTCAGGGATGCCATTATAGAGCTGCTGTTGTGCTGATCTGTTATTCCTCATCAACATCAATGCCACTGGGGATTACTGATCTAAGTAAGATTGTTGACTTTGAGAAGATTAAGATGAACTGGGTGGTAAAATGTATTGCCTAAAAAAGCATAAAAGTGGATTCATGTAACTGGAGTCACTAGGCATATGAAAAATCAGAGGCTAGAAAATTAACAATCAAAGGTTGGTAACTTGATTTTATTAAAGATATCAATAGTATTACATTTCCCCCCAATTTATATACTGTTTCACTCAAGTTACACAAAAGTTATACTCTGATAGTTCAAGTTTAATAAATCTCTTTATAGTTACTCCTGATGTCAGGTAGAGATCTGGTTCATCTTTCTGAGGAATTATAATAAAGTGATACTTGGAGAATGGAATAGCATTAAGAATCACAAGTCCTTATGTTCCAGGGGAACCAAGAAACTGGTTTTTCTCTAACATTATAGGTGATTGTGAATAACCCACTCATACCCCATGAAAATTTTCCTTGGTTTGGAGCACAGATTGGGGAAGTGGGAACCATGCTTTTTTTTTTTTTTTTTTTTGCCCACAAGGTGTTTTTTACATTATTGAAATAGGTGCCAACAATTAGAAATCCTATTTTAAAATGGGTGGGTGTGACCTGTCCCTCCAAGCCTGTGCCAACCATAGGCTGGAACAGAAATGACAGAACTTCCCACCTACACTTGGCCCAACTTGCCACACACTGTACTTACCCTGCCACCTCAGACATTGTGGCCGGAGAGTTTGTTTATTATAATGCAGATATCCCTGGGAGAATGAATCTTGTCAGTGATTTAGTGTTTACTTTCATTTAATGACTATTCACTCAGTTCATTTATTCTATAAGCATACTCTTCAAAAATGCCATGCTTTGGATGAGTTAAAGGAGACTTTGTAGATGGAATGGCTGCACTCTGTGCTATACCATGTGTTGTATAATTGGAAAGTCGTCTTTTGTTGTTTTTGATTGAATTTTATTATTTATTTACTTAAATTTTTTTAAAGTTTATTTTATTGAAGTATAATTGATTTACAGTGTTGTGTTAATTTCTGTTGTACAGCAAAGTGACCCAGTTTTTAATACATATATATATACACACATTCTTTTTCATATTCTTTCCCATTATGGTTTACCACAGGGCATATTGAATATAGTTCCCTGTGCTATGCAGTAGGACCTTGTTGTTTATCCATTCTATATATACCAGTTTGCATCTGCTAACCCCAAACTCCCAACCCTTCCCTCCCCCGCCCCCCTCCCTTGACAACCACAAGTCTGCTTTTTATGTCTGTGAATCTATTTCATAAATAAGTTCATTTGTATCTTTTTTTTTTTGATTCCACATATAAGCAGTATCATACAATATTTGTCTTTGGCTTACTTCACTTAGTGTGATAATCTCTAGGTCCATCCACGTTGCTGCAAATGGCATTACTTCATTCTTTTTTTTTTTTTTTTTTTGCGGTACGCGGGCCTCTCACTGTTGTGGCCTCTCCCGTTGCAGAGCACAGGCTCCGGCATGTGAGATCTTCCTGGACCAGGGCACAAACCCATGTCCCCTGCGTCGGCAGGCGGACTCTCAACCACTGCGCCACCAGGGAAGCCCTACCTCACTCTTTTTAATGGCTGAGTAGTATTCCACTATATATATGTACCACATCTTCTTTATCCATTCCTCTGTCAGTGGTGCTTCCATGTCTTGGCTATTGTGAATAGTGCTGCTGTGAACACTGGGGTGCGTGTATGTTTTTGAATTAGAGTTTTCATCTTTTCCAGATACATGCCCAGGAGTGGGATTGCTGGATTGTATGGTAACTCTATTTTTAGTTTTTGTTTGTTTGTTTGTTTTTTTGCGCGGTACGCGGGCCTCTCACTGTTGTGGCCTCTCCCGTTGTGGAGCACAGGCTCCGGACGCGCAGGCTCAGTGGCCATGGCTCACGGGCTCAGCCGCTCCGCGGCATGTGGGACCTTCCTGGACAGGGGCACAAACCCGCGTCCCCTGCATCGGCAGGCGGACTCTCAACCACTGCGCCACCAGGGAAGCCCTATTTTTAGTTTTTTAAGGAACCTCCCTACTGTTCTCCATAGTGGCTGTACCAACTTACATTCCCACAAGCAGTGCAGGAGGTTTTCCTGAGAAAAGTGATTTTAAAAATCTGAGGAAAATGATAAGAGAAAGAAGGCAGATTCAGGAAGTCAAATATCTGTCTTAATAGAGAAAATAAGTGCAGAAAATATTAATGAAAGATGAGGAGGAAAAATACTTTCTATGTCTGGAAAAAAGAAAGTCTCCTTTTCCCTTCATGATCTCTTCCTTATCACTGCTAATTCCTTTACCAATGCTTATTGAGATCCTAAGTGCTAGATTCTAATGTTTAAAAATGAACAAGATACAGTTGTTGGTCACCAGGAGCCCAGTTCATCGGTGGGATTGGCAACCTAAGCAAAGAAAGCAGCACGATAATGTTGCCACACCAAAGTGGGGGCGAGAAGGGAGAGAGAGAGCTGACATTTGCCTGGGAAAGTTGGAGGAGTTTTCACAGTGGAGCGCACATTTGAGCTAGGTTTTGATGGATAAGTAAGTGTTCTCTGAACTTTCTGAAATAAATGAGCTAAACCTGCCTATAGTGTGAATGGTTTGAAACTCCTTATCAGTGATTTTCAATGGGGTGAAAAAGGTAGTCTTCACCTTGCATAGTGATGTGGGACCCTAAAAACGACCTTGCAAGCTGAAACTGTGCAAAGCCCTTTTAGTAATCAATGGGAAAATGGAATGATATGCAACCTTTAAAAATTTTTGTCAAAACATAAAAAAAATCTCTTCCTAACAGTCGTAAATGTATAGGAAAATGAAAAAACAGTAAAATTAATATTTATTCAGAACACTATATTTAAACATTAGAAATATTGAGAATTAGCATGTTTCATTTCTTTGTAAAAATCTTGTCAAGTTGCAACAGCGCTAGCTTTCTTTTTGTTGTATAACTTAAAGCAGCAGTCTCCAACCTTTTTGGCACCAAGGACCGGTTTCACGGAAGACAATTTTGCCACGGACTGGGGGTGGGGGTATGGTTTCGGGATGATTCAAGTGCATTACATTTATTGTGCACTCTATTTCTCTTATTATTACATTGTAATAATATATGATGAAATAATTATACACCTCACCATAATGCAGAATCAGTGGGAGCCCTGAGCTTGTTTTCAGTTGCCACTCACTGTGAGGGTTTTGATATGAGTCTGCAAGCAATTGATTTATTATGGTCTCTGTGCAGTCAAACCACTCTGCTAATGATAATCTGTGTTTGCGGCCACTCCCCAGTGCTAGCATCACCACCTCAGATCATCAGGCATTAGATTCTCATAAGGAGCATGCAACCTAGATCCCTCGTATGCTGCACAGTTCACGGAAGGGTTCACGCTCCTATGAGAATCTAATGCTGTGGCTGATGTGACAGGAGGCGGAGCTCAGGTGGTAATGCAAGCGATGGGGAGCGGCTGTAAATACAGATGAAGCTTCGCTCGCTCGCCCACCACTGACCACCTGCTGTGCGGCCTGTTTCCTAACAGGTCATGGACCAGTACTGGTCCGTGGCCCCGGGGTTGGGGACCCCTGACTTACAGTATGGAGAGAGCATCTTTTCTGTGCCTTGAATTGTCAGCATCATAAGTCTGTATCAAATTCCAACATTTCATCTTTTGTACTTTGAAAGTTGTGAAATGTCTCCCAGAGTTGTTTTAATGTGAGTTATTGTGCTGGCATCACCTCCCCTGGGACATCTTCATCCTTTTTGTGACTACAGCTTTCATTTTTTAATTTCAATACCTTTGTCTTCACTAAGTTCCTCTGGCTGTGTATTCAGAGTCTCACAGCGGCAGTCTCATTATTCCCGCTGTCACCTGTTGATTCTTTTTAATTTAATTTATTTATTTTTGGCTGCATTGGGTCTTCGTTGCTGCGCGGGCTTTCTCTAGTTTTGCCGAGCAGGGGCTGCTCTTCATTGCAGTGTGCGGACGTCTCATTGCGGTGGCTTCTCTTGTTGCAGAGCACGGTGCTCCAGGTGCGTGGGCTTCAGTAGTTGTGGCGCATGGGCTCAGTAGTTGTGGAGCGTGGGCTCTAGAGGGCAGGCTCAGTAGTTGTGGCGCACGGGCTTAGTTGTTCCACAGCATGTGGGATCTTCTCGGACCAGGGCTCGAAGCCATGTCCCCTGCATTGGCAAGCGGATTCTTAACCACTGCGCCACCAGGGAAGCCCTCAGCTATTGATTCTACACCCATTGACGTTGGATTCAAATTCCAAGTCCAGCAGTATAACTTTTTATTTCTTTGCTGCACTTTCATCTTCGTTGGCCAATTTTCACTTTGGGTTATCCATTTTCATGTCACTTGGTTTTATCACTGGAAGACAGGAAGTCAGCACAATTCCTTGCTTTGGTGTCTATGCATGAACTGATTACAGACGTCCCATGAGTAACCAGAGACAGACTTTGAAAGCAGCAACATGACTGATCGCTGATCGACATGAGCATCTGTTATATATGAAGTGATTTGTGCACTGAAGAGCTGGCAGTGGAATTTCTATTTGATGCAACTACTCACAATTAATAGAATTTGGTAACTGGAATGTAATATCGGGGAATTGGTGGTGTTGAACTGAGCTGTGGTAACTAAAATTCATGCGTATCAAAACTTTGCAAAGCCAGGACTGTCTCTATGGATATCTTGAGTGGATTTTCCTGCCCTTTGTGGGAAGTACAGCATCTGTAGTGCTGGCCACTGAGTGCCAGTGTGGCCCTCTTTTGTGTCGCTGTGACAACCAAAATGCTTCCCACATTCTCCATATGTGCTTGGGGTGGGGATAGGGTCACTCTGTCATTAGTTAATTGGAATGTTGAGGGGCAGCCACTCTGCTGCTGGTGAGCACTTCAGTGTTCATGGCAGAGTTCTGGAGCCATCTCCCCATGAGTATGTGGTGCCTTCCCTTCCTTCGTAAGCCAAGTGAGCCAGAAATTGCCCTTGCCTGGGGAGTCACGTGACTAATCGTCTAGCGGGGCTTTGCCACATGCCTGTCTGCTGCTTAACCTCTTTGAATCCTGATTTCCTTATCTATAAAAAAAGGTTTACAAGATTGTTGTGAGTACATGGTACGTGTATGTGAACATCAGGCAAATGTGAGCAGTTGTTCTGACAATGATGAATAACCGAATCACTGAGATGCATTTCTTGGATTTAAAATGAAATACATCAGAGGCCTCTAATGTCTCAGCAAAATCAGTATCCTCAGCTTTTAGACACCCCCTCCTGTGAGAAGTTCACTACTTTCCCATCTCCACTTTTCAGTGTCTTCTAGTTGCTCTTTTCTCGCCTTGCTCCCCTCATGGTGAAGTTCAGCAAATTGACTCCTAATCCATCAGTACGTGAAGCACCTTGAAACAGCTTCGTCCCTGAAGATAGACCTTATTTCTCGATTGTTACAAGGAAAATAGAGCACGCAAGAGTTGGGTTCTTGGAGAAGCAGGCTACAGATGGCGCCCAGCTGGTAGGCATTTTGAATGATGAATTTTCAGTAGTTTAGAGTATAAATGTCGAGCATTCTTTTCCTGGTCCAAGAATAAATATTTCAAGTAAAGTCAGCATAAATAGATTTGTTTCAGGTTGATCTGACATGCTGATTACTTACCTGTGGATTTTTAACTTTACGTCTGGATTGAAGAATTTGGTGAAACAAGCACATTAGTAGAATGTTGTTGGTTTGGCAAAGGTTTCCTTCATCTGTAAGATATTATCCTGTAATTGCTGCAGACTTTCAGAATGTTGTAGTATAGTGAGCATTCATAGATATGTTCTCTTTCCACATGGTGTGCTAATCTGGAATTTGTGGGAGATGGAAAAAATCTACTATGACTTGAGCATTGAGGAATATAAATGGAAATTATTTTTATCATGAGTGAAACTACATGTGTAATTTAAGTTATGCTTGTTTATTTTATTCTAATTTTGGCAGGTTACTTAAGGACAGTGAAATTATTTAAATGATTCCATGTAAATCTGTGATAATTTTTTTCAATAGCTGATAGAAGTTTCTTCCAATCAGAAAAAAGCGTCTGGGCTTCCCTGGTGGCGCAGCGGTTGAGAGTCCGCCTGCCGATGCAGGGGACACAGATTCGTGCCCTGGTCCGGGGGGATCCCACGTGCCGCGGAGCGGCTGGGCCCGTGAGCCATGGCCGCTGAGCCTGCTCGTCCCGAGCCTGTGCTCCACAACAGGAGAGGCCACAGCAGTGAGAGGCCTGTGTACCGCAAAAAAAAAAAAAAAAAAAGCTTCTGTATTCCAGCTTATATAAACATTACCCTCCTTTCCTTCTTTCCCTCCCTTACTCCACAGAAACTAAAACCAAAATAAGAATATATGATTCCATGTTTACTAGGTACCTTTTTAATATAAGAAGCAATGCTGTTACTCTTTGATCAAGGAAACTACTCCCTGTTTATGAAAAGCAAATATGAATTAGAATGTTAAGATGGCTCTTTAGTTTCCAAAGCTATTATCAGCTTCTATCTTGGTCAGATTTTTCATGATGAAGTACCCTTTAAAGATAAACTATAAAAATAGGTATTCTGCCTAATATCCACAATCTTCATTTTAATTGCTTCATATATTTCAAAATTGGTATTCTTAGGTCACATACTCTTGTTAATATGAGTATTTGCAATTCATTGTATCTGAGATTAGCATAAGAATTAGGTTACATTTTAATAATTAGTCCCCTGTAAGTAATGAGTACAGTAAGCCTAACAACAGAAATTTAAAAGTTATTTTTCCAATAATTATATTTTTAGATGGACTCCTCCAAAATCTCCTCTCTCCTTATGACCTGTAGAATTGCTGCCTATTATGGGAGCAGCTAAAGAAGCCTAGCAGAAATTGGTAGGACTGAGAAGAGATTCTTTTGAGAGTGAAGCTGTCCAGAAGTTGACACTGACCTATTTGAGGTGCTGTAAACATACAGCATCCAGAATTATGAGTTAGAACAAGTCTTTAAAATATTCAAGGTATCATTTAATGTTTATTGAAAATGACTCAACATCAGATATTTGTTCTTCAGGCTTTGATTTTTGTGAAGGTGGATGCCAGAACAATAATACAATTTAGGAAAAAAAACACTAGCTGGGACTCACTTTAGGTTTCTTTTTTCCTAAGACCGAGGATAGTCATTTCCTTCTCAGAGGTTTTGTGGCTTTGTATACCTAGGCATTCCTAGCTTAACTGACATCAGCGTATTTATAGATTTTGTTTCACAAGGAAGCACTAGTTCATTTTAAGCATGTTTCTGAAATTTCATTTCAAATGTCACACAACTGGGGGGCATCAACAGCTTATTTTTTGGATAGGGGTTGGTCAGTGTTAGCCACTTAATTGAATTATTCCTTGAATGCAAACTGAAGTTTTTGGACATCATCCTGATTTGCTTAAAAATTAGGGCATATCATGGGTTTCTGGGAATTGATTTCATTGTGAAGTTTTGCAGGAATTAATTGGATTGTGGGAAGTGTATATTATCCTTTTGAAAAGGTGTCAGTGTTTCCATACATTATAAGATCCACAGAATGAACTGCTCCAGTGTTCCTGTTTCCATGCTTTTTAAAAAAAATGTCACTTTAATTCTCACTTCTCTCTTAAACCTGTCTGGATTTTCTGAAGACAGTGAGAGATTGCCCGCAGCTCCTGTGACAGTCGCTTCTGTTCATCTCCTTTCCCAACGTGCTGACCCTTTAGATGCACTAAGAACTTGTTACATCCACAGCCCAGTCTTCTCAGCGACTTTGACATGACTTGTGTCCCCACCTAAGCTTTTGTTCAACTCAAGGACATGGCCTCTGTGAAAAGGAAAGAAAGCCTTTAGGTCAGGGTCGTCTGGTAGCCCTGGGACATCTTTTTAACAACATGTAGAATTCACCCGTAAGTTTTCTAGCTCTTTTTTTTTTTTTTTTGCCTCTAGGAGAAATCCTAGCTTTATCTCTGACCTCCATTCATTAGCTGCTTTATTAAGATTACAACATCCAGAATTATGAGTTAAAACAAGTATTTAAAATATTAAGGTGTGATTTGATGTTTATAGAGCATGATTCAAAATTAGTAGTTTGTTGTTTAAGCTTTGGTTTTGTGAAGGTGGAAACAGGGGCCATGATAAGAGCAAAAAAAAAGACTCGATGGAACTCACTTTAGGATTTTTTTTTCTTTTTTTTGAGATGTAAGATAGTCATTTTTTTCCGAGAGGTTTTGTGGCTTCTCTAATTTCAGCCACAAGCTTCCTGACCTCACCTTTTCCAGTTCCCCTATCTACAATACTTGTCTTGATGACCATTTAGGACATCTTTTTAAGCATAACATGGTAGAGACAGAGCCTCGGACTTGCTGCCTGCCGAGATTTCTGACTTTTGAACTCCCCGACCCCCACCCGTATCCTGCTTCTACCAGGGGACATGCGTGTCAGCCCCCTGTTGCAGTAACTCAGCTTCAGTCCTGGGATTCCTGGAGCAGTCTCCACCCACACCCCCAGGGGAGAACTGCGCTTCCGTTGCCTCCTCCTGAGCATGCGCCCTACTGCTACTCTGCTCTTCTGCTAGTGCTGCTCCCGTAATTGGCTGAGGTGAAAACCAATGACCAGTGTGTAATGTCTGAGCTGTGGGAACTGACTTGGAGTCACCAGAGGGGCTGGTTTAAAAGGCTTCACTGATAACTTCCTATGGGGAGTCTGACTGCCTGTGGGTAGTTACCCCGCTGGTTCTCAGAGTTTACCTGTAGCAGGTGATAGCGGAGCACAGGTCCTGGCTGACTTTGTGTCGTGTCTTCAAGTCTCTACTGTGCATGCCCGTGTGCGGAGCCGTGGGCAGCTGGAGAAAACACACGACAAGGTCCCTGGCTCGGCGGTGTGAGGGGGCTTCGAAGTGCCTCTGCTGCACTGAATCCCCCTCAGCCCTCCAGGGTACCTGCTCTCCTTCCTTCTAGAGCTCTCTACACACACACTCCTCTTCTGCCTTGGTCACTTTCTCGCCTCTTTCCCCAACTAGCCAACTTTTCCTTCTCCTTTAGGTCACAGTGTTAATAGGCATTTCCTTGAGATAACTTTTCTTGACAGTACACTGCTGGGTTAGGATCCCTTCAGTACCCTCTTGTTGCCGTTCCCCATTCTGCAGCTTGGCACCCAGTACCTAATGGTGGGTTAACTAGTATTCTCCTCGCTAGACCACGAGCTCCTGGAGGGCAGCCCGGTCTTGTTTGCTCTTGTATCCCTAGTGTCTAGGACAGTGCCTGGCCAGAGGTCATCAATGTGGAATGAACACAACAACGGTATTACCAAGCAATCGATACGTGCCACGCTCTGTGCTTTGGGTTTTCCACATATTTTCTTAGCGAAGCATGACAACTCTGTGAGTCATTAATTGTACAGAGGAGAAAAATGAGGCTGCTGAAAGTAATTTGCCCAACATGATAGCTAGAAAGCGGCAGAGCTGGTCTTTGATTCTCGAGCCACCTGCCTTTCATGACTAGATTCAACACAGTGATGAGCGTATAAAGGGATACCGGAGAAGGCATCCATTCAGAGCTCTGTGTGGGGACTGCAGCCTGGTGACTGACCTGTGAGGTTGGCCTTGGCTGGCCACAGTCAATGGAATTGCCTTTTTTTTTCCCTAGTCATATGGGAAAGGTCAGCTCCAGGTGCCAAATTCCAATAACTAATAATTTTTTTTCTCTAAAAAATTTGACATTTATTGCAGGTCATTGGACTTTGGAGATCATGTGGTATAGAAGATAGAACTCTGGTTTTAGAATTCAGGATACTAAGCTTAGGATATTATCTCTTCCTCTCAAAGACAGTGTGGATGTGGGTAGGTTGAATGTAATTTTGGGGGGCCCCATCACTTCCCTACACAATAGAGACACTGGACTGGTGTGAGGTCTAGAGGGAGTGTGTGTAAAGAAGGCATTTCAACTTGATGGCTGTTACCTGCTAATAGGATATTTTCTGTGGCAAATGATTTTCTGTTATGGAGCATCTGTTGGTGTTTATTTATGGCTGCGTTGGGTCCTCATTGCTGTGCGTGGGCTTTCTCTAGTTGTGGTGAGCACGGGCTACTCTTCCTTGCCATGCAAAGGCTTCTTATCGCGGTGGCTTCTCTTGTTGCGGAGCACGGGCTCTAGGCACGCGGGCTTCAGTAGTTGTGGCACGCGAGCTCACTAGTTGTGGCACGTGGGCTTCAGTAGTTGTGGCACGTGGGCTCAGTAGTTGTGGCTCGCGAACTCTAGAGCACAGGCTCAGTGGTTGTGGCACACAGGCTTTGTTACTTCGCGGCGTGTGAGATCTTCCCGGACCACGGATCGAACCTGTGTCCCCTGCATTGGCAGGTGGATTCTTAACCACTGTGCCACCAGGGAAGTCCCTCTATTGCTGTTTAATAAAAAGAGATGATCATATTCAGGGTGGTTTCTGGGAAGCTCTCCAGATGATTAAGATTTCAGGAAGTTATGTCTTCCAACCGTGTTTGACAAGGAAGCTTCTTTATTAAGTCTTATAGTTATGGAACCTGATGTAATTTACTGGATTAAATGGCCAAATTATTTCATTCACAAAAAGTATATAGATTATTTTCTTTCTGCCTCCCCACCAATAGCATTATAAATAGTAAGATCTTAATTTCCCATTTTATCTCTTAAGGTGCCTTAGTCACCTTAGAGGAAAACGCGCAGTCTAATTTTAGTCACTATGAGGATATGTGTACAGTAGCTGGAGCTAACAGGTGATAAAATGTGACCAATGATAAAGCCCTCCTAAATGGGCCTTCCTGCCCTCGTTTAGTGACTGATGAACTCATTCATAAATTTACTTTAACTTGGCTTTCAGGACTTGAGTGACTTTGCAGGTTATATTTTGGGGAGCCCTTTACTAACCTTCCCCCAACCCCGACCTTTCATGATAGGAGCCAGAGTCACCTCTGTGAGCTGGCCCTGTGCCAGCACCCACCCCATTGTCAGGTAGTTGCCTTTTTTGTCTGTCTGTGTCCCTGACTTGACTGTAAGCTTGTGAACACCAGGAATTGTTTCTTATTCGTTGCTATGGGTCCTGGCCCTTGGGGCACCTAGGGAGGCTTTTGACAAATATTTGTAGGTTCTTAAAACCAGTCAGTCTGCACAAATCCTAAAGCATGTTTTCAAATGTGTATATACACATTCTTTAGAGATGGAGGCCCTATATTCAGTACAGTATGGTGGTTAAAAGGACGGTTTTTGTCAGCAGTCTGGGGTTTTTATCCCCACTCTGCTGCTTCCCAGCAGCAGAGGAATAAAGGAATCCACTTCCTAAGGGTGTTATGTAGATTCATTTGCCCAAATAGATCTGCGTTTGCTGTGTGCAGGGTAGAGCGCTTTTATTTTGCAGAGACAAACTATAAACAAGTAAACACAGAAAACAGGAGAATTTCAGACTGTGGTAAGGGTTAGGAGGGAAACGAACACAGTGAGCTGCTTGGGAGGGTGCCCGAGCGGGAGGGGGAGCCGGGGAAGGGGGCAGCTGGGGCCCTGAAGGGGGTCCGCTGGGCGCCTTCCTGGGGAGGCTGTATGGCCTCAGTCGAGGAAGTTGAGGGGGGTGATAATAATTTATTTTATTTTAAAATACGGATTTATGTGTCAACCCCAGTCTCCCAATTTATCCCTCCTCTCCCCTTTCCCCCTGGTACCCGTAAGTTTGTTTTCTACATCTGCGACTCTATTTCTGTTTCGTAAATAAGTTCATTTGTACCTTTTTTTAAGATTCCACATAGAAGCGACTTCATGTGGTATTTGTCTTTCTCTATAGATAACTCATAAGGACCTGCTGTATAGCATGGGGAGCTCTATTCAGTATTTTGTAATGAGCTACACGGGAAAAGAATCCAAAAATGAGTGGATATATTTATATTTATACCTGATTCACTTTGCTCTGCAGTAGAAATTAACGTTGTTAATCAACTATACTCCAGTAAAAACTAAATATATGGATTTACAGTTAACTAAGCAATTTCATGGAGAAGACGATGAAACACGTGAGCAAGGACAGCATAGATGGGAGGAGAAGGGGCAGGGGCCAGATCCGGAGGGTTGGGGCAAACAACCTCCAGGGCCAGGCCAGTCCCTCGAATTTGTAAAGACCTCACTTTTGTTTTTCAATTTTTAATAGAGATATGGGTGTAGGGAGCTATTTCTGTTAAGAAAAACAGCAGTGCAGGCACCATGATAAATGGCCAGTGAGTAATACAGACACAGTGATGAGAATGGTAATGGCTCCTGATCTCATTGTGGGAGACCCAGTGGGGGTTGGAGGGCAGCCCAGGGTCTCTTGACCCTGACTAAAGGGGGCATCTGGTCCTCAGTGCCAGCCAAGTGTTGCCATGTGGGAATGTGGGCTCCAGGTGCTAAATCTGCCACGTTTTCCAGAGAAACAGAAATGTCTCTGTGAAATTCCCAGATTTAAAAATGTTGGCTTACATTTAAAAAAAACTTATGGCGGATTGCATAAGAATGCATCTGTGGGCTGACAGGCCGAAACATCTGCTGCAAGCCCTTTGCTGCTGTGATAAAGGGGATTAAGTGAAGTATGATGCACGTTAACATGTTAACCATTTAGCCTTGTGCCCAGAACGTAACCAACACGGAGGTACTTTTTATTAATTGCGCTGTTCATGCGTTTCATTGCCTTCACCATTAATTTGTTTAGTTACCTCTAAATCCATAAGTGGTAGTAGTTGCTGTCATTTGCCTACTGATTTGTTCAGTTCTTTGCTTTTATTCAGTTGTTGGGTGAATTTTATATTCATGGTATGAAAGTAGACATTAAACTAGGCTAATTTAAGCGATAACAGTGGAGAAGAATCAAGGGTTAGCCTTTCTCGGTTACTCATTTTTCTCACATTTACTGTCGACTTCCTTTGCTCTGCAGACGCCTGAATCACTTGTTCTTGGGCTTCAGCACGTTTGGGTCTCAAGTCCTTCTGGCCAGCATTAGGTGCGTGTAACTGCGAAAGAACTGTGGCAAAAATGCCATTTTAGAGAGGCGAAAGATGATGGGAAATGCAGCCTTATGACGTGATGTCCCGTTTAGAGGCTTTTCATCAGTTTTAATGAAACACAAATGTGTCCAAAGCAAGCTAATTTTTTTTTTCCCCCAGAAAAAAAAAAATGCTTCATTTAGGAAGGCCTAACCCACATCGTTCTGTATTACAAGGATCATGTTTGGTGTGTTGCAATCTGTTGGTGATTGCTTTATTCAGCACAAGCATCTTGGATGGTTTGGCAACAAGTTGGGTTAATTACTTGTTCATGTACTTTTTGGTCTCGTCTCTACGTTAGAATTCTGGAGCATCACAGAGAGGAACGCTGGGAGTAACAAAATATATGTGAATATTTCTAATAGATTAAAGGCTTATAAAAATGCATCTCTTTCCTTCCCCCAAGGTTTTTTTTTTTTTTTTTTTTGCATTGTTTTAAAAGGAGATCATTTTGTTGCATCAACATGAGCCTAAGGACTTGAAAATAATTTTTTCCGGGAAAAAAAATCTGTAAATACAAGTTCTTAATTGAATCAATAATTTTCTCTTAATTTTTTGCTACAGATCATGGAGGAAACAAATACGCAGATTGCTTGGCCATCAAAACTGAAGATTGGCGCCAAATCCAAGAAAGGTAAATCCTGAGAGATGCAGAAATTTTTGGTAACGGAGACTGCGGAATTCCTGCGGGTTTCCTGGGGAGAAAAATCAACCTTTATCCCTATCATATTTGTCCCCAAGTATTTGTTAAATAGCGATATTTGGGGAGGATTATCATAATGAAAAATAATGTACAACCTTTTATCCAACAACAGAATAATATTTTTAAGTATTCTGTTGTAATAGAAATGTTATTATAGATGATATTGTGGCAGCTTAACGATGTCAAGGATGACTATTCATTCGGTGGCCATGAGTCATGGTCACTGTCTCCACATATAATGATGTGTTTTCAACACATAAACTCCCACTGCGTACACTTTAGGCTTCTTGTTTATGTACCAGATTTAACAGCTGATTGTTTTCTCCTCCAATATGCTAGGAACTTGGATTTCCTTTTTTGACTGCTTCTTCTCCTCTCCGTCTGTTACGCAGTGAAGAACACACTTGATTACTCTTTTAGGCTGAGCATTTCCCTTGTCTGGCTTTTCCTCTGCTTTAACCTAGAGGACACTCACTAATGTGTGGATGGTCAGAAAGGGAAATATAGGACCCTTATTTCTTCCAAAATTATATAGTATTTTCTAATGATCTGCCAGTATATACTTTTATGGATAGCTTTTCTTTTTCAAGGATAACCTCAGTGTCAAGAAACTTTGTTGTGTATACTTCATTAAAAATGCATGTAGTCACTAGGAGATAATGGAAAACTATCACCAAGCAATTAAAAACGCGATGATTGTGTGAGCTGAGCGTTATCTCTTGTGGTCTAGCTTTTTTGTTGTTGCTCTTGAGTTTTGTGTTTGCTGCCCCTTCTCCCTATGACTTTTATTGCTAAATGATACTAAACACCACAAGATTGGTCAATTTTCTTGTTTCTTTTCATCCAGATTGTCTTCTTTTAACCTCATTTTATTAGAGCTACTCATCACATGGAATGTAAATTATTTTGAAGTTCTTGTTATGAGTGTGGTTAACTGGACGACAGTGGACTGGAATTCCTACTGAAACACTGATCTTGTTACTTTCTTATTTGTGACCGTAGTGGCGAGGGAAAGGGAAGCTTATGTGCTAAACGGTGAATTTCCAAGTGGAATTCCACAACTTTGTAGAAACCTTGCATTTGCTAAGTGCTGTAGGATATATTCTCAATTAATCTTCAGTGTGTTGAGGTGTTTTATACTCATTATGCAGAAGGAGAAACTGCTGTTAGTGGGCTATCTACCTATTTGGTTGTTTGCTGCCGTACAAAACTCCCTGGCTGGCCACTTGGGTAAATTGGAACTTGAACATGAACTGGAGCCTTTCCCTGTTGTCAGGCATTTTTACTTAAGGAATGACAGGAGCTTCATTACTAGCTTAATAAAAATGTAATTTGATTGGTCCCTAAAGAAAACCCCCTAGGAAACATGAATATTAAAACAATCCCAGATAATTTTGGATGGCTTACTCTCTTGCATTATCCATGCTACGGTTTTCCCCCCACTATCAGGAGAAACTGAGAATTGATTCATTTTTTTAGTTTAAAATGTGGTTACAACTTTAGAGATGTTAGATAATACGGAGATGGATAGATTAAGATAGTGTTTTAGTTTCCAGTCACTGACACATTAAACCCATTCAGAATGGCCAACTATATTCCACATTATGATTATATACTTTGCTTTGAAAATAAGAATATCTCAGCACTACATTTGAGGGCATTTAGCATAATTTCCACATGGTTAAAAGTTAACCTTTGGAATTGTGCCTAAGAATTGATCCCTCCAGGCCTAGGTCTACAGACATCATTTTATTTTTTATTATTTATGAAGTGCTATAAATGTACACAGTACTGTATGATGAGCAGAATGCGCCAGAAGAGAGAGGTGGAGCTCAAGGAAGAAAGAAAAAAACAAAAAGGTTTCCTCAGAGGAAATTGCTGTTGAGAATTGACTGGAGTTGCCCTTGTTACTTGAAGACACAGCTGCTGAATAATCAGACCTTGACTAACATCCCTGATATGTGTATTCTTGTATTATTTTCTAAATGGTCTAATTCAGAGATGAAGTTTGTTTGACTACAATTCGTATTGAGTAAAAGTAAAATGAAAATGGCAGGGGGAATTTTAGAAGGTAATTATTTGCTCTTTCATCTGATCCTTATCTCTCAATGTTGTAGAGGAAAGAGTTAGTGGTCTTTCTTTTAAGACTTCTTCATTCCAAACTATTATTATTCAAGAGACCAAAGAATATAAAAGTATCTAGGGACTCATGCCATCTTTTGGATGATTATTGAATTCTAAATCCCATGGTGATGTGAAGGTTTAGAATATACAGATGATCCCTAGTGTGCCAGAGAGGCAATGCAGCCATCTGTTTGTGTTGTATTTCACCTCCTAGATTTATGATGCTTATTGGCTGAATATTTGAGCCTAGACAAACATTTTTCATGGCTGCTGTTACCATAGTCTGTCCCCTTCTTTACCTTACTGGAATTAGTCCTGTGTTTTTCAAATAAACTTCTAGTAGTCCTGTCCAAACTGTAATTTTTAAGTCATCAATCCTTTATCAGAGCAGCTGTATGGCTCCTTTGGTTGATGTGCTGGTAGGATCCTGCCTGACAGAAAGGCAAAAAGCCAACAGCCCGAATTTGACATCATTTAGAAACTTAAGATTCTTCTCTAGGGATTCTGGCTCAGTAAGTCTGGGGTGGGACTGGGAATCCATATATTTAACAAGTTCCCTTGGTGGTTGTTAAGGTTGAGTTTGGGAAACAAAATCTCACCATCCGACATGGAAATATCATGATTTAGTCACTAAGGAGACCATGCGTTCAGAAAGCAATGGCTGGATGATGACTGCGATTGAAAAAGAGGCAGAACTGTTTGGAGGTAAACTACTCCTGGAGTCTTCCTCTGCTCTCTTCCCCTATCTGCCCCTGCGATCAGGTTATAGTCTGGTGCCCAGTTAAAATAAACGTTTCAGCTTCCCTGGTGGCGCAGTGGTTGAGAGTCCGCCTGCCGATGCAGGGGACACGGGTTCGTGCCCCGGTCCGGGAAGATCCCGCATGCCGCGGAGTGGCTGGGCCCGTGAGCCATGGCCGCTGAGCCTGCGCGTCCGGAGCCTGTGCTCCGCAACGGGAGAGGCCACAACGGTGAGACGCCCGTGTACCGCTAAATAAATAAATAAATAAAATAAAATAAACGTTTCATCTTTGGGGGAGGGGGAAACAGGCAGAATCCTTCAGCAGTCACTTCTCTTGGATAATGTCCATCTTGGTTTCTAAAGAACTGCAGCTGTATGGATTCACTAATCTTAAGTTTCTGTCATCTTTGCAATGAGTTAATGTGAATGAGTTTAGAGCGATGATAACCTCATTGTTCAGTGCCTTTGTGAAATGTAATTTTGGATAAACGACGGTCTGGTGTTTGTCCCCTCCCTCTACCCCTCTTCCATGCCACGCTTCTCCCCCTTCCTTCTCCCCCCTCACCTTCCCTTTCCCTTTCTTCCATTCCCCTTTAACCATAGAGAATACACTGGAAAAAATGTACTAGGAACATTGTCAGTTAGTAAGCAGGGCATTTTGGGGAGGTGCACATTTTATGGTATAAACTCAGGGACTATAGAATTTTTAAAAAATTCCCTAGTATTTGAAATTATTGGGAGAGCAAATCCTTATTAGAGTCAAAAAGAACTAAGAATTTAAGATTCAGTATAATGGCACTTAAATAGGGACGTCTAGGATTGTCTTAATGGGGGTCATGATGAAGAAAAATAAAGCAATACTTAGTATTTCTTCTGTATAACATAAATTTATTTTGAGTGGAAGAAAATAAAACTTTCCAACTGTTGGAGTCAGAATACTAGAACATTCTGCTTTCCATAGAAAGACCTGAAGTTTGTGCCTGTGAGAGCAGTATTCACGAATTAAGGTGGGGACTTCCCTGGTGGCCCAGTGGTTAAAACTCTGTGCTTCCAATGCAGGGGGCCTGGGTTCGATCCCTGATCAGGGAACTAGGTCCCACATGCTGCAACTAAGACCTGGCGCAGCTAAATAAATAAGTAAATACTAAAAAAAAAAAAAAAAAGAAGGTGCTGGGAGTTCCCTGGTGGTCTAGTGGTTAGGATTCCAGGCTTTCAGTACTGCAGCCCAGGTTCAGCCCCTGTTTGGGAAACTGAGATCAACAAGCTGCATGGTGTGGCCAAAAAAAAAAAGAAAAAAATTAAGGTGTATAATACTGTAAGAGCTTACTAACAGAATAACTTCAGGCACTCATTAAAATTTTGAATGTTTTTCTGAATCACAGCCTATTTTAAAGTAAATGCAGCTTTACTGAAGTACAAATAATATTTTGAACAAGTTTGAGTGTTTCGCCAAATGCAAGTCCTGCCAAAGCTGCCTTAACAAGTAGATAAAAGTGATTTGGTAATGAGAATTTATCGCACTGGTATTATTGTGCTGATGCTCCGTGATGTTAGATGGAGTTTATTCTCTCAAATAAGGTAAACATTTTTCTTACAGTCTTCTTCTTGCTCTTAATTTGCTCATCAGTCTCTTTCTTCTTAGACTGGCAAAGGTAAATGTGGCTAAAAATTGTGTAGTTTTATGCCAAATTCCAAATAACTAAGGTCAGCGTTAATGAAGCTTTATTGTCTTTTGTTCTGGGAAGAGTTGTCCTGCAGAGTTTAGTGATAGAAACTGTTGTCTGCAAGTGTTTCTCTTACGACACTTTCGATGCCCCAAGACAGAGGGAATGAAAGGTGTTGACTGGGTTGCTTTGATGTATCCTGTTTTGGAGGCCGTTTGGCACCAAGTTTGGCCATTCTCTTCCTCCTAGAATAAACAAGAGGATCATCAAAATTCCATGAAGTTTTATTATTTTTGGTTGTCTTCCATCAGAACAAGCAATATCTAATACAAAATCTTAGCATGAGAAAAATTGTAGACTTTTCATTTTATTTTTTCCAGAGGAAAATGTTTTGCTGAGTGTACTTAAACTTTTGTTGTGTGTTCACATTGGACTAGATAAGGATTTTAACGTGGTATTTATTGCTCAAAGGGCAGAGGGCAGAAAGGAGGCCTGGCATAGCATATGGACCACAGTATTTCCAGTGGTGGGTTGTGACCTATTAGTGTATCAGAAATTAATTTAGGGGTCACAACCAGCATGTAAAAAAACCACTTCTAGATTAGAAAACATCAGAGTGTAAGAGTATTGTTTCATGAAACCTTTAGTCATGTGTGTCACTGTTTATATATACAAACAAATACATACATATATTACTAGGTCATGATGTAAAATGGGTGATAAAGAAAGGTCAAAGAACACTGTTCTAGGCAGTTAGTTCCTCAGAGGGTAAAGAGTACATGCATTTTGTTCATCACTGTGTTTCTAGCACTGTAACCAGTTTATGGTTGGCGATGGGTCCCTCAACTCAACTCAGTCGTGGGTATAGTGGAACTATGAGTAGAGATGGGAATGTATATCACTGAGGTGTATTGTGTAGGGAAAAGATTTAGAATCACAGCCTTCCCAGAGGAGTGGCCTTCACTGTTGAGAAAATTATTGACTAATAATTTTGGAAAGAAACTTACGGAAAATGATCTGATGGTTGTCACTCATGGAACCCTTGAATGAGTAGAACTCTGGTACTATTCTTAGTGGGTGTGTAAATGAGACTCAAGACGCAGCCTCCTGGTTGTCTTCCAGACCGGAACTGTTTTGATTGTGGTTATTTTAAGTAGGATTTGGTTATGTAATTGATACATCAATAGTAGTATTGACTACTACCATTTGTTGAGACCTGCTGGGGCCAAGCACTCTGCTAAATATTTTACATATATAATCTTATTTACTGATCGGAGCAACCCGTGGTGATAGTCTCATTTTACAGGTGAAAAATCTAAGGCACATGAAGGTCAAATAACTTGCTCAGGGTTTTACAGTTAGTAAGTAGCAGACTACAGACTTGAACTCTTATCTGTTGTCAGAACCCCACATCCAAATTACTGTACTCTAATGCCTTTTCTCAACCACAACCTGGTGGAGAAAATACCTTTCTTGATGCCTTTTTTTAATTCCAGGGTGTTCTCTCATGTAGCATCCCTTTGTCAACCGTTTCCAAGAACAGCTGATTATAGTCAGTAATAACAATCAGTTTCATAATGCCTCAGTCCTTGGGAATTCCAGAGGCTTGAAGATGGGCTAAGGTTAGCATGTCTTTACAGGTATAGATGACACTTCAGTCTTCAGGGCAGTTGGATCTGACAGTTATAAAAAATGTGAGGGGAATTCCCTGGTGGTCCAGTGGTTAAGACTCAGTGCTTCCACTGCTGCGGCCTGGGTTCGGTCCCTGGTTGGGGAACTAAGATCCCAAAAACCACGTGGTGCAGCCAACAACAACAACAACCCCCCCGCCCCCCCCCATGAAACCGCTCCTGGCTGTGTTCATGTAGAAAAATGCCTGCTTCTGAATTTTAACTTGGTATTTCATGCCTTCATGTGCTATTTCCTTAGGAAGAGACTTTCTGATTTGTCATTAAGCTAAACAACTTTGAAGATGGATTTGAAAGGAAAATAAGCTCAGAATATGTTATAAATTGCTTGGGGGGTTTTTGCTTGCCTTTTTGCCTTCCATCTTTGATAGTAATTTCTATGACCTGTCCAGGAACCTTTGTATTTCTGCTGGGTAGAAAGATTTTGTACTTAACATTTTTGCATATTATTGATGTGACTCACCATCAATCGGTGAATGCTGATTAGGGGCCACGAGTAGGAATTCAGCCAAAGAGCTGAAAATGTTGTATGCAGTGCACTAATAGTCTCTCTGGTTAGAGAGAGCATGATCTAACTAGGATGTCTCAGAGGAGGATAGAGCCCTGGGGTATTTCTAGTTCTTGAAGCTTCCAGTATACTTAAACAATAAAAGGCTTATAAAAATTAATATGTATTTTAAATATACAATTTGTCAGTATATCTCTTTCTACGTGAATAACCTCACTTGTAGACAGTACCAAACATCCAAATATGAGATCCTTTCTGATTATGTGTGCTCTTGACATACAGCATACACACGCATCATTTCACAGGTGAGATGACTCATGCTCTGTGATATATTATCAGGACTCAGGACCTGAGCTTGGGTTCATTTCTTTCTTTCTTTTAAATTAATTAATTAATTTTATTTTGGGCTGCATTGGGTCTTCGTTGCTGTGCGCGTGCTTTTCTCTAGTTGCGGCGAGTGGGGGCTACTCTTCATTGTGGAGCATGGGCTTCTCATTTCGGCGGCTTCTCTTGTTGCGGAGCACGGGCTCTAGGCACGCAGGCTTTAGTAGTTGTGACGTGCGGGCTCAGGAGTTGTGACGTGCAGGCTCAGGAGTTGTGGCTCACGGGCTCTAGAATGCAGGCTCATTAGTTGAGGCACATGGGCTTAGTTGCTCTGTGGCATTTGGGATCTTCCTGGACCAGAGCTCGAACCCATGTCCCCTGCTTTGGCAGGTGGATTTTTAACCACTGTGCCACCAGGGAAGTCCCTTGGGTTCATTTATTGATCTCTAGCTGGTTCCCTTATCTTCCCTTCTGAAGGCCCCAAGGATTAGCTTACTTGCTCATCTTATAACTGCCGCAGGCTAGCTGCTCTTTCCAGTCTTTTCTCTCTTTCCTGTACCAGGGCCAGAGAGGAAGATGGTTTTAGCTTTTCAGTTGTCCTCTCAAACCTGAAATAAGCAAATATACCTGATGGTTTTTTAGAAAGATATTTTTCATTAACTTAGTAAGGAAACAAATTTGGAGTAGAATGGAGAGGTTAGAAAGTAAGTGGAAAAGTGAAAGCATTTAAAGAATAAGACAAACCAGAGACTGGGAGAAAATACTTGCACAAGATATGTCAGCTATTACCCAAAATGTACAAAGAACTCAAATTAGGAAATGAACAACCCAATTAAAAATCGGGCAAAAGACCAGAACATACACCTCACCAAAGAAGATATACAGATAGCAAATAAGCATATGAAAAGATGCTCAATATCAAAAAAAAGATGCTCAATATTATATGTCATTAGGGAATTGCAAATTAAACCACTACACATCTGTTAGGATGGCTGCAGTCCAAAACACTGACAACACCAAATGCTGGTGAGGATGTGGAGCAACAGGAACTCTCATTATAATGCTGGTAGAAATACAAAATGGTTCAGCCACTTTGGAAGATGGTCTGGCAGTTTCTTATAAAACGAAACATAATCTTCCTATACAGTACAGCAGTTGTACTCCCTGGTATTTCCCCAAATGAGCTGAAAACTTATATCCATGCAAAAACCTACACACAGATGTTTATAGCAGCTTTATTGATAATCAAACTTGGAAGCAACCAAGATGTCCTTCCGTAGGTGAATGGATACTGCCAGACAATGGAATATTATTAACTGTGGAACTGCCAGACAATGGAATATTATTAACTGTTGTACTGCCAGACAATGGAATGTTATTCAGTACTAAAAAGAGATGAGCTCTCAAGCCTTGAAAAGACTTTGAGGAATTTAAAAATGAATATTAAATGAGTATTAAAATGAGTATTACTAACTGAAAGAAGCCAATAAGACATACTGTATGATTCCAACTATGTGACATTTTAAAAAAGGCAAAATTGTGGAGACAGTAAAGAGATTAGTGGTTAGTATTTGTTAGGGGCTTGCGAGGAGGGAAGGATGAATAAGCAGAACACAGAGGATTTTTAGGGCAGCTAAACTGTATGATCTAAACTGGTAAATACATGTCATTATATATTCATCAAAATATTATACATTCATCAAAACCCACAAAATGGGTTTTGATGTCGATGTGATGTTGACATTCGGGGAAGCAGCGCCTGCGTGTGGCGAGGGGCATATGGGAACTCTGTGCTTCCCATCAGTTTTGCTGTGAACCTGAGACGGTTCTAGAAAATAAAGTCTTTATTAAAAAAGTAGTCCTAGATATTGGGCACAACACTTTATAATCAGCATTTTAAAGTGTATTATATGCAAAGATAATGTTATATGAGCAATAACTCCTTAATGTATAAGTTTAAAACCATGAAATCTCTTGAGAACCAGTGAAAAGTTTTGTAAAATAAAAAAAAGAAAGTGAGAAGGATGATTAAATGGTAAATCACACCTTTTTATTCCCCGGAAGGTGACTGGAGCCAAGTCATGATCTTTCTTTGTGACCTCTGTCTCCTGAGGAGCGCTCCTTTTCCCTCAGTTGTCTTCTTATCCTGAACAGATGTTTTATTTTTATTATTATTTTTAAATTAATTTTTATTGGAGTAGAGTTGATTTACAATGTTGTGTTAGTTCCTGCTGTACAGCAAAGTGAATCAGTCATACATGAACATATATCCACTCTTTTCTAGATTCTATTCCCATATAGGTCATTACAGAGTATTGAGTAGAGTTCCCTGTGCTATACAGTAGGTCCTTATTAGTTACCTATTTTATATATAGTAGTGTGTATGTGTCAGTCCCAATCTCCTAATTTAAGTTTGTTTTCTGCATCTGTGACTCGATTTCTGTTTTGTAAATAGGTTCATTTGTACCCTTTGTTTTTGATTCCACATGTAAGTGTTATCATGTGATATTTGTCTTTCTGTGTCTGACTGACTTCATTCTGTGATAATCTCTAGGTCCACCCATGTCGCTGCAAATAGCATTATTTCATCCTTTTTAATGGCTAATATTCCATTGTATATATGTACCACATCTTCTTTATCCATTCCTCCGTTGATGGACGTTTAGGTTGCTTCCATGTCCTGGCTATTGTAAATAGTGCTGCAGTGAACATTGGGGTGCAGATGTTTTAAGTCCATTGCCTTTAGTGAAGAAATTGCTATCCCAGGATCCCTTCTAACTACAGTTCTTTTTTCCTCGTTAAACCCTATGAGGAGGAAGAGCAAAAATATTTGTCTACCTTGTAATAGGCCTTGTTCTAGGTGTGTTATCTCTCATAATCCTCACTATAACCTTATATGAATGGCCTTATTATCCCTATGATACACGTGAGTAACTGATGGAGAGGTGGTATAACTTGTTCAGTGTCATACATAGAATTTGAAATGATGGGGTTAGGCCATAAACCTTGATTTCACAGTTCAAGGTAATTCCCTCCACTCCCTAAGCATGAGCCTAGGTGCTCATGATGAGTTTGGTCACCAAAGGAATGAAGGTTCACCAGCACATTCATTTAGGGAAACCCAGGTTGAGAATATGTTTCTTAACTATCTCTTTAGGAAGGAATGCAATCCTAACTACTTATACCCACATTTTAGAAGCTTGCTGGATGTCCATCTTTAAAATTTTTTTCAACCTAGATTTTTTATTTCTTTGTGCTTTTTGCAGTATTTTTCCTTCCTTTTCTCCTCTTTTAAAACCCATTAATGGTTTTACTAGGATTTGCATAAAATAATTATCTGGAGTAGTGGTTCTCAAGGTGGGATGGTTTTATGCCCCAGGGGACAGTGTGGAACTGCCGAGATAGTTTTGGTTATCACATCTGAGAGGTGGTGCTACTGGCCTCTGGTGGGTAGAGGCCAGGGATGATGCTGCAGCACACAGGACAGCCACTTACAACAAGAATTATTTGATGCAACATGTCAGCAGTGCAAGGCTGAGAATCGCTGAGCTTAGAGGAGCAGGCGTGGTATTGGGAGACAGCTCTCTGCACAGCCCTGGATTCTTTTTTTTTTTTTTTGTAATTTATTTTTAAAAATTTTACTGGAGTATAGTTGATTTACAATGTTGTGTTAGTGTCTGCTGTACAACAAAGTGAATCAGTTATACATGTACATATATCCACTCTTTTTTAGATTCTTTTTCCATATAGGTCATTACAGAGTATTGAGTAGAGCTCCCTGTGCCATACAGTAGGTCCTTATTAGTATCTGTTTTATATATAATAGTGTGTATATGTCATTGCCAATCTCCCAATTTATCCGCCCCCTCCTTTCCCCCTTGGGAACCATAAGTTTCTTCTCTACATCTGTGACTCGATTTCTGTTTTGTAAATAGGTTCATTTGTACCATTTTTTTAGATTCCACATATAAACGATATCATATATTTGTCTTTCTCTCTCTGACCTCCTTCACTCAATATGACGATCTCTAGGTCCATCCATGCACTGGATTCTTACTAGACCATTTCATGCAGCCCTTTGCCTTGTGTAACTGGTTTCCTTTTGCAGCATTGGAAACGGGATAGTTGATCTATATTAGTGACTCCTGAAGAAAGGGCGTACGTACGTAACAACATAGGTGAAGCGACGGAATTTCAGTAAGAGAGATAAAACACGTTAAGAGGGCCAGCCTGTGCACTTTAAAAGCTAGTTTGCAGTCAAGTTTGAATTATATAGTTTGTGCAACTTGCACTGTTTGTTTACTCTCCATGAGTGTTTCAGCCCAAGTTTCAAGTTGTGCCTGTAGCTCCGGTGCTGGGGGATGGACCAGCCGCCCTCCCAGTTCCTGCTGTCTGTGTCTTCCATTCCTCCTTTCTGGAATGCGTGGTTGTGATAACTGTGACAGTTGCTAAGGTTTTATGACCATATTTGAACACCACGATGGTGCCATATGCTCCTAACTTGGCCTGGAGATGGGCACCAGATTTTGATGGTTTCCCAAGCCATGTGTGGCATCTCCCTGGCTTTCCTCTGTCAGTCACGGCACTGCTGGACAGAACTCGGTGATGTCTGTCAAGCCTGTTGGTAGCAATTAGATTATTTTCAAGAAGACTTTTGCAGTTGCAAACATGACCGAAGTACCATGTGGCATTTCTCATAAGCTAAGGAAAACAACATCATAGTGGCAGCCTCACTTCTTCAAATGGTCTTTCTGTGGCACTAAAACATAGTTTATGGCTTATTATGACATTTTCATACAAACCTTGGTACTAACAGACTTTTATTTTTTTATTTTTATTTTTTTGCGGTACGCGGGCCTCTCACTGTTGTGGCCTCTCCCGTTGCGGAGCACAGGCTCCGGACGCGCAGGCTCAACGGCCATGGCTCACGGGCCTAGCCGCTCCACGGCATGTGGGATCTTCCCGGACCGGGGCACGAACCCGCGTCCCCTGCATTGGCAGGCGGACTCTCAACCACTGCGCCACCAGGGAAGCCCCTAACAGACGTTTTTATCAAAAGATATCAGATTTCAGGAATGAGGAGTTAACATTCTCTTTATATCTTGTTGCCAGAAATTACTCCTAAAGCAAATATATCTTGCCCGCAATAAAAATAAAACGAGAACACAGCATATGTATGTTTTTGGCTATTTGGTCTATGCAGAATTATATATTATCACTTTATGAAAATGAGCTCATTCTATACACACAAGCATTTTTGCAATTGGACTTTTCCTCTTAAAAAATAAGAGGATGGGGCTTCCCTGGTAGCGCAGTGGTTGAGAGTCCGCCTGCCGATGCAGGGGACACGGGTTCGTGCCCCGGTACGGGAAGATCCCACGTGCCGCGGAGTGGCTGGGCCCGTGAGCCATGGCCGCTGAGCCTGCGCGTCCGGAGCCTGTGCTCCGCAACGGGCGAGACCACAGCAGTGAGAGGCCTGTGTACCGCAAAAAAAAAAAAAAAAAAAAAAAAAAAAATAAGAGGATGCCTTCTGTGTAGGCACATAAATGGTGATATTCTTTTTTTGTAGCAGTATGAAATGCCATTGTGTGTATGTGGGGTATGGATATACCATAATGTGTTTTGACACATCTGTTTTAGTAGACTTTGGCCTATGTTCTTTTTTTTTCCTACAATGAATGTCAGGTTTATTTGTCCATTTGTATAGGCTTTTTTGTTGAATAAATTCTTACAAGCAGAGTTCCTAGGCCACAGGCAATGAGCAACTTTGATAATTTTTAGGATTGCCATCTTGTCCTCCCAATGACTGTTGAACTCCTACCAGAAGGGACTGGCTTCTGGAAAGGAAACAACTCTTCCCTCCCATCTTTGCCAACACTGTGCTTTCCCATCTTCAGGCAGCCTAATTAGTGAAAAATACATTGTCTCACACACTTCCTTAATTAACAGAAAAGGTAAGCGTGTTTCATCTGTTCATGGAACACTTGTTTGTATTATTCTGTGAATTGCTTGTCCTTACCTTTTGTTGGTTGATTCACATCATCTACCTATTCTAGTTAGTAGTTCATCTTTTCTTTCCAATGAAATAAAGACATTTAAATTGTCTTTTCTACTTGGAAATTTAAGATTACTTATGCTTCTCTCTAACTGTAGTGTCCAAATGGCTCATTTCTCACTATTAATATTTATTTACAGTAATTCATGGATCATTTCTATTTGAAACTAGAAAGAAATGAATTGACCTTAAGTAGTAATAATGTATTAATTTTTGAAGGACCGTACAAAAGTATGCATGAACTTTTAAGACATTGGATTTCCAAAGTAAACTATTTAAAGATTAGATTGTCAATATTAAGAGCGTGGAAATTATATAAATATATACATATACTCGCACATATATACACACATACATATAGATATATATTTATGTATGTATATGGATGTGTGTGTGTCATTTGGCAAGGCATGAGAAATAATTATAATATTATTCAAGAAATCATTGAACGCCTGAATTTTCTTGGTGTAACAGAAATAAGACCCAGTAAGTCATTTGCCTGTATTTGCATGTATTGAGCTTTAGTTTTGTATTTTAGTGGGAAAAGTTTCTGAAAATTTTTCCATTCCCCCTTTTATGCAAGGGAAGGACACCTAAATATGTTATTTTGGATTGACTTGTATTCTGTTTCTACACTGTCTCCACGTTTAGAGTGGGATCCATAAATAAGAGTATTTGGTTTTTGGTAAAATTTACTTCCTCTTCAACTTTCAGTTGACTTAACAGAACTACAGCCTCCTTATGCATTGCACTGTTTCAGAAGTGCCCCTTTGCTTTCTTTGGGTGGTCCTCACTCTTTCTCAAATCTGATACAGCACCAAGGAGTTCAGATTTATTTCACTTAGCTGGGAGATATATATGAACTCAGCAGAGTGAGGCTGAAGAAAGGAAAAAAGACTTTCAGCCACTGAGGGTATACATGTTTGAGATGAAACTATATGCCCCTATTTCCTTTGCTTTCACCATCAAGTGGGTATATTTTAATCTAATCCTCTCGGATTTTCTCCCTAGGTCAATGCTGAGTCGATTTTTACGTCATAGGCAAGTTATGTAACACTCTCTCTTTCCACACCTGCAAAATGTAGTATCTGTATAGTCTCTGTTTGGAAATTCATTCGAGTTCATTGCAGAATTTTAGTTTTCAGTAAAGTTTTTTTCAGTCACATTGACTTATGTTCTGTTCCCCAATCCATTAAGCCATTTCACACCTTTGCACCTGCTGTGTCTGCTGCGTCTCCACCCTTCGTTTTCCAACTGGTCAAGTCCTAGTCATCCTTCCACATCCATCTCAGATGACATGTCTTCCTGGAAAGCTTCACCTGTACTCTACATGTAGTTTATACTCAGTTCCCTACGCTGTCAGTACCTTATGCATTTTTACATTTTGGCACTTTCCAGGCTTGTGTTGTATCAGCCTAGACGTTTGCCTTTCCTCCTGGACTGCGACCTCATGGCCCTGTGTCAAGGCCAGCATATCTTATTCCCTTCCGTGTGCGCAGTGCCTGCCAGGAGTGGAGTTATAACTTAGGAGTTAAAGTTTGCATTATCATTTAGGTTTAGAACAAATTTGAAATTAATTCAACAGTGATTTAAGTCATTCTGGTATCTTTTGAGTCACTTTGGAGAAAGTGAAAAATGTCCCTGGCAGCTCGGCCGCAGTGTTCCCAGTTGAACATAAGTACCTCTTGCAGAGTATAAATAATCAGACAAGGCTACTCCTTCAGTATGTCTGAAGCAAGACTGAGACAGGGACACTCTGCAGCCACAAAAGTAATTAAACATCCCTCTCTTTTGACTGACCTGAGTGATTGCTGCTGCTTTACCAACGATGACTCCAGCTCTGCTTTCATCCTCTGCCTTCTGTGTGAAATTTGCCAAGATACTTACTCAGTAAATTTCCCCGCTTCCTGACAGCTTTCAGCCCAAATCTGGCCACCACTTTCCTAAGACCTCCTTGGAATCACCCAGAACAAACCCAGGTTCTATAATAAGCTTCCTTCAGTTTCCTTTTCGGATGACCCAGTCCCTTTGGTGCACTCTCTCTCTCTCTCGCTGTAGCAAGCTAAAGAAAGCTCGATTTATTGACTACAGTTCTGTTCCTGGTGGTCTTTAGCTAGTGGGCCCTATAGGGAGTGTTGGAAGAATTTAAAGGAGCATTGATCTCAGTCTCTGCCCCTTGGAACCTTAGAGTTTGGCCAGAGTTTCCTGCCCTCTCACTTTAAGCACATTCTTTAAAATGGCATTGTTTGCTGTCAAGACTAGAATAGTTCAGAGGAGCAGGAGCAGAGTGCCAGCCACAGCCAAGGAAAATATTCCTTAGGAGTCACTGCTTCCTAGTGTGGATTTCCAAAGGGCAGGTAGGGTTGAGGCATTCTGTGTGGGAAAGGTTCAAAGCTGAGAAGGATCATTGTTTGTTAGAGGAAGAGAAAGTGAAAGGGAGAGAGTGGGAAGAGTTGGTGGCCAATAAGGCTGGGCAGGTAGGGCAGATCAGTGAGGGCCATGACCTCACGTGAACCTCGTCCATCCTGTAGTCAGTGGTAAAGCCTGGAGTAGGGGATGGTCGCAGGAGATAATTGATAAATGTGGTAGGAAGGGGTTAAAGACTGGGAGACGAGGGTAGTGAATCGTATTTGATAAATGGGATCAAGGGAGACTTTTTGAAAGGTGAGGCAGCGCAACATGGTGGCTTGATAAAAGCAAGGAACTGGGGCTGCTGTCGCAAATGGTGTTCTTTGGCTCTCGGCCTCCCTCTGAGTTTACCTGTGGTGGGCATCTCCCATGCATGCTGACAGCTTCCCATCTCGAGTGCTGGGTTGCTGCCCTTCTCCCCCGCCCCGGGGTCAGCCCTGTGGGAACTTCCTCCTCTGGTGCAGAGCAGCTTAGAAGTGCTGGCAGTGATGCTGGAAGTGAACTCTCCCAGGGATAGCCTTCAATGTTAGTGAAGGACTGGAGTCAGAAAACACCTGTCCAGTTTCCCCTTCTCTCTGTGGGACAGTGCTGCGACATATTGTTCATGTCCCCTCAGGATGCCCCAGGGCGATGGAGCCCCAGCAGTGGCTGATCCATTACCACTCCCTTTATTGGCTCTCCTCTCTCCTCACCCATGTTTTCCTTACTCCCTAACTTGTGCTCCCTGGGATCACCTCCCGAATAAACTGTCACAAGTAACACACACTAACCCAGGTTCTTGTCTCAGGGTCCTTTTTGGGGGAACCCAAGCTAAGATGGCTATCCTGGTCGATTGAACAGTCATTATGCCGTGGACAAATGGAGTTGGCATTCTCTCCCAGTCGTTAATTAACAACTCTGTTTTTTAGTGGAAAAATGACTGCATTCATTTCAAGTGTATTTTATATATCAGTGTAGAAATATGGCAAAATGATTTAGAGTTCAGGGCTCATTTTGAGAAAAAAAATGCTCCAAACCATCTGCAAAAGTATTAAAATGATCCCAAGTAGCACATAGGCACTTGAAGCAGTTTCCAGGCACATTAGATTGTTGTCAACAAAGAGAAAAAATATACACTGTGGGGAGAAGCAAGAAGAGAGAAAGGGTCTGGAAACCCGTGATTTTAGCAGGTCAGGAAAAAGAATGTCAGTGGGTGAGCAGAGCAGGAGCCCTGAGCTTCCTCACCTGGGTGTCCTCCTGGTGGCTTAGGAATCCTAGGCCATTGGCAGCTGTGATGTGATTCTTGCCAGGTTAGCACTGACAATCAGTCACAGGGAGAGGACCCACCATAGGATCATTTCTGTCCATTTGTTGTGTTCTCCTGAAAGTCACGCTGAGTGGCTTCAGCCAAGTTAGGGAAAATATTTCCGTTCCTAACAAGATAGTTGTTAACTATACTCCATGGGGATTCTGAAATATTTACTTGACAGTAATCAAAAGAATTTCATTCTTTTCCTATTTTTTCCTCATGATCATAGTAGCATCCAACTATTTTAAAAGTCAGACCTTGATGGAGTTTTTATAGACAAATGGCAAGAAAATTGCTTATAACTAAAGGAAGCAGTGAATCCATCCGGTTTCCATGAACAATCATACCTGCACTCTTCAGCATTTGGAACTTGATGGTTGACTGAAAAGATGCCTGCACAGGGGTGGTCCTGTCTCTTACACTGCCTTAGAAAATGAAACCCCGGCTTTACTTAGCCCTGTGTTCTGTGTTGGACCTTATTCTAGAAGGGAAAGCAAGTATTTACTGATGTTTTTCTCCTAAAATCTATTAACTTTATTGAAGTGAATGTAAAGCATGGATTGTTTGTTTACCATTTAACAGATTTTGGAGAGCTCATATGCATTATTACTTTATAATCTCATCAGTCATATGAATTAAGGAATAAAATAAAATTTGAATAGTTTTTAGAAACATGTATTTTTTTTTTATTCAGAAGATTGTCACCTCCATTGAATAAAACATCATGTACAGGAAAGTAAAATTAAGTAATGATCACATTAGTGACCTTTGAGAGAACAGCAGACTCTAGAATACAACAAGCAGGAAAGGAAGAGGCAGCAACTAATATCGAAGGGTGTCTATCTATGAAATGAAAGAAAATGGTAATAGTTGGAGTGGTTGTTTGACACGTCCGTGGGTTGAGGTGAATTGAGTTTATTTTTCTTCTACTGTTTCATTCATTTCTTATAAAAGTCAGTTGAGTGAACTTCTAGGCTGAGAAAGTGTAGAGAAAAGAATGACACTAGGGAAAATAGGAGAGCAGGGCTAGATTTAAGATGACAGGTGTTGGGGCTGAAGTTAGTTAGCCTTGGGCTATTCACCTTACTTTGTGAGTCCTTCCACTGATATTACTATGTTCATTTTAGTCGATAACCTGTTTCAATGTTTGCTTCCTATCTGTAGTCCTCAATAGACTCTGCTAGGTATGGTCACAGGTTTAATGGCTGAGGTCGTTGATTCTGCCAGATACATGCCTTGTAGAAAGCTTGGCTTGGAGTATGTCCTCGATAAGTGTCTGTTAAACGGGTTTGAACATATTTTCCTGAGTTTGGTGAGAAGAAGGAGAGAAGAATAAAGACTGTGATGGATTTAAGAGACAGGGGAGAAAATTGAGTGTAAATTTCCTCTACTTTGCTCAGTCTGTTTGGAGATGAAGTCATCTCTTGGGAACATAGGAGGATGCTTTGGAGACCTGAAGAAACTGGGGAGCGTTCAGAAGAGCTGCTTATGGAAAATGCAATAGAGATGAATAAAAAACTTGCCAGACCAAATTAGTATACAGTTGAGGCTGCACAGTATGAATTTGTCGTCACATTTCTTAGGACAGTTATATGCCTTTTCCCAGTTCTTTGGTCACTCAGAAGTGGAGAACACAGATTAGGGGGATTTTAGGGTATGTGATGAGAGGGTGAACTGGTCGACCTGGGGGTGGGATGGCACAGGGAGAAGTGAAGCCAGCAGGAAGCTAGAGAGAGGGCAGGGCACCGGGAGACATAATATCCTAGAGAACTTGCAGGGTTGAGGGCATTCAAGAATTGCATTGGTAGGAGATTGTAGCCACAGGAAGAAATGACCAGTTAGAAGAATTCTTAGAAGTGGCATAGTCTGGGTTGTGATGAGATCCAATTTATGGCTGGGTTTGTGGGTTACTAATGTATAATTAGTTTCACAATTTAATAATTTTAGCACCTTTAGGATTGTTCAGCAAAATTAAATTGGATTCTTTAAACAAGCAAAAAAGAAACTTGTTAAGGAGTTAAAACCAAGGAAGATGGAAACAGTTAGTGTCAGTATGACTCTAGTTTACTGAATTCTGTGTGATTTCAAAGCTGGGCAGCCAAGCTCGTACTCCTTTAGTCATTGACTTTCATGTATGGGAAAATGACTTATGTAACAGCCAATCAATGCTTTTGCTAGCCAGTTTTAAAATGTTACATGTGCAAACACCTCATAACTTATGCATGTTTTCCAGTGAGAATTACATCATAGGTGGAAAGAAAATAAAGGCATCCATGATTCTTAAATGTTACATAATCTAGGGACTTCATAACTTCCTAGTTATATAATTTGAAGTCATTATGTAATCTCATGGCTCCTTACAAGGGGGAAGAAGTTTTATTTCTTATAGAAATTCAACAGGATGATTGGCTGAAGAACATTTGTGTGTGAGTGTGTGGGTGTGTGGGTGGACTTTTGCAAATACTCGGATATTAATTAGAATTGAACTGATCTGACCATCTCTCTGGCTGCTCCCTCTGGATCACCCCAGTGACCATCTAGGGCACCTTTCAGTTCCAGAACATCAAAAGCTGTGACTTGTGCCAGCCTGGAGCTATGCACAGGATTCCTTGGAGGCACAGGGAGTGTTCTCCAGCCTCCCAGCCATTCCTTCTATTCCAGGCCTTTGACTCTGCCTGAGTGGCCATTTATGCTCAGCCCTCCTTCCCCCGCAGCATCCCCTGAATTGCTGTAGCAGCAGGGTCTGTTGGTGACTTCCAGGATGTGGAGGCTTTGGCTTACAGACTGGCAGTCTCTGGAGCATGTCTGCCCAAAGCCATGGCTGCCTCTGTTCTGATGAGGCAGACAGCACACCTTCAGGTCTCTGATTCTTGTACCCCCAGTTACTCATCATGGGGTCTGGCCTCCCTTACTGAGAAGTGAGTTCAGGGGGTGAAGGCAGATAAGAGTCTCTAAGGACCTGGTTGCCTGTCCTGGCTGTCTGTCTTTCTCCCTTTACTAGCCAGAGTCTTACTTGAACTCAGATCCCTGCCTGGTGTAGGTATAAGCTGAAGTCCACTATTGCCTTTGAAATGCAAACACATTTTGCTCAAATCCCTCCCCATTTGCAGTGAGAGAGAATCCGTAGTTCTCTAGAGCAATCTGGTGGGTGTGGATTTCGGGAGACTTGCGTCTAGTCATTTCTACCTTATTTAAAGTATGGCCGAATTTCCTGTCCTGTGCCCTTTATTATGCGTTAATGGCAAGGAGCACAGCCTTTCCTTTTGGATTTCCATCTTGTAAATATCAGCCGTGCAAGGCGTTTGTGGCTGACTTCAATGTGTGAGGGGGCAAGAGATTTTGCTTAGCCTGCTCTTTCCCTTGGAGACTCTGCTTCCTGGCAGCCCCCTCCCTACTGCAATCCCCGCCTCCAGTCTCTGCCCTAATATAATTCAGCAAACATTTAAAAACATCAAATGATCTCTCTGCCTTCATGTTGACCGTGGTCGCCATTTGGGCTTCCTTGAAGTATGGATCATCTACTCTGAGTTCTGGCTTGTGAAGGTACCTTTTCCCTCACCTGCCAGTCTCTAAGAGGGGAGAGGAGCCAAGGTGCAAGTGTATTTCACCACCGGTGTGAACACATCGTATCCAAAGGCAGAGATGGCTCCTTTGGGGAAGTAACCAGCATGTGTTTTTGTTTGTGTGTTTGCTTGTTTTACTTTTACAAATCCACATGATTCTTGAATCTTTCAAACTGTGGACCTGTGGACCCTCACCTAATGCCTGGGACCTTCCTGGCCACCTCAGGCTCGGTAGACAGCTTGGATTACCAGTCTTAATACTATAAATTTAGCACCATCTGAGGAGATATCTTACAGGTGCTTGGTTTCCTGAAAACATGTTTTTAGGGGAAAGTTAGTAAAAAAAGAAAAAGTAATTTTTTTTATGCTGAAGTAAGTTCTAGAAGACTTGCCTTTTTTTTGCGGTACGCGGGCCTCTCACTGTTGTGGCCTCTTCCGTTGCAGAGCACAGGCTCTAGAGCGCAGGCTCAGCGGCCATGGCTCACGGGCCCAGCCACCCCGCAGCATGTGGGATCCTCCCGGACCGGGGCACGAACCCGTGTCCCCTGCGTCGGCAGGCAGACTCTCAACCACTGCACCACCAGGGAAGCCCTGCGTTATTGTTTTGATTGATGTTTCTTAACAACTTCGTGGGGAGTTGGTTGCACACTCAGTGCATTATAAATGTTCTTTATAATTGGGGATGCCAACATCAACTTTAATGTAGATTGTTAGTGGCATTTTTACTTAAAAAATTTAATTATTTAAAAAATTTCTACCGCTTTCTCTCTCATATCCACAATGGATGAGAATCTGTTCCTTGCGTAATATAATTTTAATTAGACTGAAAATTCAGTGATTTGACCAACTCTTCCTGCCCATTAAAATTAAGTCTTTGTACCCTCCAATGGGAAGAATTAAAAATGAGATCAGGTAATAAGCATGTCTATTTTCATCCAGATAAGACTATCCACAATGGGTTTAATCTTTTAACCTGTTTCAATAACAACAACTATCATTTATTGAACACCTATTACTAAGTCAGGCATTGGATTACAGTATATGTGTTTTCTAATTTATCGCACTCTAATGAATTCTATGACCTAAACATCTTATCTCAAATGCAGGAACTGAGGCTTAGGGTTATGCAGTTAGTACGTGTCCTGACTGGAAATTTGTACCTACAGTTCATTTAGCCGGTAGTCCATCCTCTTGACGGTGCTTAGGGCTTCTGGTATAGAACCCTGGACCTGACCTTTTGTACTTGGATGACACATGTATATTTTTGAGCACTTTAATAGTTAAATCTTTCTGATTTTAGAAGATGATGTTTTTATTACATGTCATAAGCATAGATTAGAGGTGGCTGTGCGACCCCCATTCATCCTGTGTCTCTTACTTACACACAAGACATTAACTGGTAGCCTCTTCTTCTGGAACAACTAACATTGGCCTCGTACTTTTTTTCTTTTTCTTTGGGTCATCATCTTAAAAATTTACACCTATTACCACGGAATGTTCTGCAGTTGTTTCTTAAGGTTGAATAACTCAGTTGATGGTAAATATCTTTTAATCAGTGTACAAAGGAACAAGTTTACTCCAGGGAAAATCAGATCTTCAGACTGCTGTTATGTAAAATGAAACTTTTTTTTCCTCCTGGAACTTGCCAGGGTTTAAAGTCCAGGAGGAAAAGAATATGTGTGCGGGTGGGAGATTGAGAAAAGGTGAAGAAGGTGACTGAGAAATGTAAGCAGTTGATTAAAAAATAAGCAGAAATGTTAACCTCACAGAGTTTTATAACTTTATCTCACTAATGTTAATATTTGCCTTTAAAAGGTGATAGAATTTATTGTTGCTCTTTTCGGTACAAAACCCAACTGAATTTTACTGAGAAAAAATGGAATTCTCCATGGAACAGTAACAAGGTAATATAGACATGATTAGAATACTGATTCTGGCTATGTTTTACGTATTTACTTCTCCTTGAGAAAACTTAATGCCTAAGTGTCCAATGTCTCTAACCGGATAGTTAAAAAAACCGTTTTCATACTTTACAATTGCAAAAGGATTCATAGCAAAGTTCTCTGAAAAAGCGAGTCTCTTTTTGTATTGAAAATATAGTCTTTAGAAACTGGATTTATATTCACTTAGCAGCACACCTGAGTGATATCAGTTAACAGCTTTTTAATCAAGTAATAAACTAGTAATGTGTAGGGAGATTAGATAGACAATCATGGTGTAGCTAAAATAAGCATAACTCTGTAAACACCTGTAATTCTTCTAATTTTTATGGATCGCTGAGAATAGGACTTTGTCAAACAGTTACCAGCCCTTGAGGTAGTGCCTCATGGATAGTGGGTGTTCAGAATGGTGTGTGTGTGTGTGTGTGTGAGTGTGAGAGAGACAGAAAGAGAGAGAGAGAGAGAGAGAGAATTGGTGCATGTGTGGTTGATGCCTGGATCAGTGGGTTGATGTGTGAATACACGAGCTTAGCCCCTTCTTTTGCTGTCAGTGCAATTTCTTAGGATTCTAATAACCAGTGGTTCCTCTTCTATACCCTACCTCCTTACTCTGGTATACTTAGAGACCATGCTGGATTAAAACTAGAATAATAATCCCAGGCACAAAGTCCAAATAAATTGCAGTGGAGATTGATAGCCTCAGTATTCTAGACATTATCAGTCCCTCTAGACATTATCAGTCCCTGACACCATCAGACCTGCTTCCCTGCCTTCCCAGATTCAGCTAAAGCCGAGAGAGTCAAGTGGCTCATTGGCTGCTGCAGCTGCTACATGATCCGTCAGCCTGGCCGGGTAAATGCGTGTCAGGTTGGCCTTGATTATCTTGGAAGGACCTTCTTTTATGCTCTAAAGATCTCTACTCTAGTACAGGGCAATGGTTAGGAGCATGATATCTTAATCCAGAACTGCCTGTGTTGGAATCCTGGCTCAGCTACTTACTAGTCATGAAACAGTGGGCAGTAGGCCCCCTTAAACCTCTAGATTCCTCATCTGTAAAATGGGAACACAAGTAGTAGCTACCTCTTAGGAGATTTGTATTGATGTCTACCTCAGATTGTGAAAGCTTCACTTCCAACCATGGGAAAAGTTTTTGAGTGTGGTTGCTAACATGCACAGGGGTCTGGACAAAAATGAGGGTGATTCTAACACACAGCCAGGGCTATATTTAATTATTCACCTGCCACCCTGCCTCTGGTCATCTGCACCTGTTGGAGAGGAAACACCCGCTCTCTGTGACTTGTAAGCTTGGCAAGGACTTAAGGTCCCTGTTTCCGTCTAGGTGCCAGTGTTTAATTAAACTCTTCAGAGTCTGTGATCATTATGATAAAAATGTTCATTCTGGAAAAGTTTGAAAATGCTTTCTGGTTAGCATGAGATTTTTGGCATGTGTTGACTGTGGTTTTTGTCTATAAATTCCTGAAATGCTGACAGAGTTGAATTTATTTTTGTTTTAAATACAATTGCTAACATTTCTGAGCGTCCATATGGACTCGATAAATACTTTGCTTCTGCTCATTGGATGTATGAAGTGGATGAAGAAGAACGATTATGATTTGGGGAATCCTGAACATTTTTCTTCATTTAGTTTGATGCCGAAGTGAATTGGAAATATTTCTTTGGCATCATAATTTTGGGGTTTTAAAATTGTGTTTGGATTTTCAGGAAATTGGTGGTAACTTTACATTAGCTGAGAAAACTGAATTTTAAAATTCTCAGTGAAGAGGCAAATGATCCATTTTTCATAGGAAAAACTCCTTTTTCAAAGGAATTCGCTGCCAAGTTGTCTGCAGTGGATTTAGGTAGTACTTGACCTTCTGGCACATCAAGAAATTGTTTTCTTTGTCTAAATATTAAATCAATATTTGAGGAAGGCTGGGTAGTATATGGTATGTGGTGCAAGGGCACGAAAACAGTCGGCCATGTGTATTTCCACATCTGCAAGCAGATTTGTTTTCTATAACTGTCAATCAAGCAGATCTTATGGAATGAATTTTCATTCTCTCACTAGTTGCCATACAAATTCTGGTTCTCCAGGAAATAAATCACAATGGCCTTTCTGATGGAGGTAGACGGTGAAAAATTATATGAGGATATAGTACATCCAGTCTTAAGCAGAAGTAAATTGCTTTTTAAATTTCTTTTATACTGTGAAAAAGAAAACATTTTTTTTCCTAAACATGCATTGTCTGTGATGGGATAGGCTATGTTCTCGTCATGACTGTTTTTTTTTAATTTCTCCCTGCGGCAGGGTCTACTTGGAACATGTGGTCTCCTGTTTGGATTCCGTTGTCTGGGGCTATTTTTTCCTTCCTGCTCCCAGTGTTACTGGAAACACTCACCCTTTCTGTATTAGCTGCCACGCAAGTGGAGGTGCCTTCAATTGGGACATGCCACACACTGTTCAAACCTTTGCAGCCAGCCAAGTTTCACAGGGCACAGAGCCTTCTAGGGTGTTTTTCATCTAACCCTCTATGCGCATGTCTGTCTAATGAAGGGGTTAGCGTTGCTTGTGCTTAACAAATGTGTCCACTGAGATAGGAAAAAGAATACGAAATACACCTTTGAAAGTACCTGGTATATCTCAGTCATTTTGCTAGATCACAGCCACCCAGCCAAGCAGGGATTACCACCCCAAGTGAAGATTTGGAAACGGACCCTTGTGGCACTCTTGGGAAACTATCCAGCTAATATGTGCTGGTTTTTAAACCTGTATCTTTTAGAGTCTAAAGCCTGCCTACCACACCAGTCACCTCACTGAATTTTATTGTGAAGTGAAACATTCAAGATCATCAGTGAATATTGTCAGGCTGGAAAGAAATTCACAAAATTCCAATCTAGGTCCCAAACTGGGTTCTTTGTACCATTAGGTCCCTGGATGAAAATGCATTTCTCCAAGGCACCTCGTTCTTATCCTGACTCAAAGTGACTTTATGATCTCCCTAAATTTGTCCCCCTTTCAGAGTTCCCGTTTCAGATGCTCAAGCCAGAATCCCAGGAGTTATCCTTGACCCCTCTTTCTGTCTCACCCTCCACATTCTGTCAGGCACAAAGTACCACTGATTTTACCTGTTAAGCCATCACTGTGTCAGTTGGAGGAATGCCTGGGAAAGAAGCAGGGTGGAGGCCCAATTTAGCTCTGACACCTGTGAAAGGAAGCATGCTGGGAGAGGAGATGGGGCCAGGGGAGCCTTAGATGGCGATGCAGACCTGACAGCGCCTCTGCTGGTCCAACAGCGGCTCTGGAGGGAAAGTTGCCTGTTATAGAAATCCCATTTTGAGCAGAATTGACAGAATCCTAATATGCCTCTGGACTTAGTCTTTGGCTGGGGGCTCCTGGGGAAGAGTGTGGCCTGGGCTGAAAAGCTGAGGTAAATCCTGAGGCCCTGCAGCCGGAGGCAGTCGGCTCACTGCACTGTTGCAGCTGCACTGCAAGTTCTATCTGAAAGGGAGGTCTGAACAGCGCCCCGCAGTGGCCACCACCTTTGCTCTAGTCTGTCCACCCCTGAGCCCAGTTTCTTCACCCACACCCCCAGTCAGCTGCCTTCCCCTCTCACCTGGACTATACAGTACTGCGACTGCTCTGGTTCCACTCTGATCCATCCCTACAGCTGTTTTGTTTTGTTTTGATTTTTCAGAAGGTGGCTTTATCCAACAAACACAAATTTAAAAGTTGCTTCTTCTTGATAGGCTACGTCTAGAGGTAAGACAGTATTTAAAATGGATTTGTACACGTCACATTGAATGAATTGTCTTTGGCAGAATTATGGCTTATTTGCTACCACCTTTTAGGTAACTTGTAAACCAAGAAATAGAGCCCCCAGAGGAGTTAACATACAAAAATACCAAAAGGTGGCAACAGGGAGATATTTTCAATAAATTTTCTCTGGTGTGACTTTTACACCACAGGAAATATTCAAATTGCAAAGTCTTCCTTAACATGAAAGGATTTGTTTCTTTGTCCTTCTTTTTCCTTTTTCTTTTTGTTACAGTGTTTCCACTAGAATACAGCTGCTGTGACACATGGAATGGGATATTTTTTATTCTCATGTGGTTCCATATAAGAATTTTTAAAATGAATGCTATCCTGGGGCTCTAGTATTTCTAACCTAAGGCTTTTGAGCATCACAATCCCTGTATGAAGCCAGGGTTGGATGACCACCAGTACACAAACTGAGGTATAATCCTATTATATCAGAATTTCAAGATAATTTCCTTTCCATGACCACTAGGCCCCAAGGTCTGGGGAGAAATTCCCTAGTGGGTGATTTCCCCCCCGCCCCTTGATGTTCCCTCTTTGACTTCTCTTGTCCTTCTTTAGGACTCACCTCTAATGATGTAATTAGTGATCTTGTCACACCTTTATTTTAAACCCTTAGTCTAAATTCCAGGTGGGGTCCTGAGGGAGCTGTCCTCTGTCTACCTTTTCACCTCTCATCGCAGCTCACACTAGATCCCAGAGTTGGGATCTTCCTCTCAGAGGGAGTTTCCTGGTTGATACATTTGTCGAGGAATGCCCTTGCCCTTGAGATCAACCTGTGTGGGAGGGAGGGGTGGAGAAGAAGGCCCGCCTGGGTGCAGGGAGGAGGGCACTGCAGTGCAGGGCCCATGACAGGTCCCCCCGCCCTCAGTGAAAGCTTTGGCGTTGGGAGGCCCTTCAGAGCTGTCCCAAGTTGGGTCAAAGGGCCAGGCCTCTAGACCATGAGGTGGATAGTCCCTCAATGCTGTAGGAAGAAGCTATGACCAGGCAGGGGAGTTTTCCTCAGTAGAGGCTGAAGTAGAGGCAGAGGGGGCTGACCCCTCCCAGCATTTTAGGGGAGCGAGTCCTTCGATCCCGCAGGGAGATCTGCTCGGCTCCCTGCCTGGGCTCCTCTCCAGCCAGGCGTGACGTCTCCCTGCAGCCTCTGGGCCTGCTTGCCTGTTATTGATGCCGAAATTTGGCCTCTGTACGCTGGTACCGAATTGAATCTCGGAGACAGAGTTCTGGGTGAAGTAGAAAAGAATAGCTTTATTGCTTTGCCAGGCAAAGGGGGCCACAGCAGGCTAATGCCCTCAAAACTGTGTGTCCTAACCCAGGGGCGTCTGTGAGGAGTTGTATAGTCAAGGAGTTGGGTTTCTAATAAGGATCAGGGTGCGTGCAGGGCCTGCATTCCTTCAGTCTAGAGATCTTCTGGCATCATGTGGTCTCATGATCTGTGGTTCTCGAGGTTACTGAACTGTGACCTTCTCTCTGGAACATCTTCCATTTGGTGGGTGTTTTAGTTCTGGAGAAGAGCTCAAAGAAATCGTTATGTGTATCCCTTGGTGGGGAACCAGGACCCTGCCCCAAGGCTGCATTCTTGTTTCTTGACTGCTCCTCCCTCATCTCCGCATTCCCTCCTTTTCCTGATTAGCAACAGTTTGAACTCACCTTTTGGAACTCAGGGAAAGGGACACAGAAAGGCTTTTGTGCCCAGGAGCCCCACAGGGTCCTGCTCAGTTTCATTATTTCTTTCACCTGGAAACTTCTTGTTTGCTACTCTGCCTACTTCTGTTTACTCTTCAGATCTTACCTTATGCAAAACCCAAAGCACCCTATATTTCTCCTCCTTTGTGGTTTCCATATCACACATGTCATTCTTTGTTTACTGTCTTTATTCTCTATGAGAGGCATAGCCCACTACCTCCCTGAAGGGTGGTATGTGGTACATACCAGGCATTCAGCAATAGGTGTTGACTCACTAAAATGGGACAGAGTGTTAAAATTTTTTTTATTACTTTGCTTATCATATATTTCTTTTCTTATAAATAATTTAAATAATATGTAGAATTCTGTGATTACATTTGGATTTGCTTTATTCATTACTTCATCGAACGTAGCATGCTCTTTTTTCTTGCACTTCTTATTCTTGTGAAAAATCAAGTACCAGATAACTTGTGTGAGTCATCACAGAGGTGAAAATATTGGTCAGTTTGGAGCATTTATGACTGACTAAATTTCCATAAAATTTAGGAGGACTACAATGCTGTCTTTCCAGTGCATGTATCTGTGATTTACTGATGTATTTTTTGGAAAGTATAAATAAGCAAACAAATTTAAAAATTATCTCCATTCTTATTAAAGAAAGACTGTATATGAAGGTAAATATGTATTTACAGAGCAGTTACAATCAAGGTCAGTGTTCTGATATAGAATTCTCATGTTAATGGGAGACTTAATAAAGCACTGTACTCTTTATGATTACCTAGTACTTGACAAAAGAGAAGTGAGCCGAGTAGTATGAGGGAAATGTAAGTCTAAATTTTTTGTCATGTTCAGCCAAGGTGAGAAGCATTGATTTGATTGGAGAAGTAAAGAAAAATAGAACTGGATTTACAAAACCTTGGTTTAATATTTTCTATACTTTATTTCCAACAATTCTTACATGAACTGCAAGATTTTCCCCCTCTTGTTCGTTTTTGAGATAATATAAATCTTAGCTCAACAAGCTCCTTTGTTCTTAGAATCGATCTTCCTTAAATTGATAGTTCTGTCAAATTAAAAATATATATCATTTTCTAAGGAAATTTTAAAGTTTCTCCCTTTAAGAGGAAATAAAAATACTTTCGATAACTTTTTTTAGTACTCTGGGAGATTAGTATATAAATCCTAGGTGAGTGGCTCATGTTAAAGCCCCCTGGTTACAGAAGGCTGCCCCTTTGAAGTGGACAGTCTGAGCAGGTGTTTGGTTATTTGCTCTATAGAGAAGTCATCCAGTTGGCCTAGCTTTGATTCTGTATTGAAGCTTATAGAATGTGTGCCTGGGCCAGGGAGTCAGAGGGCCTGGATTTGAGTCCACACTGGATAATGTCTTTTTGGGTTCCCTTAATCTTTTTGACCAACTTCCTTATCTGTAAGATAGGAGTTATGACTTCTACTGCCTGGAGTAGCTGCAGGATTCACGTGCGGGAATCTGCAGCAAGTCCCCTGAGAAGCCTTAGCACAAGGCCGCCAGCAAATGGTAGCGATTATTATTATGACCAGTGCCTGGAAATAGCATATGTTTTGATTTCCCAACTTCAAAGTTAACTTTTGAAATGAAGGTTTATTTCCCCATTGAATTCTAAAAGTTTTACACATGTGTAAAGAAAAGACTGTTACAATTTAGAAATTATATTTTGGAAACTTAGAGTCTTAAAATTTTTTGGCTGTTCCCCGAAACTCCTTTGACATTTAAGAGTTGCAGGTATTTCAAAATGAGGTCAGGTCTGATTCATTCAGATGATTCTGATGGTTTCTGAATTTATTTGATTATATTGAGGCTTTTTGTTCCCAGTATTTCCCTGGATTGTGTCTGTGTGTGTGTGTGTGTGTGTGTGTGTGTGTGTGTGTGTGTGTAATCAAGAGAAGATATGGAGTGCCTGGGATTTTGGTGGAAAAAACTCATCAGGAATTAATAATTTCGAAATCAGTGTTGATGTCTTTCACTTTTGTTCTTGAGTTTTAATAGCTCCCCAGGACTGAGCTGAGAACAGAGTGCCATGGGAGTCCACAGAAGGAGTGACTAACTCATTCTGGAAGACCTTATAGAAGAAGTGACATTTGGGTTGGCTTTGAAGGATGAATTGTTTGCCAGATAGAGAACAGGATGGGTGTGGGGTGGCTCTTACAGACCAAGGGAGCCATACGTGAAAAGGCAGAGCCCTGAGAGCACATGTATTTCATTAACGGTTTAAAAAAAAAAAAAAATTAGCTGCTGGGACCATAAGAAATGACAGTGTGAAAGCTGCCCCCAGACCTGTGGGAGAGTGGCCACCAGTGGGCAGCGGTGTGTCAAGATACTGGAGGAGGATTTGGGCCAAATTGAGAAGGGTGTGTTAATCTTAAGGAGTGTGTTCTTCACTTGGAAGGCAGTGTTCACACCTGCACTTTTTAAAAATTTTATTTTATTTTTAAAAAGATTTATTTATTTGGCTATGCCAGGTCTTAGTTGCCGCACGTGGGATCTTTTGGTTGTGGCATGAGGGCTCTTAGTTGCAGCATGTGGGATCTAGTTCCATGAGCAGGGATGGAACCTGGGCCCCCTGCACTGGGAGCGCAGAGTTTTAGCCCCTGGACCACCAGGGAAGTCCCTCATCTATATTTTAGAGAGGTGTCTGGGTGGAGGAGGTGAGAGGATAGATATAGATGAGAGATGAGACGTGGGGACAGAAATAGGAACAAAAGAGCTTGAGAGTGGGATACTTAGGCAATAGGATTGGTTTGCAGGAGAAAGGATTTTAATTAATATGGGATGTGCATGATATTACATGAGCTTTACCCCCATATTTAAACCTTTTTTTAAACCATAGAAACAGGAGCTTTATTCTCTAATGTGCTGCATTACACACTCAAGGGAATGGTTCCTCTTTCTGGCATCTGACTCTTTCATCAAAAGAAAATCCATCCTAGTTGCATCCATGTTGCTGCAAATGGCATTGTTTCCTTCTTTTTTATGGCTGAGTAGTATTCCATTGTATGTATATACCACATCTTCTTTATCCATTCATCTATCGATGGACATTTAGGTTGTTTCCATGTTTTGGCTATTGTGAATAGTACTGCTGGGGAGGGAAAGACCAGGAGTTTGGGATTAGCAGATGCAAACTATTATATATAGGATGGATAAACAACAAGGTCCTACTGTAGAGCACAGGGAACTATGTTCAATATCCTGTGATAAACCATAATGGAAAAGAATATAAAAAAAGAATGTCTTTATGTGTATAACTGAGTCACTTTCCTGTACAGCAGAGATGGGCACAACATTGTAATTCAACTGTACTTCATTTAAAAAAAAGAAAGAAAAAATACACACACACACACACACACACACACACACACACAAAAGAAAACCCGTCCTGTTTAGTCCCACCCTGGGCAGAAGCTGCCCTGAGCAGCGTTTTGGACCCAAAGTGAAAGGCTAATGGAGAGAAAGGGTGGGCACATACCACAGAGCCCCCGGACACCCTAGGCCTGGTGGGACATCTGGGAGGGGATGCAGCACAGAGTGACATCCCAAAAGACCTACGTTTCCCCACACACAGTCACAGAGCCAAGCCCACGAAAGAGGTTAGGAAAGTATTTCACAAGTGATTTTTTTTTTAGAAGAAAAAATGTCAGTTCATTCCTTAAAAATAAGTCAAGTATGGGGAGGGGAAGGGTAAGCTGGGAAGTGAGAGAGTGGCATGGACATATATACACTACCAAAGTGTAAATAGATAGATAGTGGGAAGCAGCCGCATAGCATGGGGAGATCAGCTCAGTGCTTTGTGACCACCTAGAGGGGTGGGATAGGGAGGGTGGGAGGGAGGGAGACGCAAGAGGGAGGGGATATGGGATTATAAATATACGTATAGCTGATTCACTTTGTTATACAGCAGAAACTAACACAACAATGTAAAGCAATTATACTCCAATAAAAATGTTAAAAGAAGTCAAGTAAATTTGCGAAAGTAATTAAAGTGAAACAGCTTTTGTTCTCATTATGTTATTTCCCATCACCTTTAATCTGTTAACATGCTCTGTGAGCTCCAAGAGAACAATAATAGCATAAAAGAAATCTATCTCAAAACCTATTTTTTTAAAGTCTTAACACGAATCATATCCTCACAGAGAGTTAAAAAGATTAAATATGTTGTCCAAGGATTTTATAGTTAATAAGAAGCCCTTATATTTAATTCCGTGCTGTTTATTTTATGTGATACTGTTTCCCTATTGAAATTGTTGGATTTAGGGTTTGAGGCCGAGAAACAGTCAAGGCTGACTTAACGGCTTCTGGTCTGACTGACCACAGTTGCTGGCGCTTCTAACTGAAATAGGAAATAGGAGCGAAGGAGCAGTTCTGGTTTTGTTTTGTGTGTGTGGAAGCCATTTGAGTTTGGACTTGTTGCATTTGAGGTGGTTGGTGGAGATGTTGGGCAAGCGGTTGGAATACAAAAAAGACACGAAAAGCATATTTTGGACCTGACAGAACTGTAACTTTTTCTGTTATAAAACAAGCCATTAAAGTTTGGATATTCAAAAATTTTTAAACATCTTTATTGGAGTGTAATTGCTTTACAATGGTGTGTTAGTTTCTGCTGTATAACAAAATGAGTCAGCTGTACGTATACTTATATTCCCATATCCCCTCCCTCTTGCGTCTACCCTCCCACCCTCCCTATCCCACCCCTCTAGGTGGTCACAAAGCAATGAGCTGATGTCCCTGTGCTATGCGGCTGCTTCCCACTAGCTATCTATTTTATATTCGGTAGTGTATATACGTCGATGCTGCTCTCACTTCACCCCAGCTTCGCCCTCCCACCTCATGTCATCAAGTCCATTCTCTACATCTACCTCTTTATTCCTGCCCTGCAACTAGTTTCATCATTACCATTTTTTTTTTTAGATTCCATATATATGTGTTAGCATACGGTATTTGTTTTTCTCTTTCTAACTTCACTCTGTATGACAGACTCTAGGTCCATCCACCTCACTACAAATAACTCAGTTTCGTTCCTTTTTATGGCTGAGGAATATTCCATTGTATATATGTGCCACATCTTCTCTATCCATTCATCTGTTGATGGACACTTAGGTTGCTTCCATGTCCTGGCTATAGTAAATAGAGCTGCAGTGAACATTGTGGTACATGACTCTTTTTGAATTATGGTTTTTTCAGGGTATATGCCCAGGAGTGGGATTGCTGGGTCATATGGTAGTTCTAATTTTAGTTTTTTAAGGGACCTCCATACCGTTCTCCATAGCGGCTGTATCAATTTACATTCCCACCAACAGTGCAGGAGGGTTCCCTTTTCTCCATACCCTCTCCAGCATTTATTGTTTGTAGATTTTTTGATGATGGCCATTCTGACCAGTGTGAGGTGATACCTCATTGTAGTTTTGATTTGTATTTCTCTAATGATTCGTGATGTTGAGCATCTTTTCGTGTGTGTTGACAATCTGTATATCTTTGGAGAAATGTCTATTTAGGTCTTCTGCCCATTTTTGGATTGGGTTGTTTGTTTTTTTAATATTGAGCTACATGAGCTGTTTATATATTTTGGAGATTAATCCTTTGTCTGTTGATTCGTTTGCAAATATTTTCTCCCATTCTCAGGATTGTCTTTTCATCTTGTTTATGGTTTCCTTTGCTGTGCAAAAGCTTTTAAGTTTCATTAGGTCCCATTTGTTTATTTTTGTTTTTATTTCCATTTCTGTAGGAGGTAGGTCAAAAAGGATCTTGCTGTGAGTTATGTCATAGAGTGTTCTGCCTCTGTTTTCCTCTAGGAGTTTTATTTTTATTTATTTATTTTTAATTAATTAATTTATTGTTTATTTTTGGTTGCATTGGGTCTTTGTTGCTGTGCACGGGCTTTCTCTAGTTGTGGTGAGCGGGGGCTACTCTTTGTTTCAGTGCACAGGCTTCTCATTGCAGTGGCTTCTCTTGTTGTGGAGCATAGGCTCTAGGCACACAGGCTTCAGTAGTTGCAGCACATGGGCTCAGTAGTTGCGGCTCTTGGGCATGGGCTCAGTAGTTGTGGCACACGGGCTTAGTTGTTCCATGGCATGTGGGATCTTCCTGGACCAGGGATCAAACCCATGTCCCCTGCATTGGCAGGCAGATTCTTAACCACTGTGCCGCCAGGGAAGTCCCCCTCTAAGAGTTTTACAGTATCTGGCCTTACATTTAGGTCTTTAATCCATTTTGAGTTTATTTTTGTGTATGGTGTTAGGAAGTGTTCTAATTTCATCCTTTTACATGTAGCTGTCCAGTTTTCCCAGCACCGCTTATTGAAGAGGCTGTCTTTTCTCCATTGTATATTCTTGCCTCCTTGATCAAAGATATGGTGACCATGTGTGTGTGGATTTATCTCTGGGCCTTCTATCCTGTTCCGTTGGTCTATATTTCTGTTTTTGTGCCAGTACCATACTGTCTTAATTACTGTAGCTTTGTAGTATGGCCTGAAGTCAGGGAGCCTGGTTCCTCCAGCTCTGTTTTTCTTTCTCAACGTTGCTTTGGCTATTTGGGATCTTTTGTGTTTCCATACAAATTGTGAAATTTTTTCTTCTCATTCTTTGAAAAATGCCATTGGTAGTTTAATAGGGATTGTGTTGAATTTGTAGATTGCTTTGGGTAGAAGAGTCATTTTTACAATGTTGATTCTTCTAATCCAAGAACATGGTATATCTCTCCATCTGTTTGTATCATCTTTATGGATATTCAATTTTATTATGGCTTTAAATAAAAGTTTCTAATGATGATGTCCCAAGTGGCCAAAGTAGTCACTTTGAAAATTTCTGTTTTTTTTTTTTCTAGTTGCAGTATTATTGATACTTCATGCCCAAGTATCATACTTCATTTTGTATGTGTATATTTTGTCAGAAAGCTGTCTGGAAAAAAGCTTTAGGAGAAAAATATCTTTAAGCATTTTCTTTAGAGAGAAGTATACTATCTCTAGCTCCTGGGAGTATTTTAAGGATTTCCTGATACCAGTAAGTATCCATGTGAATGGATTGTTGTATCTCAGTGGTGTTTTCAAGAGTTCTTCATCTCTGCCATGAGGTTACGTGTATGATGTTTTTTTAAAATTTCTGTTCTAATAGTGTGTCTCATACAACTCTGGCTTCATCTGCTTAAAGGTTTTTACGTCAGTATTATTAGATGCTGGTTGCTATCGATATTCTTTAATTTTCTGCCATTCCTTCAACTGTTGTTGTCCAAGTAAGTGGAGCACCAGCTATTAGATCAAGAACTATTACTGCCTTCTTATGTTACAGGCTTCTCAGAGTATGGGGAGGTGAGCTAGACCCCGGAATACTCTGGGAGGCATAAAGTTAATGTCAAACAAGCAATATGAATAAAAGAGTTATTATATCAATGCAGAAGGCACTTTTGCTGGATGGGGATTGGTCATGGTTTCTTTTTTTTTTAAGAGTTTTTTTGATGTGGACCATTTTTAAAGTCTTTATTGAATTTGTTACAATATTGCTTCTGTTTCATAAAGTTTTGGTTTTTTGGTTGCGAGGCATGTGGGACCTTAGCTCCCTGACCAGGGATCGAACCCGCACCCCCCGCATTGGAAGGCGAGGTCTTAACCACTGGACTGCCAACAAAGTCCCTGGTCATGGTTTTATAGATCATTTACTCCTTGTAGGATGATGGCTCAGAGGGTATTTAGGTGGTGGGTATGGCAAAGGGTGTGTCAGAAAGGTACACAGCATATTTATAGAATGACAATCAGGCAGATTTGGCTGGAATGCAGAGCTCATGGAATAATGTAGTTAGAGACAGGCTTCAAATAAGGTGGCTTGGAACCAAACTGAGGAGGACTATAATATCTGGTTTCTTAAGAAAGTACACTCCCCCAGTCTCTTAGTATGAGCCTGGCTAGGATGCTTCTGTGGGCTGGTGTGAGACTACGAGGCCAGCTCATAGTATGGTGCATACATGCTTCCAACTAGTTGGGGATCAGGGCCTCTCCTCTTCTCCCCGCTTGAATTTTTGTTTCTCTGATGCCATTTAATTTCACCATTTGGGCAAATTGTTATTTTGATGGTGATTTTCAGGTAGGCTTAAAGGAAAAGATGAAGGTTGCTGAATTTCTTTTAAAATATCAACAGAAATAAAACAAGGAGACAGCAGCTGTGAAAACATACGCCAGACTTCTCAACTGTGGTCTTATCATGCTAGCTTCAGTGCAGGCTCACCATGTGCACTTCAGTTGCCATGACTACCTGCTAGGCAGCAGAATCCCCCTGGTTGGTATGCTCTAGCATCAGAATTTTCATGGAAAGGAAATTTAAGACTTTTCAAAGAGTGAAGTCAATACTTCTTTTTCTGTAAAGCAGATGGGTTATACATTTTTTTAAAATAAAAATGGTCACTACAGTTTTGATTTCCAAGTTATAAGTGAAGCCAGACTTGAAGGTAGTGTTTCAAGGGCTTTGAAATTCTGGCATGTAAATGGTTTCTCCTATATGGTCCCCATGACAACAAAACTGCTTGCAGGTATTGAGTATCATCTTTGCTGTAAAATATTTGTCACAAAAATGCCTTCGATTCTTATCACTACCTAATAAGCTGAGGCAGAAGACTTTAGCTGGTTCAAGGTGTTATATGGACAAATATTTCAAGATCTTTTTTTGTTGTTAAGAGCTTAATAAAATTACAATTATAGGTGAACTGTTAAAAAAATTGAGTGATGTTAAATTGATGTTTTGTTCACTTAAAAACAAGTAACTATTATTTCAGTTGCCAATTGGAAAATATATATCATAAATAAATTTATGATTAAAAAATTGAAATTTCTTAAGCATAGCAAAAAAGTGCTGTTTGAATATTGGTGATTTTGTAGCGTGATAAATAATGTCTCTCCATGTTCTGGCATACACCCTCTCCCCCTAATTTTTCCACCAAAGAAAAATTTCATTTTCAAGTTAATACCTGATGAAGCCATGTATTTATTAAAAGATGTAATTGAAAAATAGTTTTAGTGTTTTAGTTCAGTGGCCATTGTAATGTGTGCTCTTTGAAGCTTTGTGAAGGATTTAAACTGTTACCCAGGTATAATGAATGAAGTGTCATTTAAGGAATAAGCTGTTTTATTCATTAACCAATATCACTTGAATTTTAATAGGATCATTTTTTCCCCCAAAGTGACATTCTTCTTGTATTTGTTTACTGTTAAGTATTCTGTTTTATTTACTGACCATTGAGGGGAAAGCATGAAATCTTAACTTCCATGATGAACTTTTCATGATTTGGCATCTTTATTCTTATCTTGGGTAAGAAACCATTTGCTAAGTCCCCCTTTGTGAAATCCAGATGTCTCTGTCTGGTGCTCAGGACAGTGTCCACTTCTGGACCATGATCCCAGGAGAAGGGTGCAGGGAGTCATGGCAAAGATACCGGGAGATGGAGGACACTTGAAGATGAGCAGGGGTAACTTCATAAGAGCTGAACCATGGAAAGAAAGTTAGTTACAGCAAATGGATGGGATTGATGGCCTGGAAGAAATGAGAAAGCTGGACTAATGCTGAGAGATCTTACAAGGGTGTTTTTATTTGGTCTATTTCCCAGATTCAGTCAGACCTTAAATTGGATTGTCTCTTGTCTCCGGTTATGACCCTATTTTGATACATCCACATTCTTGATTAAATGTCATAACAAACCACTTCACTTCCTTTGACCACATAATGACTCTAATCTTCCAATGACTCTTCGTCCCAAAACCTTAAATTTTAGCCACAGGATGTGGTTGTCCGTGAGGTGTTTTCTGCAGCTTCACATCTTTCACAGCGTAAACTATTGCTGACAGTGTGGGCACTGGAGCCTGACTACCTGGGTTGGAATCCTGGCCCTGCCACTTACTAGCTCTGTGACCTTGGACAGGTTATTAACTTCTCTAGTCATAGTATCTTCCTCTGTGAAATGGGAATAATAATGGTACCTGCTTCATACAATTATATAAGAATTGATAGGGACTTCCCTGGTTAAGAATCTGTCTGCCAGTGCAGGGGACACGGGTTTGAGCCCTGGTCCGGGAAGATCCCACATGCTGGGGAGCAGCTAAGCCCGTGTGCCACAACTACTGAGCCTGCACTCAAGAGCCCACAAGCCACAACTACTGAAGCCCGGGTGCCTAGAGCCCGTGCTCCGCAACAAGAGAAGCCACCGCGATGAGAAGCCCGCGCACCGCAACGAAGAAGTAGTCCCCACTCGCTGCAACTAGAGAAAGCCCGCACGCAGCAATGAAGACCCAATGCAGCCAAAAAGAAAAAAAAAGAATTGATATATCAGAATTGTGTAATATGTTAGTTTTCTATTGCTGCTGTAACATGTCACCACAAACTGAATGGCTTAAAACAACAAAAATTTATTTCCTTGTGGTTTTATAGGTCACAGTTCCCACACGGGTCTCGCTGGGCTAAAATCAAGGTGTCGGCAGGACTGTGTTCCCTTGTGGGGTCTCTAGAGGAGAATTCATTTTCTTGCCTTTTCTGGTTCCAAGAGGCCACCCACATTCCTTGACTCATGACCCGTTCGTCCACCCTTAGAGCCTTTCTATGGTGACATCTCCATCCAATTCTCCTCTTCTGCCTCCCTCTTCTAATTTTAAGGACCCTTGTGGTTATATTGAGCCCACTTAGATAATCCAAGATAATCTCCCTGTTTTTAAGATCAGCTGATTAGCAACTTTGATTCCATCTGCAACCTTAAATAGCCTTTGCCATGTAACCTGACACCTTCACGGGATCCAGGGAGTTAGGAGGTGGAAAACTGTGGTGGGTGGGTAATTATTCTGTCCCTTTTCCCTTTTCATCTCATGCTATCCTAGTGTTACAGAGTAGATGCTTATAGTTTCCCACAATTTTTTTCAATTCAGAGCAGGCATGTTACCACAGGCAGAAGAGGGGGGCCAAAGAAAGAGAGAAAAGTGGGAAGAATTAATGTGCTGATGCTCTTTTTTGCATCTACATAGATTAGAGATAATTCTGTTGTCATATCTTTATAACCATCCAAATTGACCTTCCCCTTGGGTTAGTGCCTCTGAAGGTTTGCTAACAGCAGCTAAGAAGATATGAACAACATTTAATCCATTTATCCATGAGAGGTCATTTCCCTACTGAAACTTTTTTTTGCTTATATCCATAAGATATGACATTTTTTTATATCCATAAAATATGACATTGATTTAATTACATCAAATATTATGATTTAGAGTGGGCAGAGACTTAAAACAATGAAATAAAATGTATTGACATTTGGAGGTGGCTCACAGTTTACAAATGTTTTTATAAAAATTATTTTATGACGCCTGTCAGCATTTTGAGAAGTAAAGCAGCCCAGATCGTTCAGACAACAAAGTCATCTCTAGAGATGTGCCTGCTACTTGCTTCTGCCAGAGGATGGGGTAGGAAAAACACCTACCTTCTTCCTTAATTAAAATTTGGCAGAGGTAGGATCAGTGGGAAGAGGGAAAAATGAGTTCCCATTTCTACAGCCCAGGAAACTACGGGGACAAGCGTGATGGCTGCTCATTGTTTGTGCCTGTTTTTCTATGTCAGTCTGGTTCTCTTTGGTCCTTGATGTGACTCAGTTTGCAGGGGTGGGATGGGAGAGAGAAGCATTCGTCTCCTTTGCTAAACCAGGCCAGGAATATATTAAGCCATTGTTTTCTAGTGCAGTGTACATTTACCAGCACACTCAATGATTACATTTAATAAAAAGGGGATGGAGGGAAAAATGTGTTCTGAGTTCATAGAACTCGCTAAACAAAAAATTTTAAGTTAGCTGATGTGTCAACAGCAGCGAAATAATTCATTCTCTCTTTGAAAAGTGAATGCCAATAACAATAGCCATGATTCTGGCAACGGAATAATGCTCCAGAGGGTGACTTTCAGCTCTTGGCTCTCTTCTTTCCCTCTGTTTCCAAAGGACATTCTCCCCAACAATAGCACCAAGTGATTTATCCTTGCTCATGTCAGCCGCTGAGGTTCGAGGGACCACACAGTGTGGTTCGTCGGCCAGGTCTGTAATTACAAAGGAAGTACTCTTTTTTTTAAAAAAGAGAAATACAAAGTGACATATTTGTTATTAAAGCCTTTTGGGGTGCTGTGGAGAACATTACCCTTATAGCTTTGGGGTGCTGGAGTAAATTGTGTGTAATAAAGTCATGCCCATTTTCCTACTGTCTTCCTTGGCCCTGAAGCTTAAAGGTCAATGAAGTGAAGGAGGCAGCCCTTCCTTAAAGTTCACCTTGGTTATAGCTCTGTATTAAAGATGTTAAAAGATACCGGAATGAACTTTATGTTGACCAGCTTCTAAGTCAATGAATAATTGATGTAAGTCTCTACAACTTTTTTCATTTTCTGAGAGTATATACATTTTAAATAACAGGCACTAATGTGCTCTTTCTAAAAATAGGTATTCGAAAGCTGCTTATAGCCTTTAATTTGTATCTGTCAATTTAATTAGTCTTTAAAATATAAAAGTAATAACAGTTGTTAGCTCTTTTGCCGTGATCAGGGATCAGCTAACTACATTCCACAGACCACATCTGCCCCGCCACCAGTTTTTGTAAATAAAGTTTTATTGGGATGCAGCCACATCCATCATTTACGAATTGTCTGTGGTTACTTTCCTGCCACAGAGGCAGAGTTGAGTAGTTGAAATAAAGACCTTATGTCCTGCAAAGCCAAAGATATATACTCTCTGGCCCTTTACAGAAAAAAATAGTGTCACCTATTAGGTAAGGTACATCACACCATACTAGGTGATGTGGGTTCAAAAATTATTAAAGGGTGAGTCTCTAGTAACTTAGTACATAGTTGGAGAAAAGATATCCCTGAGTTTAAGTGATGGCACAAGTCAATTTAAATTCATTTATTCATTAACTCAAATCGAGTGATTTTTGACTGCCTCCAGGGAGCCAGGCGTTGTTCTAAAGTGAAAGAAGTAGAAGTAAACAAAGAAGAAAAAATGTCTGCCCTCATGGAGCTTGCAGCCTAGTAGAGCAAAAATTTTTTAATTTTTAAAATTTAAATTTTTAAAATTTAAATTTTAATTTTTAAAAATTAAATTTTAAAAATCTGAGGTTCAGATTTTTAAAAAAGCGGGGGCATGGAGAATGAAAATATCTCAAACCAGTAATTCTCTGAGCTTTTTACATATGGTTCGAAATTACATTTATACACGGATATAACACGGCAAATAAGATATACGTGTTTTGGTATGGTAGGGGAAAATTTGATTAGGCAACAGGAAACCTGTTGTATGAGTCCCTGTTCAGTCTCTTTTTGGCTGAATGGCCTGTAAGGGTTCTTAACTTCTCTGCAACATGGAGGGGACTGTACTCTCTAAGTGCTTCTCAAAGTTGAGTGTGTATCAGAATCATCTGGAGGATTTGTTAAAGCGTAGATTGCTGTCCCGCCCCCTGAGTTTCTGATTCAGTGGGTCTGGGGTGGTGCCTGAGAATTTTCATTTCTCACATAGTCCTGGGTGAGGCCAGTTCTGCTGCTGGCTTGGGAAACTGCACTTAGAGAACTGCTGCCCTCCAGAATACTGGAGGCCCATCCAGTTCCTCCAGTATTTTTAGACTCCCTGAAAAAGCTTTATAGCTCTTTGAAGAAGACTAGAAGTTCCCACTAATGATTTGACTAAGGTGACTACTTAATATTCAGGACTGTTTACTGAGGAAAAGCTTCCAAAGAAGTGAGAATCCTAAAATCTCTTCTTATGGTCACTTGGATTGATGTGCATTTAGTAAATTTTATATAGTTTCTTTGGGAAAATTAATGCACACTCAATTCTAAGGGTGGAGGCCATGATTGTTCATGATTTTCTGTTTGTATCCCAAGTCCACAGTTGCAGTAAGTGCTCTGTACTAATATGTTTAATTGACCCTAAACTTAGGGGACAGAATGCTTTCTTTAAATTTTTATTGGAGTATAGTTGATTTACAATGTTGTGTTAGTTTTAGGTGTACAGTGAAGTGAATCAGTTGTACATATACATACATCCACTCTTTTTTAGATTCTTTTCCCATATAGGCCATTACAGAGTATTGAGTAGAGTTCCCTGTGCTATACAGTAGGTCCTTATTATCTGTTTTATACATAGTAGTGTGTATGTGTCAATCCCAGTGTCCCAATTTTCTGCTCCCCCTGCCCCCCCTTTAATGTTTCTTAAGGTCATCTTCCTGAGTTGCTGCTGGTTTTCTGTAAAATTCCATTTAGAATTAAGGAGCATTAATTCCACTGGGTGCCAGAACTCTAAAACTGTTCATAACATGCATTCTGTGTCTGCAAACTGTAAGAAGTGTTTTGACACAAGAAATATGAAAATATGAACCTCTGTGTCCCAGTTTGCACAGACAATGGAACTGTGCCATCCATGATCACTACAGACCAAGAGCTATTATGGCTGTCGATTTTATAAAAAATTTTATTGAAGTATAGTTGATTTACAGTGTTGTGTTAATGTCTGCTGTATAGCAAAGTGATTCAGTTATATATGTATATACTTTTTCTTATTCTTTTCTATTATGGTTTATCATAGGACCTTGAATATATAGTTCCCTGTGCTGTACAGTAGGACTTTGTTGTGTATGCATCCTATATATACTAGTTTGCATCTGCTAACCCCAAACTCCCAATCCATCCCTCTCCCTCCCCCACTTGGCAACCACAAGTTTGTTCTCTATGTCTGTGAGTCTGTTTCTGTTTTGTAGATATGTTCATTTGTGTCATAGTTTAGATTCCACATATAAGTGATATCATATGGTATTTGTCTTTCTGACTTACTTCTCTTAATATGATAATCTCTAGGTACATCCATGTTGCTGCAAATGGCATTGTTTCATTCTTTTTTATGGCTGATTGATATTCCATTGTATATATATATATATGTACCACATCTTCTTTTTCCATTCATCTGTTGATGGACATTAAGGTTGTTTCCATGTCTTGGCTATTGTGAATAGTGCTGCTGTGAACATAGGGGTGCATGTATCCTTTCGAATTATAGTTTTATCTGAGTATATATGCACTGTAGTGGGATTACTGGATCATATGGCAACTCTATTTTTAGTTTTGTTTTTTGCGGTACGCGGGCCTCTCACTGTTGTGGCCTCTCCCATTGTGGAGCACAGGCTCTGGACGCGCAGGCTCAGCGGCCATGGCTCATGGGCCCAGCCGCTCTGCGGCATGTGGGATCTTCCTGGACCGGGGCACGAACCCGTGTCCCCTGCATCGGCAGGCGCACTCTCAACCACTGTGCCACCAGGGAAGCCCTATTTTTAGTTTTCTGAGGAACCTCCATACTGTTTTCTATAGTGGCTGCAGCAATTTACATTCCACCAACAGTGTAGGAGGGTTCCCTTTTCTCTGCACCCTTCCCAGCGTTTATTTTGTAGACTTTTTAATGATGGCCATTCTGACTGGTGTGAGATGGTACCTCATTGTAGTTTTTTGTGTTTTTTAAATAAATTTATTTATTTTTATTTTGGGCTGTGTTGTATCATCGTTGCTGCACGCGGGCTTTCTCTAGTTGCAGTGAGCGGGGGCTACTCTTTGTTGTGGTGTGCAGGCTTCTCATTGCAGTGGCTTCTCTTTGCTGCGGAGCACGGGCTCTAGGCACGCGGGCTTCAGTAGTTGTGGCACACGGGCTTAGTTGCTTGTGACATGTGGGATCTTCCCGGACCAGGACTGGAACCCGTGTCCCCTGCATTGGCAGGTGGATTCTTAACCACTGCGCCACCAGGGGAGCCCCTCATTGTAGTTTTGACAGCTGTCAATTTTAAGATGCATCACGGCCATCACAACTTTGTTGGTGTTGAAATGTACATCTTATAGTCAATTAAATACAATAGATAAAAAATTCTATGTGCTAGATATTATGTTCCTGCCCATAAACTGGATTGAGAACATTTTTGAAACGAAACAGGTCGATCATAACTAACATTACCATCCAGCTGTTAGCACTTCCATGTGGAAAGTTTTTTTAAGGAAGACCTAAGTTCTACAGATCTGAAGGGCACCTGCTTTTTAATTGGAATCAGTCTTTATTCTTTTGAAGCCACAAATATTTTCTTACGTGAAGGGTTCTCACTGAACACAGCTGATTCCTATTTCATGTTTGTCTTCTTTTTTGGAAAAGATGTTTGCTTCCCCAATTTTTTTCTCTTTCTCTCTAAAAAGAAATGCTAAGGCTTTGTGAAATAGAAACACAACTCTATTAATCACAGGGCTCATTGAAGAGGTTTAAAATGGAAGATGCACACACCCATATCAATAGCAATGGAAGTGTAACAGGGCTACAGGCTTCCAGAAATGATTCTTAATTCATTAATTAATTCTCAATTCCATGGGCTCCAGATGATTAAAGTTGTCTTTCTCTTCTCCACTAAGTTTTTTAAATCATCTGTTCCCGTAACTTATGTAAAATCTCCTTTTAAATTTCTCTACTAGTAAAGTGATTCTAACATAAATGGTACAGTTGCCAAAATATTGATCACACCCATTTCCTAATGTCTCTCCTTTGATTTTGATAGATGTCACACAGCCTAATGTGCTATCAGTTTGGGGATGTTATTGGTAAATATTTGTAATAAAAATATAGATATCAAAAAAACGATGTCAACCATAGATGATTTCCTGATATTTTAACTGAGACTTTCATTAGTAGCAGCTGGGACCCAGGTGCTGGCGTTCTCTCTGTTACGTGCTGGTCATCTTTTTGCCTGCCGTCTGTGGTCAGGAGGGAGGGGAGGAAGGCCTGCCTGGTGTTCATCACCCCTTCCTCTGCTAATGCAAAGTTCGACGGCCTGTGCTGGTCTACCCCCAGTCCAATGGCTCAGAGTTATCTTGTTTTTTTCTATTTGATTTTACCTTTCAGGTGTAGATCTTTGATCCCTCTGGAGTGTCTTTTTGTATATGACATGAGATAGGGATCCAAATTTATTTCCATGAAAGGGGTCAGTTTTCTCAGCACCAGTTTCTAGATAAGCTGTGCTTTCTCACTGATTTGTGATTTCCCTTGTTAACCAAGTTGATGTACACACACACACACGTACACATGCACGCTTTTCCTCCTTCCCTTGTATTTTTCTGGAACTTGTTCTTTTCGTCTCTTAGATATCATAATATGTCTTAGTTTGTGGTAGGCAAAGACCTTTTTTTCTTTTCTTGTCCTGTCCTTGTCCTTCCCATTTTCTATTCTCTTCTGTACTGATGTTTTCTTTTCCTTTTTTCTGTTTCTTGCTTTTCCCATTTTATCATTGACAGTGCAGTGGAGACGTCTCTGCGTATGCACCATGTGAAAGAGCTTATTAACGTTTGTGTTTCTGTTTCATGGATCACCAATTTAAAAAGCAGTTTTGAGGTACTAGGTATGTAAGAAGCCTAGATTCAACAGTCGCACACTAAAAACAGTAATATGAAAATCTTAACACACTGTCCACCACAGAAGTTTGTGGCTTGGTTAGGTTTTGCTTTGTCCTTGTACAGCCAGGTGGAACAGTGTGTTCACCTAAAACTACAACATAGCCCTGAACAGTGTTGCCATTTTAGATTTTTGTCTCTGTCACCCCTTATCTGACTAAAAATAATTATTGTATGGGAATTGAGAGGGAAGAACTTTGAGAGGAAGTGCTTATTTTCTTGTATTCCAAGGACAAAGTGACGTTTTTGATTCTGTTAAATAGTACTTGAAAGATGCTGAATAAATTTAGTCAGTTCCATCAGCAAACTGGGTAATCCTGAGGTTGGAAACGTGGGGGTCTGTAAAATTTAGTCACGGAGGAATAAAGTACCTTTGGTCACAAGTTGTTTAGAAAAAAGCAACACCACCAAACCCTGCAGCTGTTTTAAAGTGGGCGTTTCCTCTTGGAGAGAAGTCCAGAATCTCTCGGAGTTCTATTCTGATTTCTTCGTAACTTGCCGAAGGTTGGCAGCCTCTGCTCAGCTGATGACACACACTGCAGGGAGCGGAGGGATGTCTCTTCTGTGCCTGGGGTGGGTGGTCCCCCCGGAGGAGCCCAGGGATACCTCAGGCGTGGCTGGGAGATTTTCCTTCTGTGGCTGTCTGTACTGTACCGGCTTTAGGGACGAACATGTGTGTGTGTGTGCGTGTGTGTGTGTGTGTAACACTCTACTTGAACTCGAATTTCCAAGTTGAAATTGTTTACCTTCCAAATAATCGAGAGAAAAAAGAGGAAGCCTGAAAAGGGACTCTGGATGTGTAAATGCTTTTCTTGTAGCAGATCAGAATTGCGAGTGGGTCTCCTGCAGACCCTTAGGGTTTATTGCTTGCAATTCCAGACGAATTACAGTATGTATTGCAGTCACTGTATTTAGGTTACATCTGCTTTCTCTTAAAGTTCCTTGGTAAACCGAAACTGCTAGTGAGTAGAAGCCTGACTCTGAAAATTTTGAAAAGCAGCTGTGTCCAGATCACAAGATTTTTCTTTGTTTTTGTTTTCATGGAGGAATTGTTCTGGGTTTGGTGACTATTTACTTAAACCAAGTACAAATGCAGGGAGCTAAGTAGACAGCCTTATTTTAGCCTTATGAACTTTGGTCTGTTTGATTCCTTTTTTTTTTTTCTAAACTGCCAGGGCACACGTTTTAGTGTCTACCCCGCTTTTGACCTCCAGCTCTACTGTTTTGCGTTTGGTTATCTTGAGGAAAGACGGAGGTGAGAGCATTTGTACTTAACTTGTACTCAGCCTCTGCGGTCCCAAAGTCAGTGGGGTTGTCAAGTTAAAAACAGAAAAGCTGGTTGCTCGGTGGATAGCTGAGACTCTTCATGTGATTTTGGTTTACTCTTGGTTGGGTTTCACATTACAGTACATTTGGGGAATTATTTCTTGGGCTCTGGCAACTCTGCACCACTTCCTCCATGTTGGGGATTTTCCATCTGAGGTCTTCAGGAAGAATTACACAGAGTTTGTGGAAACTCACAATTCCGAATGGACAAAGGAAGAAACACCTTAGGTTTGAGTGGATGTTTTTCCATTACATTCCTGGATTGGATATGTTTTTTTCTTTTTAATTGTTTTTCCTTTTTGGTGTGAGTATTAAATTCCATTCTGGAAGGTGAATTTCAGTTGAGTTTTGGGGAAACCTTTGCAGCGGCGGTTGAGTCTGGATTAGACTCTGGGGTTTCCAGCGGCAGCTTCCCTGCCCCGGCCGCTCCTGTCTCTCGAACAACCTGAGAGACTGCGCCTGTGGACACTGTGCTAATGGGTCACCTCTCAGTTCTGCCGTTTTCGTCGTGAGATGATCTCACTTTCCCCGTTGGTGCTCATGAGCCCTCTGTCTGGTTTTGCCCGCCTTTCTTTTTTCCGTTTTCCCTCTAGATTTTTTCCCCTCACATTTCCGTATACCTCTGCTTCTTCTCACCCTTCCAAGGTCATACCTCTTCTTGTTCCATTTTCACTTGTGTCTTCAAGTCTTGCATCTTTTCCTTTGAAAAAACGTTCCTTTTTTCTTCCGTGGCCTGTTCCGACATCATCAAGATGGAGACCTTTTTTTCAATTCCCTTTCATCGTGTGGAAACCGGTAGCTCTTCTCTCTTAAAGACCAGTTGGAAAGGCTTCTTCTTGCTTTTCCTAAGTGGACTGGGTTGCTACTTACTTAGAAACCACAAGCATTCCTGTGTGAAATTAAACTTGCTGTTTTGAGATTGTGTGTGGGGTTAGAAGAGGGGGACATGGTAATATTTGGAGTCTCTGGCCTCTACCTCCCATAGGTTTTTCATTAACATTTTGTTGATTTTAAGCTATTCTTATATTTGGGACTAGTTTCCTGAGTTAACCTCTGGTTCTCTTTCTAGCAGGGCCCTGTTGGTTTGCTTTTTTCTCTTGCCCTCGTTCTACCCCAGACGTTTTCCATATGACCACACCTCTTTCCACAGAGGTTCTTATCAGGACTCTTTAGCGCCTACTAGTGTTTTTGCCAGAATGTTTTCCGTAATACCTCTAGTCACATATTAAGTTAGCAGTTAATTCCTTTGTGAAGAAAAGCAGGTATTTAATCAACAAAATCATATTTGTGCAAATATATCTGTGTTAACACTCTGGCAACATTGAGGTGCCTTCTAAAATGGCGTCATCTCACAAAGAAAAGAAAAACTTTCTACCTTTTGTACTGTACTGTGTAAACCATGCTATCAAAACTTACCTGTCTGAAACTCTGGGACCTGATAGAGTCAGATAACATGAATTTATTAGATTTTGATAGTGAGGAATGCTTGTATGGTATTTGCAAAGAATTTTCATAGGTGCTCACATTAAAAATTGCAATTTATCTTCTTGGTGCTTTAATTTCTTAATTGCTGTGCTAAGAAAACTTATTTTGCATTGAAATAACCATATGTAATTAAAATACACACTGCTGAACATAATTCACATGTATAATTAGATACCTCACTTTAGACTATACAAGGGGTACATATAAAATAATGTCAATTCTCTGGCCCTGGTGTGAAATTAGCCTCCACGTTGGATGTTATACTACCTGAATATTGTGGTCTGTGGATTTATATTTGCTTATGAGTGTGTACATTTCTCAGTTGTGAAATATAGATTTCAGTAAGTGCTTTGAAATCATAGCACGTTATCTGTAGGAAGAGTATTTGGCTTTACCAATTCATTGCCCGACTATTGCATTTCTGTGTTTCTGTTGGAAAATGCACGCCTAATTGAGATGTGAGTGGTGAAAAGTACAACAAATATTAAAGTGCCTCTGTGTAGGCCTTGATTTATGCTTGAAAGATACAAAAATAAATATCAGAGCGTCCATTGCCAGGAGTGTAGCTTATGATTAATAAATGGATGTTTTGTTTCGGAGGATGAATATTCAGGATTTCTGACTTAGGTTTCAGTTGCTTCAAGAGGTCTCGTGCACAGAGAGGGGCAGGAAGGGTACAGGCCTTTTTTTTTTAAACATCTTTATTGGGGTATAATTGCTTTACAGTATTGTGTTGGTTTCTGCTGTATAACAAGGTGAATCAGCTATATGTATAAATATATTCCCATATCTCCTCCCTCTTGCATCTCCCTCCCACCCTCCCTATCCCACCCCTCTAGGTGGTCACAAAGCACAGAGCTGATCTCCGTGTGCCATGTGGCTGCTTCCCACTAGCTATCTATTTTACATTTGGTAGTGTATATATGTCCATGCCCCTCTCTTACTTCATCCCAGCTTACCCTGGGAACCCTCCCCGTGTCCTCAAGTCCCTTCTCTACGTCTGCATTTTTATTCCTGTCCCGCTCCTAGGTTCATGAGAACCTTTTTTTTTTTAGATTCCATATATAATATTTATTTTTCTCTTTCTGACTTACTTCACTTTGTATGACAGACTCTAGGTCCATCCACCTCACTACAAATAGCTCAATTTCATTTCTTTTTATGGCTGAGTAATATTCCATTGTATATATGTGCCACATCTTCTTTATCCATTCATCTGATGATGGACACTTAGGTTGCTTCCATGTCCTGGCTCTTGTAAATAGCACTGCAGTGAACATCGTGGTACATGACTCTTTTTGAATTATGGTTTTCTCTGGGTATATGCCCAGTAGTGGTATTGCTGGGTCGTATGGTAGTTCTATTTTTAGTTTTTTAAGGATACTGTTCCATACTGTTCTCCATAGTGGCTGTACCAATTTACATTCCCGTCAACAGTGCAAGAGGGTTCCCTTTTCTCCACACCCTCTCCAGCATTTATTGTTTGTAGATTTTTTGATGACAACAGGCCTTTTCTTAACTCCACACACCTAAGTCACTTCTCGCCCTATCAGAGAGGCTGGAACCCCATTCAGGTCAGTCTTTCCCAGGTATTCTGAGGAAGAAAGGAGATGGCAGGACAGGGACCAGTATAAGACTTTCGTCTAAGATTATTTGTTGATTTAGGTTGCTCATGGGTAAAGTTTGCTAGAACCGAGGTGCCATAAATACCGATGTAGTCTGTCCTTAAGCCTGAAACCTCCAACTCAGATCAGCTGTGAGCAACTGGCTCTCACATCAAAGGCTTTTCTTTTTGCTGGCACAGCAAAAGGTTTGAAGTTCTTGGAAGTTGGCAACACTGAGAAGCTGCACTCCCTGTGTCAGAAACAACCCCAGGAGAGAACCTTATGAATGGTGCTTGGTTTCCAACGCCATTCGCTAGAAGACAAAATGTCCTGACATGCATTTGCAATATGTTTTCTCTACTGTCTTAAAAAATTATATATCCAGGTTTTTTTTTAACTGGGACCAGAGCTATCATGTAAAAAAAAAATTCTTTTTTGACTGGCAAAATATATTGCATATTTTGTACGAGTCCAGAAAAACACTTATAGAATGTTACCTGTTCCAAAGTTTGTAGTCCCCAGTTGTGTGTTGAGCATGGGCCGCATATTAGATATTAGACTATGTAGGGGCCCTCACAGTAGGTACCTAAATGTTGCTGGATCGTTTCTCTTGCCAAATTCTATGAATTCTACTGAATAAAAAATGGAATTTGTGGCAGATCCTGGTAGAGGCAATTATATTGCTATCATGAGTATGACACTCAGTAACAAAGCAGTTCCTGGCACATGGTTCATTTACTTCTTTTCCCCCTCCCCTTTGAGAGCTGTGACAGAAAGCCAGCCCATTATTCCTTCCTGTCCCTCATCTGGCAAAGGCAAGTTTACTTCTAATAACCAAACTATTGGACTAAATAATAATTCCATTTCAACCCTTTAGATCATTACCAAAAGCTGTCAAGCATCAGAAGTATTTCTTCTCACTATCTGTAGGTCCAAGATAATGAGACAAATGGGACTAGCTTCTGTTACTTCTTACTTGTTGAAAATTTCTGTTGCTCTTGGGAATAAAAACTATTAAGTTCTGTAAAGTGTGATCAGAGAAAAGAAACTGAAATTAAAACTTAGCATTTGTTCCAGTGGGATTTTTTTAAAATAAAAGCTGGCCACTTACTGAAAGCCCGACTTAGATTCCAAGGACAATAGCTTCGGGCATTAAAATAGAACTGTAAATATTTTCAATATGAACAAGATATCTGTAAAATCTGAAACCTTTGTGAAATTTTCTAGAGGAAAAACATCAGGCTAAATATCTGGGAAGTAGGCATTTTCAGCCCTTTTGCTGGTACATGGAAAGGATTAATTGGTATGAACAGCTTTGGGTATTCACCATATATATTGGTATAGTGCCATAGAACATTCTTCACCCAGTTACAAATCACAGTAGGGAAAGAATGAAAACTGCTAAATTGTTCTTTTATTGTTAAGACAGTACTTTCTGTTTCCTCTTTTTCTGTAGTGTGAAAGAAACTCAGTGTTGGCCCTCTGTTTTATGGAAACTAAAAATAAAATTATACTAAGAAGAAGGGCAAAGGAGTGAGAAAAATTGTTCCTTTTTGAGGGAATTGTGGTCATTTGAAACATGACATAATGCTAGCTGTTTTTCATCAGCACGTTTTAAGCAAACACATTCTTAGCTCTGTTTCTGGTTTTGATCGTAAGTCCACTGTGAATTCATATATTGTGGGAAGAGCTAATGATGCTAAAAGAAGCCTGGTTGTTGCCAGGTGTGAGAACGGGATTGGTTTTCTCAAGGAACCCTTATTCCATCAAGGGTGTTAAATTACTGTAGGTTACATTCTCGCAGCAGATTGGTGAGTCCCCAAGTGACAGTTTCCACTATTTTCCAGTTCCGTGGTGTGTCTGTACCTAATAGTTTTGCTTCTTGTTAAATTGTAGAACTCATATATTATGTTACCTTCCACAGAGAAGCTCACATGTACATTCCAGGTGAAATCTCATCACCGTAAATACATCACCACCAAACACCATAGAATACATTTTCTAAGTCTTTAAATACATTTATTTAAAGTAAAATTGAACGCAGAGAAATTTCTGTTGCAAAAAAATGCTTTTCAGAATCTATTTTAATGGGATTTAAGTTGTTTTTATTAATGGCCTTGGGAATTACTTGTTTTAGAGTTCAAGGATAATTTTACCGCCAAATGGAAAATCCTGACTCTCACACAGATATAAATTGAACACGTGTTAGAGATTTTATTTATCCAATTATTAGTGAGAGAACCAGACAGATGTTACAACCTCTCACAGGAGAAGCACAAATTTATATGGAATAAAGGAATGTCATGAATTTATAAATGTTATCTGATGCTGGCTTTTTCTAATGGGAAGGAGAAATGAAGTTAATTGAATCACCATGGGACAGAATTTATTTGCATGTCTGTAGACAACACTTATTGTTAATTGAATCACCATGGGACAGAATTTATTTGCATGTCTGTAGACAACACTTATTTTGCTTTGCTCTTAGTTATATAAAATTTAAGGAGTTATAAATAGTTCAAAGGCAGTGAAAGGCTAGCATCAGAGAACCTGGAAAGATGAGCTCTAAACCATGCGTAGTTTTCCACTGGAGACTCTGGTAATCTGTTTTGTTTATCATTTCCTTACATTAGTTATGATCGACATAAATGAACATTTGTTGGAACCAGAGGAACTTGCTGAGAAGTAACACGCAGCCTTCCTTAGGTTTTTTCCTGAAAGGTCAAAGGTTATTTTAATTCCTTTACAGACAAAAAGACTTCTTCATTCTATGTTATAAAAGATGTCAAGTTCATTCTTCAGGGGTATGATTTAAGATTTTGTAAGGTAAGATGCTAAGAATTTATGAACAGAATGATGAGTTTGTGTGAAACTAGATGATGTCGAGACACAGATGGAAGTTGCTAACTCTCTATAGGTGGGGCTGGAAAGAAAGTTGTTTCCTTTGTAATTACAAGAGGAGATGCACAAATCCTAGAGGTGGAGACACTGACAAAGTTTAAAATCTACGTGAGATAAACACTAAAAAATGAGCCAGTGAAGGACTTTAAGCTCCCTGGGGCCTAAATCAGTTTCCATTGGAAGGAACTGGCAGAGAAACCCATCAATATAGAGTTTTTAAAATAAATTTATTATTTAATTAAATTAATTAATTAATTTTGGGGGCTGCTTTGGGTCTTTGTTGCTGTGCACAGGCTTTTCTCTAGTTGCGGCGAGCGGGGGCTACTCTTCGTTGCGGTGCGCGGGCTTCTCATTGTGGTGGCTTCTCTGGTTGTGGAGCATGGGCTCCAGGCGCGTGGACTTCAGTAGTTGTGGCACGTGGGCTCAGTAGTTATGGCTCTCGGGCTCTAGAGCGCAGGCTCAGTAGTTGTGGCGTATGGGCTTAGTTGCTCTGCAGCATGTGGGATCCTCCTGGACCAGGGCTTGAACCCGTGTCCCCTGCATTGGCAGGCGGATCCTTAACCACAGCGCCACCACGGAAGCCCGAATACAGAGTTTTAAAGATGATTTATTGTGATTTCCCTTGTGTGTTAATTAGTTCCATCTGTCTATTTATTTTGATAAAATCACTTAGAAAAATTTAGAAGTGTTTGTGTGCTTAAATATTATAAAAGGCATTGTGCTCCTGTGGGTAAGGGTTGTCGAGAGTAGATGATTAACAAATGGTTCAGGCTATTGATTCCTTAAGTCTGTCTTAGAAAAAAAGTACTAACTGAAGGAGGTGGCTGGGCTACTCTTCTGGAGACTCCAGAGCAAGCGTTGGCGTGGGACTGATTCCTGGGAGCACATCCTCATCTTCCAGGAATCTGGAGTAAGTGCCTGTATAATCCTTTTCATCAACACACTTCAAGAACTCATGGGTTTTGAAGTTCATGTCAGCCACTGATAAAAGCAGCCATTTCCATAATGACTGGAAAAAATCTCTTAGGAAATGTTTCCATCAGGAAAGAATTGGGAGCCTACAGTCGGATGAAAATAGGTCCAGTGGTAGAAGTCAACTTTTTGTAGGTGTGAGTCCAGGATTCAGTTGGAAACCAAACTCTTTTTCAAGTGTTTGCTTTTAAGTTGGCACTGCTTTCCCTCACGACACTGGTTTCCCCACGTGTCTTTTTTTGTTGATTTATGTCAGAAAGAGCCTGTACGTGCTGTGTCCCCAAGCTGGGATGGGCCAGTTCCTCCTCGCTCTAAGAGAACTTTGTGGCCAGGAGACTCTCAGAGCTGATCAAATTCAAGGCCAAGTAAGTGAAAGCTGAAGAATGTACAAACATAGGAAAGCAAAAATCATGGAAACTTGAAGAGAACAAGAGACTATAAGAGGTGCCACCGAAGTGAGGAAATCTGGTCAGACATTGAGATCTGACTTGCAGCCAGGCTTGATGGGAATGTCTGTGAAATATTGGAGAATGCACTTGTCAGTTTTGCTGAATACAGCAAAAAATGTCTAAAGTATACAGTGGAAGTGCCAAAATCAAGATCCATAACGTTTTACATGATATATTTATATTGTGGTATCTGGCCCAAAATGTAGTCCACTTTGTTTTCTTTTGCTTCCACATCATATGGTAAAAGAAAGAGGGATAGGTTATTAAGTGGCTGGCATTCTTTTTTACAGACTCTGGGGTCTGTGGTCAGCCGCTGCAGGTAAGGTCCAGCCTGTCTGGCTAAATGAGTGGATTGATTGTCGTGACGGGCCATTTGTGCCAGGAGGTGTACGTGGCATTAAGCTTCTGTACATTCGCTTTTCAAAATTTTCTTTACATGGCAGTTGACCTGAGTTTTTATTGTGAGATGGAAGTCAAAAGGCATTGGCCAAACTTGCAAGTGTACTTTGGAACTTTAGAAAACAGAGCATTAATCTCTTTCTAGATTAGCCCCTACAAGTATATTGCAGTATTTGAGTGATTTCATCCTTATAAACAAAGGATCAATTCAGCATATTCTTCATTGCCACAGCACATCCCCATGTATTGGTCAGACTCAGCAGAATAAAAAGTCTATCAGAATTTCATAGGTTCTAAATGTGAAATGAAGCCAGCTCTATTATGTTTGTTGTTTCAATGCCCTGTGATCTTTTTAATTTTTAAAAATTTTTTGGCTGCGTTGGGTCTTTGTTGCTGCGCGTGCGCTTTCTGTAGTTGCGGCGAGCAGGGGCTACTCTTCGTTGCGGTGCGCGGGCTTCTCATTGCGGTGGCTTCTCTTTGTTATGGAGCATGGGCTCTAGGCGCGTGGGCTCAGTAGCTGTGGCTCGTGGGTTCTAGAGCACAGGCTCAGTAGTTGTGGCTCACGGGCTTAGTTGCTCCGCGGTATGTGGGATCTTTCCGGACCAGGGCTCGAACCCGTGTCCCCTGCGTTGGCAGGCGGATTCTTAACCACTGTGCCACCGGGGAAGCCCCCTGTGATCGTTCATCAATACTTTTTTGAATGAGGAAAGATAGAGGAATCCATTGAGTATTGAGTTGTTAACATGACATGATTTCCCTCCTAATACCCAGATGTAGTTCTGTCAGATCTTCAGACTTGCACAATCATGACCACCTCTACCAAGGATAAAAGTAATAGTTATCCAATAATGAATAAACCCTGAAAAGACAGGATAGTTAGTGTAAAAATATTGGAGGTCTTGGGAAAATTATTGCCTAACATATATTTAATCTTTTTTTTTCAATGTTGGTACCTAATACCAGCCACTGTAGCTGGTAGCATGACTTGGTCAACGTTTTTTGTTTTTTTTTTTTTCGCGGTACGCGGGCCTCTCACTGCTGTGGCCTCTCCCATGGTGGGGCACAGGCTCCAGACGCGCAGGCTCAGCGGCCATGGCTCACGGGCCCAGCCGCTCCGCGGCATGTGGGATCTTCCCGGACCGGGGCACGAACCCGTGTCCCCTGCATTGGCAGACGGACTCTCAACCACTGTGCCACCAGGGAAGCCCAAGTTGGTCAACTTTTAAAGGTGATTTTAAAACTGTGACTGTATAGTCCTGAGCTTTCCCTATGACAGCATCCCCAAAGGACAAGTTAAATCTGGTTTAGGTGAAGAAAGGAAACGTTTTCAGATATAAATGAAGCTCATAAATTTTGGAATTATTCAAAGCAAAAAATAAGCATGATGATTCCTAATAGTGGACAGTGCCACACTGGCTGGTACTGCTGAAGAGGAATTACTCACATGGGAGAGAACCAGGAGGAACTTAGTTCTGAGCACAGACCTTGTCAAGTAGGACAGGATCACATGCTGGTGATCTGTTAATCTTTGAATGGCTTTTTGCACAAGCATGTTCCTTCCTAAGCTGAGATCCCCATTTCTTCCAAAAGGAGAGAGGATAGTAATAATACATTTTGGACCTGCCATGTTGAAATTGAAGAGTGAGAAGTTGTTTACTGGGTGGCTGGAACTGTAGAGAGGCCAAAGCTGGGAAACCAGAACTGGAAAGCGTCAGGGTGTTGGGAGAAGTTAAAGCTGTGTGAGGAGATGGATTATCCAGGCAAAAGACACAGACAGTTGCCAAAGGGGATACCCTGGGAGCAGAGGCAGAGAAGGCAGGATAAGAGGCTGAGGAGGAATATCAAGCGAAGACTCAGTCATAAAACTGCTGTAAGTTTAGTGATGTTTGGGGGTGCAGGCGTAGTAACACATACTAATGTTTACTAAGCATGTATTAGGAAATAGGCAATTTATCAAAGCCATTTTATGAGTGAGGAAACAGAGTTCACATCAGTACAACCAGGACTCTTACCGATTTTACTTTGATAATAACCATTTGCCCACCTTAAGCTTTTGAATGTTATTAGATAAATGATCAAACAAAGAGAGCTGGAAGTGACCACAGATTACCAGAAACACAGTTCCATCAAGGATCCATAAGAATTTAGCTTACTTACCCAGAGACTTTAGACGTGATCAGCAGATGTGGAAAAGATCTAGTTTATGTGACTGTGGGGAAAATCTGTACTTGGAATGCTGTATCCTTTTCTGGACACCTTATTGGCAGAGAGAGCCATTAACTTGGAAGGGACTTGTAATTCGCTTGTGGATGAAAAAGCAAAAGAAATGCTTAAGGCAGTAAAAGCATACAGAAAGTGAAGAAGGTGATACATGTGTATGTGCTGATATAGCAGAAGGGCAAAAAGATCTGAGTAAGCATAAAACCCACTCCAGACTCAGGGAAGAGAAACATAAAGCCTTGAAATTGATCCGTGATTCCCATTTTTTTTGGTTCCAGGTAGGGTGTTTTCCACTTTCTTCCTAAAATAGGAAAACGAGTTGGTTTTAAATTTTATGCCTTTAATTTTCTTTAATCCTTGTTTGATGGAGATAAAAATATAAAATCACTGAACTGAAATTCAGGGACCCTGAGGAAACGAAAATGGAATAAAACTGGGCAAGTTCATTAGCCTGTCTGGGAATCATCAACAGATTATGTGAGAACAGACATTTCAGTAAATCCTTGCTGATCTAGAATAATCAATGGGCTATCTGTGCTATCTAGGGGAAAATTTGAATCCAAAAGCTATTATTAGAAGAAAGCTTTCTTTCCTTCTGGATTGCATTATCAAATTATGACCTAATGTTCTTGAGGAGACCAGTTCAGTGATTCGCTGTTATGTTTTTATAGGTATTATATGGTTTAAAAAGTGTAAATTTGGCTTCTAAAGGATCTGCTGGTGTGTGAAAAGCATTTCACTTGCCCACACATTTTTATTTACATTCATTTACTTATTACACACCTTCTTCATTCCCAAAGTAAAGCCCAGCCTAGCTCAAAACTTTGATATTGTGAATGAGTGACAGCCACATGAATGAGGTTGCATGTAATAAACTCCCAGTGGGAATCCTGAAACATGTTCTTTGTCAAGGCCATGAGAATCCCCTTGCTCTCTAAGATTGGAAAACTTACCTAAGCGGCAGTTCTGGATAGGCCAGAGCACAAATGAAGCAATCTAACCTTTCTCCAACTAAAATCTTGGATTCTAAGATAACGAGTCAGAGGGGAAAAGACTTTTCTCCTGCTCTGAAAGGGTACTTCTAATGCTTCTGTACTTATTAATACTTATGTCAGAAAAGCTGGTGCCTGTTCCATGTCTCCTCTTGAACTCTATCAAGAGAAAAAAGCTCCGTTAAAGTTTAATCAGCGGAAGCAGATGTTACAGAGAAGAGTAGGTCCGTTGAAAGCTGCCAGCCAATCCAACTCCCATGCCTTTTCCAGGAACACGATAAAGTTAGTCCACAGGGCACATGAAATCTTTCCAGTCCACAGTAACATTAGAGTGTGTGTGTTGCTGGATGCAGCATGGAAGTATTCCCTTTTGGCTCAGTTATGAGTCAGCCTCACAGCCCCACTCCCCAAAGCTGCCTCCTGCTGGTTTGAAAATCTTGGTCATTTCTGGCTGGACAGTAGGACTGCTCTCCAGTTACATTGCTGTTTAGTGTCTGGTAGTTGCAGAGGTGGTCCATGTTGCACTGTGTTCCTAGGAGACCAATCTGGGAACCAGATTAAGGCCAAATCTAGTCTTGGATGTCGGGCAGTGGGGTGGGAGTAGAGCGGGGTGGCAGGGGCACTGGCTGGCAGGACAGCTGGAACTTGCTGGAACTATACAGTAGAAGAATGACCCCATGTGTGTATTTTTAAACTTCATTGCTCCCCTTGAAATGGAGTAGGGAGAGTAATTGAGTGTTGGTGCAGGGAAATGTTGCAGGTCGGTAGCACATAATATTGTTTGTTATGTAAATCATAATAAAATTTGGATCATCTCAGAGTTATCAACTGAAGGTGCTAATAAGATATCTTCTTCAACAATAAAATCTCATAATTTTCAAAGTAATCCCCCCTTTCCTGCTCATATTTCATTAGGGAAGGGTTTTATACCGTTAGGCATATAAGTACCATGCCACATATTTCCTTTGATTTTTAATTTCTTATTTGTCTTTGTCTTCTAACAAGTATTCTCTGAAGTACTGTTGGCCCAACTGTATATATGTGAACAGTTCTGAACTTGAGAATTCAGTAATTGTTATTTGTCTTTGGAAAATATTTTTGTGAATATTGGTGGCTTTTTGTTTTGAGGTTTTACCTTCATCATATATTTTACTTCAGTAACAATATGCCATGGTTTATATTTTAGTAGCTGGGAAGCTGAGAGGATATTTAAGATTTGTCACCTAAACTCCTAAAAGTGGGCAGTAAAATAGGAAACATTAAATAAAGTGGTGTGGATTGGAGACTTTCGTACTGATTAGTATGAACATGGGAGAATTTTGGAAATAGGACTTGCAAAAACTTTCATGTTTCCGTGTCTTTCTTATATGTTCTTTCCAAGCCGTCTAAACTAGTGGTTAAGTTTTTAATTACAGTTGCAAAATGAAAATTTCTAAAATTTCCTGAGGAATCATTTATAATATTTAGCAGATATGACCTAGTTTAACGTTCAGAAGTCTAGCTTCAAACTCCTTTGCTGTATTTTCTAATTTATAAGTATCATTGAGAGACTCTGCTGTGAAAAATATAACTTGTAGAGATGTGATGAGTTTCTGCTAAGTTTGCTGTCATTGATTTCCAGGTTTTAGAATTTCTCTTGTGGCCATAACGATCTAAGCTGATAGTTTGCCTTTTTTTTTTTTTGAGAGGAACAGTGAAGTGATGGCAAAGTGAATACATCTCATTTTAATTCTTGCCTTTCTCTTTTCAAGTGTTATTCTCTCACAAGCTGTGGAGAGCATCTGTCCTCACTAGGGAGTTACCATGCTGCTATGCCGTACATTCCTAATACTCCTTAAAAGTGAGGGAAAACAAACAGATCAAGTGTCGCATCGCATGTAAAAGTTTTTCTAAAAAGCCAGGTATAAGAGCTTATCACATTGTTGTTTATCTTCTCTCGTTCTCGGGGTGATGCTAACAATCCAATAGAAGTTTCCCATTGAAAGACAAATGCTAACATAATAAAGCAAATCGGAGACATTTTAATATAGTTTATATTAAAACCAGAGTGAAAAAGAAGAGAAGTTGTTTGCACTTGTTGGCCCAGTCCGGGCAAGGGAAATGCAGAGCTCATCCCAGTGGATGTGAGAAGGCTCTGGGGTTTTGGTTGCTTAAAGTCACTGCGCCAGCCGTGATGTGTCCTTGGTGCTGTTACAAAAGCCAATGCTGTCAGCTTTAACGGAGGGATGGAAAGGTTCTACAGACCTGAATCTGTTATGCTGTCCCACTTACTATCATTTCCTCCTCACAACTGTGTGTGTGGGACACCTCCTTCGTTCCAGAGATTGAGGATTCAGAAAATTAAAGTTTCTTCTCTTAAAGTCAGTTCCTAGCTGAACAAGCAGGGGCGACTGCCCCAAAATCTGTGCCAAAGTCTGGAGGGCTGTGCTGGGTGATCCAAGGGGAGTGGGCTGTGCGGTGTAGAGGAGGAGGGGTAAGTGCTTAAGAGAGATCGGGAAGCAGATCCCGGTCACTCCAGTGAAATCCAGAGTCATCTAACACCTGTATTCTAAGATGCAGTGACCAGTATGTTCTGCAGAGGATATAAAAAGGGGACACAGTGTGTCCCATCAGATCAAGGAGCCTGCAGACTTCACGAGAATGGTAGGTGTGTGGATGATAGCGGAGCCTGTGACAGGGCTCTTCGGGGATCAACGGTGATATGTATACTTCGTGCTGGAGGGACCTGATGAAAAGTGAAATTTGGGTTGACCTTAGGTGGTGCAGATTGGCCAGGTGGAGCTGAAAGGAGGAACAGTGCAGTGTCTGATGGCTTCAGGCACAGAGGCGTGGAGATGGGAGGTTGTAGGACATGCTGGTGTAATGGTGAGTGTTCAGGCTGGGCTGTAGTGCAGGTTATATACAGGGAAAGAAGGGAAGTGAAAGAGAAACGGCTGGGTGTGGTCCCAATCACGAGGGCTTTGGAGAGTACAGCCAACAGTCCATGCTTTTAATTCTGTAAGGTTGGAGAATTATTGGAGGTTTGTGATGAGAAAGGTGATTTGAAGAGAATTATTTTAACCGCTAACTTCTGCTGTGTGAGAAAGTACACTTTCTGTCACTAAAAATGTGGCAGTCTTGATGACAGTTTGGGAGGCGTGTTCTACAGAGAAAGCATCCTGGGAGTAGGAAGTTTTAGAATCTGTGGTCACCTACACAGCTCGGACTTTGGTGTCATCTCCACTGCAACTGGACTCTGTAAGATGTGCCCGGCCCAGTGGGGACCCTCAGTGAACCCTGATGAAGGACAGGAAGGAAGGCTAGAAGTCTGTTCCATTCCAGGTCTGAAGTTCTTTGATAGAATTCTAGGAGTTCTTCTGAAATAAGATTTCATGTCATCTGTTGAGTGAAGATCTATTTCTGTAGCAGAATGATAAAAGGATTTTTACTCTAATAAAATATATAGGATTTTTAAAGAGAACTTGATTCAGTTGTGTCTTCTTTCACAGACCTTCCATTCTTTGTTACTATTTTCTCCTGTGTCTCTTACGATAACTGAAAGAAAGTAATGCTGAACACAAATTTGGTGTCAACTTATTGGTTAGCATTCATGTGTTAAATATTCCTGAAACTGTATTCTAAAATTTTACCAAAGCATATGTACACATTCTTTGAATGCAATTCCAGGTAGGTTCACAGGCTCCACAAGGGTAAGCCATCGACCTCCCCTCCCTAATAAGAAACTCCGACTTTAGAATGAGGCTGTGGTTTACAGAAATCCCACTTCCGTAGATTTGAAGTTGGCACAAAAACAGATGCATGTATGTATTTAAAACAGTGGTTTTGGTGGAGGAACATGCAAACAAATGCCTTTAGAGGTAAAAGTTGTATAGAAGCCAAGGAAATACTAAAGAAAGTTTTAAGTGCTTCTGAATCCACACATATTTCTCAAAGGTCTGATAAACATTACAGCACATTTATCAAGGAACATCACAAGGTGCCAAGATACTTCCAGTAATGTACCAGAGTAAACATGACCATGTGGTGAAAATGCATTGGCAGAGCCGGTGGGCAGGGAGAGAGAGAGAGACAGAGACAGAGACAGAAATGGGGGTAGGGTGGGGAGAGAGAGGGAAGAGGAAAGAAAAAGAAAATAAAGAGAAAACTGTATTACGGTTCTACTGTAGTTGTAAAATTGACTTGGGTTGAACAATCAGAAGTCAGTCTTTTCAAAACAATGTCTGCGAAGATCGAAGGAATATGGCTTTTAACCTACGTAAGGCACGGAGCCCACCCACTAAAAGTTAGTGCTTTTGTGGAGAAAGAGGCAGCCCAGGTACTGAAAGCGGGGTTCTCCACCACCCCAGGACTTGGTGGGGCAGGTGTTCTATCAGTTCTATCTGAGGGGAAACAGAATGAACTCCAGATGCTTTAAATGAACTTGAATGAAGGAGCTACTTAGAGTAGACAGAGTCAAGGGTTAGGTGTCAAGGCACAGAAACTGGCAACAGCTGGAAGCCATGAGTGCCCAGGGGCTGAAGGGGCAAGGGGAGGACCGAGTAGGGCAGGAGCCCCGTGAGAAGGGGACCATGACGAGAGACTGCTCAGCGCGGCCCTGGCCATGGAGCCAGGCAGCGACTGCCACAGGTGCTGGGTCAGGGTCCCAGGCGTGAAGCAGTGGGGAGGAGAGACAGAGCGCAGGCCCGGGCGGGGCAAGTGGAGCATATCCACGTCCCATTTCCAACTCTTTGACTTCTCTCCTGAGAAGACAAATTGTTGCTGCCATGCTGGTGAAGCTCTTTGTCTGGAGGACACTGTCCTTTGAGGTTATTATTTAGTTATATTAATGGGTGGTTTAATCACCCCTGAGAATGATGTGTCCTCGCTTGGTGGAGGACATGGGAGAATTCTTTCAAGAAAGAGCACTATACTCCCACTACCAGGATTGCTTGTTTCCATTTATTTTGGAAACAATTGCTGAAGAAAAAGAGAGATGTGGCCATAATTGTTTGAAGGAATTTCATGTGTTGTTAGTGGTGGCCATAAACATATGGGCTTCGCCCGACTATCTGGATGCTGTTCCAGCTGTGTCTTTCAACTGCAGTCAACCCTCTCATCATATTCTTGCTTCAGTTTCACGGGGGAAGTCTGTGTTCAGAGCCAAAGTACGCTGATAAAATATTAAGGGTAATGGCACAACAACAAAAAAAGAGGTAAAGTTCAGAAAATGCCTGGCAAGAAGCCTGTCGCAGAATTGTAAAGGAGAAAGAAGGAACTTTTCTAATTGAGAAAGCACTTTGTTGTTATCATTAACATTTTTAAAGGTCTCAGTTTTTAAGAGAATTCTTTTGAAACGTTGTGCTTGGAAAACAGGGGGCTCTGACTTAAATACATTTTGTTATAAAGTATAAGGATCTAATTGGAGCAAATAGATTTCAGATTTACTGATACAGATAACCTTTTAAGGTATGAGTATTTTTCCACATTATAAATGTATACTTCTTCATGGAAGAAAATACAGAAAAGTTTGAAGCATAAAATGAAATAAAAATTACTGGTGACCCTGTTACTTAGAAGTAATCGCTATCAATTTGGTGGTTTTCCTTTTTATTCCACTGAATACATGTGTATCTTAAAACATGAAATTATGGTATTATGAGTCTTTGTTAATATTTCTGTTGCAGGAAGGGGGACCCCTTCCAGGGCCCAAGAGTGAGCTCTTGTTTAACACTCGGAAATGAATGGTCCGAGGAGACACATGTGTTGACAAAGCAAGAGACTTTATTGGGAAGGGGCGCCCGGGTAGAGAGCAGGAGGGTAAGGGAACCCAGGAGGACTGCTCTGTCATGTGGTTCGCAGTCTCGGGTTTCATGGTGATGGGATTAGTTTCCAGGTTGTCTCTGGCCAATCATTCTGATTCAGGGTCCTTCCTGGTGGTGCACGCATCACTCAGCCAAGAGGGATTCCAGTGAGAAGGATTCTGGGAGCTTGGTAGGACATATGGACTGGAGTCTCCTATACCAGGACATCCTGTTTTAAGATAACTCATGCAAGTGGTTACTGTGGTGCCTGGCCAGGGTGGGCGGTTTCAATCAGTGTTTCCCCTAGCATTTCCAAATTGCTCTCCAGGCATTTTGCATCAATTTTTATTTCCATCAAAAATATGTTAGTTTGTCTAACTAAATCCTTATTAGACTTAAAATTTCAAAAATCTTTCCCAATTTTATAAATATTATTTAGTAAGGTTGAATTTTATTCATGTTCATACATTTATTGGCTATTTTTCTATTAAATTATTTATCCACATCTTTTGCCCATTTTCCTGTGGGACAATTAGTGTTGTTTTTATTTGTTTTTTCCCCCTTGCTCTAGAGGACCTCTTTGTATGGAAACAAATTAAGAAGATCAAATTTCTTGTTAGAAAAAATAGGACATATTGGTCACCCTTATCAGATGATGTTTATCTTCTGTGATTTTGGGGGAGAAGGCCCTACATTCTTGCTCTCAAAATGCAAGCCAGTTTTAAGATACTGAACTTTCAACTTTTTCATTAATTAAGATATTTAAGCAGGAGTATTACCTTTGGATAAATGTTTAGTGAATCCTGATTTAGAAATTGTTGGGCCTCAAGGTAAGTTTAGATATTTTTATTAAGAATAATAAAGGACCATTTTAAAGTTATTTGATAATTGAAATTATATTTCCCCCCCCGGAAGATAGAAATCTCTTAGGACTGAGAGATTAAGACCCTTGGTTCCTACTTACTTGAGAAACAGTTACCCAAAAAGTATGAGAAAAACAAGCACTATACAGAATGATCCTGAGTTGGAGACAGGGGTATGACTGTTGTTTCAATGTGTGTGCATAAAAAACTATGAACAATCAGCTGTTCAGCTTGTCTGTAGAAGGTGGGAAGAAGAAGAAGGGATTGGTAGATAGGCATTTTCCAGATAATTTTCTTTCAAGCTTATTTACCAAATATTAGGTACTTTCAGTTTTTGTGAGAATTACTTTCTCGAGATCATGAACAAGATTGAAGCAGTCTTTAACCCCCAGAGTTGTATGAACCCTTAATTAACTGCTCTTCAGTGCATTCTGTGAAACTTCCTCACTAGATCTTACAACACAGATGAGAAAGGTGGAGAATTTTAATGCCACCCTCAAGCTGGTAAGTTATTTTTAGAACTGAACTCCTAAGAGTTTTGCTGTTTTTTAATGTAAACCCTTAATTGTGCCTCAAATATCTTCATAAGACAGTTTCTGTTTTTTAAATTTCTCCTCTCAGTAGGCCAGAAGTAAAACAAAGAGACGATGTATGTGGTGTGACAGGGTCACATCTTCATTTACCGGGACTTCCCTCATGTACTGTGTGTGAACTCCTCAATGCATGGTTACTTTTCTGTGACTGCAACTAGCAGCTATGTGTTAAGACTGCACGAATGGTCCCAGCTGTTGTAAGATGGAACAGTCTGCCCTGGCCACAGATTACAGAGTTTTGGGTTTTAGACCACAGGCAGTACCGCTGGGACCTGCCATGTACACTGTGATCATCAGTATTCCTTGGAGAGAGAATGAAGATTAGTCACTTCTGGCTCTGAGAAATTCTTGCATAACTTGCTTTTATCTCAATGCAGTTTCCTGGGGATGCTTTATCCTGGCACAAGCCTGCGTCTCCACTTCAGTGCTCCCTCTTCTATCAAATGGACCACTGAGTATCGGACTGGAACTCGAGTTGCACTCCAGAGGGCCGGTATTCAGTCCAGCTCTCTTTTACATGCCCCTTCCTCCTCCCGGGTCCTTGCATGATTGCTTTGGTCATGCCCTGCGGCTTGGGCTTTGTTCCTGCTGTCAGAAGAGTTGTCCATACAGATGTGAACGTTCTATCTGGGAGTAACCTAGAACTGCTCATGCGTGCTGTAGACCTGTTATGTACCAACACTTCACACGATTCCAGATCTCTTCCTGGCACTTAGTTTCCTTTCCTCTGTCTTCTCAGAGTCCTCTTACTTACTTCTGAAGTATAGAGCTCGGATGCCAAAGGCTTCAGGAAACTAATTGAGTTAGGCTTTGTGTTTTTAACTTTCTTTTTTTACCCTCCATATTCCAAAGTGAGATTTCTCTCGTGCTTTGGATTTTTTCTCCCTCGCTCTACCTGAACAGCAACTCTGCAGTTACGCGTGCAGTTCCGGTTACACTGCGTAAGATAAGCTGGTTGATAAAACAAGGTCAGTAACCCTTTCCCAGTGCTCAGACTCCTCAAATACATCTGTCCTTGATTTTCTCATCTCTTATGCTTCGAGCTTGCTTTATACTTTGTTTGCATTTCGTTAGTTTTCTCTGAGATTATTTCTGCGTTTTTACTGAGCTCCTAAAACTCTCTTTCTGATTAAATAAATAGCTTTGATAAAGCACATAACAGAAATCTTAACAGAAAAGAAAGAGGTGCCTGGTATACTTCCTTCCTCTCTTATGCCTTATTTACTCCTAAAGTTGAAACATCAGTAGAGAACAATTATAACAGCATTATTGTTGTATTTTGAATTCTTTTATTGCTGATTTTGTTGGAAATGCTGGTATTTCATCCGCAAAAGCTCTTGTATATCTTCTAGCTAGCTTTGGATCTTCTCAGGCTGATAGCTCTTTCCTACCAACTTGATAAAGAGTCCATATGGTCCATCTTGGTATGTGAACACACCCTTCCTTGTGTTCAGCAAGAACTTGCTTGAAGTGCTCATTACCACAGTGGTGAGGGCACTTCATTCCAATCATCGCCAAATAGTTGAACTGAAAAGTGTCTTGAGGAACTTGCCATACGTTCTTGTCTTTTGATTTGCTTGTGTCATTCATGCCACTGTAAAGTCCAGAATGCACTTTCTCTGTTGAGTATTGTTTCATTCTTCCAAATGGAATTTTGATAGGAAGTTGTCTAGGGGCATCATGGTATATAAACTGATGGTGGGTACCAGTGGAAATATTTTTTTCTTGTGAAAACTAGGTTTTTTAATTTAAAATACATTTGCTTTTTCATGTCTCACTGTCCATCCCTCTTCTAGTTGAGTAGTAAAGAGATTAATTGTTTGTTTTAAAACAAGGTAAATAAGGATGAGCTTACGCCATATCCTAAAGCAGCATAGTTGGTTTAGGGAATGCCTGCAACAGGCGGGTTTGTTCCTCTTATGCCCAGTTATAATATTTGACTGTTATGGCTGTTCACCAACATTTTGCCTTAAGTACTTAGAGCTTGGGCTTTTCCACCCCCTGTCCAAATATACTCCTTGCTCTTTTATTTTTATTCTAACTCAGTTTATTGGAATTCTTATTGTCAAAGGAGCATTCCTTGAAATAATCTGGAGTCTGTATTACTGGCTACAAAATAAGCTTAAAGTGCATTGATTTCCTGTTACTCTGTTTCGTTCTTTTAAAGTCATTTCCAGTCAGGTTTAATGAGTCAGTTCAGGTTTTCCCTATCTCTTGATAAAATATATATCTTTACTTCAGAAAAAGTGATATTGCTATGTTATTTGACCCGTATCACATTTTTGTCTAAAAAGGAAAGCCTGTTTCTCAAGAAGTTAGAGGGAAACTCTTTAATTTCACAGAAAAATAAGGGCTGTGGCCAGTTGACTGTAAGTTTAGTTCACTTTCGCTGATCAGCAAAGCGACTTTCCAGCCTAAAGGAAAAGTGATCAAAATAGCAGACGTATTGGATGGTGTCTAACTTTGAATGGTGACATGGCTCAGTAGGGTTTGAGGTAGAATCCCATCTCCCTCTGTGGTCGTCACTGCCTTTCTTATATGCCTACAAGCACCTTCTGCAGAAGGTGGCAGTGGGGTGAGCACTGAATTTCACCTGCTTTGATACACAATTCCACATTCCTAGGGTGCACCGAACAAAAGGAAAGCCTGAGCTGCCGTCTGTGAAGCTCATCTTCCTCCACTTAGAAGCAGGTTGCAATTTCAGACACATTTTTGTGGCTCCCTGCATCTTCAGGTTCTTGGAAACATTTTAGACGGTGGTGTCTTTGGTGTGAGCCACTTCATGAGATACCAAAAAAAATGGGAAAATACACCTGTTTATGAGGTTAGTTTTAGTTAAGAACCCGATAGTACTGCTTTACACCAAAGAAATTCAGATTTATAAGACTGTAAAAATGATCTGATCAAACTCCCTCATTTTTTTTTTTTTTTTTGGAAGAAGGTATACTCCAGAGATTCAGTGATCTTTCCAAGGTAACAAAGCTTGTTTATGCTGAATCGGAATTCAGAACTTAGCATCATGGAAGTAGAATCCACGTATTCTCCCCACAACATGAAGGTAATCTGTAGCCTAGGTAGAAGATATTGAAACTTAATCCCTTCTCTGTGGTATCTGCTCTCTTTTCCTACCATCTCCCTATGTGATCCAAGTCAGCCAGTGCCCTTGAGATGTGTGGGGATTTTTCCGAGACGATGTATATTGGCTGTTCGACAGAATTCCTACTCTAAAGCCAGAGTCTTCCTTACATAAAACATTTGGCCATACTACTTGCCAGCGGAGGATATAGTCCCAGTGGTTGGAGGGAATTTCGGAGGAAGTTGAAATTCTCTGCCTGTCAACACTGACTACTCCTAACAGTGTTGACAGACCTGGCCCCAGCCAGTGTCCTTGGTTAGACAGGTTTAAAGGCTAAGACTCTTTAGGAAGAACATGAAATAAAAGTGAAAAGAGTTCCAAGCCAGGAGAAAGTGAATTCTGTCCAGTGGTCTCTTCTTATGGATTTAAGGCCAGTTTGACACTTTTGTTTATATGCATAAATGTACCAAAAGCCATCCTGATTTTAGGCCATGATACGGAACTTTTCCCCATAAACAAAAAAACCAATTTTAATATGATGTCTTTTATTTTGGGGTGTTGAGGGTGGGAGGAGTGAGTTTAGTCAAACAAGGGATTTTCTATTATTTTCTCTCTCCAAGAGAGCATGCTGAGAATGGAAGCATTGCTTTGAATTTTTCTGAGGCAGGAAAGTAGTTACAAATAGATCATTGGTGAAACATTGATGGCTTAAATTCATCATGTGTCAGTAGTATCTTACTTTCTGTAGCATAATAAATACAATGAAATGACTAACATGAGTATTCTCTATAGATTTTTGCTGTGGGATAGGAATGAAATGGAAAGGATATTTAATCTTGAGGAGAGAAGGCAAAGACAATAAAATATTCACTAATGCTTCCAGGAATGGGAATGTTTCCAAGGATAGAAAACCAGAAGAGGAGAAACCAGAGTTTGAAGAGATAATCTTTTAAAACCATAATTTAAGCTCATATAAACATCCCAACTCTTTGAAATATTTATCTTTCTGACAATACGGTTTTTAGCATGTTCTTATGAAAACATTTGTTGCCTTACCAAGTCCTTATGAATTTCCACATGGAGTCATAAAAAAATCTTTTCGCCCAAAGGTTTAGCTCTTTTGCAGGGTACACATATAAAATACCCATATCATACCCATGTCTGTACAGCTTCATATTACTTATTGAAGGTTGGATCACTGTCTGGTGATCCTATGAAGATAGGATGACACCAGAGAGATGAGAGCATGTTGATGGGACAGGAATCTAAAAACCCAAAATCTGGATGAATATCTGACAGTTCTCTGTATTTTTATAGAGGTACTGAAATCTTTGAGTGCCTGGTACATAGTGCCTGGTACATAGTAGAGGTTCAGAAAATACTTGCTGAATGAGTGAATGCTTTCCTGTGCAACATTCCCTGGCACTAATAAGCAATAGACATAGCAGACATTTAGTCAGGTAGTACTAATTCTGAATAAATATTCAATATTCCTGAATGAAGATTAAGGTGTTCAAATATTTGAAATTAAAACTATTGGGAATATTTTGGGAAGTGCAGGACATATGGTCACCTTGGTTGTGAGGTTTAGCTCTTTCCACAGATTTGGATCTCCTCTCTCTGTATTTTGCCATCTCCAAAAATAGGGGCGCCGTCAATCTATTCCACAACAGTTTACTGAGTATCTACTACTTATTTTGAACTGTGGAAGTTACAAAACCAGTTAAGACAATTCCTGTGTTCAGAGAGCTTGAGGGTTGATTCAACAGCAGTCAATATTATTTTTAGAGCAATGTCTTAAAACTTTCATGCCCAAATCAGAGTTGTCCTTCAAAGCAATTAGTTTTGGGGAGGAGGAGACTGCATACTTATTTCCTGTTTCTCCACCATCTTCTAACAGTTCTTTTCCTTGTTTTTATGTTTATTAATATAGTTCATACTTTGATTTTTCATCTCTCCATCAAGTATTTCCAGAATGGGTCTGAATGAAACCTTAGTCCCTTGTGGTGCTACATGGACAAGCTTGAAGGGTAAACTGTAGCACTTACTGAAAGCAGAGAAGAGTATTTCAGGATTTGAGATGAGCGCATTAAGTTCAACCTGGAAGAAGAGCCCACTCACATCCTGTAGATACCTTTTAAGCAAGAGCAAAGAGGGAATGAAAACTACAATACTACAGGCTACTTCAGCAATCTAAACCGGAATTTTGTCATGTTTTGCTCTGTACTTACGAGACTTGATTATTTAAAGCACCGTTTTCCAAATGAGTGCTGGTTTGGGTCCTGGAGACAGTCTGATGCTGTTGGTGACTACTGTGTCTCTCTTTTGTGTCCATCGATAGTTTATATTTTTGGCCACTAGATGGTGCTGTTTCACCTTGAAATAAAATGTATACATCTATTTTAATTGAGTCTTTTGCTTTTTATTTTGTTTATTGTTCCTTTGATGCAGAGATGGTGGAAAATCAAATTCCTTCTTAAATTGGATCTGAGGTGTCCTGTCTCTCTACAGATGCATAGGAATTTTAATGTGATTATCCAGCCTGTAAAGTAACAGGTTTTCAGATTATCATACCACTCAATACATAGTGTTAATTTATTTTGTGAGAAAATACATTTTTTTCCTATAGAAGCATTTTATGTTATATATACTTGGCTGATACGTAAGAGATTACAGTTACACGTTTTATGTGGCTTGATCTGCTGTGTCCTATTCTTGATTTAGGAATCACTTGGGAAAACAACAAAATGCTGATTGCCGGGTCCTGGAGACCCAGGAACCTATATTTTAGTAAGTGCTACAAGTGAGTCTGATGAACAGACATGTGAGTCTGGACTACAGCAGCACCAAGCTCTAATCTCCTACTGCAGCAGTGAGCATATTTGGTAGACATTAATGTCAGAGCCTACAGTAATTCAAAGTTCAAGAGAGTTGAGACCAAAATTTTGAATGTAGACAGCTCTTTATGTAAATATTGCCTCTAGGAGCCATGATGGATATAATAAGAATTATTAAAGAGAATGTTTGGTTACTTAAGTATGCTAAAGTTGGCGAGAGTCTTGCACAGAAAAGGCGGTCCCTGTTAGGACGCCTGAAGGAGCGAGCGGACGCCACATCATGCAGCAATAGCGCGGAGGCTCTCCCAGCTTGTGGTGGTTGGACAGCCATTTTGCCCTACGTTTATTTAGCCCCTCGCCTCAGTAATACCTGATACTTAAACACTTTAGAAAGTTTTAACCAGCATTAAGGTCTTTGATCTTCACAACATCCCTTTGACAGGGCAACTGTCAGAAGAGGGATTAAAGAACAGACTAAGGAAAAGTGCCTGAGGCAGGAGCAGCCACCAGGAGACACAGTCTGGGGAGAGGCCGGGGGCCGGAGGTGAGGGCACCATCTCCGATTAGGCCCTGATGCTGGGAGGCCTCCCCAGGAGGCCAGACGTTCCCGAACTCTGAGGCTCCACGCGCACTCTTGTTGACGAGGATTGCCCCATCCTGTCCTAAGAACGGGGAGCTTTAGAAAATGGTTTGCTCCCTCTTCCCATCCTTCATCCCTTTCTCTGTCTCTCTCCCTCCCTCTGTCTTTCAGTCACATCTTATGAGTCATGGCCTTGATGACTGTGAGGTAGAGATGGGTAGGTTAAATCACAATATGAGGATGCACGTGTAGTTCGATAAAATCTACACCAGGTCAGTTTACTTTCTTATCCTAGTTTGTCCTGGTTTAGAAGGACTCAGGCAGAACTGCTTGCTAATTGTGAAAGGTGCTCAGCAAACACTGGCTGACTCTGTCGTTGACCTGAGTCTATGAAGTGTGCTTAGCAGAGGAGGCAGTATGTTGTAAGCAGTCAGTAAGCTTGGCGTTATTAACGATGGTGGTGGAGATGATGATGCATTCTCTGTTACTCAGCTTTCTCACTAAAGCTAATCGCATAGAACGTTCAGCTTACCCCCCAGGATGGTCTTGGTCTCTGTCAGGCTGACCTGTGGGGTAATAAAACACTCAGATAGTTGGGGAGACTTGAAAACCTGATTCAAGAGAGAACCCGAGAGGCACGTCCCCACGCAGGCGTTGGCTCCGATGTCTCCTCCTGGAAGATCAGAACTTGGCCAGCTGCCTCCCGCCCTTTAAGCCTTCCTTTCTCAGTGTGGCCTGACGCCCCTGCCCCGTCCACAGCTGGTCTTCTCGATCCTTCGTCTTGTTCTCCTTTTCCTTTTTGTCATAATATTTACCTTCTAATATACTAGGTCATTTATTTATTTGATTGATTTTTGCCTCCCTGCACAAGACTGTAAGCTTCATGCAGACAAGGGTCTTTTTCTGTCACTAACATATCCCCCAGCCCCTGGAATAGTGCCTGGTACATAGTAGAGGTTCAGAAAATATTTGCTGAACGAATGAGTGCTTTCCTGTGCAACATTCCCTGGCACTAATAAGCAATAGACATAGCAGACATTTAGTCAGGTAGTACTAATTCTGAATAAATATTCAATATTCCTGAATGAAGATGAAGGTGTTTTTTCTATTAACCTTGATTGGTAAGAATATCTTCTAAATTGTCACATGGTTTAAAGTATGAATCCAGAGTTGGAAGACATTGGATTACAGTAAACAAGTCCTGAATGGTTTTCTGGGGCAAGTTAGGGGCAAGTTACTAAACTGCTCTGTGCCTTAGTTTCCTCTGTAAACAACCTCACAAAACTGTGGTGTAGAGTAAATGAGTCCTTGCATTTCAAGCCTTAGAACAGGGCCTGGAATGTAGCAAGAGATGAATTAATAAACTGAATTTATAGATTCTTTACTCGTTTAAAAATAATTATATGGGGCTTCCCTGGTGGCACAGTGGTTGAGAGTCTGCCTGCCGATGCAGGGGACACGGGTTCGTGCCCCGGTCCGGGAAGATCCCATATGCCGCGGAGCGGCTGGGCCCGTGAGCCATGGACGCTGAGCCTGTGCGTCCGGAGCCTGTGCTCCGCAACGGGAGAGGCCACAACGGTGAGAGGCCCGCGTACTGCAAAAAATAATAATAATAATAATAATTACATGATATTTTGCAATTAAATTTAAATAGGTCAGCCAGTGTTCAGAAGGAAAAAAAGCATCGATAAATGCACGGTTTGGGTATTTTCCATATTCCTGTTTTTATTACAGTGACAACACACCTAGAATGAATCAAATATTAAATTTATTATGTAATCTCTTTTCTTATAGTGTAACAGCAGTTTTAAAACAGAGCCTGGGAGTTTCATATGAGTCCTTTGTTTTTGATTTCTTATAGATCCTCATATTAAGGTTTCTGGAAAGAAAGAAGATGTTAAGGAAGCCAAGGAAATGATCATGTCTGTCTTAGACACAAAAGTAAGTGAATGTTAAGGACACTCAGATGTCAGAACCTTGTCTCTGCAAGGGCTACTTCATGCTGTTGTGAAAGAACCATTTGGAGAAGAAAAACCAGGAGAAAGTAATGGTGGGTTTTGAAATAAGCATGTGTGATTCTACAGTGGATTAAAGTTCTGTTTAAAATTTGAATAGGTTCTCTCATGCTGGGTAATTGAATAATATTCTCTCCCCCCCATATAGATATATATTAAAAAATATTGACCCGGATTAGTATAGGACAAGTAATAAAGATTGCAAGAATTAGCATATTTACGTTTATGATATCAGTAGAAAACCAGAATAATCTTCTGTATAGCTCTGTGTGTGTGATGGCATGAAGTTTCACAATTTGTCTTGTACACTCTGTCTCTCTACAAGTATATGTAGAGAGAGACAATAGAGAAATTAAAATATGTAAAAATGTATACTCATTTGTGAGAATTTATTTTAACAAACACATCAAAATCACTTACTATATGCCAGGCACTTAGCTACACCCTTTACAAATATTAATTGGTTTAATCCTTATAACCATCAGCACAGAGATATTAGGGAATTTGCACAGGATCCAATAGCTGAAAAGTGGGGAGGTGGGATTCAAATCCAGGCTGTCTGGCTCTTAACCGCTATGTTTTGCCACCTGGTATTTCACTGAAATGGTTTCTGATCTCTTCCTCTTTATTTCCTTTCCTGTTCCTTTTTGTTGTTGTTTGTTTAATTTTTAAGAAATATTCACCTTATAATTATTAAATATTTTAGGACATCCAAAAAAGGATATCTTTTTTTCTCTTTTTAGAGGATAAACTAAAAGAAGAACTAAGTTTAAAATCCAAAGTATTTAATGGATATAAGTCTAAAATTTAAGAATTCAGAAAATGTAAACCTATTGATATTTTTAACATCTTGTCGTATTTGACTTCTTAATTTTACTTTTTAAGGACTGAAGAATTTCAATATCAATTTTATGAATGAGAAAACATTTCATCTCAGTCTTTATAATTTTATAGCACTGCATTTTCCCAAATTAAATACATGGATTCCAGTCTGACTGTAATTATTCATTATGTTTTAGAATTTTACATTTTGCTTTAATGTAACTAACAAATCTTACACTCCGTATTGGTTTTCTTAAGCCTTTTTACTGCTAGAGATGCATACTTTGTGGTATCTTCCTCACTCTTACTCCTACCGGCAAGAATAATTTATTTACTTCGTAAAATTTGACATACAGTGATAGAGAAGTTGTGAAATGTTTGTAAATAATTTTTTATTCCATTTTGAATTTTATTGTTATTTCTAGTTTTCTATCATTGTTCAACGTTTCTACTAACATACATGTATTCACTCTTGTAATTGTTTTCATCTGTTTTTAGTTATTTGAATTCTGTTTCATGAATAATATCTATTAAAGGAAAAATGAGTAATTTTTTTATAATTATACCTAATTTTACTTAAACACTACTGTCCCAAAAATTACCTTGGTAAAAAGTATATCTTTCTATTTTTTCTGACAAATCTGTCTTTAAGTGAAAATTTTTTTTATTAGCCAAGGAGAAATAGATAGAAATTGAAAAATTTATAGATTAAGATGATCTTATTAAGAAATGTAAGATTTTCCACTGGGTCACTTTTAGTTAATCCTATTCCTTTGGGGGAAAAGTGGTTTTTAGGAGTTGTTCCTTCCGTTTTCATGCATCAAGAAATAATACCTTATTTCCATGTAGAGCAATCGGGTCACCTTGAAGATGGACGTTTCACATACAGAACATTCTCATGTAATCGGTAAAGGTGGCAACAATATTAAGAAGGTGATGGAAGAAACAGGATGCCACATCCACTTTCCAGATTCCAACAGGAATAATCAAGCAGAAAAAAGCAACCAGGTGCTTTGTCTTTTCACATGAACTTTTATGGGACAAATTAAAGCTTGAATTTTCTGTATGCATAACTTTTTTGGGAGATGAGAGCAAAAGAGTAATCATGAAGATGGCATTTAGTATGGATTGTATGTCCCTCTCCAAGGAGACGGAAGGTGCTCTTCCTTTTTAAAGAGATGAGTTGTAGATGGGCCATAAATCCTTGATCTCTAAATGGTTTGTAGAAGACAGGGAAGGAAATCATGGCAACATAAAGTGAAGTCCCTACGAAAGGCTCGGAAGGCATGTGAGTTAGGAAAGGACCTGAAAGCTTGCCTAGTCCAGGCACCTGTTGATAGCTGGGATTCTGTCTGCAGCATCGCACAGGTGGTCCTCCAGGCTACACTGGAGCACCTTCTGAGAGGCAATGTATGAGTGTCTTGACTTCCTCACATTGACTGAATTATGGTTCTGTTTTATACACATTTTTTTCTCGTTCTTGTGTTTGGAAACAAATGGAACTCACCTGTCTACATGAAAACGCTGTCAGTACTTGAAGAACAGATGGTGTTCTTTGTGTTATTTGGAAGTTTTCTCTCCTCTAATCACAATATAGAAACTATGTTGGCCACAAAGATGAATACGATATAGTTTTTTCTCTGTGGGGACTAATGGTGACAGTGGGACACATACATAAAGAACTAGATAGGAAGCCATGGTGAAAAGCAAGAGCAGTAATCAAAATATTTGATGGCTGATACGGCATGGGCATGGCCCATGAGAGAGCACTGTCCTGGAGTCCCACCCCCTCGCCCTAACGCCAAGAGTAATTCTTTAGTTGATGGATCATAGGAAAGCCCAGGAGATCCCAGGAGAGGGCTGTTGGAGCAGCAGTTTTTTTGCCAACTAGCATGGAAGTAGTTCATTACTTTGAGAACTTAGTGCGGCACTATCATTGCACATCTCGTATTCAGAGAGTTTTTATAAAAAGGGAGAAAATGCAGTGAACACGAGAAATTGTGAAGAGGGCAGGATGGGCTCATGGGGGCTGGGAGGTTTTAGCTAAGTCCAGGAGGTGACGTTGTTCGGTTGACACACATCACCAGAGCTTGTTAAAATCCAAATTCTGATTAAGTAGCTCTGGGTTGGTGCCTGAGATCCCTCATCTTTAACAAACTCCCAGATAGGCGATGCTGTTTTATCCTGGACGACATTTTGAGTAGTGAGGGTGTAGATAACTGGGAAAGCAGATGTGGGTTCAAGTACAATAAATCTAACTCTGTGTTTTCTTTTTTTTGCAGGTATCTATAGCAGGACAACCGGCAGGAGTAGAATCGGCCCGAGTTAGAATTCGGGTAACTATTTATTACCTTTAGTACTGTAAATCAATGTCAGCGATGTCTGCATTATAAGGCAATAAAAATACCATAATTTATCAATCTATAACCAAATCATATGTTCAACATGTAGGAAATAGTGACAGAAATTGTATTAATGTATCAGAGGTGTTTCTTAGAGACGTTCTGGATTTTATCTGGCTTGATTTCTCTGATGATTTTGAAATGATCAAAAAGACGCCTGAGGAAAAATGCCACAGGCAGCTTAAGTTACAAACTCTCAGGTTTCACAAAAGGCTCCTTTCATTTAAAAAACTTTATTTAGTCTACCCAAGCTTGTGGCTGTAATAAAAGCATTATGTTTTAAAATTCCATCTTCAGAAAAGAATGAATGAACGACACACATCTCTAAATGTACAATGACTTAACTCTCTGCCCTGTTCTGTAATTTCGTTTTAGGAACTGCTTCCTTTGGTGCTGATGTTTGAGCTGCCGATTGCTGGAATTCTTCAACCAGTGCCCGATCCTAATTCCCCCTCTATTCAGCACATATCACAGACGTACAACATTTCAGTGTCATTTAAACAGCGGTCCCGAACGTATGGTGCTACTGTGATAGTACGAGGGTCTCAGAATAACACAAGTGCTGTGAAGGTAAGTGGTTTAGGTAATTCCGAACATTGTAGGTGTACAAATCACGCAAGTTTTATTTTTAAAGGATTTTAAAAGTAATTTGTTTTCCAGAATTTTTTCTCATAGTACATTCTGGTTCTTAGAATGTGTTGAGTTTTTCCATAGCTGTCAGAAGTGCAGTAGAATCTTTCCCTTCAACGTGGACAGTTACTGTATAGGCCTACTTCTTTCCCACCCTTATCTTCTAGGAAGGAACTGCCATGCTATTGGAACATCTCGCCGGGAGCTTGGCGTCAGCTATCCCCGTGAGCACGCAACTAGATATCGCAGCTCAGCATCATCTCTTTATGATGGGTCGGAATGGAAGCAACATCAAACATATCATGCAGAGAACGGGTGCTCAGATCCACTTTCCCGATCCCAGTAATCCACAAAAGAAATCCACCGTCTACCTCCAGGGCACCATTGAGTCTGTCTGTCTTGCAAGGCAATATCTCATGGTAGGTTTACTGAAGTTAATGGTACGATTTTTTTTTTTTTTTTTTTTTTTTTACCTCTTTGGGTACAGTGTTTGTTGCTGCCCGTACTGTACCAATGTGGTATTTATGGAAGCACTTTGAAATCCTGGTCAAATAAGCAACTTACTTGGTAAAAGGAAATAAAAGAATAAGGTACATAGTGCCTCACAGACTTAATTTCAATAGATAGGTGAGTAATTTCCTTTTAGTATTTTTTTAACTTACACTAAGCAACAGAAGAGGTTACATTGAAATAACTGGCTGTATTTTGTGGAAGGTGCTTATTTTTATTTGACGTGTAATATTAGTTTGAAGATGGTTATTTTTATTTAATGTGTAGTATTAGTTTGTGTTTGCCAAAAAAGTCTTCTGTTTAAACAGAAAAGTTAAAAATTAACACATTGAAAATTTTACCCTCAAAGATGTAAATTTTGGTAGCATGAAACATTTGAACATTTCATAAATCTCTGATAAAATTTTTAAAATGCTGTTTAAGCCATGAATTTGAGAGTCATGCATTGAAGAAAAATAACAGTTATATAACTTACTACTGCTTCCAGTTTATAATTTTCAATGTTTCTATCCTTCCTATATTCATTAAAAAACCCAGTGTGTAGATTGATGTATAGTAACAAAATGGACTGAAATACTGTGGACTCACAAGTATTCTTATTAAAAACACCATTATATTCTCCTGTTCAGGCTAGACCTTTAGTGACATTTGAATCCATAAGCTTCAGGTGTGACATTTGCTGTTATTAACTTGCAGAATCTGTTCTTGAGAAACTTTCAGAAGATCCAGATTTGTATTGTTGATTCCATTCCTCTGACAGATGAGAACTTGTTATAATCATTAAGGATTGTAATATATAATTTTAAGAATTAATTTTTAATTTTCTTAAAAGCCAGGCTTACTTAGGCTACTTTTAATATATGGCTAGTTAGAGAGCATATTTGTATTCAAAGATTATTATGATTACTCTTCATATTTTCTTTTCTGTGCTTTTCAAGTTCTTTAGATATTATTTTGAGTTAGTAAACTTTTCAAGCCATCAGCACAGTTATGAATTCATATTCATACTTTGATCACACCTGCCAAAAATACAGGTGTGCAGTGAGACATATTATTAAACCATACTGAAAGACATGAGGGAGAGATAAATTAAATGGCTTTAACTTACATTTTAAATACCATCACCGGGCTTCCCTGATGGCGCAGTGGTTGAGAAGTCCGCCTGTTAATGCAGGGGACACGGGTTCATGCCCCGGTCCGGGAAGATCCCATGGTGCCGCGGAGCGGCTGGGCCCGTGAGCCATGGCCGCTGAGCCAGCGCGTCCGGAGCCTGTGCTCCGCAACGGGAGAGGCCACAACAGTGAGAGGCCCGCGTACCGCAAAAATAAATAAATAAAATAAAATAAATAAATACCATCACCATTTTTTTATAGCAGTGTCCTTACAAACATCACTTATCCAGACGAGAAATGGAACTTGGTGATTTTATTTTAATTCTAGTATGTTTGATGGTAATTTCTTCTGATAATTATGTACAAATCCATCAATCTGTACATCGTAAAAATGTATGGGATCTGGTTCCTATACTAAGTAGATTAGGGGCCAGGAAGACAACATCAGAGAAAAAAAGTGCTAAACTCTGCCATGCTAAAGAGTGAGATAGTGAAAAGAAGGGGTGATAGTAGCATTTTACTCCAGGAAGGAGGTAAGGTTTGAGCTGTGTCAGAAGAGAAGTAGGAATTGGGTTGGCAAAGAAGCCTTTTGATGAGTTAAGATACCAATGTCAGAACCTGTTTAAAAGATAGTCAAGAGGCTGGTCTAGCCTGGAGGAAGGGGCAGACATGTACACATAAACCTGTGATTGCACCAGCAAAGCCGAGCTGAAATGTGGAGATTTTTAAAGGCTGATACATGTTTAGATTTCATTCAGGAGACAATAAAAAGCCTCCACTGTAAGTTTTTGAGCCAGGGCACAAGATTAGTATCCTTGATGTGGCTGAGAATCTAGTTCCTGGTGTCACTAACAAAACTGAAGTCAGAGAATGGAGGAATTTTCCAAGGTGGAGAGTAGATAAAGAATTCAGGGCCAAAAATAAACGTGAGACACATGTTTTTGTCATCCAAAAAATAGTTTCTACCCCTCAACATTATTTGCACACCAGCCTTCTAAGCTATGTGAAGGTATATAATTTAGCTTTAATACTTTGGTTTACTCTTTAAATCTATAAAAGATTGTATTATCTGTAGGCATGTTAAATTATTGGATGTTTAAATGAGTAACTTTTTTACCTCTCACCCTTTCCGTTGTGACATTTCCTAGGGTTGTCTTCCTCTTGTGCTAATGTTTGATATGAAGGAAGAAATTGAAGTTGATCCACAGTTCATTGCTCAGTTGATGGAACAGCTCGACGTCTTCATCAGTATTAAACCAAAGCCAAAACAGCCGAGCAAGGTTGGTTCAGAGTCTGGGCCCAAAGAGAACCATGTATCACCTCACGTTCTGTATAGTGTTATTTTCATATAAATGTGTATTTGCATATACATGGAACTAAATATTCTATATAATATATATCATTATATATTATATTTAGTCATTTTATATAAATTTGTAACAGCATTCATTATTGATCTTTTTTTTTAATATATATGTTGGTTTTTGGAGTCCATTTGTAACCATCATTTAAATTACATATATGGGGAAGGAAAGAGAAAACATTTTCTTACTAATTTGCAATCTGGTAACTTTAAACGTTACTAACTTGCCAGAGAGTTGGTAAGGCTAAATAAATGTTGTGTTATGTGCATATGTGTATGTGTATACATCCAAGGCAATTAAAAAAATACTTAGTTTACTTACTAATTGTGAGCCACTGTGCTAGCCCTGGAGATTTAAAGAATAGGTGCCATTGTCTGTCATATATACTTTATTGTTTGTTTTTGGTTTTGGGGTTTTTTTTTGCGGTACGCGGGCCTCTCACTGTTGTGGCCTCTCCGCAACAGGCTCCGGACGCGCAGGCTCAGCGGCCACGGCTCACGGGCCCAGCCGCTCCGCGGCATGTGGGATCTTCCCAGACCGGGGCATGAACCCGTGTCCCCTGCATCGGCAGGCGGACTCTCAACCACTGCGCCACCAGGGAAGCCCTGTCATATATACTTTAAATAATGAAGTATCTCCAGTTCACCCTTCTTGGAACTTCTCCTCTAAGATGCTGCAAAGTTTAATGGGATAATTCTGGCGTTATTAAGTGCTAGCGAGAGTTTGAGGAAAGAGGAGTGTTCCTACATTAAAGCATGTAAGTTGATACAACCACTTTGAAAAGCAACTTGTGATCATCTGCTCACACTGAAAACACGGATACCCTACCCTCAGTGGTGCTACTTCTACTTCTACATGCCGAAGAAACCTTTGTATCAGAAGCCAAAGGACAAGAATGGTGTTGAATAAAAAAAGCAAGTTGTGGACTTCCCTGGTGGCGCAGTGGTTAAGAGTCTGCCTGCCAATGCAGGGGACACAGGTTTGAGCCCTGGTCTGGGAAGATCCCACATGCCGTGGAGCAGCTAAGCCCGTGCGCCACAACTACTGAAGCCCGCACGCCTAGAGCCCATGTTCCGCAACAAGAGAAGCCACCGCAGTGAGAAGCCCACGCACTGCAACAAAAAGTAACCCCCGCTCGCTGCAACTAGAGAAAGCCCATGCACAGCAACAAAGACCCAGCGCAGCCAAAAATTAAAAAAAAAAAAGCAAGTTGCATAATAACATGTACTAAATGATAACGTTTATGTATATTTTTAATTATAGTAGGTAAAACACCAAACAGTTGTGCCTTCCATTTTTAAAATTTCTAAACTGAATTTTATCATATATGCATATATGCATATGGTATATGTATAACATGTATTACTATATACAATTTTGTCTGTATGTAAATAATGTGGTATTTAGTGTCCAACGTAAGAAAAAGAATCATGCGTTCTTCAAAAGAAAACTTTAAAGGAGAAGATAGGATTGATTCTAAATGAACTTGATATATTGAGCTTAAAGTTAGAGAATAGAACATTAATTTTATGTATTGGGAAGCTTTGTACTTTACTAATTTGTGTTGACTAGAGTCACTGTACGTACCAGAAGGAAAAGATACAGTCAGAAGAGACTTTGCGTGTAAAGATGGACAGGCACAGGAAGATTTCCGCAGTTCAGCAAGAAGTGAGCAGAGGTCAGGGGAAAAGAGATTTTAAGTGAGAACTCTGAAGCCTTGCAGCATCCCAGGGCTGTTTAATTATGCCTCACAGGCCCCGAGGCTGACTACTGCTTTAACTGCTGTCTCAGCCACACATTTTCTTTATTGTCCACTGGAGGCTTTCCCCCTTGGGTTCACATTTCCAGTTTTCCAGATGAGTCCATTGAAGAAAAAAAGAAGATTTATTGTTTGGAAATTTATTTTACTATAAGCTTTGCCACAAATATGTCATCAATGAGGAAGAGTGGTACCTCAAGGTCCATTAGTTAACTAGTAGACTGTAAATGTCAAATGTAAGTGACTATTATTATGCAGTCTGTATATGGTGACTTGTTTGATTTGTTTTGTAAAGATGAGATAAAGGGGGGAAAGCTTTAATGTAGAGACAAGAGGATATAAACGAGAATGGGCTGTAGAGACAGAAGGACCCAAGTTCCAGTCCTCTAGCTGTTCCTCCACAGCTGTGCTGTGACCTTGGGTAAGGCCCTTGTCCTCACTGAACATGAATAATAATTCCACCCCATGAGGTTTTGCAGGAATTAGAATATATGTGCAGCTTCCATCACAGTGCCTGGGACACAGGACACACCCAATAAATGGTAACTAACATTTTATGGTTTTACCAAAAGGAGTAAACTTAGGAAATACGTGGTTAGAATTTGCAGTTGATTTTAAAGCATCATTCATCCATTCCCTGAGTGGAATTCTTATTACCATATTCATTTCTCAGCCCCCTCCCCAATTCATTGTAGACTACTTGCATGTCACTTTTTTCTTCTCATTATGTGTTTTCATAGTCTGTGATTGTGAAAAGTGTTGAGCGAAATGCGTTAAATATGTATGAAGCAAGGAAATGTCTCCTCGGACTTGAAAGCAGTGGGGTTACCATAGCAACCAGTCCATCCCCAGCATCATGCCCTGCCGGCCTGGCATGTCCCAGCCTGGATATCTTAGCTTCCGCAGGCCTCGGACTCACTGGACTAGGTATAAAATTTATTATTATAGCCCTTCTCAGCCTCTGGGGGATTGCTTATCCAGTTTCCTTTCTTTCTACTGTTTGGGGCTACATTTTAAAGGCTGTTTTTTTCCTCTTCAGGCCCTATGATCAGGTGAAAAGCAACAAAACTCGAATCAATCCATTTTGATTTTTTTGTTAAACTCTATAGATTTCTGTTTCCCAGATTCTTTTTATTTTGGCATAAGTAATCAAGGTCTGGCTGTTGTATTTTCGGTGGCTGTGTTTGTTCTTCTAAATTAAGAATGCCATTGAGAGTGAAGTGAGCCGGCTGACTATAATTTATGTGTTTGTTCTCTCTTGCATTTGCAATATTGCCACTAGTCCCTAGAGATAAAGATTATCCAGTTTGCTTTTCAAAAAGTAATTGCAGACCTGCATGAGGGGTGGGGAGGGGGGAGGAGAAAGGAAACAGAACCCTCAGTCCTAGTGGTTAGGCCTGCCTTGCCCAAACACAAAGGAGATCTAGCCTGCGGCCACCATGGGAAACAAACCAACCTGCATTTATATCTAAGGTGAAGAAGAGAAAGATGAAAGAACAACATCATCTTTGTGCTTTAGTTCTTTAAGAAAGCAGGGTGAGCCACTTAGTAGGCATGGTGTGATATGTATTGCCTCATTTACGGATTCCCATCTTGTAGGATGAAGTTCATTGCTATGTTACAGTTATTCTAGGTTCACTAATTTTTGCACATTTTTCAGTAGCCACTATATATAAAGTTAACGCAATAACCCTCGCAGATCATTCTACCAAGTTCAGTGTTGAGACAGAAAAAAATACTCTCAGCAGTCTTTCAAATTTTTAATAGCTATCTTGCTTTTTAAAAATGTAATATGGTTATAATATGATTAAGATTCTAAGTATCCCTGCCCAGACACCATTACAAGTAAAGACAGATTTTCCCCCTTGGCCCCTAATCTCCCAAAGTTGTCCCTTCCACTGGAGATTCTGAACAGAGCTGTAATAACACAGCAATGCATGTGAGTCAGGAAATGCCAATCAGGCAACTTAGCAGGAACTGAGTTCTTCCTGCACTAGAGAGAACAAAAGTGAGCAAAGATCATAGTGATTTAATTTTAAGATGTTTTCATGGCTATCTCTAGCCTCTAATACTTAATGCTTTAAGTATTCCTGGGAACTTATTTATACAGACTCACATTTCACTTTAGAACACATCTGAAATGCCCGAAGGGAAATTTCATTACTAAATCAAAGATTAAATCCTTAAAACAAGGAAAAAGCGGAAAAACAATTCTTTTTTCTGAGAAAAGTCTTCATACGCATTGAGATGGACCCAAAGACGTCATGGATGGACAGTCATACACGGTATGAAAACGGTTCCAGGTGGGCCAGCCTCTGCAAATGGACCGAAGGGAGATATTCTGTTGCAGGAAAACGTCCCCCTACTCACTGCTAATTGCAAGTGGTTTAAAAAGAGTTTGTTTGGAAGGAGGTGACAAGTGAATTAGGCAGAGAAATACGAAATGGGTCTCCACGTGAGCACAGTTTTGTTCATCCTGTGGCTGCTGAAGTGATTCTGAAGCAACTGATGGGTGCTCTCGGCCCCTGGCTACTGTCCTGGTCTGGGCATATCTGCCTTCCGTTTCTGTTTGTGGGCAAGTGGGGTCCTGTGTTGGAGTTGTATCATGCAGTATTTCATGTGAATATTTGAAAGAAGGTAATCTGTCACTCATATCTTATATTTGGAAGATATCAGACTATATGGATATGCATTCCGAATGGCAGTATTGATGCCATCTGTATTTTTACATCTTGAGTTTATGTGTATTGACTTTACGTTCATTCATTACAGGTCTTTTGGGACCCACTGCCTTATCTCTCAATACTTCGACAACCCCGAACTCACTTTTGAATGCTCTTAATAGCTCAGTCAGTCCTTTGCAAAGTCCGAGTTCTGGTACCCCTAGCCCCACATTGTGGGCACCTCCACTTGCTAGTACTTCAAGTGCCACAGGTCAGTATTATTTAAGGACAATCAAAGGTGTGTATTCTTAGGTATTAATCAGTTTTTCAGTAAAATTTACTAGTGGTTCCATTTCCGTAGGGAAGAACTATGGTTCAAAGAATACTGCAGCCAAACAAATTCTCCAAAGTGTAAATCAGCTAAAACGAAGCATAATAAAGCAGTGAGATTTTCATAAAAGTAATATGTAATCTTCAAACGTGACAAGCAGATCAGGAAAAAGGGCATGATGTGCAGGGAGCAGTGGCAAAGGTGCACGAGGGTCACTGACCTGGTAATTAGGAAATGCACGTTCTAGTTTGACAAGTTTGCTTGGTAGTCATATGCACATGCTAAATCTAGCTAGTTTCCTCATTTGTACAGTGAAGAGCTTGGACTAAATACTCTCTAAAATGTTGTTCCATTTTAATACTTCTTCTATGTTTTTATAGTAATGTGTTAAACCTGTTAACAGAGAGGTATCAAAATTGAATTCTCAGTTTGCAGCAATAAAAATGACTTTTTTTGTTGTTACTGAAAATAATAAAATAATGCTTCTTGATTCTGAGTTTATTCCTGTCTAATGTCTGTCCTCATGAAATGCTGTTGTAGGTTTTTCTGCTATACCACACCTTATGATTCCATCTACTGCCCAAGCCACGTTAACCAATATTTTGTTGTCTGGAGTGCCCACCTACGGGCACACAGCTCCATCTCCCCCTCCTGGCTTGACTCCTGTTGATGTCCATATCAACAGTATGCAGACAGAAAGCAAAAAAATCTCTGCTTCGTTAAATGGACACACACAGGTAATGCCCTTCGGCAAGAATCATGTGATCTATGCTGTTTGTAAGAGATAAGCCACTGGTAACGCGTTTAAACTTTCACCTGAGATGAATTTTAGAATTGTGACCATATCTCTGTGTTGTTTTCTATTATTATTTCAGTCTCCGAATATAAAATATGGTGCAATATCCACTTCATCACTTGGAGAAAAAGTGCTGAGTGCGAATCATGGTGATCCATCCAGACAAACAACTGCATCTGAGCAGGCATCTCCCAAATCAAACCCTGCAGAAGGTATCTTTCCTTCTGAACTCGAGCCTGCTCTGTTGATTGGATAAAGGGGATTGTAGAAAGTCTGTGCAGTGATTTGGAGTGGGTTTTTCTAACTAGTCATGATTCACCCTGCCTCAAGACTGCAGAGAGACAGTATTTTGAATGAAATTCCAAAGAACATGGTGAAAGAGCACTTTGCCATAGAAAGAACCACTTTCCCATTACATTGGCCCTTCCTAAATTAAAGTGAATGTAATTGTGCAGCAGGAAAGCATTAACTTACTAAGTGTGTGTGTGTGTGTGTGTCTGTGTGTGTAATTTTTTCCCAAGTAGAGTATTTCTTTTAATAACACCTTCATCCTTAACAATCTTTAAAGAAACATGAGGGTCTTCCAATTTCATCATGAGTTTTTGAGGTAGCCTGAATTTAAGGCATCTTCTCTGTAGCTGAAAGGTGTTATGCTTTTGTCTCCATAAAATTGGATTCTGATTTGTTTCCATTGCAGGTGACTGTTGATAGTAAGATGATGTCTGGATTTTTGCTTTTTTCTCTCTTCTTCTGCAGGTTGTAATGATGCTTTTGTTGAAGTAGGCATGCCCCGAAGTCCTTCCCATTCTGGAAATGCTGGTGACTTGAAACAGATGATGGGTCCCTCCAAAGTTTCCTGTGCCAAGAGGCAGACAGTAGAACTATTGCAGGGCACAAAAAACTCACACTTACAGTATGTATTTTAATTTTAAAATCCCTTGATCCTTTGAAAGAAAGTGTATAACAGGCTGGATTTGCGTTAAACTCAATAGTTAGTGCTCTTTGGTTCAAGTGCATTTGACATTATCCATGGGTTTTTCATTTCTCTTTATGATTACCTTCTCTTTTTACTTTTAAAAATTTTATTAAAAATAGTATCTGATAACTTTCACCCTTGTTATAAAACAAAATTCAACTGAGTAAATGTAAAGATCAAATTGACTTTATTCAACAATTCATGAATTGGCAGCATCCCATTTAGCAAATAGAAAGGAGCTCCAAAGAGCTGCAGAAAGAAGAGGTTTTTAAAGGCAGAAAGGGTGCGGGACAAGGAAGTCATAAAGGATTATTTCAGGCAAGGTCACCTTCCTTTGGGAGAAGGCAGGGGTCTATCAGGTGGGTTACCTCACTAGTGTTGGCTAGGAAATTCCAGACAGGACTGGTTAAGATTACATTCCTAGGAGAGGCTGAAACTGCAGTTAGGTTAGGTATCAGGTCTTGGTTTGCGGATATGGGGCATAGTACAAGTGACTCCATTTTGGGCCTGTTGTCCCTTCTTTCACAATTCTCTCCTTTTGATCAGACTTTCAGCCCAAGTGAGAGATGTGATCAAAATTTAAGGCATTAGCACCACTCTCAGCTACCTCTCTATAGTTTAGTTCTTATAGCTTTTACTGATCCTCTCTGTGGTGTTCACAGGTCATGACTTCAGGCTCACAGTTGTTTTAGTCAGTCATTTTCTTCCTTTCTTTTCTGGCATTCCAGTTTTAGGGAGGTCATTTGCTCAGTGGTTAGTGGCTGCAAACATACATTTAAAGCTTTTGAGCGAATTCAATGCACCAGGGAGACTACTATGACTGTTATAAGTAGAATAATTTCCAGTGTCTGGAGGGCAGTTCGGAGCCATAGCCCCCCAGACCCAAACCAATCAAAATCAAATAAGTCAAAGAAAGACCCTGCGGAAGGAGTCATTTTTTTAAGCCAAGTAGCTTGCTCAGTGATTTTAGTTAACTGAGTTTCCACTTGCCCAGAATGTTAATCCAGGTTCAGCATGTAGTGTTGGCCACAGCACAGACACTCCCTTGTTCAGCTAAAAGATAATCAAAGGCTATTCTATTATTAAGAACAAATTTGGGGGCTTGCCTGGTGGCGCAGTGGTTGAGAGTCCGCCTGCCGATGCAGGGGACACGGGTTCATGCCCCAGTCTGGGAAGATCCCACATGCCGCGGAGCGGCTGGGCCCGTGAGCCATGGCCGCTGAGCCTGTGCATCCGGAGCCTGTGCGGTGCGTCCGGAGCCTGTGCTCCGCAACGGGAGACGCCACAACAGTGAGAGGCCCGTGCAAAAAAAAAAAAAAAAAAAGAACAACTTTGGCCAGAGAATCTAAGGAATTCTGTTGGGCACTGTCTTGGTAGATTTTGCAGTATTTTCAAGAGTTAAGGAGAGATTCCTGATTATAGTTTCATTTACATTTACTCTTAACCCTGGGAGTAGGGCCCTGCTATGGAATGTGAATCCTGAACCATGAAAGCCTCCTGGACTTTTCTAACTCTGCAGTATAAATTCAGGGGAGTTGTCCAATGAAGTGTCAGTTTGTTTGTAAATAGTTAGGGGCAGAGTTAGATAACTCAAGAGGCATTGCCCTGTTATGCGCCAGCCATCTAGGCACCCATATGCCCGAGGAGAATGATAACCACCACAGACAAAGATAAATACTGTTGGGGCACAAACCACTCCCACTAAAGTGGTGCTGTTCATGGATTCATTTGCAGGGATTGTTGCATTTGCCCATTCAAGCCATGAGTCATTTAAGTTTTCAGTGCATTTGGGAAGTAAATCTCCTAACCTGAAATAAAAAGTTCTAAATTACAGAGGTTACCTCCCTTAGCAATGGCCTGAGAGATTCAGATGACTGTATTATCTTTCTGGATCAATGCCAGACAGAGCAAAGGAAAGAAAAAGAGAAGAAAAAGGTTTCATATTTAATTAAAGTGTGAAGTCTTGATCTGGGGTGTCAGGAGGAAGCAGTCTACCTCAGTGTCAGCTACTTCTCCAACTAGTCAGTTTGATTTTGAGGTCTCCAGCTGGTGTACAGGACCAGATGTCAGGTGGGGACTTCTTCAGCTGTGAGATGTGTACCTAAGTCTCTGAAGTTTGGCTGCCATCTTAAGTAGTGAAGAGGATCTGGTATAGTCCCTTCCAAGGAGACTCAAGGACCATCTTTGTTCTTAGTGATTCCAAATCAGAAGGGTGGGAGAAAATTGGAAACATAAGTTTGGAGAATTGTGGCTAGTTATTTGAAGGGAACTAGAAGAATTCAGGATCCAGTCCAGTTTACAGGAATATTAAAAACCTCAAAATTAATAGCACTAGAATCTAATATCTACAAAAGTACAAACATTTTTCTCTCTATAGTTACTTCCATTTTTTTTAAAAGAAAAGATAATTGCAGTTAAAGTAATTTGTTTGCTTTAAAATTGGCTTGATTATTTACATAAGTGCAGCAAGAATAGTGACTGTATTGTATGAGTACTTTTTAAAACTGCTTTGCAGGAACTTTTCATAAGGAATCTCAGATTGAACTCTTAAAAGCCTCTGAGGCCAGAAAGCCAAGCCAAGGACTCGCCATCAGATTTTACCTACAATACCTATAGTTTGGGTGAATTCCTCTCTTCATAAGGTCCCAAAAATAACCTGGGGTTCCTGGGCCTGCCAGGAAATGACCTTCCTTACTCACTGGGTAAGGCTGCCAGGAACCCTGTAATCAGAGTACCAGGCCAGTTTTTTTCAAGGGGCTTTACTGGCTTTATTAAGTTAACCTTAGTTCCTTAAAGCTGTCACATCATATCTGAGTCTGTGTACGTCTCTCTCAAATATGACATTTCAGTCAAAGCTTTGGTAATATAGCCAGTGTTTCCAATGTGTTCTGTTACAAGGAAAACAGATTCTTATTGACCTTTGCAAATAACTAACTGCATTGCTGTGCAAAGAATACAGAAGAGTTTCCAAAGAGTTTCTGGAGGGATCAGGTAGGGAGAAAAGTGAATGTTTCATCTTTGTTTACAAAGGTATACTTTACCAAATTGCTGTAAGTCATCGATAACTTAGGAAAAAAGGTTTCCTTAAATCTGGAAAAACAAAACATTAAGGATCTAGCAATTTTTCAAACAAAAAAAAACATTAAAAAATTATAATCATTCTCCTCAGTTCATTTAGTCCCATGTACAATAATTGATATTTGTTCTGCTTGAATCCACTTCAGTTTTATGACCTTTATGTTATCAGAAACATGCACTTGTTAAAATCCTTCCCATGAATCTCCTTGAAGATGAAACACTTTTGTAAGAACACTTTTGCAGAAGCATCTAAGACAGTAAGTCTCTGTAAATGACAAAGACTTAAAAATGTCCATTGTTCAAGATCTGATGAGATTTCATTTGATAAAGAAATGTAGTTATTTCTGTGATATACACCAGTTTACGTTAATATTAATTATGACTGATAACATTATACCTGGACATATCACATCTCTAGGAATTTCACACAGCTCTGGAACACTTATATACCTATACAAATACAAAATAGAGAGGGCTTAGTATTACTTTTATTTGACAATACTTCCCATGTAATTTAACACATCAAAGAAGCCTAATTAGTTTAAGATCTCTCCTTTTATAAGAAGAGGGAACAAATCTTTTGAGATGTGTCCCAGGAGCCCTCTGGAAAGTCTCAAAGTTAGTTTGAGGTCAGAAAGATTTCATTTGGGATTTAGTTTGGGGTAAGTTTGTCAAAAATATCAAAAGGTTTAAAAACACTTGGTCAAATAGGATCATAGGTCACTGTGAAACAACATTTACTTATCCATTTAACCAAAGTGACAATTGAAGACTACACAGGCAAATATAGAAAGTTAAATAGTTGTTATAGGAAGTTATTTTGGTAAAGCACAAAATACTTGCTTTCTAGGCAGATTACTTAAAGGTAAATAACAACCTTTTACAATCTCTTACTAGGAGCAGACCAGTAATTCAAAATCACTTGTTCTTTTAACAGAGAGAAAATGAATTCTGATTTTGCACTGATGTACTTTTGATATTAAAACTCATTTTTTTTCCACTTAAATAAATTCATTCTAATTTTAGCCTGCTTGACCACACATAAAATTCCTTTCCCAAGATTCCTTTCCCACAAACCTTCTACAGTTTGGTCTTATGTTTTCTTCTTTCCCATTCTGCAGTAACCAGTCTCACTTCAGGACAAAATTAGTTTTATTTACATCAACAAAAATTCCTCTCCATTCCTCATACCTTCTTTTACTGAAAACACACATCCTACTTTCCTTGAATATGGAAATGTTTCCTTATTATTTCTAGTAACTTTAATTATATATATATACATATATAATTATAAACATATTTATATAATATATATTTAATTTTTAACCCTAAACAACCTTTTTAGTGAAAAGAAGTAAACAGTTGTGTGACTTGACAAATTAATATTTTTTACAATGTCTAGAAACACATGCTTTTCCATCGTAAATTTCTCAGTGTGGCACAAAACACGTTTATTAATGTATCCAAATATCTTTAGTTTCTCTGTAAAAAAATAAAAAGGCCAAAAGTGGTAAACCTGTGTTCAGTAATTAATGTTTTAGTATTTTATCTTATTTGGAAATGATCTGGATATTCATTGACTATCCATCATTTACTTTAATTTAGCAAAACTTTGGTTTAGGTTACCAAAAAGATTTTAGAGAAACTATTTTAAAAGTTTACTGAAAGGGCTTCCCTGGTGGCGCAGTGGTTGGGCGTCCGCCTGACGATGCAGGGGACACGGGTTCGTGCCCCGGTCTGGGAAGATCCCACATGCCGCAGAGAGGCTGGGCTTGTGAGCCATGGCCGCTGAGCCTGCGCGTCCGGAGCCTGTGCTCCGCAACAGGAGAGGCCACAACAGTGAGAGGCCCGCGTACCATGGGAAAAAAAAAAAAAAAGTTTACTGAAAAACTTTTATCCCACTTAACATCTGTAGTAATCCCCTTTTTTCTGTTGGGGATATGTTCCAAGACTCTCAGTGGATGCCTGAAACCATGGATAGTCCTGAATTCCTATGTATACTATGGTTTTTCCTATACATATATACCTATGATAAAATTTAATTAGAGATTAACAACAATAACTAATGAACAATTATAACAATATATTATAATAATGTGGTATCTCTCTCTCACTTTCTCTCTCTCTCTAAATGTCTTATTGTACTGTACTCACCCTTCCTCTTCTTGTGATGATGTGAGATGATTAAAATGCCTGTGTGATGAACTGAAGTGAGGTGAGTGATGTAGGCATCGTGATGTAGTGGTAGGCTGCTATTGACCTTCTGCTGATATATCAGATGGAGGATCTGATCCTGGATCATTGAGCTATGATGATGTTGATGGTTGGGGAATTCCACCATGGGGTGGAGTGGGGTGGCAAGAAATTTCATCACACTACTCAGAACAGCAAACAATTTAAAACGTATGACTTATTTATTTCTGGCATTTTTCATTTAATATTTTCAGACTGAGGTTGACTGTGGGTAACTGAAACCATGGAAAGTGAATCCACAGATAAAGGGGGACTACTGGATTCAATTTACTTAATTTATATAAGTACTTAATTTTTTAAAGCCACTTACATAGAGCTCTTTTACAAATTAATTTTGGCAATACCATCCGGAGGTGGAAAATTCAATATATCTGCAACACATACATAGACACACATAAACTGACAGTCATAAACAGAGACCTTTTGGGTTCCATTTTTTAATTACTGCTGTGAATCAGGTACAGTGATACAAAATTTCACTAGTTATAAAAAAAAAGTTGGATTTGTTTTCTGGTAGATGGAATAAGTTAAGTTTACCTGCTCAGATGGCTGAAGCTTTTTACTGTATTTGTGGGGAAGACACTTAAAAATTTTTTTGTCCACCTAAGTTTCAAATGACCTTTTCCCTTTTGTTCATCTTCTGATAAGAATTACCTCTCTAAAAAAAAAAAAAAGAAAAAAAAGAATTACCTCCCTAAAGTTTGTAGAACATTTACATCTCAAAGGTACAAGGAAAGAATGCAAGTTCCTCCAAGGACTTTGGTTTCTTCCTATAAGGCCAGAATTTCTACAATACTTATAAGCCTTCTGAATAGGGGAGGTTTTAGGATTGGTAAAAGGAATAGGTGGACTTTGAACTGCCTCTACAGCTAGTGTCTAGTTTTGCAAAGATTTGTAAGATAAGGACAGTTGCTCTCAATTCCTCAAAGAATTGGGTTGCAGCCTAAATGACATAGTTTGAGCCACCCATCCAACTACATTATCCTTAATTTGCTTTTTTTTTTTTTTTTTTAAATATCAGGGAGAAGATTTCTAACTAAGGTGGGAACCACAAGATTTCTGTGTTCTGGATTTAGAGCTGTTTGCCTTTGGAATGTTTTAGTAAATCCTTTCACAGAGGCTTTAGAGGGTTTTTCTTCCCCTCTGAGTGCATAGTTTAACTTTAGTTTAAGGGAGGAGACGTAAAAAAAATTCCCATCAGCCTCTGAATATCAGCTTCCAATTTTTGACCAACTGTTGACTGCAGAGCTACTTAAAAAAAATCTTTTAACTATCTTGTCAGTTTTCGGTGTGGACAAGCAGTAAGTATTTCTGGCAGTATTGAACAACCCCTTAGACTTAAGAGGTATTCCAGAAGAGGGTGCAAAAAATATTTTATTTTCCTCTCTTTATTGGGTACTACAGACAGAGACCCAGGAGAGCTGACTCTGGTAAGAATTTTCTCCCTTCGTGGGCTTCTGCCAGTTTCCCCAGGATCCCACCTACAGGCTCCAAGTGAGGTTTAAAATAGAGGGTGTAGCTCTAGTATCTACCAGAATTTGGCAAGGTTTTTCATGAATTTTAATTTAGTTTCCCTTAGCTGTTTAAGGGAATAATGTAGCAGTTTCTAAGAAAATCCCTCAGAATCTCATCAATTCTGGGAGGAGCTCATTCAGGGGCCCTCCTTTGAGGGTAGATATGAGGGTGTCTATTGATGCTGAAAAGTCAGCCTCTGTGCACCAGTGCTGAAGCGAATCTTGGAGACAGAGTGTGGGGTGAAGTAGAAGAGAACAGCTTTATTGCTTTGCTGGGCAAAGGGGGCCACAGCGGGCTTGTGCCCTGAAAAACTGTGTGTCCTAACCTGGGAGGATTTGGTGAGGACTGTTATAGCAGTGGTTCAAGGGTGGGGTTGCTGATAGGAGCAGGGTGTGTGTGGGGCCTCTACTCCTTTAATCTGGCCTCAGGTGGTCTCCTGATGAGCTTTTCTGGTTCTCAAGGCTGTCAAACCGTGAGTTTCTGTCTGGAATGAGGATTGCTTCATCAGGCAGTTTGTCTTCCAGTTGTTGGAGTCTTTAGTTCTGTAGAAGAGCTCAAAGATGTTCTGTGTATCCCTTGATGCAGAATCAGCACCCTGCCCCGAGGCTGCACTATTGTTTCTTGACTGCTCCTCCCTTGTCTCTGTATCCCCTCCCTTCCCTAATTAGCAACTGTTCCAGTCTGCCCTTTGGAACCCAGGGAAGGTCGTAGAGGCTGGAGTCTATTCCCTGCAAACAAGAAACAGGGCACACAGAAAGGCTTCCATGCCCAGGAGCCCCACAGGGTCCCAGTGGTTTCACTGCATGACCACTAACCTGTCAGACATTTGTTTGTGATCTTCTAGTCTCTTCAGAGTGGAAAGGAAATTTAGACAGGATTACTGGAGTGAGCACTCATATAAAAGAGGATACGGAGTTCCCTGGTGGTTAGGACTCTGTGCCCCCACTGCTGAGGGCCTGGGGTTTGATCCCTGGTTGGGGAACTAAAATCCCACATGTGCAGCATGGCCAAAAAAAAAAAAAAAAAAGGGATAGAGGGGAGCAGTAGTAGTTATGTCAGTCTTATTGTCTCTTGTTTTAGGTACCTCTTGTGTCTTTAATTTTTCATTAGCCTTTTTGCAATGAATCTTTCATTGAAGCTGTTTTGGAATTTTGAAGGCTTTTGGAGTTTTCTGCATTCCAATTAAAATAGGTATACCATTTTTTTTGAGGGGGGGAGCGGGGAGTCCTTGTTTTTAAGTGCACTTCTTAAATGATCTTATATAATTGGAACATTACTCATAATGGCCATTCTAATTGTAGGTCATCTTTAGTAACACTTTGCCATTTTTATAGATAATTATAGCTTCCAGGACCATAGTTCTTAGATATAAAATAAGCAAGTGTACCAGAAGGTGGAGTGCTTAACTCTTTGAATTTTAAGGATCCCATTTCTTTCAGCTAAGCCGTTTTGGGTTTGGGGGAGCCAGATCAATATCTAAGAAGGATGTGCTGTGGGCCTGGGGATTGTGTGGTATTTTACAGTGAACCTTGTTTCACGGAAATCTTCTTGAGGTTGGTGGATGACCTAGTGTCAAGCTAACCTGTTCCATGACCAGCTTATTTGAACACGGGAGTCCTTTGAGTTAGGTGGAGAGTACTTTATCAGCTTTTAAGTGCTTCACCCATGCCCACGAATTTTTGTGGCTTTTTGGCTTCTGAGATTCCTATTAGCGGTAGCTTTTATCTACAGAAAACAAGATAAACACACACACGCACCTTAACAAATTGGCAGTAACCAAAGGATTTTGCTGTGTCCCAGCCAGGTAAAGGTCTTGTGTATACCACCAACAATTCCTGCCATGGGACCTTGGCCTGGCGAAAGAATTGAACCAACAGACCTCAACAAATGGAGACTGAGGACTAGGGGTTCCACATACATGGAGAACTGATAGTTCCCACATGGATCTTGGGACAGAATCAAGGCCTGGGGGTTTCCACCAGTTAATTGACTATTGTGGTCTGAAATAAAGGCTAGGGGCTTGAGCTCCCAGCAGAATCATCTGACGGATCCAGCTGACCTGCTCTGTATTGGAAAAAGCCAATTAGATTGGGAACTCAGTGCAAAGAGAGCAGAGCTCAGAACTGAGAGGAAGTTACCTACAGTCCTCAGAAGCAGCGAGAGAGACAGAGAACTCAAAAGGGTTTGCAGGTGCCACACCTGTGTTTCTCATTCCCAGAGTTATTGGAAGTCTCCTTCAGTCCTATTACTGCCACCAAATCTGTTAAAAAAAAAATTCAACTGAGTAAGTTTAAAGATCAAATTCACTTTATTCAACAATTCATGAATCGGCAGAATCCCATCTAGCAAATAGAAAGGAGCTCCAAAATGCTGCAGAAAAGAAAACATTTTAAAAGGAGAAAAAAGGAGGGACAAGGAAGTCATAAAGAAAAGAAAGGATTATTTCAGGCAAGGTTACCTTCCTTTGGGAGAAGACAGCAGTCTGTCTGGTGGATTACCTCACTACTGTTGGCCAGGAAATTCCAGACAGGACTGGTTAAGATTACATTCCTAGGAGAGGCTGAAACTGCAGTTAGGTTAGGTATCAAGTCTTGGTTTGTTGATGTGGGGTTTAGCACAAGTGACTCCATTTTAGGCCTGCTGTCTCCTTTTTAGTACCCTTAAATCTTCTCTGTCATCTCTCCCCTTCCTTTAGCTGGTTGGGTTTATTTCTGGATTCCCTAAACCATCTCTTTTGCTCTGAAACTTTAGCATTCTCTCTGCTCTTCAGTAATCAGCAGGGCAATTTTAACTCTACGATTTTTGCTGTAAGAAATTTTCTTAGTGTGAATTCTCCTTCATTTGGCTTTGAATTTCCAACTTAAACTATGGCTCCCTTGTTCCAAGGTAGTGAATTGTTCACTTTGGTAATAAACATTTGGCAGTATCATGATTTTACTTACGACAAATCACGGTGAGTATAAATGCATATGTTATATTAAATATAATTCTTGCTTACTATAGCACCATTAGGGATAACAAATGTGTTATCCTTACTTCTTCCATTTATTTTATTTTTTTCAAATAGGCAGTCTATTCACATTTTAAAAACGCAAAACAGTGGAATGCTTCTACATCGAAAGGTTTTGTTCCCATCCACTTCATCTACCCAATTTCCTCTACTGTCTTTTATATCGTTACAGAATAGAGTGTGTTTAGGCAAATATAACATATATATTTATTTTTAACTAAAAAATTGATTTTATTGAAGTATAGTTGATTTCCAGTGTTGTGTTAATATATATTCTTATTTCGTCTTTTTCTCAGCAAAATCTGTTTTGCTTTTATAAAAAGCAAAATCTGTTTTACTTTTATAAACTCTTTGATTAACTACCATTGTTCCCATTTTGTCCAAATCTGCTTTACTTGTGTTTTTCTTAACATGATACTAATATGCCAAATTAACATTATTTATTATAGGTTAGAGAAATGATTTTGTTTTCCCTCTGTGTTGATGCATTTGAAGTATATACCTGTTCCTTTCATCACTAAATGTGTTCACTGAATGTGTAAGTGTGAACTGATTATCTCCATCTGAATTAAGCTGCAACCTCCGGAATGGTCTCCCTGTCTCCAGTCTCTTATCAGCTCTATCAATCCTTTATTTTGTTCCAGTAATTTTTGTCACACTCTGGCTTTGAAACCACCAGTGACTGCACACTTCCTTTCCTTTGCTTATGCTGTTCCCTCTGAGTTGCTGTTACACAATGGCGAACCTGCAGATGCCCTTTAAATTCCAGGTCACACGCCTGTGTGAAGCCTCTCTGAACTTTTGTCAAACAGAGTTCTTTGCTGCTCCTTTTGTATTTTAATAGTCCTTTCTAAATTCCTCTGAATTCCCCTGGTACAACTGAAGAGTGAATGATAAAAGGAAGAATGTGTGAGCATATCAGCTCTTTGACTAATACTGTTTGTTATTTCTGTTTTACTTGAGCCTAACATGCCGTTGGATGTGAACTTGAGGTGCATGTATAGGGCATTATAAATTCTTACAATTCAGATAATTGCCCCCATTTTAAGAAGCACTTTCGTGTTCTTTCCCTGCACCCTGAACAGATGTTAAAGAATATTTACCTGCTGCCTTTATCATAGCAGATTTGTTAGCAATATCATGTACATTGCACACAAAAGAACTGGATCATCTGCATGCCTTCCGACTGACTCAGTTTGTTTAGACTGTGTAAACATGGGTCAGGGATATGTCCTTGATGTATGTAAATGAGAAATCTTGTCTGTATGTCTATTTCATATGTACTGCATACAGTGTATCATACATGCTATATTTAATGTGTGTGAATATAGATCATGAAATAGTTTCGGCACCATCTCTAGAGTCAGAAAGTCTGGGTTCAAATCCCAGCTCTACCATTTACCAGAGGTATGACCTTGGACAAGGTACTCCCCTCATCTGAAAAATAGGGATAATAAGACTGCCTTCCTCATAGCAGTACTGTGAGGATTAAATGAGATAATACATGTAAATGGTTGACAGTGGTAAACCTACATAGTCAATGTGGCACCTAGGAAATGTGTGCTACATTTGTATGTAATGGTGGAGTGTTCAATCCCAAACTCTCTTTCACAGCAGCACTGACAGGTTGCTCTCAGAGCCTGAGCTGAGTACTGCAGAAAGCCCTTTGGCTGACAAGAAGGCTCCAGGGAGTGAGCGTGCTGCAGAGAGGGCTGCCGCTGCCCAGCAGAACAATGAAAGGGCCCGCCTTGCCCCACGGCCATCATATGTCAACATGCAGGTAATGATTAAAAAAAAAAAAAAAATGGACAAGTCATCCAAATGTAGGCTGCCTAGGGAATGGGGAATTCAGTGAGCTTTTAGCAGTAGACCAGAAATTAAATTTAAATATATATGCAGTAGTTAGGAATTGGTTTTGTTATAAACATTAAAATGAAATGCAGGGCTTCCCTGGTGGCGCAGTGGTTGAGAGTCCGCCTGCCGATGCAGGAGACACGGGTTCGTGATCCGGTCTGGGAAGATCCCACATGCCGCGGCGCGGCTGGGCCAGTGAGCCATGGCCGCTGAGCCTGTGCGTCCGGAGCCTGTGCTCCGCAACGGGAGAGGCCCGCGTACCGCAAAAAAAAAAAGAAATGCAGGATTTAGTTTGAGAAGAAGTCTTTAAAATATAATATTAAAAGTGACATGGTCTATGTCACTGTGTCTTATGCAAATGACATTTTTCATCTGTTTAAAAAATATATAGATAAATATGAGAGCTGTTATTTCTAAGCATCTACTATCTTATGACATACTCTTGGATAAATAGATATAATATTCTTCTGTCTGTGAAATGGAGAAGATAAATTTGGTGTTCCTTAGTTATAAAAATAACTAATGTAAAGCTTTAGTGTTTTGAAAGGAGATGCTAAATATTATTGATGGTTATGTTGGTTCACAGATTTTTATGATTATTTTGAACAGTTTCCTCAGCAGGGATTTTCTCTGTATCCATTTTGGAAGTATTAGGCTAATTACTCAAAATAGACTATTGATCATGAAATTCAGAAATTTGTTCCATATAGACCACAATATGAAAGATAAGGATTTTGTGCTTTTAGAGATGCCTCTAAACATTTGATTTCAGTGTCTGAATTACTGGGTAGACTTACCTACTTTGTAGTAAGAGATTTATCATCTCCCATCCCCCCACTTTCAAAAAAGGGAAAAACTTCACAAAATCCTAGAAATAAGTTGTCACAGATATGTCAAAGATATTAATTCATGGGACTAAATCATACTTCTGTAATTCCAGTGAAAACTACAGTACAATCCTGCTTGTCTGTTTTTCTAATCCTTTGCATTTGAACATTTTCAAGAGTTTTTAGATGAATGTTTTTTTACAAAAGCCATAGCCTTTAATAAAGTGCAAAGTTAGAAAAAAGACATTTATTACATTTTCTCTGGCAGATTTATTTTCAGTTATTATAAATTAAAGTTCTCTCATCTAAGAAGTATCAAATTCCTTTATGATCCCTTTATGGTTTTCATCCATCTTGTGATTCTCGTCTTTTCCATCGGGTATATACCTATAGTGAACCACTTTCATGTTCCTTTCTTTTAGGATGGATGTAAATGTTTTTGGTGATAGAGTTTCAATTTAAATAGATGTATTTACACCATTAGTGAAGAAGTGACTCTTAAAATCACCAGGAAATCAATGATAATAGTTTGAAGACTTCCCTGACTGCTTTATAGCTGAAGATGATCTCTGTCTCCTGATCATTCTTGGACTTCTATATCTCCAGCTCTCTCTTCACACTTATCTCACTTTCTGATTTATTTTGTGGTTATTTTTCTTACTCACCCCTGCTAAGCCTCTATATGATTTGAGGCTATAGATTATTTTTGATTCATTATAATATTCTTACACAAAGTGCAGCACAGTCCCTTTAGCCAGAAGGCACTCAATAAATATTTACTGAACAAGTAACTTTAGCATCTCCCCACATCTTGCCCTTAGACAGTAGTCATTACAAGTTGATTTTAACTCCCAGAATCATTTTAGACCTAGGATTTCAAAAACATTATCAAACTGTGTTATCTAAAAATCTGACTCTCCCAATTTACTGCCATGTTCCTTCTGGTTGGTCTAGGTCAGCCTGTTTACTTTTATTATTTTGGCCTAATCATTTGTAGTATATTTCACTTTCAGAAGTATCTTGTTTCAGACCATAAATTATATGGACACCCTACATATGATGGTATAGTCCTCCTGGGAGGAAGGTCCAAAGAGCTCTTGCCAGTGGGTTCTTGACCCATCTGATAGGCCTTTGAGACATTCTTTTTTTTTTTTTTTTTTAACTTATTGAAGTATAGTTGATTTACAATATTGTGTTAGTTTCAGTTGTACAGCAAAGTGATTTTGGTCATACATATATGTATATATCTATATACTTTAAAAAAAATTCTTTTCCGTTATAGTTTATTACAAGAGACATTCTTAAATCAAGTCTAAGCTAGTTCCTGAATTGGCGAGTTGAGAACCCTGGGTTAGCATTTGAGATGTAGCTATATCTGGACTTCTTTCTTCAAAATGACCTACCTTGGTCCCTATGTAGACCCGACTGTGTCATAGTCACTTATTCAATGTGAATGGGAAGAATAAATGGTGCCATCCTAGTCCTGTGCAATAAAAGATAACTAAGTTTTATTTTTTTAATTTAGGTTTTTATTTAGGTTTAATTTTACTGTACTGCTTAAGCATTCTGATAATGCATTATTTTGAAACTTAGCATAACTGTTATTAGGTTATTCACTATACGTTAGCATATATTGGTCCTGGTGTGTCAAATATTTCATAGTAAATAGGAATTTTTTTCTTTTTGAAGGAAAATTTCTAACTTTTGTCACTGTCATGACTTAAAGTTGGAAGTAGTACTTTATTATTATAATGAATTAGTTTTTTTTTTTTTTTTGCGGTACATGGGCCTCTCACTGTTGTGGCCTCTCCCATTGCGGAGCACAGGCTCCGGACTCGCAGGCTCAGTGGCCATGGCTCACGGGCCCAGCCACTCCGTGGCATGTGGGATCTTCCCGGACCGGGGCACGAACCCACGTCCCCTGTATCGGCAGGCGGCCTCTCAACCACTGCGCCACCAGGGAAGCCCAATGAATTAGTTTTGAAAACATGTTTAAGTTTATCAGACTTGCATGGATTACTGTCACATTCTGGTGCAGAGCTGAGTGTTTGCCCCAGGCAGATTCATGGGCTGTAGTCAAAATCTTTTCATGAAGTATTGGCATAACATTTGGATAGACTGACAATAAAGATATTTTCTGGTTTTTTTTTTTTTTCAGGCATTTGACTATGAACAGAAAAAGCTATTAGCAACCAAAGGTATGTGACACGTTAATGATCTATACTTTGATTTTTTTTTTCAGTAAACACATAAAAGGTTTTTCAGTGTTGATGTTGAACTGAGAAATTGGACCTTCATAAAAGGAATCCCAGAATGTTTACGTTCAAGTTGCACAAACTTTGTTGAGGTTGAGTAGATTAGCATTAGATCAATTAAGAAATAATGTATCATTTTAAAGTTTACCACTACTTTGTATAAAATGTTTTATGAGGATATTTTAAGGCATTTTGTGTTAAGAAATAATATTCAGTGATAATTTCTTTACATATATCAAAGAAACAATAATCATCAATATCTTATTTAAGAAATTCATTAAAAATATCAAGCATTTGTTTTATGTTCTGTTTTCCAAAGCTATGTTAAAGAAACCGGTGGTGACGGAGGTCAGAACACCCACAAATACCTGGAGTGGCCTCGGGTTTTCTAAATCCATGCCCGCTGAAACTATCAAGGAGCTGAGAAGGGCCAACCATGTGTCCTATAAGCCCACAATGACAACCACTTTTGAGGTTTGTAGAGTCATGCCCTACCTATTCTTCCTGTCTGTTCTCTCAGCAGAAGAGAACAATCTTCTCTCCTCTCCCATTCTCTATTTATATAAGGACAATCTATTAATGGTGATTTGTTTTCACTTCTATTCCTGTAAACGTATTGCTGTGAAATTGATACAATCCAATATATTATGAACTTTTATGCGTCTTCTCTCACAGTTGTTGATCAGCTGTGAAGGAGGTGTAAATTTGGATAAACTTGTTTTTGTTAGGGGGAGAGTGTCATAAGTGATAGAGCAGGGCTGAGATTAAGCAAAGGACAGATGTAACATTCCATAAAAAATGTATAAAGAATCCCTTTATCCAAGGATATCACTCGCAAGCCCACCATAGGAGGAAAAGGCAAGTATCCAACAACAAAAACAAGTTCTCAGATATGAGTTAAAAATTCAGTGTGTTCAGATGTGCCAGGAACACAGCAGGAAGTGTCACAAACGAGAGCTCCAAAAGGTTATGCTTCCTCGATGTTGGCTGTAGCTCAGGGTGAGACTGGGAAGCTGGTATCCTCACCACGTGGAGAAGAGATCCAGGGTTCCTTGCTTCTCAGCTAGGCTGTACGACTCACTCGGCAAGGCCTTTTCAGTTGGAGAGTGTCAGATTTTGGCTGTAAGGCTTTTGCGAGTGGGGTGGAGTTAGAGCACATGCACACACACTACTGGTGAGGCTGTGCAAACTCAAACATGGATGAAAATGATTAATCCAAGAATCACAGTGTTCAACCAGAACACTGTAGGCTGAAAAACAAATAGCGGTTAAGGGTTAGTCTAATAACTAGCATTTGTAGATTGACCTTCTTTTCTCCACCCGTTTTCTTTGTAATAAATTAGAATGCTGATGAAAGGCAGAAGCAAACATGACATTTTTTCCTTTGTCTCTCTGAGTCAGTGAAAAAGAAAATACTATTGAAATACTAAAAAGAAAAGTCTCCTGTGAATTTCATTGTCAGACTTAAAGTAGCAACCTAGCTGGCTGTATTTAAAGATTGAAGTTACTGTCAGCAGCTAGAATGTAGGAGCCATTGTGAAAAATTTGAGGCTCTAGGAGGTACACCCCTCTTTCGGCCATTGTAGCTTTGAGAGAAAATAAACATCTCCTTTCACTGGCAGAGACCTTAAAACTGCTGTGCTAATTCTTAGGCTTCCACTGGTGTATTGAATACTGCAGCCTTCCATTCTGCTCACCCTCACCTTTGGCGGAGTGGAGTGTTAGGTGGTTGATTGTGTTTCTGTAGTTTCAGAGATGAAATATTTCACTTTAGAAATGCTAATTCACTTCTCTTCTCAAAGACCAGTAGTGTGACAGGTTGAAATGATGATCATTCTAATAACGTAGTTGTCAGGTGCAGGGGCTGTGGGGCCTGACAGCTACCACCGACACATGTACAGCTTTGATGAGTGACTTCACACCTCTGAGCCCATTTTCTCATTGCAGTTGTTTCAGGATGATGTGGGAGAGGGCATCCAGTGCTCAGCGTGGTGTGCAGGAAGTTCTCAGCAATATTTAGCAGCTACTGTTATTTCCACTGAAGAACTTTACCCTGAAGAAAACCAAGAGCCTGATGAAAGATGTGTTCATATACATATATGAATGCTTATTATTGGAAGTATTTCTGCACATTCAAACTAGATATGCATTTTATATCCAAAGGAATACCTTAGAGTGTTATGTGAACACATAATGTGCCAGTAATAATTATCAGATCACACTCATTTATTTTTTTGTGGGTTTATATGGTACATTTTCATCCACAAGCGTATTTGATACCTATAAACTCCCAGTAAGGGAAAGGGGCCCAGATCAGTTAAGTGTCTTACTTGAGGTCATGGTAGTAGTTGTCAGAGAGAGGACTTGAATTCATTTTAAAAAGTTTCTTTATACTCCTCTTCCTAATGGTTTAACTCAAGAGGGTACATAGCAAGGCGATATATAAATGCTCTAGAGCCATGTTATTGTACCTTAAAAGACATAAGAATCATTTGGAGCACTTAAAAATGCAAATTCTTCCCCCAGGATCTCAACTCATCAGGGAGGGAGCCAGCAGGAACCAGTAATCCATATTTTCAGCAAAAGTCTAGTCTGTTTCTGATGCAGCCTCCCTTCTGGAAACAGTGCTCTACAGGGACGTAACATAAGGGGGATGGCACAGAAATCATGTCAGAAGCTGAAAGACTCTTCTGTTCTGGCACTTGTCCAAGGACAAGTAGACCACTTTCTGTGGGCAGGAACGTGCAGGGTCCTGACTCAGTGGCTGAATCCCCTCCTGTGGCTTTTCTTTGCTTTGGCTTTCTTGGGCTAGCCTGTTCTACCTTCCTGGCTAATGTCTAACAGCTCATTCACATTGAAAGGTAGGGGAGAGGATGTAACCAGCGAGATCAGTGCAAGGGCATTCACCACGTTACCTGCTTTTATTCACGGTCCCTTTAAACACTGCTGCTGATGAAATATAACCAAGCTTTCTTAGGGAATGGTTCTAGATTCTTCCAGGTGTGTAGGACTTGAACTTTTCTTCATGCATCCGAAAGCCATTGAGAGGAGGTGAAAGGGCCCTTACACAGCGTGATCTGATATTCTGAAGCAGCTGCTATCTGCAGGTGGCTGCCCTTCTCTTTATTCTGTTACAGCTCAGAGGGATTAAAAACTGGGCGATTAGTGAAGATTGTTTCTTTGGGTTAGAACACAGGGACAGGGTTGGGTTGAGAAGGACCTGGGGAAAAGTGAAGAGAACTTAAACAATTTTTATTAAAAGACTGACCACATCTCTGCTTGTAGCACTATTTTTAAATTGGAGGGTAGCTAGAAACACTCTTTTTCCTTAATCTTTTCCAAAGAAAAACAAAACCAAATAGACAAGTGGAATGCTGCTCTAGAGAAGCACACTTAGCCAGTAGGTCCTGATGGGTGAGGGCTGTTCGGTGTGTTGGGATCAAGGCACATGAGTTTCCTGCGCTGGGAAGCTTGCTTTAGGCAAGAAACCGAGGCTTTGAACATCTTGTTCAGATTTCTGAGAAACCAGATTTGAGCAGCTGTTTCCAGTTTTAAGGCATTTTTCAGAAATTAGCCTTTTCCAAAGAGCTCCTTTAGAGAAGAAGTTAGGTAGCTTGAGGCTTATTTTTGTTTTCTTCAAGACTCAAAAGTATGACCCTATCCACTTGATGATATACTGGGACAGCAAAGGTCAAGCAAAAGGCTCCTTGACCTGCAATATTTTTGTCACATCAACAGAACTACAAAAGGTTTGGGATTTTCCTTTTCTTTTTGCTAGTCATCTCTTAAAGGCATTAGGAATGGTTACATATTCTCTGGAGCAAATAAAACCTGCATTGGGAATCAAAAAATGGTTTTTAATTTCCCCAGCACTAAGAGTAATGAGGTTGTCTGGTTATTGTAAGTCTTACAGACCTAAGAGTGGAGGTGAGCTGCTCTTCGTGATACTCTAGTTAGTAGATAACGAAGTAATAAATATCAAAAGATTATGTTTTACTTAATGTTTTTAGAAAACATCGTTTAGCCAGGTCTGATATAGCTGTGTGAATTAAATCAGCTTAGATCTCAGATGAGTGGTTTTTTTGTACTCAAAAAGAGTTTAGATACAGAAGTTTTAAAATATATAGAAATACTACATAATAATTCATTAATGCTTCTGGTAATTACCAATTCTGAGCATGTTCTTATTTCCCTTGCTTCGTGGGATAGGTTGAAGTATAATGTTAAAGATGGTTTTAATTGAAAAAGACCATTTATTTGGTCTTAGGAGCCTTCCTTTCCCTATGCCCCTTCCCACAGTTCAGCAAAGGGGATCCCATAGATGTACGAAAAGGTATCTGTGAGATCCAGTATTCTGCAAATATTTATTATTAAGTACCTTCTGTGTTTCAGACACAATTCTAGACACTAGAGATACAATGCTTGAATACAGATTCTTCCTTTCATGGACAGAGCTTTCTTTTTGGTGGGTAGAAAGAAATATGTAACAAGTTAACAAGAAGGCATTAAGGAATAAAAGTCCCTGATAAATGTGAACAGAGGCTGCTTTATATTGGGTAGTCCTAGCTGGCTTTAATGAGCAAATGATGTTTAAGGTAAGACCTAGATGGCAAGAAAGGGCCAGCCTTGTGAAGATCTAGGAAAAGAGTATTAGGCCGGGGAAATAGCTGGCATTATCATCTTGAAGTCAGAACAGACTGGTAAGTTCATGGAGCAGAAGGTGGATGGGGTGGTGGAACATTGAAGATAAGGTTGGAGAGGGAGGCAGAGACTCAGTTACGGAGCACCTCAGCCCATGGTAAAGTACTAGAAAAGCATGGAAAGACTTTATGCTTATGAGAGGCATGATTTTGTTCTAGTTTGCATTTAAAAGAAACACCTAGTTGCTTCATGGAAAATGGATTATTGGGGTGGGAGGCAAGATAGAATCAAAATGTCCATTAAGGAGGCTACTGGTGACAGTCGTGGAGATGGAGAAAAGTAGGTAGATTTGGGGTATGTTTAGATATGACGTTGATAAAACTAACTGATAGATTGGATGTAGTGAGGGGAGAAGGAACGAATATGACTCTCTGAAGTTTGGCTTGAGCAACTGGATGAATGGTCGCCACTGAGATTTAGGAATTCTGGGAGAGGGGTGGGTTTGGGTGCAGCTGGGGAGATGGTCATCAACAATACGATTTCAAGCACTCTAAGTTTAAAATACCTGTGAGACAGTAAAATGGAGGTGTCAGATTGGCAGCTCTGTGATGCTGAATTTCAGTAGGGAATTCAAACCCAGAGGTAAAAATTTGAGTCATGGCTGTTGTTAAGCCTTGACAGAGGTTGTGATTACCGATTACTCAAGGAGAAAGTGTAGAGCGAGATGATAGGAATGCGGGGACCAAGTCCCAGGGTAATCTGACATTTGGAGTAGAAAAGGGGAGGAAGATCCTACAATGGCTACAGTGAGGTAGGTAGAAAGCCTCCAGAGTGGTATTATAATGCCCTGAAGAAAGAAGCATTACAGCCCCGTACGGTCAGCTGTGGTTATGCTGCTGCGGGATTGAATTAAGTGAGTTTAGTGACCTGAAGAGTAAATGATTCTCTTGGAATTACCCAGTAAACATAAAACTTTTAGAACCAGAGAATCTTAACTTTAATACTGTAGATATAGTACAAAGTACGGTACCTGTAATACAGTGATTAAATAAATAAATAAAGAATGAGTAAATGCAAGTTCAGTGCAAACTGTGAGATCTTTTAAATTACTATTTTTATTTTGATTTGGGGGAATTAAACAAGTTAAAATTTCCAGGTACTTGTAATTTGTTGGAGAGATCGTGTACTTATTTGAATGAGAGTTAACACAGGACATAATGCCAGATTTCTCTCCACCCTTCCACTCTTGTGAGCCTGGGAGTTCAATTCCTGTCAGAGCATTGGGTGTAGCTGCACCGCTTCCCTACTTGTCCTGTGTGATACAAGGCAGAGAATCTCTGCTATACCAGACGGAGGATTTGCCTTGTTCCCCAAAATAGGAATCCTCTAAATCTTACAGGAATGAATCTTTATACTGGGGGCTCTCAGAACTCCTCTGGGCGCCCTCATAATGAAGGAAAAACACTTCACTGTGTGTATTTCCAAGTGTCCTTGGTAGCTGGAGGACAAAGACTACAGACAGGTCCCGTAGCCTCTTCCTGAGAATCAGCATTCGTGGGTACAGCAATCGAAATAAATGATAAGTGGTCTAATGTGGATTCTTTTCTCCTCCCAGCCCGGGAAACCTACCTTATTAAACATTTCCTTATCTGGCTTTGATTGTTTTCAGGGTTCATCAGTGTCCCTCTCGAGGTCCAACAGTCGTGAACACCTGGGAAGTGGAAGCGAATCCGATAACTGGAGAGACCGAAATGGAATAGGACCCGCAAGTCATAGTGAATTTGCAGCTTCTATTGGCAGCCCCAAGCGTAAACAGAACAAATCAAGTGAGCTCTGACTTCTCATCATACTTTTAGATGTAATCAGCTTGGAATCTGTTTAGCTGGTTTAGGGTAATGTTCGAGTATCAACTCTGGACTCTAGGCCTTCAAGTGTTTTGGATTACTCACAGGCCACCTCTTCTGAGAAGCCTTCCCTGTTTTTTTCCAGTGAAGCAGGGCACATGGTTCTCTGCTTTCACTGCATTTTGTATATGCTTTCATTTTAGCATTTGTCGTACTGAAGTACAATTGCTTACTTACATAACTGTCTTTTCCTGTAGAATTTGAGCTCCACAAGTCAGGGACTACATTCATGCAATAAACACTTATTTAGTGCCCATGTGCCGAGCATTCTTTTAGGCTGTGCCTTCTTTCTTTTTTCTTAATTGAAATACAGTTGGTGTACAATATTATGTTAGTTTCAGGTGTACTACCTAGTGATTTTACATTTGCAGGCATTATGAAATGATCGCCACGATAAGTCTAGTAACTGTTTGTTTCTGTACAGGTATTACAATATTACTGACCATATTCCTTACGCTGTGTGTGACACTCCTGTAGCTTATTTATTTTATAACTAAGGAGGTTTGCACCTCTTAATCCCCTTCATCTCACTCCCACCCCCACTTCCCGTCTGGCAACCACCCTTTGTTCTCTGTATCTGTGAGTCTGTTTTCACTTTGTTTTGTTTTTGTCTTTGGATTCCACATATGAGTGAGATCATACAGCATTTGCCTTTCTCTTTCTGACTTACTTCACTTACCAAAATACCCTCTAGATCCCTCCAAGTTGTCGCACATGGCAAGATTTCATTTTCTTTTATGACTAATATTCCAGTGTGTGTGTGTGTGTGTGTGTGTATATATATATATACACACACCACCTTTTATTTATCCGTTCATCTGTTGATGGACACTTAGGTTGCATTCATATCTTGACTATTGCAAATAATGCTGCAGTGGACATAGGGTGCATATATCCTTTTGAATTAGTGTTTTTGTTTTCTTTGGGTAAATAGAAGTGAAATTGCTGGATATGGCAATTCTATTTTTAATTTTTTGAGGAATCTCCATACTGTTTCCCATAGCGTCTTCATCAATTTACAATCCCACTAACAGGAGGCTGTGCCTTCTTTCTTAACTTATTATTTCTTCTCAAATGTCTACCAGTGTCTGACACCTAGTAGGTGCTTGGTAAGTGTTTGTGGAATGAATATACGAATGAGTCATGCACACACAAACATCAGAATGATGTGGAAAAGGCAGGGATGTAAAGGAGTTGAGCAGAATGTGATCAAATTAGTATCTTAGACAATAGAAGTCTGCCCAGTCACCTTTGGCTACCAAAGGTGAACAGCAAGATTTTTCAAGATGACAAGATGTAGCTAACTGAAAGTATCAGGAAAAAAAACGTTTAAAGCATAGGCTTTGAACAAATATGATTAAGATGCAGCATGAGTCCAGTGGTTGTGTCTGTAACAGCACCCACATGTCTGTATAAATAGGTAAACAGACGAGAACTGACACAGTAATCACAAGATATTCCCCTAATACCTTATTTCAGGGTTTTTGATGAATCTGGACTCCTGAAACACATACCCTGGAGTATTTGAAGAATACTTGGAGAAAGGCAATCTAAATGAGCCTAGTAAACAGTAACAGCCAGTTGTTACCATCAATCAAGTGGGCCATGTTGTCAAGAGTCTCAGATTTGAAAAGACCAGTCATGGGGTCGGCCAAGTCTAAATAAGAAAGCATGGTCAACTCTTTCATTCCCAGGCGTACTGTCAGTAGTATCCTGGAGTCTTCCTGTTAGTCCTGGGCTAGGTCCTCTACTGCTGACAGGACAATGGAGCTGAGAGGCAGGCTGGTGCCAGGTGCACATCTCGGAGTGGAAATGATCTCTGTTTTATACTCCAGCATCAATTAGCTTTGTGCCTCTCTTCTTCTATCTTTATCCCCTTTCCTTGCACTGAATCCTGGATGATTAAAATTGACTGTGTGACTTAGCTGCATTGAAATTCAGGATTAGAGTTAAGATAGGGGATTCATTAATTTAAAAAGATTGATTAAAAAAGCACTGTTCCTTGGCCTTTGTCCGATGGTTTAAGGGCCTAGGGAGTTAAAAGAGAATATAGATACTATAAGTAGTTAAGATGAAATGTAAAAAAAAAGTTGTGTACCATAATAAATATTTATCACTAAGTATATTTTAAAATATTTTTTTCACTTTTTGCTGATCTCTTTGCTTAACTCAACATATGTAAATTATCATCATTTAAACATGTAATCAATGTAGAGATACTTTACCCTGTCTTTGTTTTGTACTGTCTTTACATACGGTGTGTGGCATTTCACACTTGGAGTGCATTTCTAATCCGCACTAGCACATTTTAGGTGCTCAACAGCCACATGTTGCCAATGGCTAGTGTACTGAACAACAGAGCTTTAGAAAAGTTTTCTTGACACCCATGTCAAGGTCACCAGTGTCTAGGTTTTCTCTGGGTGTCCCTGTTTCACCAGTTGTTCCACTGTAATTCCTCAGTAACTCCCTCTTTTTTTTTTTTTTTCCCTCGAAGAAAGTAATCATTCGGACAGTAAATTATGTGGTCAGCCTGACAGTAACCTCCGTGTTGTCAAGTCCAGTGGTCACTCCAGTGTGCTCATCGTACTCTGCTTTGTGTCACCCTCAAACCGGTACCTCACTGGTCATTCCTCCTCAATCTTTCTTGGTGACTCTGGGGCCTTACCTTCAATTGGTGGAGTGTTCCAGGGCTCAGCGCATCAGGGCTTGGTCCTGGGTCCTTTTCCCTACACATTCTTCCTGCAAGAGATAAAATACCTGTTTTTAAAAGAAAGAGAAACCTTATCAAGAAATTCCTTCCGGGCTTCTCCCTGGTGGTGCAGTGGTTGAGAGTCCGCCTGCCGATGCAGGGGACGTGGGTTCATGCCCCGGTCCGGGAGGATCCCACATGCCGCGGAGCCTGCGCGTCGCAACGGGAGAGGCCACAACAGTGAGAGGCCCGCGTACCGCCAAAAAAAAAAAAAAAAAAAAAAAAAAAGAAATTCCTTCCAGTTGAAACATATATAGGATTTCTCAATTGGGAGAGGAAAACAACCAGAGAAAGTGATTAGTGGCACCCAGTGCAATGCAGAACAAAATTCTTAGATTTGCTGAATGCACTGATCCCAGAGGAGATTAGATGGATCTGATACCTAGGTGAGTGTCCTTTGCCCTCATCAATCTGGGAATACCCCCGAAGCTGCACCTTTAGTATAAGAGAATAGAATTTCCACATGGATGAGAGTCAGTTGTTGGTCAGGGTGGTAGGAACGGCTGCATAACTCTGCTAGATTCTCCAAAGCAGCTCCTGAAGAGTGTTTGAATATTTGGTCAAGTACTTGGTGTGGCTCACTAGTCTGTCACCCAGCTGTGCACGTCCTTGGATCTGAGAACCACAGACAACATGGAGAAATCTTCGCCCACCAGATCAGTAGCAGAGCCAAGGCAAAGCTCGGCATGGCTGTCTTAGAATTTCCCCCAGGAGATGGATTTGTTTTTGTTGTAAGTTAAATCCAGGAACTCCAGCATCATTCTTTTCATTCATATGTTACTCTTAATTTTGGAAGCTCTCTATTTCATGAACTCACTGCCCAATTATGTTTGAGGGAAATGAGATTTATATGTGATAATATCGTAGTATTTATTTGACCACGGAAAAGCACAAGTGTGGATACAGAGGGCCAGCCTGCATCTAAAAGGAGCCTGTAACTTTCCTTACCTTTATTGTGTCCTAGGGGTCCTGCTTCCACTTCCTCGTTTAATTAACATCAAATCAGTTGTGAAGAGCCAATGTTCCTGAATGCTCAGGGAGAATATGCTTAATGATTATTAACGACGGAGGCCCTATTGCCGAATTGCTCCCTCCCAAGTGTAACCTTTCAAATGGCGAGAGCCTCCCTGAAAGCCGTAACCAGCATTTCCTTAGTGAAAAGCCGGTGTTTCAGTAAAGGACTGCTGCATTTCTGCAGTTACTGGTCTGTTCAGCCCAGAACGCTGAATCTGAACTATCTGAGTGATTAAAACTTTTAATTAAACCATGCTCTCCCTGGGCATTTACACTTCAGGCCTGTCTTTCCCCTGCCTTTCAGCGGAGCACTATCTCAGCAGTAGCAACTACATGGACTGCATTTCCTCGCTGACAGGAAGCAATGGCTGTAACCTGAACAGCTCTTTCAAAGGCTCTGACCTCCCTGAGCTCTTCAGCAAACTGGGCCTGGGCAAATACACAGACGTCTTCCAGCAACAAGAGGTCGGTGGTTATTTATTTATCTTCCCAGGCATCTTTGTTTTGGTTGTGTGTATGATGACTTCTAGAATGAAATCACTCATTTACCTATGACTGTGTTTTCGCTGAGCATTTATTCCAGTCTCATAGCTTATTTTTGCTGCCAAGGAAATTGTCGCCATCTTATTTCTTATTTAGTGCAGCTGGTAAACACAGGATCGCAGAAATGTAGGAAGCTGTGTTTGCAAAAACACCTTCATCAGTTTTAGCTAAAAGAACTAATGAGTGCCTTGATTTATAGGGACTTTTGATTCACAAATTCCCTAAGGTCAGCAACAACTCTATATTTAATCAGATTTTACTCTTTCATCTGTTCTTATTTTTATTTGTGGCACTCAAGAGTAAATAACAGCGTCTGAGATAAATAACTATGGTTGTTTGTGACACCATCCTAATCGTGTTACTGAAGTTCTCACAGAAGATAATGCACTTTTTATACATGTTAACTTATTCATTAATTTACTGTTTGGGTTTTGCCTGAACTGAGGCAGAACTAAGATGTCTTCTGAAACATCCCTACCATGGATTTTGGCCAGACTGATCAGCCGTGGCTGTGACGTACTGGCATAAAGAAGAGAGCCCCTAAGTGTGGTTCTTTCTAATTGTGTTGTCATATTACCAGGGCACAGCTAACTCAAGGCAACAGAAAGTTAGAATAGTTCTCTAAATGTATCTGCTTTTCAAGTCCTGACATGGTCCAAGTTTCATGCTAGTTGGGCTTCATTTCATGTTAGATTACATGCCAGTAATTCCCTGGCATGCATCAGTCAGTAGATAAGCTAAGATTTTTATTATAAGGCACTTTATATCATAAATCTAATGTATTGCCCATAACTTAATTAATTGCTGAACTTTTTTTTCTTTAACACCAAGAAAAATTGTTGTCATGTGTATTTTGGACTTTAGGACAATGATTTTGTTTTCTTTTCCCTAAACCTAAATTAGTGTTCATGTAACCAAGGATTTTCTAAGTTGAATAATACGTTCATCATCAGTGCATTAAAGAACTGCATTTACTTATTTAGTCTTCCTGGTTAGATGCAGGTGGCTGATTGAGAAGCTCAGGGCTGAGGTATTTTAACTTGCTCATGCACAGAAGGTTTTAGAAGTAAGTGACGAGATGTTATTCAGTGATATTCTGGGTTTGCTTTAAATCTCTATTTCCTATTTGAAGAAGCATAGAAATCTATTATGGGTACTTCTTATCTAGTTACTTCAAAAAGGAAGACAACGTGATAATATAAAGTCAGACTGGCTTCATCTAATATTAACTGGAGCAGGGGTCAGTGAACTGCAGCCTGCAGACCTGCTGCCTAATTTTGTAAATCAAGTTTCCTTGGAACGCAGCCACACTAACTCAATTGCCTCATATTGCCTGTGGTTGCTTTCAAGCTAAGCCAGCAGAGTTGAGTAGTTGCGACAGAGACAGGATGCCCACTAACCCTAAAATAGTTATTCTCTGGCCCTTTAAAAAGAGTTTGAGGACCCCTGAAACAGTCTCCACTGGACAGAATTTCTAAAAAACATAGCTCTAGATTTGTGATAAATGGTAAATGAAAAGGTTTTTCAAGATCTGGATGTAACCTTCAAAATCAAAACAGAAAATTTCAAATTAATTTCTATATAATTTGAATAAAAAGTATATTTTACGGTTTTCAGGTTTGTTGAAATTTGGTACTATTCCCTTTATGTAGGATATTTTCTCATTTACAGATATGACTTAACAAGAATCCCCCATTAAGTAACCTTGTGAGATTTAATATATTGTAACCAGGATGAAGATTTATTTAGCAACTTTCACAGATGATATGTCTGTATTCATTATTACTAGCTATAGCTGCCAACTATTTTACCCCTTTGGTGAGCACATTGCATTATATCTAAGGTCATATTTGAGGCCCAAAACAACCCTGTGAGGTATATAGGATTGTTAACTCTCAGTGCCCACAACTAGTAATGGCAGAGTCAGAACCTGAACCCAGGTCTCTCTGGCTTCAGAGCCCATTGCCTTTCTGTTCCTCACACAGTCTTCACAAGGAACGGTGGGATTCTTGGGCTACTTCCCCTCCACACATTGTTGCCAGGAAGTACATTTATACTGTTGCTAGAAATACTGCATGTATGCCACTTTCAGAGATAGTCTGCTGGGTTAAGCAAAGTGAGTCATGGGTCTGAGGTAGACTGTGAATTCTGCTATCATTTTTATGTAGAACACAATGGAAGATACCGTTTATGGTATTATTCAGTCTCTTTTTATGGAGATATACTTAACCAAGTCAGAATCTAAAACTAAGAATTATTTTCTCTCTTCTGGACAAGTATGTATTCTTCCTTTCATCAGATCACAAAACTGTGCAATTTCTGTTTCCCTTTTTGCCCTGGCTGCCAGGATGCTAAGACCTTAGGATGCCTAAGTTTGTATCTCCATTGCAGTAAATCACTGGCTTAGATTAAGTCTTCTGCTAGAATCATCACTTTCATTTTACCACCTTTATTACTTAATTCTTGTCCCTTAGGTTTGTATTGTCCCCACCATTCTCTTTTGAAAGTAGGCAGAGCGTAATTAATAAATAAAATAAGGGTAGCAATGAGTAGAATTTATACTGAAGAAGAAAGATACTTAATATATTGATTATAGATGACTTGTTCACCCACAGATCGATCTTCAGACATTCCTCACTCTCACAGATCAGGATCTGAAGGAGCTGGGAATTACAACTTTCGGTGCCAGGAGGAAAATGCTGCTTGCAATCTCAGGTGAATAGAAATGTTCTTGTTCATATTTTAAAGTCTGAAGAACCTCTGCCGTTGGTCTCCAGCCAGTGGGGCTGGTTCTGCCCATCAACCCCTTGCTTACTACCTGGCAGCTTTGGGGTTGTGGTTTCAGAGTGTTTCCCACTAACAGTGTGACAAATGCCAAGAACACGCCCACTGCTTCGTCAAGGCATTGCCTAAAAACCTGCCTTGACAGCGTCTTTCCTTAAAACAGATCTCTTCGGAAAGATCTAACCAAAACTGCCCTTTGCAGAACGTGGGGATGAGGGAGCAGTTTAATTCTCCATTTTGCGGTTGTATTAAGCAGTGATCATTGCGTTCATGAATAATTATTCTGGACTGGCTGTCACGCTTTAAATGCACGTGTTCCTGCATAGCAGCTGAGATCATTGCACCAGAGAAAAAGAGAATTGGTATTTCTTGTCTCAATGCTTTTTAACTTTACCCCAAGTTTTTTTTTTTTTTTTTTTTTTGGCGGTACGCGGGCCTCTCACTGTTGTGGCCTCTCCCGTTGCGGAGCACAGGCTCCGGACGCGCAGGCTCAGCGGCCATGGCTCACGGGCCCAGCCGCTCCACGGCATGTGGGATCTTCCCGGACCACGGCACGAACCCGCGTCCCCTGCATCGGCAGGCGGACTCTCAACCACTGCGCCACCAGGGAAGCCCTACCCCCAAGTTTTAATAGAATTTGCGAGTCACAGAAGAGGGTAGTATCGTAAAAGTAGTCCCAGAATGAAGGAAAGTCTGAAGGTCTGTCTCCCAGACCACCGCCTTTGTGCATCTTTTGCATATGTTCTAAGAAAATGCTCTATACGTACTTACTAGGTGCCTCCCCCGTGGAAGGAATGGGCAGATGATGAGTTGGCGAATACATAACAATGTACCTCGAAAAGGTGTTTAGAGAAATATGAGGAAGGAATCTGGGGGGCAGAAAAACGAGGTTACTTTCTGAAGTCTTTCTGATCAAGTTCATGAATGCCAGTTTTATATGTGTGCCAGTCTCTCAGAAAGACAGAGCCAAACGTCAGGTGTGGTGAGAAAATGACGTTGCTTTTCAAAACACTGAATTTGTAGGCTATGCTTTTATGCGGCCAGCAGTGGCATCCAGCCAGTGAAAGCCCTTTCTAAACAGCGTTCGCTGATTGAACCATCAAACTAAAAGCCTCGGTGGTTTTCCGTTTTCTTTCAGCAGCAGATTGCGCTTGCATTATTTTATAGCAGCTGATCAGCGCCGCCCACCTCCCCACAGGAAATCCTATATATCTGAAGCAGATATAAGCAGAGTAGCCTTGAAATAGGTGCAGAAATTCAGCCATTGAGCAGCCCGTTAGGCTTCTGTATGGAGTCCTGCACCCATCAGTTTGAGAAGTCTTCCTCCACCCTATATACCCAATCGGCTGCATTGATGGTGCTCCACAGGGCAGCCACTGCTTCCTGTTCACTCATCAGATCAGCTTGGTTATAGTGGTAAGAACACTATATTCACATAAGGAGATCTGAGATTTGCCTCTCCAAGTCATGTACCCTTGGGTGAGTTTGCAAACCTCTTTTGGTTGTGGTTTCTTAACTGTGAAGGTGGATTGGAGTAGATGATTGTGTAAGGTCACCTTCCATTTCTAAAATCTGTCCTTCCATGTGGTATATCATCAGGCACAGTGAAAATAACCTACAGTTTTAATGATATGTATTATTATTGTTCTTTTTTTTTTTTTTTTTTTTTTACTATCTGTGGCAGTAGGATAGTTTTCAACTTCTTTACCCTAAAGCTCAGTCTCAGAGGGTTACTTCTGGATCCAAATTAACTTTATATATTTTTACATTATTTTATTTGAAAATGGAATTGATATACTACTTGAAATTTTATTAACTCAATCAGCATGTCTATACTATATGTCTATGGGGCCGCACACTTATACCACAGAAGTGTATGTTTCAGAACTCCATAATCTTTCACTAGAGATGTGTGGAAAATCCGTGACAGTACAATGAAAATTAAGTCTTTTCTTTGTGTACCAACCCAATTCCAAACTCTCTAAAGCTTCCAGCAACAAGCAGATATCTCTAAATATTTTCATAGATTCCAAGTGGATCTTCAGTACTTTTACTCTGGGATACATTGGTGATATATTCTAGGTGGGTTTTGGAGAGTACAGTGCAAAAACGGGAGGGGTTTTGAGTCCTCGTTTAAAAGAACGTTTTCTCTAATCATCATCTTCAATGTGTTCTTTTGAGGTTACATCCTATTTCTATAGACTGCCTCTCTCAGTGAGGTTCACAGGTCCTCTTGCTTTTAAAGGGAATTAGAGACTTTGAATAAGATGTCTTATGAATGCTCTGTACAGTGGGAAGTATTTGATTATTTAAGGATGATTTTGCCTTACTTTGTTGAAGTGCATTTGTTTGAACTTGGTAAATCATTTTCTCTGCAAGGAATAAGTTTTTATTGAGAAACCCTTCATCAAAAACTTCTTTTTCCAGTTCAATTCCTCTGATAACAAAGACATTCATTTAAAGTCTCAGAATACTTCATTTCCAGATAGAGGCAGGATATCAGGTCAGCCTTGACTTAGGTTTGTCTTGTGGTTACATAGTTTGGTTAGATACAGAGTTTGCTCAAACTACTTTTTAAAATTTTGTAGATTTTTAACTTAAAATCAGAGTTGTTCTTTCAGTATAAGGTTTTGGTTTGCTTTTAATCTTGGGCCAGAAGACATTTATTTTAATGTTCTAGGAGGAGATGAGATTTATCTCTGATAGGAATGAATCAGAGAAAAAATTTCATCTTTTTTTCAAATCCACGATTTTTTGAAAATTCATGGATTTCTCTCTGAGTATTTTAGTGATTGGTTAACTAAATGTACAGGGACTCAGTGAAAGGAAGTTTAGCATCCTGTTGACAGGCTTTCCGCCACAGCCTCAGGTAGATCTAACATTTCCTGACCTATTCTTTTAGTTTGTGACTCTGTTCAGATCCGCAACAAGATCCTGAGAGCTGCCAGGATTGTGTGAACCTTGGAATTTCAAAGAAAAAGGTTGGTATTTTCTCAAACTATCCCTTAGGCTTACTGAAAAAAATCAGAAGAGGGAGTTTGCTTTCTAATTTAAAAAACAACAAGAACTAAAGTCTCTTCAGTAGGACTTGATCCTTGATAATCTTAAAGACTTTTATCTCTGTGCTTCACACTTGGAATATCTCTATATATGTACTCTTAGAAATTACATCTTTAGGGAGTGGCTGAATTTCTTCATGATCATTTGTCCTCTCAAAAATCTAGCTCATGTGAATTTTCAGAATGAAGCTTTCAATGTCTGTTAAAAATTTTTGTCTTCAGTGGGCCGACTGTTTTCATGTGCTCATGGAGAATGGTGTTTGACTTACTCCTTTCTTCTCCTTCTCTATAGTGTGGGAATGTCCTCCTGATTCATGGGTTATTTCCCCATGAGAAAACGGAGGCCAAAGAAATTCTCCTCATTTGAAGGTGATAAAACTTTCCCAGGCTGTGTTTAAGGGGATTCATTTATTCTCAACTCTCCTATAAATTTGCCTTTAAATATATTCAATTCTGTCTTGATCTCTGAATTTTATGTGTTTGTTTTTTAAACAAGATACATGTGATAGGAATGTCATTGCTACTGCGTTTCTTCAGGAACTTGAAACAATAGCCATCTATACGCATGCCTGCATGTGTCTTTTGCTTGTAATATCTTCCTTGCTTCTTCAGAGTTTCTAAGCTTTATCTATTTAAAAAGTAAATTTGATATCCATATAAAATATTAAGGAAAGCTCTGTTATCTACATACCCGAAACTACCAATTTCTCAAATTTGTATTCCTGATACCTCGGTTGATCTCCGCCCAATGGATGGACCACTGAAGCCCATAGCGTAGACCTTTGCATCAGGCAGGCAGGGTTTCAACTCTGTCACTTAACAGGCATGTGGGCAAGTTACTTCGTCTATTTTTAAAACTCAGGTTCCTTATCTACTTAACAGGCATGTGGGCAAGTTACTTTGTCTATTTTTAAAACTCAGGTTCCTTATCTACTTAACAGGCATGTGGGCAAGTTACTTCGTCTATTTTTGAAACTCAGGTTCCTTATCTACTCAACAGGCATGTGGGCAAGTTACTTCGTCTATTTTTAAAACTCAGGTTCCTTATCTATAAAATGGAGGATGGTAATATTATATACCCCTTAAGGAGGACTTAAATAGGACACAACGAATATAAAGTGCTTGTCGTATAATAGGCTCTAATAAATTACTGTTGGCTCTCTTCTCCCCTAAGACTTAAATGTGAACAGAAAAGAGGTGTCTTCACTCATGCGTCACCCCTATAGGGCAGACAGTTACATTTTGGAAAGCAGTGGGGTAAAATGTTAAGGGTATTGATCCTGCTTCTAGCACTTGGGAGACAGGAGTACATCTGGCCATATGGCTGTCCCTGGCCACCTACGACCCACCGCAACCTGCCTGAGCCTCAGTTCTCATCCTCAGCATTACTGTAGCAGGCCATAGCTTGCTGTGTAATCTCAGAGCTCAGAATGGGGTTGTGTGTGTGTATATGGTTGAAAAAGTCCTGAGTTCCATGCAGATAATTAAAGGTGCTGAATCACTTGCTTCACTACCCTCCCAGAGAAAAAGACAACAGCTTTAAACACATCAACTATATATTCTGTCTACTTGAGATTGAATAAGGTTGAAGATACAGTTGACCCTTGAACCACACAGGAGTTAACCCCCATGTAACTTATAGTCACCCTTTGTATCCACAGTTCCTCTGCATCTGCAGATTCCACCAACTGTGTAATACTGTAGTATTTACTATTGAAAAATATCCACGTATAAGTAGACCCACTCAGTTCAAATCCGTGCTATTCGAAGGTCAACTATATTTGCATTTGGTGGCTATCAGAAACGCTGCTTTCTAGAGTCTGACAATTCTGTTTACTTGTATGAGTTCGTTAGTAATAATCACATCAGTTGACTTGAGAATCTGTGAATGTGTGTATGGAGGGGAGGATGGGGTATTGCATAGTCATAAACAAGGTGGGCTGCTTCCATTTTTCACCTTTCTGGTTAATAATTTTTAGTTGGGAAAAGACATAAACGAAACAACCAGTACTCTGGTTTGTTTAAAATGAAAATCGAGGATCTTTGTTTTTCCCTGAAAATTTGGATTCACATATTGGTTGTTTTCAATTGTATTAATTTCCTTAACTGTTGCTGTGTTTACTAAGTTGATTTTTTATTCAAAGAAACCTCCTGCTGATGCGATATGCTTCCTCATATAACCCTTTCTGACTCAAGGAGCGTAGTCATCATGAGTCAGTGGAGCCACGGGGCTGTGGATGTTTATTTTATCATCTTTATTGGAGTATAATTGCTTTACAATGTTGTGTTAGTTTCTGGTTTATAACAAAGTGAATCAGCTATACATATACGTATATCCCCGTATCTCTTCCCTCTTGCGTCTCCCTCGTACCCGGGGCTGTGGATTAACAGATCAGTGTGCTTTTCCAGTATTCTGGTGTTTAGAAGTGGGATCCTCTTTTCATGTCGACTTAAATAATTTAATGATCACTGTGTTTGACATGGATGAGTTTAATGAGCTATAATAATTTTCTGTATCACTGGTAATACATCCTCTCATATGCCTTTCACCAGCTTTGATGGTGCCTCTCCCTTTGCCTCTGAAATGACATTTGGGATCAGTGAAACTATTTTGTGTATTTGGACTTGAGAGTGTTCTGAGGATATAGTCCCCAGATACTTTACGAACTGCAGTAAAAATGATTTGCTGTCCTTGGTTCTCTCAGCTACAAATGGCTACCTTTCATATCAGACTTTCTAGCATTTTAAAAATGTCTTGACGGTCAACTTAAAGGTTTTCCTTTTGCTACCTATTGACTTTCCAGCATTTTAAAAATGTCTTGACGGTCAACTTAAAGGTTTTCCTTTTGCTACCTACTTGACTTTCCCCCAAGAACCTACCACATCACCATTTTCTGAGCTGAGCTCTACTGCCACGTGCTGATTTTCTCTCTCTCTCTCTCTCTCTCTCTCTCTGTAGAACTAAATAAAAACCGAAGAAAGCTCTTTGAACCGCCAAATACACGCACCTCTTTCCTGGAAGGCGGAGCAAGTGGGAGGCTACCCCGTCAGTATCACTCAGACATTGCTAGTGTCAGTGGCCGCTGGTAGCGGTACCGTCCAGGCACACGCCCGCCAACTCTGTCAAGTCGGACGCAGGAGATCTGTGAACAGCCTTCACTGCACACCGTCCTCAGCACTCGGGTGTCTGGTATCAGGACCAAAGCATCTTATTCGCACCTGAACTTTCTGCCGAAGAGAGAGATGATGATGCTCTTATATCATCATACAGAATGCCACATGAGGATTACTTTTTTTTTTTTCCTAACGGCAATTGGACAGAATTTGCAATATGAGGGTAGGGCTTTATTTCTTGTTTTTATTTACCTATATAATAACATATGCACTGATTTTTTTACTTAACATGAAGGCTGAGTTGACATCTGGGATGCCAGAAAACACAGAAGTTAATTTTGTTTGTTTGTTTGCTTATTTTGTTTTGGTATTTGGGGATTTTTTTTAAAAAAATAATCAAAGTGGGATTTTCTGGTACTGCTTTAAAATAATTATTGAGGTCTTTCAGCACTTTACACTTTCTTACTTCTTGTCCTGTGGAAATTATCTCTCTTTCTCTCGTTTTTGTCACCTGATGTATTGGTACAAATCAGACTGCGTTAAATTTTTATTTGACATAGTGGTACTGGATTATTAGTTTTTGTGCAGAATAGTCTGTGACTTTGGGAAATGTAAGCGACTCCACTTGGTTATGGACCAGTTCTGTTCATGTATGTCAGCATCCTAGAAACACTTAGCAATGAACCTAGTTCACTGTAACAGGTGCGAGCAAAGAAACACCAAATGGACTTTGCAATATTAACCCTTTGCAGTCATCATATTTAGCTGCTGCCTTTATTGCTAAAATGTTTTTAATGGTTGTCTGAAGGCAAAGGGCTATTTTTAGTATACTGCCACTAAAGGACACTTATTTATATCAAACTTTTATTTTTAGATATTATAAGCATACCGTACATAACTGATTAAATTGATATCTACTAGAGATTTATGGTAGAGAATGGACGGCATTCAATAACTGGAGCCCTAGATTGTCACTTTATTTAAAAAAGATAAATAATCATCTGACAAGACAGCACTGTTGCCATGAGGAGGAGAAATACATCACTGTCCTTATGTACACATTAGCTGTGCTCCATGTGGTCACAGGACTTGCCTAAAACCGTATCTGTCTGCTTGAAGTAGACTTGGGTTTGTTGAGAATGGAAAGGCTTTATTTAAGTCTCCAGGGTGACAGTTTACAAAGACAGCAGAGTTCTGAAGGAGGAAAAATAAAAGACTATTTTGTAAGTGGCTAAACTCGTTGTTACAATCTTGATACTGTGAAAGTCCAAGAAATCAGGCAACATTGTTTCCTAGGTCTTTTCAGACATCTTATTATGGATTTATGAAGGGTTTTCAATCCATGAAGACAATCACTAAGTGCCTCTCTTTCTTCAAAGCAATATTATTTCCAAGTGTATTAATTTGTTGGAAAACTTTCCCATAGGACATGTGGTGACTTACCTGTACTGTAATGACTTATTTATGTTCAGTATTCGAGACTTTCTACATGGACATAAACCACTGTCACGTGCTCTCCACAGAAGGCATTAGATTCATACACAACAATTGGGGACTTTCATACAAATGTGGGATCAGAAATACTTGTCTGATTTTTTCCATGGTTAAGTCTTATCATTAAAGTAAGAACAAGAATCGTAGAGAAATTTTGCACACCGAAAAATTTTCACTTAAAAAAAAAAAGTATTGGTTACCGTGAAGGCATAGATAATGGGCCTGTCATAAAATTATTATCAATTATAACAGCACTAAGGAGATGAGATGCCTGTTCCCAAACAGAACTGTATGTGCTTATGGATGTAGAACTAAATCACTCCCTTCACAAGTACAGTGGAATGATCCTGCGTGTATGTCACATGTATGCAGGTCATCACATGGAGCTCCCTGCCTTATTTATATGGCTATATGAACACAGCATGCTACACACTCAGCAATAGAGTAAGAATTCCAGATCTGTTTCCTGTGCAACAACTCAGTGCTCTAAATTTTATCATTTCTTTAATAAGACCTCCTCCCCCAATAAAAAATAATCATTTGGAGTCTTTCCCCCCCAGCTCTCTACCATGCATTTGCAACAGGAGGAAGATGGAATGATTTGCAGTATTGAGTTGATATAGGTTTTATGAACAGTGCTTTGATATTATGCCAAAGGGAAAACTGTCCCAATTAAACCAGATTAAATAGTGTGGCTAAAAAAGTAAATAAAAAACACTGGAAATTACTTTTCTCACTTTCTCTTGATGCAATGAAGGGATTATGACACTACAGTATACGGTGCTGTCAGTGTTATATGGTGCACAAAATATTTGGATTATTTGAATAAATGTTTTTAATCAGTCTGTGCCTTAGTAGTGACCGGTTATCTGTAAATATAGAGCAGATACAGATTGTATTTTTGTGTGGGTTTTTGTCCTTTTAGTGATTTTTTTTTTAAATGAGAGATGGAATTAAACATTGAAAATGGGAATGTTTTTCTAAACTAATCAAGTGTTATATGAAAAATAAATTTATATAACCCCTTTGTATTGCCCTTGCTAGATGAAATGTGTCTTTGTTTCTAGCTTTTTAAAAAATATTTTCAGCAGAAGTGAAAGACATTTCTGCAGTAGAATTATATATGCACTCCCTGTCCTGTTGTCTTGCATTGACAGTCCTCATTTTCAACCTGAAGCTAAGGCACTTCATTTTAGCCAGAGAATCCAGGACCAGTAATCAATCATTGTTTCTGTGGCCACCCACACGTATATAGAAAAAGAGTAAGATTATGGAACAGGTTTTATTCTTGTTCATTCTTTTTTTTAATAAAGACTCAAGTCTATGATTGCTTTGACGACCTCATCCATAAGCAAAGGAGCTCCTTGCTAAAGTGATGCAGGGTTTCTTGACCCAGGTTCCCATTTCAGAGGCTGACCGTGCTATCACACTGCATGGTTACTGTGCCTTGCTCTGAGATTGTATCTGAACTTATTCTTACATGGAATTGGCACTATACTTTTAATCCTGAGATTTGTCTAAATCTCAAAGAAACCCTAGCCCTCTACCCATCATGCTCCCAGAGTTATCTCCACTTGAATTACCTATGCTGGTGGTTCTTAAAAATTGTTTCTAGCAAATAGTTCTTTTGATAACTGAAATATTACTTGTGAACCCAATATTATTCATCAATTCACTCATTCATTCATTATATAAATACTTAAATGAGGGCTAAGTACTAGGCCCTGTTCTAGGAACTCTAGTAAATGAAACATAAACCCTTGTTCTCCCTAAGCTTACATTCAAACTGGGGAAAGATGGAACTGATGAAGAGGGAATGAAGGATGGAATAACCTACCCTTCAACACAGGCCTCCTTGCATTTACAGCATGCCAAGGGAGCTCTTGAGTGCTGTCTAGAAATCTGGTTTTTGACAAAATGGTTTAAAGTACCCATCTCATAGAAACAGGCCTATGCTTTCAATGCAAAATATTATTCACAGCCTCCCTTTCTCCTTTTTCTAGGTTTCATAGATTTAATCACATTCTTGAAAGGAGTGTGTAAGCCAAAAGGGTTATGACACAGCTTTGTATGATGACCCATCACTTCCTAGATTTGACTCCCAGTGACTCTGCAGTATTCAGAAATGAGATTTACCTTGAAAGAACATGAGGTTGCTACCCCTGAGGATACTCCAAGAATGCAATCATAGAGAATGATGTCACCAAGATGGTGACAGGTCATTCCTGACTTCACTTCCCCTAACTAAAAGAAAAACCAGCAACTGTTCATGGATAAGACACCACTAAGGAGGGGCTTGCAACAACCAGCCCTCGGATCTTGGCAGTGTGAGTTCCTACCTGCAGTGCCCAAGTAGTAGTCCCAAGCAGCGGCTTTGCTTATCGGCAGAACCAAGACGGTAGCACAGTCTGACCAGGGAACTTAGAGGAGTGCAGGTCTGCCTGATTCAAGTGCTCAAATGAGGAGTTTTTCAGGCCCTGGAGCCTGGTCTGCCCACACCCAGGCAAGGGAGCTGAGCCATAGCCTCACCCTCTGTGGATTGTGAGTCCCCACCCCATCTGACAGGAAGGGCTGGCAGAACACCTGGAAGCTGCTGCATACCCAGTAATGCGCAAGCTGAGAGGCAGGCAGGCAGAGCTGACCTCCAGGGCAAAGCAAGTGGCCCTCTTTGGCCAGGGAACTTGGGGCATGGATTGGCTTCAGTCACCACCACAAACAAAGAGACTTATCGTGGTCTTGGAGTTGCTTTTCCCACTGCACTGGGGAAGGGAAATGAATTCATAATTGCATTCATAGCTCCTTCAGGCTTCCTGATCGGGGAGCCTAACCAGAGCACACTGCGTAGCCGCTCCAGTAGCTCTGCTTCCAGTGTCACTTAAAACCCATGAGCACAATCCATGGCTTTTCCCATCTGCAGAGCAAAACTGGTGGCCTTGCCTGACCAAGATACTCATTTTACACTCTTGCCTGATTTCAGGTCCCCAAACAACAAGCTGTGCAGCCCCTGGGTCCTGTCCTGCAGTCCTGCAAGGCAAGCTAATACATAGCCCTACCTACTGCTGAGTAAAGAAGCCAGTCATGACCACTTAACAAGCATCACCATAGAATCCAAGCAAATGTGGAGCACATCCTATAGCCTCCCTTGGGCAGGGAACCAAGCAGCAGCCTATCCAGCTATTCTCAGCTAGGGGCACATACCTCACCCTGACCTTAGAGCTCAAACAGTTGTCTTGCCCTAAAATAGACCCTTAGCAGCTCCCCACCTGCCCAAGGATGTTACCAGCAGACACGCCTGGAAACCCAACTGAGCTGGTGAAAAATTTTCTCTGCCAAGGTGAACCAGCAAAGTCTGGAGGAGGAGACCATTTATTCAAATATACCAGTGTAAGAAATCAAGGACCATAAAACATCATGTAAATATGACACTATGCAAGGAAATTAATAGGGCACTAATAAAGGATCCTAAAAAAATGGAGCACTATTAAATGTCAGGCAAAGAATTCAGAATAATCCTCTTAAAGAAGTTACTGAACTACAAGAAAACAGGCAACTCAGTGGAATTAAGAAAGTAACACATGAACCAAATAAATTTAACAAAGAAATAGAAACGAATAACAAAAGCAAAACAACAAACAAAACCAAAACCAAACAAAAAAACTCAAAATGGAAATCCTAGGGCTGAAAAACAGAATAAATGAATTGATAGTTCAATAGAGAGCTTCAAAAGCCCACTTGACCATGCAGACAAAGAATCAGCAACCTGGAAGATAGGACCTTATCTAGTCACAGGAGCAAAAAGAATGAGAGAGAGGCAGGATGGCAGAGTAGGAAGATTCTGAGCTCAACTCCTCCCATGGACACACCCAAACTGTGACCACGTATACAACAACTTTCTCTGAGAGCAACCTGAAGGCTTGCAGAACATCTCTTGTACAATTAAGGATATAAAGGAAAAACCCATCGAGGCAGGTAGGAGGGGCACAGATGCAATCTAGTCAGGACCAACACCCCAATGGGTGACCCACAAGCAGAAGGGGATATCACAAACTTGGAAGTCCTCCCTAAGAAATGAGGGGTTCAAACCCCAAATAGAGCACCTTAGCCCTAGGGACCAGAACTGGGAATATGAGCCCCCTTAACTAATTCTGAAAACCAGTGGGGCTTGCAACCAGGAGAGCCAGAGGACAAGAAGAAACCAAAACTTGCTCTTAAAGGCGTTACTTGCTCTGAGTCCCAGCATAGAGGCAACAGATTGAAAAGCACCTGGCACTCTAGCCAGCCTGCTAAGATAGCGTGCCCCTCAGCCTGTTCTGAGCTCCAGCTCCAGTCCCTCCTACCCACCAAGGCAGTAGCCCTTGGTGCACCACAGGAGAAGTCCTGGTCCGTGCTGGGCTCCAGTGTTCCCCACACCCATCTAGGTGGTGGCTCCCAGTGTAACCTGGGAGAAGCCCTGGCTTGCACCAGGCTCTGGCCCCAGCCGCCCCCGCCCCCTGACCCACCCACCAAGGTGGCTGCCCTGGCATGCCCTGGGAGGAGCCCTGGCCCATGACCACTTCAGCTCCAGTCCTCCTGCCAAAGCCACAAGACACATGCAGTCTGCATAAGGGTGCTCCTACACAAGGACATGCTTTCAAGACTGGTAGAGTAACTGTTTCATCTAATTCATAAACACAGAAAGTCAAACAAAATGAGAAGACAGAGGATGTGTTACAAATGAAAGAACATGATAGAACTCCACAATCCCCCCTAATGAATCAGAGATAAGTGATTTACCTGATAAAGAGTTTGAATCAGTGGTCATAAAAATGCTTACTGATCTTGGGAGAAAAATGGAGAATACGGCAATAACTTCAAAAAATTAGAAAATATAGAAAAGAGCCAGTCAGAGCTGAAGAATATAATCAGTGAAATAAAAATACACTACAGGGAATCAACAGCAGATTAGATAAGACAGAAGAATGCACAGGTGATTTGGAAGAAAGAATAGTGGAAATCAGCCAATCACAATGGCAAAAAGAAAAAAGAATTTTTAAAAACGAGAATAGGAGTCCTCGGAGCCAGCCTGGAGGGCGTGGGACGCCGCACAGCCAGCTTGGCTGTGCCGTCCGGGTGGAGGCGTGCATGGCCCTGGTCCCCCGGCCGGCCCGCCTGGGACTGAGGCGCGGCCCGGTGGCTCCCCGCCCGGCTCCTCGCTCCTCACGCAGCCCCTCCGTACAACCCCTGGCATGAGGCGGCTGAGCTGAGGCGTTGGGAAATTGCAAAGCTCATCTACAGCCAGACTGACAGCATATTTTTTTTAAGGAATCAAGAATCAACACTGGGCTATTTCCTAAGATTAAACCATGAAAGCCCACTTGGAGGCTGCATGGCCATCTGCACACTTGAACCTGAAAAATGGACTTTTTCAGTTGGAGAGATCTCCTTCAGCTAAATCATCAGAAGTGGTGAGAAGAAAAGATCCCTACCCGACCAACCTCCTCCAGACAAATTAAATCAGTCTAGCAAGGAATGGAGCTGTACAAGGGTGGCCAGAACACCATCTTCTGCTTGCACCATCACTGAGCCGTCCCTCTAGGACTGCCACCTACATGCTGGTTGCACCCAGTGCAAGGCATCCAGCTGCGTCAGGGAATGGGAGCTGAAGTCCTGCTCCACTCACCAAGCTGAGTTTATTGGTGCATGGCCGTGTCTGCCCTGATGATGTGGCTCCTTTCTCTAATTTGCACCAATACACCCTGTATGGGCTAGTGGCATGTCTGATCACCCCACTCCCATATCCCAGTCCTACCCGGGATTCTATTCCTTACCTTGGGTGGAGTCAAGATTTTCATGAACAAATTAGCTTTCTTGCAAAAGATGAAATATTTGACCCCAATTGAAATTAATTTCATAGGTAAAGCTCAAAATATTATCATAGATGTGAATTATGTATGTATTTATATATGCATATGTAAGCAGTCATGTAGATTTACATGTCTGTGTATCAGAAGTTAGCAAAACTTAAATTTGGTAAATGTTTAAAATAAAACTATTTTGGGTATTCAAAAAATAAAAATAAAAACGAGAATAGTTTAAGGGACCTATGGGACAGCACCAAACATACTAACAGTAGCATTATAGAGGTTCCAGAAGGAGAGAAAGAAAGGGGCAGAAGATGTATTTGATGAAATAGTGGCTGAAAACTTCACTAACCTGGGGAAGGGAATAGATATCTAGATCCAGGAAGCACAGAGATTTCCAAACAACATGAACCCAAAGAGAGCCACACCAAGGCATATCATAATTAAAATGGCAAAAGTTAAAGAGAATTTTAAAGGCAGTAAGAGAAAAATAAGGACTTACATACTTACAGTCCCATAAAGCTATCAGCTGATTTTTCGGCAGATCCTTTGCAGGCCAGAAGGGAGTGGCATAATGTATTTAAAGTGCTCAAAGGAGAAAACCTACAACCAAGGATACTCTACTCAGCAAAGTTATCATTCAGAATTAATGGAGAAATAAGAAAAAAAGAAAAACTTTTTTCCCAGAAAGTAAAAACTGAGAGTTCATTGCCACTAGACCAGGCTTACAAAAATGTTAAAGGATCTTCTTTACGTGAAAAGAAAAGGCATAACTAGAAATAAGAAAATATATGAAAGAAAAAAAATCTCACTGGTAAAGGCAAACATATAGTAAAGGCAGTGGATCAACCACTTACAAATCTAGTTGGAAGGTAAAAGAAAAAAGTTGTAAAATCTACCATAACTACAATAAACAGTTAAGGAATACACAAAATAAAATGTAAAATATGATGTCAAAAGCATATTTGCAGGGGTGTAAAAAAATGTAGAGCTTATAGAGTGTGTTCAAACTTATACAACAGCTTAAAATAAACATATATGTCTATATATATGGACCGCGTGGTAATCACAAACCAAAAACCTATAACAGATACACAAAAAACAAAGAGAAAGGAACTCAAACATAGCACTAAAGAAAACCATCAAACCACAAGGGAAGAGACTAAAAGAAGAAAAGGACAGAGAAGAACAACTAGAAAATAAGTAACAAAATGGCAATACGTATATACCTATCAATAATCACTTTAAATATAAATGAACTAAATGCCCCAATCAAAAGATACAGAGTGGGTAAATGGATGAAAAAAAACAAGACCAATCTATATGCTGCCTATAAGAGACTCACTTCAGAGCTAAAGACACACAGACAGAAAGTGAAGAAATAGAAAAAGATATTCTATGCAAATGGAAATGAAATCTGTGGTAGTAATACTCATATCAGACAAAATAGACTTTAAAACAAAGACTATGACAAGAGACAAATAATAAAGGGGTCAACCCAATAAGAAAATATAACACTGGTTAACATATATGCACATAATATAAGAGCATTTAAGTATATAAAGCCAATATTAGCAGACATAAAGGGAAAAATTGATAGTAGTACAATAGTAGCAGACGACTTCAACACTCCACTTACATCAATGGATAGATCATCTGGAAAGAAAATCAATAAGGAAACAGTGGCTTTTAATGACACATTAGATCAGATGGACTTTCTATATATTTATTTATTATATTTATATATTTAGAGAGAGAGAGAACATTACATCCAAAAACAGCAGAATGCACCTTCTTTTCAAATGCACATGGAGCATTCTCCAGAACAGATCACAGGCTAGGCCACAAAACAAGTCTCAAAAATTTAAGACTGAAATCATATCAAGCATCTTTTCTGCCCACAGCGGTATGAAACTTACAATTAATTATAGGAAGAAAACTGGAAAAAACACAAACATAGTGAGACGAAATAACATGCAACTAATAAACAAATGGGTCAACAAAAAAAATCAGAGGAAATAAAAACATACCTTGACATGAATGAAAATAGAAACATGAATTTCCAAAATCTAAGCAGCTCTAAGAGGGAAGTTCATAGTGATACAGGCCAATCTCAGAAAAACAAGAAAAATATCAAATAAATTACCTAATTTTACATCTAAAGGAATTAGAAAAAAAAGAACAAACAAAGCCCAAAGTTAGTAGAAGGAAGGAAATAATAAATACCAGGGCAGAAATAAATATAGACTAAAATACAATAGAAAAGATCAATGAAACTAAGAACTGGTTTTTAAAAGATAAACAAAATACACAAACCTTTACCCAGACTCATCAAGAAGAGAGAAGTCCCAAATAAATAAAATTAGAAATGAAAGAGGAGAAGTTACAACTTATATCACAGAAATACAATCATAAGAGAATACTACAAACAATTATATGCCAACAGAGTGGACAACCTAGGACAAATGGATAAATTCCTAGAAACATAAAATACTCCAAGACTGAATCAGGAAGAAATAGAAAATCTGAACAGACCAATCACTAGTAATGAAATTGAACTAGTAGTCATTCCCCCACCCCCCGCCCCAAATAAAAGTCTAGGACCAGATGGCTTCACAGGGGAACTCTACCAAACACTTAAAGAAGAACTAATATTTATCCTTTTCAAACTATCCACAATGTTGAAGAGGAGGGAACATGGCCAAACTCATTTCACAAGGCCAGCATTACCTGATACCCAAACAGAAAAAGACACTATCAGAAAAGAAAACTACTGACTAATATCTCTGATCAATATAGATGCAAAAATGCTCAGTAACATACAAGCAAACCAAATTTAGCAGCACATTAAAACTATCACTCACCATGGTCAAGTGGAATTTATCCCTGGATGCAAGGATTATTCAAAATATGTAAACTGATCAATGTGATATATCACATGAATAAAATGAAAGGGAAAAAAACTATATGATCATCTCAATAGATGCAGAAAAAGCATTTGACAAACTCAACATCTTTTCATTATAAAAAGTCTTAACAAATTAGGTATGAAAGAAACATACCTGAACATAATAAAGCCCACATGTGATAAGTCCACAGCTAATATCATACTCAGTGGAGAAAGAATAAAAGCTTTTTCTCTAAGATCAGAAAGAAGACAAGGGTGCCCACCCTCACCACTCCTATTCAACATAATATGGGAAATCCTAGCCAGAACATCAGGCAAGAAAAAGAAATAAAAGTCATCAAAGTTGTTAAATGCAGTAAAATTGTCTGTCTCTGCAGATGACATGATTTTATATGTAGAAAATCCTGAAGACCCTACCAAAAAACTGTTATGCCTAATCAATGAATTCAGTAAAGCTGCAAGATGCTATTTTTATAGGTTAATTTTGTATTTCTATATATTAATAACAAATTGTCTGAAAAAGAAATAAAGAAGTTGATCTCATTTACAATAGCAATCAAAAACAGTAAAATACTTAGGAATAAACTTAAAGTAGGAGGTCAAAGATCTCTACTCTGAGAATTAGAAGATACTGATGAAAGAAATTGAAGATGGATAGGTACACTACGTTCATGGATTAGAAGAACTCATATTATTCAAATGTTCATAACTACTGCCAACCATCTATAGATTCAGTGTAACCCCTATCAAGATTCCAATGGCATTCCAATTCCATTTTACAGAAGTAGGAAAAACAATCCTAAATTTTACATAGGACTACAAAGACTCCAAATAGCCAAAGCAATCCTGAGAAAGAAGAACAAAACAGGAGGCATCACTCTTCTTGATTTCAAGCTATACTCTAAAGCTATAGTAATCAAAACAATATGGTTTTGGATAAAAACAGAGGAATCAATGGAACAGAACTGATAGCTCATAAATAAACCAAAATATATATGGCCAACCAACATTTGAAAATGGAGCCAACGATACTCAATGGAGAAAAGGTTGTCTCTTTAATAGATGATCCTCAGAAAATTGGACATTCACATGTAAAAGAATTTAACTAGACCCCTGTCTTACACCACTCACAAAAATTAACTCAGAATGGATTAGGACTTAAATGTAAGAACTGAAACTAAAACCATAAAACTCCCAGAAAAAAATCCAGGATAAAAACTCCTTGACACGCATCTTGGCAATGATTTTTTGCTATGATTCCTAGAGTCCAAGCAATAAAGGCAAAAATTAAAAAGTGGGACTACATGAAACTAAAATGCTTCTGCAGAGCAAAAGAAACAATCAACAAAGTGAAAAGATCACCTAGGAATGAGAAAAGGTATTTGTAATCCATATATCTGATAAGAAGTTAATATCTAAAATATATAAAGAACTCATACAACTCAACAGCGAAAAAAAAAAAAAACACCAAATAATTCAATTAAAATAGGGTAAAAGACCTGAACAGACATTTTTCCAAAGAAGATACAGGAATGGCCAACACATACAGGAAAGGACACTTAACATCACTAGTCGTTAGGGAAATGACAATCAAAACCACAATGAGGGGGGCTTCCCTGGTGGCGCAGTGGTTGAGGGTCCGCCTGCCAATGCAGGGGACACGGGTTCGTGCCTCGGTCCAGGAAGATCCCACATGCCATGGAGTGGCTGGGTCCGTGAACCATGGCCACTGAGCCTGTGCGTCTGGAGCCTGTGCTCCGCAATGGGAGAGGCCACAACACTGAGAGGCCCGCGTACCACAAACAAAACAAAACAAAACACAATGAGATATCACCTCATGACTGTTAGAATGGCCATAATGAAAAAGACAAGAGAAAACAAATGTGGCAAGAATGTGGAGAAAAGGGAATCCTTGAACATTCTGGGTAGGACTGTAAACTAGTATGGCCACTGTGGAAAACAGTATAGAGGATTCTCAAAGTATTACAAATAAAACTACCATATGATCCAACAATTCCACTTCTGGAAATATATCTGAAAGAAACAAAGATGCTAACTTGAAAAGGTACCTGCACCGCCATGTTCATAGCAGCAATATTATTTACAATAGCCAGGGCATGAAAGCAACCTAGGGGTCCATCAATGGATGAATGGATTAAGAAGTTGTAGTAAATATATACAATGGAATATTATTCAGCCATAAAAATGAGAAAATCCTGTCATGTCATTTGCATGTCATGTCATTTGCAACAACATGGATTGATCTTGCTAAGTGAAATAAGTCAAATGAAGAACAACAAATGCAGTATGATCTCACATGTAGAATCCAATTAAAAAAAAAACTCAGAAAAAGAGATTGATTGTCAGAGGCAGTGGGTAGGGGAGAGGAATTTGGAGGAAGGTGGTTAAAAGATACAAACTTTCAGTTATAAGATAAATAAGTACTAGCAATATAATGCACAACATGATGACTTTAGTTAACACTGCTGTATGATAGGAAAGCTGTTAGCAGAGTAAATCCCAAGTTCTCTTCACAAGGAAATAAATTTTTTTTTCTTTTTCTTTCTATTGTATCTATATAAAGATGATGGCTGCTACACAAACTTACTGCAGTAATCGTTTCACAATATATGAAAGTTAAACCATTATGCTGTACATCTTAAACTTATTCAGTGATATGTCAATTACATATCAATAAAACCGGAAAAATACAGTAACATTTAGAAGTTAATTCCAAAAGTAAACCTCCCAATTGTTTTGTGTGTCTCTTAACTGCTTATTGTGGATATAGATGATTTTAGTACTTTGGTCTTTTAACCTTCCTACTAGCTTTTTGCATGGATAATTTCCTCCTTTACTGTATGTTTGCCTTTACCAATGAGCTTTTCATTTGGAATTTTCTTGTTTCTAGTTGTGGCAGTAATGAGGGGAGGAGAGTAAAATGCAGGGATTTTAAAATGCATTTGAAAATAAGAGATCAGCAACTTAAAACAATAATGTATATATGTAGATTTCTATATAAAAACCTCATGGTAACCACAAACCAAAAATCTATCATAGATATACACAGACAAAAAGAAAACGGAATCCAAACTTAACACTAAAAATAGTCATTAAATCACAAGAGAACAAAAGAAGAAGAAAGGGAAAAAAGATCTATAAAACAGTTTCCAAACAAGTAACAAAATAAGAACATACATAGCAATAATTACCTTAACAGTAAATGGACTAAATGCGCTAATCAAAAGACACAGAATGGCTGAATGGATTAAAAAATAAGACCTGTATATATGCTGCCTACAAGAGACTCACTTCAGAGAGAAACACACAAAGTGAAAGTGAGGGGATGGCAAAAGGTATTTCATGCAAGTGGAAATCAAAAGAAAGTTGGAGGGCTTCCCTGGTGGCGCAGTGGTTGACAGTCTGCTTGCCGATGCAGGGGACACAGGTTTGTGCCCCGGTCCAGGAAGATCCCACATGCCACGGAGCAGCTGGGCCTGTGAGCCATGGCCGCTGGGCCTGCACGTCCGGAGGCTGTGCTCCGCAACAGGAGAGGCCACAATGGTGAGAGGCCCATGTACCGCAAAAAAAAAAAAAAAAAAAAAAAGTTGGAGTGAAAATACTTATATTAGACAAAATAGACTTCAAAATAAAGATTATTACAAGAAACAAAGAAGGACACTACATAATGATTAAGTGATCAGTCCAAGAAGAAAATATAACAATTGTAAATATATTTACACCCAACATAGGAGCATCTAAATATATAAGGGAATATTAACAGACATAAAAGGAGAAGTTGACAGTAACACAATAATAGTAGGAGACTTTAACACCCCACTTACATCAATGAAGAGATCACCCAGACAGAAAATTAATAAGGAAACACTGGCCTTAAATAACACATTAGACCAGATGGACGTAATTGATATTTATAGAGCTTTCCATCCAAAAGCAGCAGAATGAACTTTCTTTTCAAGTGCACATGGAACATTATCCAAGACAGATCACACGCTAGGCAAGCCTCAGTAAATTTAAGAAAATTGAAATCATATCAAGCATCTTTTTCAACCACAACCCTATGAGACTAGAATCAACTACAAAAAAAACCCCAAAAAACAAACTGCATAAAAAAACAAGAGGAGGCTAAACAATATGTTACTGAACAACCAATGGATCACTGAAGAAACCAAAGAGGAAACTAGAAAAATACCTAGAGAAAAATTAAAATGAAAACGCAAAAATCCAAAACCTATGGGACACAGCAAAAGTAGTTCTAAGAGGAAAGTATCAATAGTATCAATATATAACGATAAAAGCGTACCTCAGGAAATAAGAAAAATCTCAAATAAACAACCAAAACTTATACCTAAAGCAACCAGAGAAAGAAGAACAAACAAAACCCAAAGTTAGTAGAAAGAAAGAAATCATAAAGATCAGAGCATAAACAAATAAATTAGAGACTAAGAAAATAATAGAAAAGATAAATGAAATTAAAAGCTGGCTCTCTGAAAAGATAAAATTGATAAAGCTTTAACCAGATTCATCAAGAAAAAGAGGGAGGGCTTCCCTGGTGGCGCAGTGGTTGAGAGTCCGCCTGCCAATGCAGGGGACACGGGTTCATGCCCTGGTCCGGGAAGATCCCACATGCTGCGAAGCGGCTGGGCCCATGAGCCATGGCCGCTGAGCCTGTGCGTCCGGAGCCTGTGCTCCGCAATGGGAGAGGCCACAACAGTGAGAGGCCCGCGTACCGCAGAAAGAAAAACAAAAACAAAAAGAAAAAGAGGGAGAGGGCCCAAATCAATAAAATCAGAAGTGAAAAAGAAGTTACAACTTACACAATGAAATACAAAAGATCATAGGAGACTACTATGAACAACTATATGCCAATAAAATGGACAACCTATTTGGAGGAGAAATGGACAAATTGTTAGAAATGTACAATCTCCCAAGACTGAGCCAGAAGACACAGAAAATATGAACAGACCAATTACCAGTAATGAAATTGCATCAGTAATTTAAAAACACCCAACAAACAAAATTCTAGGACTGGATGCCTCACAGGTGAATTCTACCAAACATTTAGAGAAGAGTTAACACCCATCCTTCTCAAACTATTCCAAAAATTGCCAAGGAAGGAACACTTCTGGACTCATTCTATGAGGCCAGCATCACCCTGATACCAAAACTCGACAAAGATATCACAAAAAAGAAAATTACAGGCCAATATCACTGATGAACATAGATGCAAAAATCCTCAACACAATATTAGCAAACCAAATCCAACAATACATTAAAAGGATCATACACCATGTTCAACTAGGATTTATATCTCAGGGATGCAAGGATTTTTCAATATCTGCAAATCAATCAATGTGATATACCACACCAATAAATTGAAGAATAAAAATCAAATGACCACCTAAGAGATTTAGAAAAAGCTTTTGACAAAATTCAACATACATTTATGATAAAAACTCTCCAGAAATTGTGCAACATAATAAAGGCCATATATGACAAACCCACAGCTAACATTATACTCAATGATGAAAAGCTGAAAAAATTTCCTCTAAGATTAGGAACAAGACAAGGATGTCCACTCTCCCCACTTTTATTCAACACAGCATTGGGAGTCCTAGCCACAGCAATCAGACAAGAAAAAAATAAAATGAATCTAAATTGGGAAGGAAGAAGTAACTGTTACTGTTTGCAGATGATGATACTATACATAGAAAGTCATAAAGACCCCATCAGAAAACTACTAGAGCTCATCAATAAATTCAGTAAAGTTGCAAGATACAAATTTAATATACAGAAATCTGTTGCATTTTTATATGCTAACAATGATCTATCAGAAAGAGAAATTAAGAAAACAATCCTATTTGCCATTGCATCATAAAGAATAAGACACCTAGGAATAAACCTACCAAAGGAGATATATGACCTGTACTCAAAAAACTGTAAAACACTGAAGAAAGAAATTTGAAGACAACCCAGATGGAAAGATATACTGTGTTCTCGAATTGAAAGAATTAATATTTTTAAAAATTTTTTTTTGATGTGGACCATTTTTAAAGTCTTTATTGAGTTTTTTATAATATTGCTTCGGTTTTATGTTTTGGTTTTTTTGGCCATGTGGCATGTGGGATCTTAGTTCCCCAACCAGGGATCGAACCCGCACCCCCGGCACTGGAAGGCGAAGTCTCAACCACTGGACCACCAGGGAAGTCCCAAAGAATTAATATTGTTAAAATGACCATACTACCCAAGGCAATCTATAGATTCTATGCAATCCCTATCAAATTACCAATCTTACAGAACTAGAACAAATAATTTAAAAATCTGTATGGAAACACAAAAGATCCTGAATAGCCAAAACAATCTTGAGAAAGAAAAATAGAGCTGGAGGAATCAGGCTGACTTTGAACTATATTACAAAGCTACAGTAACCAAAACAGTATGGTACTGGGACAAAAACAGAAACATAGATCAATGAAACAGAATAGAAAGCCCAGAAATAAACCCATGCACTTGTGGTCAATTAACCTACAACAAAGGAGGCAAGAATACACAATGGAGAAAAGATAGTCTCTTCAATAAGTGGTGCTGGGAAAACTGGACAACTACATGTAAAAAAATGAAGTTAGAAATTCTCTAACACCATATAGAAAAATAAACTCAAAATTGATTAAAGACCTAAATGTAAGACTGGAAACCATAAAACTCCTAGAGGAAAACATAGGCAGAACACTGTTTGACATTAATCACAGCAATGTTTTTTTTGGATCTATCTCCTAAAACAAAAGAAATAAAAGCAAAAATGAACATACAGGACCTAAGCACAGCAAAGAAAACCGTCAATAAAATGAAAAGACAACCTACTGAATGGGAGAAAAACATTTGCAAATGATATGACCAGTAAGGGGTTAAAAATCCAGAATATATAAACAGATCATACAACTCAACATTAAAAAAACAAACAACCTGACTAAAAAATGGGCAGAAGACCTGAAGAGACATTTTTCCAAAGAGGATATGCAGATGTCAACAGGCACATGAAAAGATGCTCAATATCGCTAATCATCAGGGAAATGGAAATCAAAACTGCAATGAGATATCACCTCGCACCTGTCAGAATGGCTAACATCAAATAACAAATGTTGGCGAAGATGTGGAGAAAAGGGAGCCCTGGTGCACTGTTGGTGGGAATGTACATTGGTGCAGCCACTGTGGAAAACAGTATGGAGGTTTCTTCAAAAACTAAAAATAGGGGCTTCCCTGGTGGCGCAGTGGTTGAGAGTCTGCCTGCCGATGCAGGGGACACGGATTCGTGCCCCGGTCTGGGAAGATCCCACATGTCACGGAGCAGCTGGGCCCGTGAGCCATGGCCGCTGGGCCTGCACATCCGGAGCCTGTGCTCAGCAACGGGAGAGGCCACAACAGTGAGAGGCCCGCATACAGGAGAAAAAAAAAAAAAAACCCTAAAAATAGAACTACCAAATGATCCAGAAATTCCATTCCTGGGTATATATCCCCAAACTCCAAAAACACTAATTCAAAAAGATACATGAACCCCAGTGTTCATAGCAGCATTATTTACAATTGTCAAGATATGGAAGCAACCTAAGTGTATCAACAGATGAATGGATAAAGAAGATGTGGTACATATACACAATAGAATACCCCTCAGCCATAAAAAAGAATGATATTTTGCCATTTGCAACAACATGGATGGACTTGGAAGGTATTATGCTAAGTGAAATAAGTCAGAGAAAGACAAATACTGTATGACATCACTTATATGTGGAATCTAAAAACACAGCGAACTAGTGAATATAACAAAAAAGAAGCAGACCCACAGATATTGAAAGCAAACTAGTGGTTACCAGTGGCGAGATGGAAGGGGAAGAGGGGCAATATAGGAGTAGGGGATTAAGAAGTACAAACTATTACGTATAAAATAAGCTACAAGGATATACTGTACAACACAGGGAATGTAGTCAATATCTTATAATAAGAAAAAAATAGACCTCCCAAAAGACACTGCACAATGGAATAAACGGAGTCTCCTTGGATGACTGTTTCCAAGGAACTTTCACTCTCTTGGCTATGTAAAACTTGTTATACATTATTAAATTGGCTTAGGATTTGTCCTGTCTTGAGTACTTATTAAATATATTCGATTATGTTAACGTGCATTTAAGCTAATTTTGATAATACACTGAAGTTTTTTCAATGTTATAGAATTCCAGTCATTGCCAGAGGCCATGAGCCTGTTTTTTCTCTTATAATTCTGCTCCAGGTAAGTCACTTCCTTTCCTCACCTCAAACAGCCATTCAGATAAATTTCAGGTAGTTTGGCTGAGTGGTGAAGAGGTTGGACTTCGTAGTTTGACAAACATGCCTTTAGATCCTGTCTTTAGATCTCAGGAGAATCCCTCTTTGCCTCAGAGTCCTCACCTGTAAAATGGAAATAATACCTACCTTCTAGAATGGTTGAAAGGGTAAAGAGAGGCCCTGTGTCAATCATCCCACATAATATGTGACACATAGTGAGCAGTGAATCAATAGCAGCTACTATTATTACTAACTGGGTGTTCCTTTCACTGCATGGGTGTTTCTTTGCCCATCAGGGATCTTCACTGTGTTCAACTGCCTTCTGCATCAGGAGGAGACTCCCATTTCCTGTGCCAGAGCATTAGTCATGAGAACTATAAACTCCAGGGACCTGCCTCCAAGACTGATTAAGATCGGAGTCAGAACACTTTTCTGAAGGTGAAGGTCGAGGGCCTTACACTTTGTACAGAAATCTGTACTGTATTTGATTGCTCTTTATTTTGATTCTTTTAAATCTGACTTACCAGAACATCGATAACAGAATTCTTCAAATGTGTGGAGAGGATTAGTAGCTAATTCTAATAGTCATATACTTTGGGCCCAACTGTCATGTTCCCAGAGAGTTCTCATTACTTCTTGATGGCATTTCTCCCCCCTAAAGTCAATGCTACTCCCTGGTTTTGCCCAATTTTTCCCACTCTCATTCCTTTGGGCCCACACCACCCCAGGGTTTAATACCAGTTTCCTTTGTGTGTGTATAATGAGCTTTTCTTCTCTTTTGGAAGGAGTCATTTGCCTGGATTTGTGCTAAGTTTAGTTGTTTTCCACTTTAGAAAGTGAACTTAGATAATATTTGACCATTTCTACAGACGTGGCCAGGACACTTCAAAAACACTTCATCAAGGGATTTCACATTTTTGTTGCTTTTTAAAATACTTTGACTCATTCTGCAAGGAGACAAGTGGAGCTTGAAGTTTCCTTTCTCAAGGGTTAGGCCGTGAATGTGTTTTGGAACAGATTTTGGGAACTGGATTCTGAATCTGACTGTGGAGGCAGAATTTCAGTGTGGGAACCAGAATCTTTAGGAAAAAATTACAGTAACTGAAATGTTTCAACTTCACAATAGACTGTTTGGATGGGCTACAAGAGGAAAAAAAAGAGTAGCTCAATAATTTGGTGTGTGTGGCCCCTTCTTTTTTCAAGGCCAGAGGAAACAAATGACTCTGAACTCACTGTGTTCACTGGTTCTTAATCCCTTACAGAGAGGTTGTGGGAATTGGACGTTAAAAGACTTTAGCAAAACATCTAGAAAACAATTTATGTTCAAACAAAATTTTCACTGAAGCACTACTGACTCTTTGTCCAAATGGCTGATGCAATTTGATATAAAGTCACTGTGAATAAAGTTCTCCAGCTTTTTAAGTTTGGTGATGTGGGTGGGTGACACTTCCTTTATTTTTCCCCCTCTTTGCCAGAATCTTTAACTGACACTAATAACAACCAAATGAAGTTGCTCTACTTAAATTCTTCCTATGGGCTGAAAGAGTCTCCACAGTGAAAATCAGGCTACCTTCTGTTTCACAAATCTGAATTAAATTCCTAAATGAGGGGGGGTAAGTCCATCCTATTACATTTTTTCTGTATTTAAAATCTTTTAAGAACACGTAAAACTATGTTAAAATTTTCCATAAAACATGTTGGGACAGGGTGGCTTTAAGGAAAGTTACAGCTTTTACTTGTCATAAAATAAATTTTAAATCAGGCACTCCACTATAATGATGTCTTTAAAGAAATGACTTGTTAAAAATATCAGAGAACACAGAACTGAGTTAGAAACTGAGTATTGCAGGAATGATAAAGGTAATACATATTTCCCTTGTATTTTTAAAAGCCTAGTATATACAAACTTTTTGGAATATCCATGTATTAGGAAGTGGAAATATGAAAAATGGATCCCTTACTTTCGGTCACACTACTTTCAAGGCGATGATAAGCTAATGATAAGACAGAGAAGCTAGTTAGAAAGTTAAAGAAATAATTTAAAAGCAAATCTTAGGTGCATAACTTTATGTCCTCTTCGTATAGTATTTCTCTATGAAGTATTCTGTATTTCTCCCAGTTTGTTAGAAACAATTAAATCTAGGTGATCCAAACGTGGCCGTTATTCCAGTGCTTCCCAAACCATATGTGATTAAAACGCCAGTTTTTAAAAATTCATTTGAAAAAATGAATTCATTTAACTAATACAGTTGTAAAATATAGTGAAAACAATATGGCAGTATAAAGTTATAATAATCATTTCTAATTGCTTACTCTCACTTCCTGTACTTATTGTAGACCAGGAATAAACAGTTCTCAAATGCACACCTCTCCACAGACCACTCTTAGAGGAGGGCTCAATTATAAGCTTTTTGTACTAGAAAGCTTTAAAATGTATTAAAAAAAAGATACACATGGAATTACTGAGTGTCGTCCACATGTTTTAGCGGCTGCAACAGCCTAGAAAGAACCTGGATGTGCTTTCAAGCATCTTTGAGATGCAGTAAGTTGAATAAATCTCCTGGAGAAACAGCAAATGTGCCTCCCATGTACTCAGTGCCAACGTGATTTGCTTTTGATTTCTGTCCTTTTGCCAGCCCTGTGGCTACTACTGCTGCTTCCCATGTGTTTAGTGTATCAAATTCTCCCTCTGCTGGTTTCTCCATCTCACGCTGTCCCATTTATTTATGCTTTCCCACAATTGAGGGGAAATAGCATTTTCAGTCACTTGGAGGAGAGTTTATTTTGTGTGGCAGTACCTCTAGGATCTGGCACGCTCTAGAAGTGAAAAATATTTCCTTTGATGTTTTCAAGATGGTGGCTTGTAGGGTTCCAAGGCAGAGGCTGGCAGGGCACACGTGTAATATTACAGCATTTTGGAAGGAGGCCCATTTTCATTTTCACCCTTGCAAGGCTAATCCAGGCCACTTTGTTCGGAGCCATTCTTTAGTAGCAGACGTTAGAACTTTACCGCTTTAGGATGCTCTTGGGAATTGATTTCAACGTTCTGCTAAAGCAGAGGAATCATCCCAATACCCACAGCAGGCAGTGACACAGATACACTTTCAGCAGCAAAAAGGGAAACCAAATCCCAAACAGTGGCCACTCCAGCCTACGGCCTAGAGAAACGAGTTGACAGCTATGTGAAGAGGATGTCCAAACCAATGTGCCTGCTGGAACCGAACGGAGCGACCATGTGGAATGACGGTAACAAACCAACTACAAGCCCCCTGGGGATTATGAGGACCAATTGCTCACACAGAAGGGAAAGGAACCAAATAAAACACTAAAAAGGGAAAGAGGGAAATTGGGGGAACATGCTACAGTAAGGCCTACATGCCACAGCACAAGAGAATGAAATCCCTGGGTTTGTCTGTGGACCCTGGATGTGTTCTGCTTCCAGACCCTCCAGCCATGCAGCAGAAACTGCTTCAGTCAAAAAAGGAGCTCCTGAAATGACAAGGCTCCGGGAAGAGGCTTCCTTTCCAAGGGCTGCCCAGGCCTTCCAGGATGTCCCCCAGTTAGCTGGGGGAGAGAGAGGGAACAGACAAGAGCACCACTGTCTTCATGATGGGAGGAATGGGGAAGACGCCACGGCAAGTTTGAAGTTATGTGATGATCAGAGCTTGGACACAAAGTCTTCCTTTGTAAATAGATATATCTGCATCCTGCAGCCACACGTAGACAGTCTTGCTGGGTTGTGTGGGCCTGTGTGTATACAGTGCCCGTGCCAGCTTGGAGGGTCCTGTAGGGTGATACTTTCACTCCTGGCTCTCAGACCCAGGTCCGTCTATGAGTTACAAAGATGAATTTCTACTTTGTGCTTGGTTTTGTGACTTGTGATGCTTAAGCCTATGTACTTCTTTTTAATGTTTACTAAATTGAAACCAATAGTTTTATAGAAATACAGATTTCTCAGCTCCACTCTAATGACTGAAAAATTTCTGGGGAAAATTTCAGGGAATCTGTATTTTTCTACATTTCCCAGATGGTTCTGTCACATCAGGGCTGGAAGCCCAGTCTTTGTAACCGATGGACCAGATCATTGTTAAATAATCATTTCCAATTTAACACTTTTCTATTCTAAATTGATGTCTAACACCATCTTTTGAATAATATTGAAAGATTTTGAGTAGGGGATGAATTGCAATTTGCTTTTGTTTGGCAAATCCATTCTTCAAAGTGTAAATAACAAGGGGCAACTAAGAGCTCTAAATGGGGCAATCCTGAGGAAAATGCACTTTTAACTCCCTCAAACTTTAAAAAAATTTACTATGTACACATCAGTTGCAAGATAATCCAGTAATCCGTCACAGATTTCCTAAAGATTTGTATAAGGCAGTGGTTTGAAGAACAGATTAGTGGGTTGGACACTGTTCTTGGAAGGAATAAAATTACATTATTAGAATTTTGCCCTTCCCCCAGTTCGTGAAGTCCCCATTCTACCACTTTAAAACTGAAGGTCATGTTATTAAAGTTCTTTTTGTAAGCTAAATCTAACCTCTCATGTCCTAAAGTTCATCATTAGAAGTAATGATTTGCCATATTCTGTCACTGCCATATTCCTTCTTTTCTTTTGTACACCAACCATTTTCTTCCTGTGAAGGGGAGATGTTAGTTGTGACCTATAGCAGAAAATGGCATCTGGGTGCTGAAAACGCTGAGAAGGCAGCTCCCATTGTGGATCTGGGAGCCCACACTCCCCTGGGGCTTAAAACATTTCTCTTCCTGGACTGTCATGGTACCTGAAGTCCACCATTAAATCTGCCTCTTTGGGCTAAGACAGGTATGTTCCCTAACAAACAAAAGTAAGATGCGGAGACTGGAAATATGTTTCATTGTGCCTCCTTTTATCCTTCCTACCTTGCTGGATCCCTTGATTCTGGGCACAGTCAGCTTCATGGACATGCTTAGATGGGTCTTGCACTTGGTTTAATGCTCTGCTATTGCCATTTTGAAATTCTTAATAAATTTTGAATAAGAGACTCCTCATTTTCATTTTGCACTGGGCCCACAAATTATGCAGCTGTCCCTGCCTCTAAGGTTGATCCAGCTCCCTATGAATGCTCAGAAACATTTGGCCAGTCCAACTTCCTTTCCATTTTTGTGGCTGTCACATTAAACTGTGCAGCAAGATGAATGAGGAGAGGTGACCTGATTTGGGGGATTAGACATAGGTCTTCTCACTGGAACAGTGATGGGGAGAATGCTTCCTTTGGCCCACTTCCCCTTCTTGGCAAGACACATAGAGCTCCCTCTGAGCCATACTTGGCCCACAGACTGGGCTCCATTCAATAAACAGCCAATTTGGCATATAATTTTATCATTATTGTTTTTGTGGAGAGTTTTAGGGAAGCCAAAATCATAAAAGAATCCTTTCTCCCTTGCCTCCTGCTTAGGCTGGGCCATGTGTGTGTGTGAAGTTAATGATTGACTTCAGGGCCATGTGGTCTGGCCAGTGACTGCCACTAAATTCTTGTTCAGTCTGCCTAGTGCCTTTGCAAAGGAGCCTGCGGGTCTACCCTTCTTCCTCCTTGGGTCATCTGCTTTTTTGTGATCTTTAAGCTAAAACTCACTTCTTTTTCTTCTAACCAGCTTCATACTCTCAGCGAATATCAAATGGGTCCTCAAGAATAAAATTCAAGGTGGGAGTATGGGGTGCAGCGGGGTGGGGGGGGAAGAGATGTTAGACTAGGACAGAGCAGGTGAGAGGAGAAGGAAAACTGTTTTCTCTTGCCTAGGGCATTGGCAGGAAGGAGGTAGTGTTTAATCAAATGAAGGTTCAAACCCTCACCCGGAATTGCTTTCTGAACCCTTTAAGTAGCCCACTTTATCTTTATGTTCTAAGATATCCTGGATTTGGCATGACATGTGTCAGGGAGTAGAAAGGTCAGATGAAATAGTCAACATGACAAGAAGTCATGGCACTGAGAGGAATAGTACCTGGCTAAATTCTGAAACTTGTGGCGATCAGAAGTGATTCAAAGGAGAAAAGGGTGATGTAAGTGTTTTGGTATTTACCAAGTGCTGAGGATTTCCTGCAGAGGGGAGTCAGTCTCTTCCAGACAGCTTTGCACTCACCAGGATCCGAAAATGGGTTGGCTGGCTTTCAACTATTTATTGAGCTCTTGCCATGTACCATGCATGCACTGTGGTAAGTACTTAACATAGATTACCTCATTTACACCTCACAATAACCTTAAGAAGGTATTAGTCAGCACTCCTTAGGTTGCAAGTGACAGAAACTCATCTCAAATGTATTTAAAGCAAAAAAGGGAATGCATTGATACATACAACTGGAAAGACCAGAGGATGCTTCAGGCATGGCTAGATCCCTGTACTCAATTTTCTTAGGAATCTGGTTTTCTCCAACTCTCAGGTTTGCCTTTCTTTCTGTGGGCTTTATTCATTAGTTCTCCTCTAGATGGCTATTAGCACCTCCAAGCTTATAGCCTATGGAAAGATGTCTTTCACATTATTCTAGCAAAAGTCCTGAAGCAGACTCTTACTGGCTTACATTGGATCACATGATGATCTCTGACCCAGTCTTTGACTTTAATTAGCCAGGCTTAGATTACATGCCCACCCATGAAGCCTACGGGTGGGTGCATCCCAAAGAGCCACATGGATTGAATTGGGGAGGATTAGCTCCCCAAAAAAGAGAGGCTATTGTTGGAAGAAGTAGCAGGGAAAACAGAAAACTTCCATTATAGGGAGGCACTATTGTTATTCCCTCTTGCAGATGGTAATAACCGATGCAGAGTCATGTTACCTAATTTGCTAGGGGTCAGGGATTAAACATAGGCTCTTCTCCAGTCGGGTGAGCTGCAAAAGATCTGGGGCAACATGGGCTGATTTGGCTGATCATAAGTTGCCTATTTGTTTTTAGAGGGGAACTGTGGTCAGAAGACTGACTTGAAAAGAACATCTTTCTGTCTTTGGGAGCAGACAGGATGGTGGGATTCTGTGCAGCCTGCCCTCTCCAGGCAATGCTGAGAAGTGCTGTGAGAGCATCTTGTACAAGAGAGGATCACAGCTGAGCGTGCATAGCTTAGATGTGGCAGCACCTCCTCGAGACTGTGTGTTGAAAACACTTGACCTGGGGGAGTCACATGGGGAATAAATGTGGAAATGTGCTTCCTGACACTTCAGCCCTCTTGAGAGATTTGCAGGCTCTGATTTCTCTAATCGTCACAGAACCTAAAGAAGCTTTGACATGGAAAATAGTGTAAAGGCTGTGGCTCCCACATGCCTCATTCTCAACCAATCAAGAAGAAATTGCAATTATAACAGGAATGGGGAAAAGGACATGGAATGAGCCAGGTCTCCCCATCCCACTTACACTCCCACCCTCCATTCCCAACCGTCCTTCGGGGTGGGGGAACATGTCTGATGTATCTTTGAATTCCTCCAGTGGTGCTTTTGGGAAAGTGTTTGATCACAAATATTCTGCTGTGCTCTTCCTAGAGATCTGATGGAATTGAGCTTTGCTACTGACTAAATATTGACCATTGGATTTAGCTTACTTATCAGCTTGTCATTACTTTGGGGCAAGTTATTTGGCTTCTCTGACATTCAAGCTCCTTGTCTGTAAAATGTAGTTAACAAATATCTACTGCCCAGGGTTATCCTGAAGATTAAGTAAAAGAATTGGGGTTAACCTAGTACCTTTCAATTAGCATTGCTCAGTAAGTGTTCATTTCTTCCTCCCTCCTGTCCCAGTAACCTTTCCAGGGCAACACTTCAAAAACTGTTGGAAAAACAATAACTAAAGCTATCTGCATAGAATGACATGCTTCATAATCTGACATGTGCAGGGTTCCTTGCCTCTCCTGAAGTGAATTTTTCACATAAGGTAGTTGTTGGTGCTCTCCAGCCAGACTCACCAGGAGCACACCTGGAGCTGACAACTGGGTTTATTCTCCCTTACAGAGAGGGAGAAAGTACCTATGGGGAACTGTGAGGGCACCTCAGTAAAAGGCCTTCTTGGGCTTCCCTGGTGGCGCAGTGGTTGAGAGTCCGCCTGCTGATGCAGGGGACACGGGTTCGTGCCCCGGTCTGGGAGGATCCCACATGCCGCGGAGCGGCTGGGCCCGTGAGCCATGGCCGCTGAGCCTGCACGTCCGGAGCCTGTGCTCCGCAACGGGAGAGGCCACAACAGTGAGAGGCCCGCGTACCGCAAAAAAAAAAAAAAAAGGCCTTCTTAGGATTTGGGCTGGTGTTAGGTGATTTGGGGGAAGAGTTTAAAGGAAGAGAGGTTTTGCCTTGGGTTGGATGCTGTCAGGAAGCAGGGGTGATTCTGATTGAGTTTCTTAATCCATTTGGTCTAGAAGGATGCAGGATAGGATAAAGCTGTGATATGTAAAAATGCAACAAGCAGTGACTCACATTAGCTAGGAGAGTGGGATGTTTGGAATCCTGAGGCTTGGACAGTGTTCCTGTTTTGTCTGTGTTCAGACATGGTGATGGAATGGTCCTGTTTTGTCTTGATCCATCACGGTCACCGAGTGGCCTTGTCTAATGTCGGTGCTGTGCAAAACTGTTTATTGCACAGGAGGATACCGAGCTCTGGCTGTGAGTTCCAGGCAGCTGTCCCACATATTAGGGGGCTGCCTTTCTCTTTCTCATGACTTTTCATTTTTTTTTTCTAGTTAAACAATTTATTTCACTAATTTACTTATAGCATTGACTATTTAGTACTTGCCAGGGATTGTTCTGAGAGCTTCCCAGATATCGACACATTTAATCCCACAATACTCTGAAGAGATTAGTCCTTTTTTTAGCCCCATTTTACAGATGAGGAAACTGAGGATCAGAGAGTTGAAATAACTTGCCCAACAAATTTCCCACAGCTCGTGGATGACAGAGCTGGGATTCAATCCCAGGCAACCTGGCTCATGGGTCAGGGCTCCTAAGAGTGACCAGTGAAGGCAAGTTGTGTTTATCCTGGAAGGCAGTCATCAGGGTCCTTTCAGCAACCCCTCGCCCTGCACTACCCCATAAACTTTACCTGCCTGCCCTTCGGGATGGCTCCTGCAGTACACAGAGGAGGGAAGAGACTTTGAGGGGGCACTTCTCTAGTGCCCTGATATCTGGGAATTACTCTTGAGAACCAGTCCTGGAACAGCTTGGGAGAGAGAGGCCAGAGAGGGACAGAAAGAATATTAACCTCAAAAAGTTCTTATGGTCCAACTATGGTTTTTTGTAAAAGTTATTTTTTGAATTTCACTCTTCTTCAGCCCTTCTCATCCCATCATTGACCCAGGATTCTGTACGTTTATTTATTCAAAATTCCTTACTTAGTACCTACTGTGTGCACACAGTGTGTGTGTGTGTGTGTGTGTGTGTGTGTGTGTGAGTGTGAGTAACCCAGACATTGCCAGGCCTCCTGTGGGCAGTCGACAGTCTCCCTTCTCTGCTGCACCTGCGTGGAAGAATCTGCACCCTGACACCTGTTTATACCAAAGCAAGATACAGGTCACTCTCTCAGGTTAGTTGTTGGCGAGAGAGAGAGAGTGAATCTTGAGGGCAGGTCAAGTATTACAGCCTCCCACCAGCCAGGACTCTGCCTGTGTTGCCAACCCCTGAACAAATGGGATAAGACGTCCCCTTCCCGGAGAGCGCTGCAACAATTCCAGGTGTTGCTCAACCAGAGTGACAGAGCGGCAGATGAACTGATTAGGCTGGGGATGGCTGAATACTGTTTTGACACTGAGGCCAGAGAGAGTGGAAAGAGGCAGACCCGTCTTTGCATGGTCAATTTATGGACAGCGTGGCATTTGCTTGAGATTTCTCTTGGCAGTGCATGCTCCAAAGGAATTATAATCAAGATGCCTCCTAAAGCTATAATCTAAGACTATTAACAAGCTCTGCTGTTTGTAGTGTTTCTCTAGAAGGAAAAATGCAAAGACCCAAAAGGAAGTGGGAAACACATGTGGAAATGGAAAAGATGAGCTCAAAGCTGGTAGAGACTTGGGATTCTGCTTCCCAGTGGTCAAACATCAGTGAACAAAAACTACTAGGAGGGAGTTCTTCTTTATAACCCAGTTAAATCTCTCCTGTTATAACTAATTCACCTACTCTTTGCATGCTTAGTTCTTTTGCATAGGAGAGAAGCAAAGTTATCTGTGGGAAAAGCTGTAGAATAAATACTTCATCCCTGACAGGCTCTGCACTCAGGTTTCCCTTGGTCTTCTAGAGCCTCCAGCTTCCCCTCCTACATCTACTTTTATAGATTCCCCAACATGTGTCTGTCCCGTTCCTCAACAAATTAGTTTTGCTTTCAAATCAAATAAGGTCACCTGGGGAAGAGAGGGGAAAAAATGCTGCTTAGGTGTGAATGGCAAGAATTTCTTTTAATTTTCAAAGTGGCTGCTGGTAACTTGTCCAGAAATAATGACTTAATCTAAAGGAATGAAGAACCAATGGTGGCATATTAGGCATCGGCCATTGTGCTTTCTAGAAAAGATTTTCAGTATGGTTTTCATAAAACTTTGAATGGTACCAGGGAACCAGGTACTTGCTTCATCCCCATAAGAGGCCTTCTCTGTGGAGGATTGATGATCACCATGAAGCTAAATAATGGATGTGTGAAGCACTTATCACAGTTTCTGCCACATGGTTAGTGGTTAATGAAAGGCAGCCGTCGTCATTATGACCTATTAAATTGCTCTTTACATACTTCGGTTACTGCTGATATAGGTAGGGGGGTCTCAAGCAACTAAGCCTGCAACTTGAGTCATGACCCTATAGAGTAAGAGATTCAGGATAGGTGTCACGTGTGGGAGGGCCATGTGCCCCCTCATCCACTCCAGGGTACCCTGTCCTCACAGGACAACTGGGTGTATGTTTGGGCCTTGCTGTGCTTTTTGTAATCCACCATGTGATCCAAATCACTTTTTATTAGTATATGACCCTGGTAACTTAGGCTTTGACAGTCTGAGCTAAGATACTGTGTGAGTGCCATCCAGGACAGAAATGAACAGAGCCTCACAAACTCACACTGGACACACATCATAGATGCCTCGAACCAGACACTTTTATAGAGATCTATGTGGATTTGAGGCAAGTCAGGGCCCAATTCTGACATAACTATCAGGGAGATGAGGTTTTCGCTGGATCGCTTTGGGGGAAGTGAAGCCCTCCTTGCAGTGTCCTGAGGTCACTCCAGAGCACCATTTGGAAGATGGGGTTGGGACAGTTAATATTTTAAAGAATTTAGAGGGAGGGATTATAATAGCAGGATCTTAATAATTATCCTATTATTATTATACTCTTTTTTGCAATGTAATATAATAGAAAAAGACAAGAAGAATAAATAGGAAAATATCATGAACGGCGCCTTTTTGGAGGAAGCTAAGGTATTTAGGAAGATAGGTGCGCACTACTGAGAAGGTAGTGTTGATCAGACTGGTAATCCTGAGTTGGAAGGAGAAATGTACCAGGGTTAGTAAGAAGAAAAGAACGAGTGAAGCCTGTGGATTCAGAGTAATGTGTACAGATGACAAAAGACCTTGTGGAGAAACAAAGTAAGGAGAGGGATCTGCAGAACGTTTGAGCTGTGCAACCACAAACTAAGGTAAGCCGAGGACACCGTGAAGGTTAATGGAATAGATGTGCTTCTGCCATAAGGGTAGGACACGGGTGACAAGTGGGGCCCCTCCGCGTTAGCAACGTGACCGTGAGAAAATCGCCTACACGGAAATGAAGTAAACATCTAATGCCAGAGATGGGAATTCTAGGATTTAAGAGCCATTTATCGGCAGATAGAAAAAAATTATGTTGAGGGAAATAATATGAGTTCTGTAAACAGAGTTAAATGGATGTGTGATCATAGGGTTCCTGGGTACATCTCACAGCCTGTTTTTTTTTTTTACCACTTTCATAGAAGTCAGGGAAGGTATTAAGAGTACTATGCAGTTGTGTATCCATTTTGCTTCCCAGTTATACTTAACAGCATTGCTGCCTGAAGGAACCCTGGGATGAGGAAGTGATAGACACGTACTCTCTGGGTTGCAGTGAAAGACGAATGGGAAGTACGGACGCTGATGCTTAGATTTCCCTGCTTTTATTATCAGGAGGATGGTTTGGCTCCCTCAGAAAGGAAAGTGAGAACAGAAGAGGAAGGCCTCAGGGAATAGTATCTAAATGGGAAATGAAGTGCTTCTTTTTATTAACAGCTGAGTACATGCTTAATATTAACTCCAATTCCCCTTCCCAGAGAGGATTCTCTGATAAAGCTGAGTTTGGGAACACGGTTGAACCAAGAGGTAAAGTGAGGTATGTATTCCTTCCCCCCTTGACACTGGATGGCTGGGTTGATGGAGCACAGTCTGAGTTCATTCCTAGGGGCCGAGCCCTGGGTACACATCACAGAAAGTGGGAAGAGGAAGTGAAAAGAGGGCCCACTGGGCAAGGACCAGAAATGACAAGAGGCAAGCCGAAGTCTGGATTCCATCTGTAAAGCTCGGCACTAGCCCACTAGAAATAACAGATCCAGTGAGTGATAAAAGACTCTGCAATTAGATGTCTAACTTTTCCTTTTGTTGGGAGGAGCTACAGGGAGGAGTATATGGGAAAGAACATCCAATAACACTTTTTCCCCAGATGTCAGCTGACCTAGAAATATACAGTGATGGACAGGAAAGTTATCCCCACCTCAACACTCCCCAGTTCCTCAGATCACAGTTCAAGTCCTTTATCACAGTTTTTAAGACACTCCACACTTTGTTTCTAGTCTTATCTCCCAAGACTCATGACACACACTTCTGTTCAGCCTAATTAAACAGCTGGACATTCCTTGAGCACATTCTCCATGTCTATGAGTCCATGACCATGTTCCCTCAGCCTGAAGTGCCCTCCCTGACACTCACTGGTTGGAGAAATCTTATCTGTCTCTGAGGGCCCAATTCAAAAGGCAGCTGCACCATGCAGATTTCTTGATTACCTGGGTAGAAGCATCTCACTCCTCCTTTGAATTCCTGTCACTCTGTGTACCTCTCTCACATGGTTGATCAAATCCTGCCTTGTATTACAATTTGAGGATAGATGCTAGCTTTCATTCTTCTTTCTATTTCCTCATTGGTGCCTAGGATGGTGCCTAAGACAATGAGTGGAAGAGTAAATGTCCAGCAAATATTTGCCAACATGAACTGAGTTCAAGGGTACTTGTTGGAAAATAAGGAGAGGCTACAGAGAAGCAGAAATGACCAGCATTTCTCTTGTGCTGCTGTTCAGTAAATATCATTTCATACCCAGTTATAGTGGAGGAGATCCTGGAGGTGACTGAACTAAGGCAGGAAGTAGAAGGATGCAAGACATATGAGGTACAATTATTTTTTTCCAAATGCAGAATCTGTTGTTCTTGAAATGGACAAAAAGCATATGCTCTGCTGCGGCTCTGTGTCATTTCACAGCATGGCCCATCTGTATAATTGCTCTGTGAATATCTGATATTTGGTCTGACGTGTGTCAAAGACCAAATGATCAAACTGATAAGAATTAGTGAGAATAGCCTCAAACTGGAAAGGGGATATAGAACAAAAATGAAACATCAATAGAGAAACTGGGGTAGTAGCTGGCAGGTGAAGATCATTCTGGAGTGTACTGGGAGTCAGATCTGCTAAATAATAGACTTAGCAGTGAGGACTTTCACTGGCCCGAGAAGGGGTTCGTACTAGAAACCAGGAAGTCTAAGCTCTTTTCACAGCTCTAATCTCCTCTAGCAATTAACTTCGATTGGCCTCAAGTTTTCCATCTATGAAACAGATAGATGGAAATGATATGCCACAAAGCATCTATCTCCCAGACAATATGGAACACACCCTCACTTTTAATTCTATTAGAACAACAGCTCAACCAGGACAAGTACAATTTGTATCAATCCATTACAAAATTATTTCATAAGTAGCTCTTGTGTGCCACGCTGTGCAACATATTCTGGGAATGGAAAAACGAACAAGACAGACGCATTTTGAGACCAAATAGCATTTGATAGGATTCTAGCCAAGTCCACTTTAGGTGTGTGACATTGGGCACCCTGCTCACCATCACTAAACCTGTTTCCTCATATGTAGAAATAAGCTGATGATAAAATTCAACTTAAAGGACTGTTGTAAGGATGTGCAAAGCTCTCAGCAGAATGTCTGGCACATAGGAGGTCACTAACAAATGGGAGCAGCGATGATGATAATTGTGTGACTACATCTGAGTGACAGAGAAACAGGTATTTGGAGGGAGGCATATAGATCAATCTGAATCAGTCACATGATAGCTTTAAAAACTCAGATAAACCATGGTACATTCAGACAATGTAATATTAATCAGGGCTGAAAAGTGACTTCACCAAGATGGTAACATAGGTCACCCCTGATTTCACTCCCTCGCACAGAAGAAAAACTGAAAACTATTCATTGACAACACACCACTGAGAGAATCCTAGAACATGGGGATGAGGCTGAAGCACACCCTGCACCACAGAGACCAAGACAGACTGCACAGAAAGGGAAGAAGTGGCTACATGCTGACCATACTGCCCCCACCCGCCCCCAGGCCAGTGCAGCACCATGTGGAGAGGTCTCCCCTGAGTCTACCATTCCTCCAGTGGGAAGAGAGAATCTGGGAGGGACACTCACCCAGCCTCCCCAGTGTTGTGGGTTGCTTGGTGGGAGCCACTACTCTCTGGTCTTGCCCCAAGGGGACTGCAGGGCTCAACCACTGGGAATCTGACTGTGAGGGAGAAGAGGGGAGGGGCTTGCAATAACCAGCACTCAAGTCTTGGCCGACCAAGTTCCTTCCTGTAAAGTCCCAAAACAGCAGCTTTGCTCATCTGAAGAATCAAGTCAGGGGTACACTTCGACCAGGGAACTCAGTGGGGTGCAGGTTTGCCTGATTTAGGCCCTCAAACAAGGAATTTTGCTGGCCCTAGAGACTGGTTTTCCCACATCCAGGCAAGAGAGCTGAGTCACAGCCCCACCTGATGCTGCGGGCATGACTCCTGGCCCCAAGAGACCAGAAGGGCTGGAGAGACCTGTGTAACTTAGCAACACTTCAGCTGAAAGGTGACTGGGCAGAGCTGATGTCCCCAGAGCAAAGCCAGTATCAGGTGTAGAGGGTTCCCCTTCCACACCCGGGCAGGGGAATTAATCCATAGCCTCACCCGAGGTAGAGGGTAGCTCCTGGTGCCTCCTGACTGGAAAGCCAGTTCAGAAAAATTGTGAGTTTCCTGGAGTGGACCCTCCTTGTCCCATCCAGGCAGGGAAATGAGTCATGGTCTCATCTGCTGTGGGGCCTGGCTTCTGGCCCCATCTGACCAGAAGTGCCACAGAGAACACCTGGAAGTTGGTAACCCAGCAATGCTCAAGCCAAGAGATGGGCAGGCAGAGCTGATAGTCTGCAAAGCCAAGCCAGTGGCCCTACTCAACCAGGGAACTTGGGGCATGGGTCAGCTTGAGTTAAGACCACAAACAAAAAGCCCTTAGAGCTGCTTCTACTGCTATGCCTAGGCAGGGAAACTAATTCACAGCCCCACTTACTGCTGAAAACAGCTCTCCGACTGCCCAATCAGGGAACTTAACCAGAGCACATAGGAGGTTGCATAGCCCATCCAACAGTCCCGCTTACAGTGGCACTTGTACAGAGAGCACTGTATCTAGTTTCCCCATCTGCAGAGCAAGAACCAGTGGCCTCACCTGTCAGGAAATTCAGTGCACACACTTGCCTGATTCCAGTCTCCAAACAACAAGCTGTACAGGCCCTGTGTCTTGTCCTCTTGCCCTGCCAGGGAAGGGAATCTAATTCATAGCCCCACCTACCAGTGAGTATAGTACCTAGTCATGACCATCTAAGTAAGCATTACCAGAGAAATCAGGCAACTGCAGAGCCCATCCTACAGCCTCACTTGGGCAGGGAACCAAGGTAGAGTTTTATCCAGCTGTTCTCAGTCAGTGGCACACCCCTCATACCAAACTCAGAGCTCAAATAATTGCCTTAACCAAAATTACATCCTAATAGCAGGCCCCAACTGCCCAAGGAAATTGCTAGCAGACACACCCAGAACCCAATCTGAGCTGACTGGTCAAAAACTGTCTCTGTCAAAGTGAACCTGTAAAGTCTGGAAGAGGAGCATATATAGATACCAATGTAAGGAATCAAGGATCATAAAAAATTAGATAAATATGATACTACCAAAGGAAACTAATAAGGCTCCAGTAAATGACCCTCAAAAAATGGAGATCTATGAACTATCAGACAAGAAATTCAGAATAATCCTCTTAAAGAAGTTTAGTTAACTACAAGAACACATGGACAAGTAAAAATTAAAAAAACAATGAATAAACAAAACGAGAAGTTCAACAAAGAAAGAGAAACCATAATAAAACAAAAACAAATATCCAAGAGTTGAAAAATAGAATAACTGAACTTAAGAATTCAGTGGAGGAGGAGGAGCTTCAAGATGGCAGAAGAGTAAGAGGCGGAGATCACCTTCCTCCCCACAGATGCATCAAAAATACATCTACACGTGGAACAACTCCTACAGAACACATACTGAACGCTAGCAGAAGACCTCAGACCTCCCAAAAGGCAAGAAAGTCCCCACGTACCTGGGTAGGGCAAAAGAAAAAAGAAAAAACAGAGACAAAAGAACAGGGACGGGACCTGCGCCAGTGGGAGGGAGCCGTGAAGGAGGAAAGGTTTCCACACACTAGGAAGCCCCTTCGTGGGTGGAGACTGTGGGTGGTGGAAGGGGGAAGTTTTGGAGCCGCGGAGGAGAGCACAGTAACAGGGGTGCGGGGGGCAAAGCGGAGAGATTCCCACACAGAGGATCGGTGCTGACCAGCACTCACCAGCCCGAGAGGCTTGTCTGCTCCCCCGCCGGGGCGGGAGGGGCTGGGAGCTGAGGCTCGGGCTTCGATCTGAGTGCAGGGAGAGGACTGGGGTTGGCAGCGTGAACACAGCCTGAAAGGGGTTAGTGCACCACGGCTGGCTGGGAGGGAGTCCGGGGAAAAGTCTGGACCTACTGAAGAGACAAGAGACTTTTTCTTCCCCCTTCTTTTCCTGGTGCGTGAGGAGAGGGGATTAAGAGCGCTGCTTAAAGGAGCTCCAGAGACGGGTGCGAGCCGTGGCTAACAGCGCGGACCCCAGAGACTGGCATGAGACGCTAAGGCTGCCGCCGCTGCCACCAAGAAGCCTGTGTGCGAGCACAGGTCACTATCTACAGCTCCCTTCCGGGGAGCCTGTGCAGCCCGCCACTGCCAGGGTCCCGTTATCCAGGGACAACTTCCCCGGAAGAACGCACGGCGCACCTCAGGCTGGTTCAATGTCACGCTGGCCTCTGCCGCCGCAGGCTCGCCCCGCATCCGCACCCCTCCCTCCCCCTGGCCTGAGTGAGCCAGAGACCCCGATTCAGCGGCTCCTTTAACCCCGTCCTGTCTGAGCAGAGAACAGACGCCCTCCAGCAACCTGCATGCAGAGGTGGGGCCAAATCCAAAGCTGAACCCCGGGAGCTGTGCGAACAAAGAAGAGAAAGGGAAATTTCTCCCAGCAGCCTCCGGAGCAGCGGATTAAATCCCCACAATAAACTTGATGTACCCTGCATCTGTGGAATACCTGAACAGACAACAAATCATCCCAAATTGAGGAGGTGGATTTTGGGAGCAAAGATATATTATTTTTTCCCCTTTTTCTCTTTTTGTGAGTGTGTACGTGTATGCTTCTGTGTGTGATTTTGTCTGTATAGCTTTGCTTTTATCATTTGTCCTAGGGTTCTCTCTGTCCAGTTATGTTTATTTTTATTTTTTAGTATTGTTTTTAGTGCTTGTTATCATTGGTGGATTAGTTTTTTGGTATGGTTGCTCTCTTCTTTCTTTCTTTCTTTTTTTAAATTACTTTAAAATTTTTAAATAATTATTTTAATCAATTTATTTTATTTTATCTTTTTCTTTCTTTCTTTCTTTCTTTTTTTCTCCCTTTTATTCTGAGCAATGCGGATGACAGGCTCTTGGTGCTCAGCCAGGCGTCAGGGCTGTGCCTCTGTGGTGGGAGAGCCAACTTCAGGACACTGGTCCACAAGAGACCTCCCAGATCCACAAAATATCAAATGGCGAAAATCTCCCAGAGATCTCCATCTCAACGCCAAAACCCAGCTCCACTCAATGACCAGCAACCTACAGTGCTGGACACCCTATGCCACACAACTAGCAAGACAGGAACACAACTAAAAAGCAAAAAAACACTGATGAACAACACAATAAATGAAATTAAGAATTCTCTAGAAGGGATCAATAGCAGAATAACTGAGGCAGAAGAATGGATAAGTGACCAGGAAGATAAAATAGTGGAAATAACTACTGCAGAGCAAAATAAAGAAAAAAGAATGAAAAGAATTGAAGACAGTCTCAGAGACCTCTGGGACAATATTAAATGCACCAACATTCAAATTATAGGGGTCCCAGAAGGAGAAGAGAGAAATAAAGGGACTGAGAATATATTTGAAGAGATTATAGTTGAAAACTTCCCTAATACGGGAAAGGAAAGAGTTAATCAAGTCCAGGAAGCACAGAGAGTCCCATACAGGATAAATCCAAGGAGAAACAGGCCAAGACACATATTGATCAAACTATCAAAAATTAAATACAAAGAAAAAATATTAAAAGCAGCTAGGGAAAAACAACAAATAACACATAAGGGAATCCCCATAAGGTTAACAGCTGATATTTCAGCAGAAACTCTGCAAGCCAGAAGGGAGTGGCAGGACATATATAAAGTGATGAAGGAGAAGAAACTACAACCAAGATTACCCTACCCAGCAAGGATCTTATTCAGATTTGATGGAGAAATTAAAACCTTTACAGACAAGCAAAAGCTAAGAGAATTCAGCACCACCAAGCCAGCTTTACAACAATGCAAAAGGAACTTCTCAAGGCAGGAAACACAAGAGAAGGAAAAGACCTACAATAATAAACCCAAAACAATTAATAAAACGGTAAAAGAAACATGCATATCGATAATTACCTTAAATGTAAATGGAGTAAATGCTCCAACCAAAAGACATAGACTGGCTGAATGGATACAAAAACAAGACCCGTATATATGCTGTCTACAAGAGACCCACTTCAGACCTAGGGACACATACAGACTGAAAGTGAGGGGATGGAAAAAGATATTCCATGCAAATGGAAATCAAAAGAAAGCTGGAGTAGCAATTGTCATATTAGACAAAATAGACTTTAAAAAAAAGACTATTATAAGAGACAAGGAAGGACACTACATAATAAAGGGATCAATCCAAGAAGAAGATATAACAATTGTAAATATTTATGCACCCAACATAGGAGCACCTCAATACATAAGGCAAATACTAACAGCCAAAAAGGGGAAATCAACAGTAACAAAATCATAGTAGGGGATTTTAACACCCCACTTTCACCAATGGACAGATCATCCAAAATGAAAATAAATAAGGAAACACAAGCTTTAAATGATACATTAAACAACATGGACTTTACTGATATTTATAGGACATTCCATACAACAATAACAGAATACACATTCTTCTCAAGTGCTCATGGAACATTCTCCAGGACAGATCATATCTTGGGTCACAAATCAAGCCTTGGTAAATGTAAGAAAATTGAAATCGTATCAGGTATCTTTTCTGACCACAACGTTATGAGACTAGATATCAATTACAGGAAAAAAATCTGTAAGAAATACAAACACATGGAGGCTAAACATCACACTGCTTAATAACTAAGAGATCACTGAAGAAATCAAAGAGGAAAGCAAAAAATACCTAGAAACAAATGACAATGGAGATATGACGACCCAAAACCTATGGGATGCAGCAAAAGCAGTTCTAAGAGGGAAGTTTATAGCAATACAATCCTACCTTAAGAAACAGGAAGCATCTCGAATAAACAACCTAACTTTGCACCTAAAGCAATTAGAGAGAGAAGAACAAAAAAACCCCAAAGTTAGCAGAAGGAAAGAAATAATAAAGATCAGATCAGAAGTAAAAGAAAAAGAAATGAAGGAAACAATAGCAAAGATCAATAAAACTAAAAGCTGGTTCTTTGAGAAGATAAACAAAATTGATAAACCATTAGCCAGACTCAAAGGGAGAAGACTCAAATCAATAGAATTAGAAATGAAAAAGGAGAAGTAACAACTGACACTGCAGAAATACAAAAGATCTTGAGAGATTACTACAAGCAACTCTATGACAATAAAATGGAAAACCTGAAAGAAATGGACAAATTCTTAGTAATGCACAACCTGCCAAGACTGAATCAGGAAGAAATAGAAAATATAAACAGACCAATCAGAAGCACTGAAATTGAAACTGTGATTAAAAATCTTCCAACAAAGGAAAGTCCAGGACCAGATGGCTTCACAGGCGAATTCTATCAAACATTTAGAGAAGAGCTAACACCTATCCTTCTCAAACTCTTCCAAAATATAGCAGAGGGAGGAACACTCCCAAACTCATTCTACGAGGCCACCATCACCCTGATACCAAAACCAGACAAGGATGTCACAAAGAAAGAAAACTACAGGCCAATATCACTGATGAACATAGATGCAAAATTCCTCAGCAAAATACTAGCAAACGGAATCCAACAGCACATTAAGAGGATCATACACCATGATCAGGTGGGGTTTTATTCCAGGAATGCAAGGATTCTGCAATATATGCAAATCAATCAATGTGATACACCATATTAACAAACTGAAGGAGAAAAACCATATGGTCATCTCAATAGATGCAGAGAAACTTTTGACAAAATTCAACATCCATTTATGATAAAAACCCTCCAGAAAGTAGGCATAGAGGGAACTTTCCTCAACATAATAAAGGCCATATATGACAAACCCACAGCCAACGTCATCCTCAATGGTGAAAAACTTAAAGCATTTCCACTAAGATCAGAAACAAGACAAGGTTGCCCACTCTCACCACTCTTATTCAACATAGTTTTGGAAGTTTTAGCCACAGCAATCAGAGAAGAAAAGGAAATAAAAGGAATCCAAATCGGAAGAGAAGAAGTAAAGCTGTCACTGTTTGCAGATGACATGATACTACACATAGAGAATCCTAAAGATGCTACCAGAAAACTGCTAGAGCTAATCAATGAATTTGGTAAAGTTGCAGGATACAAAATTAATGCACAGAAATCTCTGGCATTCCTATACACTAATGTTGAAAAATCTGAAAGTGAAATCAAGAAAACACTCCCATTTACCATTGCAACAAAAAGAATAAAATATCTAGGAATAAACCTACCTAAGGAGATAAAAGACTTGTATGCAGAAAGTTAGAAGACACTGATGAAAGAAATTAAAGATGATACAAATAGATGGAGAGATATACCATGTTCTTGGATAGGAAGAATCAACGTTGTGAAAATGACTCTACTACCCAAAGCAATCTACAGATTCAATGCAATCCCTATCAAACTACCACTGGCATTTTCCACAGAACTAGAACAAATAATTTCACAATTTGTATGGAAACACAAAAGACCCCGAATAGCCAAAGCAATCTTGAGAACGAAAAACGGAGCTGGAGGAATCAGGCTCCCAGACTTCAGACTATACTACAAAGCTACAGTAATCAAGACAGTATGGTACTGGCACAAAAACAGAAATATAGATCAATGGAACAGGATAGAAAGCCCAGATATAAACCCACGCACATATGGTCACCTTATCTTCGATAAAGGAGGCAGGAATGTACAGTGGAGAAAGGACAGCCTCTTCAATAAGTGGTGCTGGGAAAACTGGACAGGTACATGTAAAAGTATGAGATTAGAACACTCCCTAACACCATACACAAAAATAAGCTCAAAATGGATTAAAGACCTAAATGTAAGGCCAGAAACTATCAAACTCTTAGAGGAAAACATAGGCAGAACACTCTATGACATAACTCATAGCAAGATCCTTTTTGATCTACCTCCTACAGAAATGGAAGTTAAAAAAAAAAAAAAAAACAAATGGGGCCTAATGAAACTTAAAAGCTTTTGCACAGCAAAGAAAACCATAAACAAGACCAAAAGACAACCCTCAGAATGGGAGAAAATATTTGCAAATGAAGTAACGGACAAAGGATTAATCTCCAAAATTTACAAGCAGCTCATGCAGCTCAATAACAAAGAAACAAACAACCCAATCCAAAAATGGGCAGAAGACCTAAAGAGACATTTCTCCAAAGAAGATATACCGTGTGCCAACAAACACATGCAAGAATGCTCAACATCATTAATCATTAGAGAAATGCAAATCAAAACTACAATGAGATATCATCTCACACCAGTCAGAATGGCCATCATCAAAAAATCTAGAAACAATAAATGCTGGAGAGGGTGTGGAGAAAAGGGAACACTCTTGCACTGCTGGTGGGAATGTGAATTGGTATTGCTACTATGGGGAACAGTATGGAGGTTCCTTAAAAAACTACAAATAGAACTACCATATGACCCAGCAATCCCACTACTGGGCATATACCCTGAGAAAACCATAATTCAAAAAGAGTCATGTACCAAAATGTTCATTGCAGCTCTATTTACAATAGCCAGAAGATGGAAACAACCTAAGTGTCCATCATCGGATGAATGGATAAAGAAGATATGGCACATATATACAATGGCATATTACTCAGCCATAAAAAGAAACAAAATTGAGTTATTTGTAGTGAGGTTGATGGACCTAGAGTCTGTCATACAGAGTGAAGTAAGTCAGAAAGGGAAAGACAAATACTGTATGCTAATATATATATATGGAATCCAAGAAAAAAAAATGTCATGAAGAACCTAGGGGTAAGACATGAATAAAGACACAGACCTACTAGAGAATGGACCTGAGGATATGGGGAGGGGGAAGGGTATGCTGTGACAAAGTGAGAGAGTGGCATGGACATATATACACTACCAAACGTAAAACAGATAGCTAGTGGGAAGCAGCCGCACAGCACAGGGAGATCAACTAGGTGCTTTGTGACCACCTAGTTGGGTGTGATAGGGAGGGTCGGAGGGAGGGAGACACAAGAGGGAAGAGATATGGGGACATATGTATATGTATAACTGATTCACTTTGTTATAAAGCAGAAACTAACACACCATTGTAAAGCAATTATACTCCAATAAAGATGTAAAATTAAAAAAAAGAAATCAAAGAAAACACAAAAATGGAAAGGTATACTGGATTCATGAATTGGAAGAATTAATACTGTTAAAATGTCCATATTACCCAAAGCCACCTATGGATTCGATGTAATACCTATTGAGATTCCAATGGCATACTCTACATAAGTAGAAGAAACAATCCTAAATTATATAGAGAACTATAGAGACCCAGAACAGCCAAAGCAATCCTGAAAAAGAACAAAGCAGGAGGCATCACTCTTCTTGATTTCAAGCTATGCTCTTTAGGTATAGAAATCAAAAGAGTATGGTCCTGGATAAAAACAAGACCTTATTTATAAAAAATAAATCAATGGAACAGGATTGAGAGCCCACAAGTAAACCCAGACATACATCAACTAATATTTGACAAGGAATCCAAGGATTCTCAATGGAAAAAAGACTTTAATAAATAAATGGTCCTCAAAATTGGATATTCATATGTCAAAAATGAAACTCACAAAAATTAGCTCAAAATGGATTAAAGACTTAAATACAAGACCTGAAACTGAAGCCATGAAACTCCCAGAAGAAAATATAGGAAAAAAGCTTCTTGACATGGATCTTGGCAATGATTTTATTGGATATGATTTCTAAAGTACAAGCAACAAAAGCATAAAAAATCACATATCTTATAAGAGATTAATATCTAAAATATATCAAGAACTCAAATAACATCAGCAGAAAACCAAATAATTCAATTAAAATAGGGTAAAAAAACCTAAACAACATTTTTCCAAATAAGATAGGTGAACAGTTCACAGATACATGAAAAGGTGCTCACCATCACTAGTAATTAGGGAAATGCCAGTCAAAACCACAATGAGATATCACCTCATGCCTATTAGAATGTCCATCATCAAAACGACAAGATAAAAAAATTGCTTGCGAGGATGTGGAGAAAAAGGAACCCTTGTGCACTGTTGTAAACTAGTGCAGCTGCTATGAAAAACAGTATGGAGGATCCTCAAAAGTTAAAAATAAAACTACCATATAATCCAGAAATCCCACTTCTGGGCATATGTCCAAAGGAAAAGAAAGCTAACTCAAAAAGATATTTACATCCTCATCTTCGTAGCAGCATTATTTACAACAGCCATTACATGGAAGCAACCTAAGTGTCTACTGATGGATGAATGGATTAAGAAATTGTTTTATACATACAATGAAATATTATTCAGCTACAAAATGAGGAAATCCCATCATGTGCAACAACATGGAAGAAGCTTTAGTGCATTATGCTAAGTGAAATAAGTCAGACAGAGAAAGACAAATATCGTATGGTCTCACTTACATGTAGAATCTAATTAAAATTTTAAGAACACGTAGCAAAAGAAATGAGATTTATGGCTACCAGAGGCAGGGGTTGGAGGAGTGGGAATTGAAGGAAGGTGGTCAAAACGTACAAACTTCCAGTTATAAGATCCCCCCAGTACTAATAAATAAGTACTAGGGATGTAATGTACAATGTGGTAACTATAGTCATCACCACTGTATGATATATATATGAAAGTTATTAAGAGAGTAAATCCTAACAATTCTCATAAAAAAGAGCTATAGCCATGAAAAGACATGTAGGAAACTTAAATGCATATTACTAAGTGAAATAAGCCAATTTGAAAAGGCTACATACTATATGATTCCAACTATATGACTTTCTGGAAAAGTCAAAACTATGGAGACCATAAAAAGATCAGTGGTTGCCAGAGGTGGGGGAGAGGCAAGAGCGATACACAGGTGGAGCAAAGAGAATCTTTAGGGCAGTAAAAATACTTTATGTGATATTATAATGATGACTACATGTCATTATATATTTTTCCAAACCCATAGAATGTACAAAAGCAAAGTATACTCTAAGGTAATCAGTAGACTTTGGGTAATAACGATGTGTCAATGTAGGCTTATCATTAATAACAAATGCGCTATTCTGGTGAGTGATCTTGATGATCAGGGAGGCTCTTCATGTGTGAGGGCAGGAGGGATATGGGAAATCTCTCACCTTCCTATCGATTTTGTTGTGAACCTAAAACTACTCTAAAAAAGATGCAGTCTTTAAAAAAAATCCCAATGCCCTGAATAGGATCCTTTTCTTGAGTTTGGTGACTTTGATATTCTAATATTTCTATTCTTGGCTGGCCCTTGCTGCTATGTTCAATGTTCCTAAGGGCCAGGATTCAGTGTTTCAATGTTGAGTGTCCAACTTCTGCTGGAACTCTGAATAGACGTGACCGTGGTTCATGGTAATATCCCATTATGGAGGAGGCTGAGGAAGGGTGAAGGGTTGAGTGGGGGGCAGCCCATGAGAGACACTTTTGTTCTCAGTTTCCAGCTTTCCCAAGGTGCCATTTTCTGTATTTGAGAATAACAGACTTCCAGAAGTGACAAAAATTAAGACTCAGAGAGAGTAAATGACTTGTCCAAGGTCATTCATCAGTGTCAGGATTGGAACTCAAATCTAAGTTTGTTAACTCTCACTATTCTCAATATTAACTCAACGGTAACTCTCAATATTCTCTCTATTGTGGCACCTTTCACTGAGCTTCTTGCATGGGAAAGAAAGTAGAGCTTGTTGGTCTTAAATATGTATCTCTCTTGATATGTTTTGTCATCAACAGGTTCAAATAATTCTGCTGTTACTATGTGTAGCATCCAAGATAGTATGGTCCTACTCTGCATTCTAAAGGGCCTGGCCAGTCTCCTTCTGTGTACTCCCAAAGCACCTGTACTTTTCTTTTCATTGAGCAGCAATGCACTAAGGTAAGATGGGTCCCTCCTCCAGGCCCAAGGAATGACCCATGGTATGTCTGAAGCAATCACAATCATCTCAATGACTGGCTTAGTTTTGGCCAATGAAATATAAAGATAAATCTGTTGGGGACTTGTGGGAAAGAATTTCCTCTCTGACAAGAAAGAAAAAGGCTTCTAATCAAATTCCTTTTTATACCCCAGGCAAGGGAGAGGCAGGGAACCTCTTGTTTACTTCCTGTCTTTTGATATTTTCATAATGATAAGATGCTGTGACAGCCATATTGTGATCATGAGACAAAATCAAGAGAATTGGAGAGAAGCCACTGACGGGAACTCTCTAGTTTCATGCTTCTTTTTATGTGAAATAATAAGACCACTAATTGTTTTAAACATTCTACTACCTACAGCGAAAACCATTCAAGCTGATTTTGAAAACTTCCCGGAAGAGATGAGAACCAGGTCTTAAAAGATAGCAAGATTTACATAGGCAGAAAGGAGGTAGGGAGATCTTCTGTTGGAGGATAAGCTAAGGCAAAGGAATGGGAATTAGCTTGGCCCATGTGGCTGGTGGCCAGGGGACTCTCCAGGTTGCCATGGAGAATGTCAACTGGAATAATTGTCTCTTTCTCTGAACTCACAGTATTTACTCTTCGTGTGTGTATATCGATTTGCACATGTTTATTTGCTTGCAGAATTTTGTCCATAGGAGGAGAAAAGTGGTTGGCTTAGGTACCTGAGATATGAGAGGATAACGCAGTCTTCTTCCAGGTCTTCATCTGCTGGCCAGGCCCCACAGGCTTGTATTGGAGAGCGGCTGCAGGCAGAAGCCAAAGGAACTCTTCTCATAGGGTGTTGTGCGAGACCGGCCAATGGCAGTGCTTTGGTTTCCAGGTAACTAGACTCTACAGAGCTAAGGCCATGTTGATACTGAGGACAGCATCAGCCAGCTATGGGGGCACCAGATGGTGGTGCACTAGGCCTCATCATCATCCCCTGGGAGGGGGGGCATGAGCAGCTGTGCAAGGTGAGTGGCTGCCCCCAAGAGATTTCTCTCTGAGCTGCCACAACACGGGCAGAAGCTGAGGGAGAAAGCCTACATGAACCATGCATGAATTCACTTGAGACAGTCCCTGAGACACAGAAATAACAGCATGAGACTCTGAGGGGAATAAAATCCTTCACTACGCAGCGGGGGCCTGATTCTATGAAATAGTCATCATAGTCAATGTGGCTCTGCTAGAATCCTCTGGCAAGTGAGGCTAGATCACGGTTTCTCATGGTCGGCACTATTGATCCTTTGGGCCAGACGATTCTTTGTTGTGAGAGCCATCCTGTGCATTGTGGGATATTTAGCAGCATCCCTGGCTTTTATTCACTAGATGCTATTAGCACTCCTTCTCCTGAGCTGTGACAAGTAAAGACATTTAAAAATCTCAAAATGTGGGCTTCCCTGGTGGCACAGTGGTTGAGAGTCCGCCTGCCGATGCAGGGGACACGGGTTCGTGCCCCGGTCCGGGAAGATCCCACATGCCGCGGAGCGGCTGGGCCCGTGAGCCATGGCCGCTGAGCCTGCGCGTCCGGAGCCTGTGCTCCGCAATGGGAGAGGCCACAACAGTGAGAGGCCCATGTACCGCAAAAAAAAAAAAAAAACAAAAAACTCAAAATGTGACGAGACATTTTGAGATCCATTGGTCCAGAGAAACATGGGAGGAAGTGTGCCTGTGCATGTGTGTGTGTGTGTGTGTGTGTGTGTGTATGAGAGAGAGAGAGAGAGAGAGAGAGAGAGAGAGAGGATGTGCATGAGAGAGAATATAATGTATCTGTTAGTTATTTACATTTATGTTTGTTGATCAGATTTTCACCTTTTCACTTTAAAAAAGCTTCAGTAAACATTTCCTTAGTTTAATCTTTGTCAGCATTTTAAATTATTTTCTTGTGATAAATTCCTAGACAGAATTGCTTGGTGAAAAAGTGGCAAGCTTTAAGGCTTTTTATATATATTGACTAAATGGCCTCTAGAAAGATTTTTCCAATTTAAATTTGACATTTCTTTTTAATCTTTACAGAATTTACGACCTAGTTTTACACATGGTGTAGTAAGTACTTTGTAGTTAGTTGATTGAATGTTGGTTGTGAGTTTCCATCCCTCTTTTTCCAACAACTATCTGGGTGTGTGGGTATATGACACTTCACAACAATTTCTATGTGGGCTGGGTCTGCAGAAGGAACTTATTGTTATATGGATTATTTCCTGTAGACCCATGCCTTTTAAAGTGTGGTTCCGGAACCCATGGTCTCCACATGTGAACTTGTTAAAAATGCAAATTCTCTGGTCCCACACCTGGACCTACTTTGTGTTTTAAAATCCTTCCAAGTGATCTTCTGAAAGCTAAAATTTAAGAATGATTGTCTACAAACAATAAATGCTGGAGAGGCTGTGGAGAAAAGGGAACCTTCCTATACTGTTGGTGGTAATGTAAATTGGTATAGCCATTATGGAGAATAGTATGGAGGTTCCTTAAAAAACTAAAAATAGAGCTACCATATGATCCAGCACACTGACTCCTGGGCATATATCCAGATAAATCCATAATCTGAAAGGATACATGCACCCCAATGTTCACTGAAGCATTATTTACAATAGCCAAGACATGGAAGCAACCTAAATGCCCATTGACAGAGGAATGGATAAAGAAGATGAGGTACATATATACAATGGAATATTACTCAGCCATAAAAAAGAATGAAATAATGCCATTTGCAGTAACATGGATAGACCTAGAGATTATCACAGGAATCAGAGACCATGGGGCTCTAGCAGGCACCTTTGCCAGACAGAAGAGCAGCAATGTCCCTGGGGCTGAACTGCATGGGTGGATGTGAGCAGAGTAGAGGAGAAGGTGGGGGGTTGCACACATTTTCCAAGGCTGAGTCACTCAGTCCTCCACATGGGACAACCCCAGGGCATCCAGATGCCTTCCCAGAGTGTAGAAGACACAAAGTCAGGAGGTCAATTTGGAAGGGAACTGCTGCAGTTGGCAGAGACTTTGGTGCTTGAACTCACACCTGGTTCCCCTCCTCCTCTGTCAGAAATGAGTTTCTGTACTAACAGCTCCTGACATCTGTAATCCCTGGGGCTTGCAGGAGTGTGTGTGTGTGCAGTTCCTTAATTAGACTGCACCATCTCTTATAAGCAGGGGCTGTGCCTGTCACTACATGCTTAGCTTTACTTATAATGGAGAATTTTAAATGGGACTGACTGTACTCTAAATGCTCATGCACTAAGGTACCCCATCTTCAGGTTTCTAAGGGAACATTGGGTGGTCCTGCCCACAAGACGCGTGCTTCTGAGAAGCTGATTATGTAAGGGATTGAAAAACTTAATGAAAAACAATTAGTCAAAACTCTTCATTGGGGCCAGTTCCAGCTAGCGCTTTGTAACTGAGAAGTTTTAAAATGGTGAAATGCGTCATTATTCATGTCTAGCATCTTTATCCCAGGTTGATAGCAGCCTATCTGGTGACCAGTTCAGAGAGTCAGCAGCTCAAGGAGATGGGGTTAAATTCTAAACAAGCCAGGAAGCTTTACATCCCCTCTGGCTGGGAGGCACCAACTAGTGAAAATAATCCCATCTTATTTAAGCAGCCCAGCTCAGTGAATAAAGGAGCCATTCTAAGGAAATGGGTGCTGAGGTTACAGCAGGAATAGCTGAAGAGGGAGTCAAAATAAAATGCTCACCATCAGAAAACACATTTGGATGCCTCTGTATCTGTGAGTAGCACAGCTTGGCATGAATGGAATGTGCTGGAATGAAGAAGAATCCTAGGGGTCCTTGCTGACCCTAACAAGAGTGAAGGGTGATCAACTGTCCTGGTTTTAGCAATCGAAGTCCGTGTCCCTAGAAGTCCCCCAGTCCCTGGCAAACCGAGATGGTGGATCACCCTACCTGGCTTCTGGAGGTCTTGACTCACTCTCTTCCCAAAGAAGTCCTTCAGAGATGGCTGAATTCCTCATGAGATACATTTCAGGCAGCTCTGGAAAATAAGAAAGCCAAGTCAGCTATTTTGATCTGAACTTTGCTTCTCCCTATGAAGTGTGTGCTCAGCGTATGAAGATTTTATATGTTTTTCCTACCTCTCAGATCTAAGGCCAGGAAGCAGCAGGTATGGGGGTCCTAAAGTGGGGCAGCTACCCGTGTTGGAAGTAGAGTCTGCCTCAACGCTGGAAGCCAGACTTCCCTAGGTCCCTTGAGGCTTTTCCAGGTGTCTGCCCTTAACTTCTGGGGTTTCAGCAAGAGGTATTGGGTGAGGTGAGGTGTCACAGTGGGGGATGTGTATTATAATGTTTCAAGAAGTTTCGGTGTCTTTCCCACTCAGTTACTTAGGGATGATGAGTCACCTCCCTCATCCCTAGGATTCTGGTCAGGCATGTTTTCCTTTAAGGGCTTATCAATGCCATTTTGGAGTTTTGACATTGTCTGGCTAGAAAGTCTAAAGTTCTGAAAAGCACTTAGTTCCAGAATATTTGAAAACAGAACAGTAGAATGTGTTGAGAGTATGGTTTCTGGAGTCAGACTTCCTGGGTTTGAATCCCATTTCTTTCCCTTTTTAGTATGTATGACCTTGGGAAAGCTTTTCAAATTCTCTGACCTTAGTTTCCTTACCTATAAAACATGGATAGTAATGGTGTCTTTTTCATAAAGTTGCTGTGAGAATAAAATGAGCTAATTTATAAAACTGTGATTTTTTAATTAAAAAGATCTCTTCCAGCTTTACTGAGATATGATTGACACTAATGTTGTATAAGTTTAAGGTGTTCAGTGTGTTGATTTGATATACTTATATATTGCAAAATGATTACCACCATAGTGTTAGTTAACACTTCCATCACATCATTACCATTTCTTTTTTGTGATGAGAACATTTAAGACTTACTCTCTTAGCAACTTTCAGGTATATAATACAGTGTTATTAACGATAATCACTATGCTGTACATTAGATTCCCTCGAACTTATTTATCTCATTTTTTTTTAGTTCTAAGAAATTTATTATTTAACTCTTTCCATATGCATATTAAGGTAGCGTTAGTTTATTACTTACATGAATTTTTTTTTTTTTTTGCGGTACGCGGGCCTCTCACTGTTGTGGCCTCTCCCGTTGCAGAGCACAGGCTCCGGATGCACAGGCTCAGCGGCCATGGCTCACGGGCCCAGCCGCTCCGCGGCATATGGGATCCTCCCAGACTGGGGCACAAACCCGTGTCCCCTGCATTGGCAGGCGGACTCCCAACCACTGGGCCACCAGGGAAGCCCCTACTTACATGAATTTATACTTTATAGATTTATAATATCCACAACTGAATTTGCAAAGCGGTAATTCATAACTCAAATTTAATTTCTACATGATTTACAACAGCCATCGGGGGGAAGGGTAAGCTGTGACAAAGCGAGAGAGAGGCATGGACATATATACACTATCAAACGTAAGGTAGATAGCTAGTGGGAAGCAGCCGCATAGCACAGGGAGATCAGCTCGGTGCTTTGTGATCGCCTGGAGGGGTGGGTTAGGGAGGGTGGGAGGGAGGGAGATGCAAGAGGGAAGAGATATGGGAACATATGTATATGTATAACTGATTCACTTTGTTATAAAGCAGAAACTAACATACCATTGTAAAGCAATTATACTCCAATAAAGTTGTAAAAAAAAGATATTAGAGTTACCATAAATATCTGATATAAACTAACAAATTACTAACATAATATAATGCCATAAAATCATTTATTTTAACAATTTTTAATTTATAGTCAAGGTATACTAGAAAATACTGGGATTTTGAGTCTGACAAATGTGGATGAAAAATATGGAATGCTTCACGAATGTGTGTGTCATCCTCGTGCAGGGGCCATGCTAATCTTCTCTGTATCATTCCAATTTTAGTATATGTGCTGCCGAAGAGAGCACCTTATTTATCTTATGAGGGACAGTTTGCACCTGTAGCATAAACCCTGACAGTTGGTTTTTCTTTTTGTGATGCAAGTGTCTGACTTAAGCTTTGATTGCCAAGGGAGCCACTTCAAAGAGGCATCCACTTCAAAGACAGCTATCTCTTATAAACACCTTGCCAGCCACATGACTAGATAAAGAGACAGGCTAGGCTGCCCCCAACTGCCCCAGCCTCCTTTGTTTCAGAGCTTTAAAAAAATAACAGCTTTATCGAGACATAATTCACATACTATAAAGTTCACACTTTAAAGTATACAATTCAGTGTTTTTTAGTATATTTACAGAGTTGAGCAACCATCACCGTTATCTATTCCAGAACATTTCTGTCATTCCAAAAAAAATAATCCCATACCTATTAGCAGTCAGTCAGTCCCAATTCCCTTTCTCCCATCCCCTGGCAATCACTAATTGACTTTAAGTCTCTAGTTATTTGCCTATTTTGGATATTTCATATAAGTGGAATCATACAATATGTGACCTTTCGTGTTTGGCTTCTTTCACTTAGCATAATGTTTTCAAGGTTTGCCCATATTGTAGCATGGGTCAGTATTTACTTCCTTTTTACTTCTGAATATTATTTCATTGTATTGCTAGACCACATTTGTTTATCTACTCATCAACTAAGGAACACCTGAATTGTTGAAAATACTCTTTTAAAATTACACAGCACAAAAGAATCCCACATAATGTATATGTGTACTAATAATGATTGCTAATAGTTATTGAGCACTTACTATATACCAGGGGTTGTTCTAAATGCTTATATGTTTTACCCCATTTAATGTTCACTTCAAACCTATGAGGGTGCTGTCACTATTATTCCCATTATTTTTATGAGGAAATTAGGAAATAGGGAGATTAAGTAACATATCTCAAGATAAAGAGCTAGTACGTGATTCAAACCTAGGAAGTCCGTCTGCAAAGCCTGCACTTTATTTTTCATTAAAAATTATTACATAATAAAACTGACTTTTTCGGGGGAATATACATTTCTATGAATTATAACATACACTGCCACAATCAGATAAAGAACTATTCCATAATAACAAAATATTATTATTCCATAATACCATGTTTTAAATTCCCATTCTGTGTTTTAAATTCACCAATAAAAAGAAGGCCCTTGAAACCCTAGGTCCCCATACTTGATCCCAATAAAAGCAGAACCCTAGGCCTGCTGCCTCTTTCTCTACCCCTGACTTCACCGTGTGGCCCGAGGTGTGCTGTGTAATTTCCAGAACCTTTGAATAATAAACCTTTTTTCCAAAGTTTCCTGTTGGTTATCGCTGAGGGCATCTTACAATCATGATAAGAACCACAAGGGTCCAGCAACAACACTAGTTACTGACAGGTTGAGACAGGCATAAAACAGTACTCTTGGCTAACATCTCCCCATTTCCCCTACCTCTCAGCCCTGGTAACCACCACTCTACTCTCTGTTTCTATGAGTTTGGCTGTTTTAGATTCCACATAAGTGTTATCATGCAGCATTTGTCTTTCTCTGACTTATTTCACTTAGCATAATGTTCTCAAGGTCCATTCATATTATCTCAAATAGCAGCATTTCCTTCTTTCTCATAAGTGAATATTTTTCCATTGTATATATGTATACTACAACTTCTTTATCAACTCATCCCTTGAGGGGCACTTGGATTGTTTCCATATCTTGGCTACTGTGAATAATGCTCCAATGAACATGGGAGTGAAGATATCCTTTCAAGATCCTGTTTTCACTTCCTTTGGATACATACCCAGAAGTGGAATCACTGGATCATATGGTGATAGTTCTATTTTTAATTTCTTGAGAAACCTCCATACTGTGTTCCATAGTGGCTGCAATAATTTACTTTCCCACCAACAGTGCACAAGGGTTTCCTTTTCTCCACATCCTCACCAACACTTATCTTCTGTCTTTTCAGTGACAGCCATTCTAACAGGAATGTGGTGATAGCTCATCGTGGTTTTGATTTGCATTTCTCTGTTGATTAATGATGTTGAGCTTCTTTTCATGTATCTGTTGGCCATTTGTAGGTCTTGTCTTCTTTGGAAAAATGTCTATTCAGTTCCTCTGCCCATTTTTAATCAGATTTTTTTCTGCTATTGAGGTGTATGAGAACTTTATTTAGATATTAACCCCTTATTAGATATGATTTGCAAATATTTTCTCCCATTCCACAGGTTTCCTTTTCATTTTGTTAGTGTTCATTTTGTTGAAAAGAAGCATTTATTTTGCTGTGCAGAAATTTGATGTAGTTCCACTTATTAATTTTTGCTTTTGTTGCTTGTGCTTTTGGTGTTACATACAAAAAACTTCTGCCAAAACCAATTTCAAGAAGGTTTTTCTTATGTTTTCTTGTAGGAGTTTTATTGTTTCATGTCGTATGCTTAAGTATTTAATCCATTTCGAGTTAATTTTTGTGAGTGGTGTAAGGGGTTCAATTTCTTTCTTCTACATGCGGTTATCCAATTTTCCCAGCACTATTTATTGAAGAGACTATCCTTCACCCATTGAGTATTCATGGCTTCCTTGGGAAATATTAGTGGACTGTATATGCTAGGATTTATTTCTGGTTCTCTCTTCTGGTGCATTGGTCTATATGTCTGTTTTTATGCCAGTGCCATGCTGTCTGGATTACTATAGCTTTGAAATTAGGAAGTGTAATGTTTCCAGTATATTCTTCTTTCTTATGATTGCTTTGACTATTCAGGGTTTTCTGTGGTTTCATACTAATTTTAGGATCTTTTTTTCTATTTCTGTGAAAAATGCCATTAGAATTTTGATAGGGATTGCATTAACTCTATAGATGGCTTTGGGTAGTATGGTCATTTTAAACAATATTAATTCTGCCAATCCTTGAGTACAGAATATCTTTCCATTTTTTGTGTCTTATTTAATTTCTTTCATCAAAGTCTCATGGTTTTCAGTGTACAGATCTTTCACCTCCTTTGCTAAATTTATTCCTAAGTATTCCATTATTTTTTATATTATTGTGAATGGGGATTGTTTTTATTTCTCTTTCAGATGCTTTATTGTTAGTGTGTAGAAATGCAAGTGATTTCTGTATGCTGATTTTGTATCCTGCAACTTTACTGAATTCATTGATTAGTTCTGACATTTTTTGGTGACGCTTTTAAGATTTTCTTTATATAAGATCATATAATTTGCAAATAAAGAAAATTTTACTTCTTCCTCTTTGATTTGGATGCTTTTTATTTCTTTTTCTTGCCTGATTGCTCTAGCTAGGACTTCCAGTACTATGCTGAACAGGAGTGGTGAGAATGGATATTCTTTTCTTGTTCCCGATCTTAGAGGAAAAGCTTTAAACATTTTACCACTGAGTATGATGTTAGCTGTGGGTTTGCCCAAAGCTTTTATTATGTTGAAATATGTTCCTTCTATACCTAGTGTAGAGAGTTTTTATTGAGGGGATGTTCAATTTAAAAAAAAAATTATTTTTTTTATTTTTGGCTGTGTCAGGTCTTAGTTGTGGCATGCAGGATCTTCGTTGAGGCATGTGGGGTCTTTCGTTGCAGCACATGGGCTCTCTGTTGTGGTTTGCAGGCTTCTCTCTAGTTGTGGTGTGCAGGTTTTCTCTTCTCTAGTTGTGGCACACAGGCTCTGGGGCGCATGGGCTCTGAAGCTGTGGTGTGTGGGTTCCAGAGAGTGTGGGCTCTGTAGTTTGCAGCATGTGGGCTCTAGTTGAGGCATGTGAGCTCAGTAGTTGTGGCATGCGGGCTTAGTTGACCCGTGGCATGTCGGATCTTAGTTCCCTGACCAGGGATCGAACCCGCATCCCCTGCATTGTAAGGTGGATTCTTTACCACTGGACCACCAGGGAAGTCCCAAGAGGATGTTCAATTTTGTCAAATGTTTTCTCTGCATCTACTGAGATGATCATATGACTTTTATTTTTCTTTTTACTAATGTGGTGGAATATTGATTGACTTGTAGATGTTGAACCATCTTTGCATCCCTGGGATAAATCCCCCTTAATCATGGTGTACGATCTTTTCAATGTGCTGTTGAATTCAGTTTGTTAATATTTTTTGAGAATGTTTGCATCTTTATTCATCAGGAATATTGGTATAGTTTTCTTTTCTTGTAGTGTCCTTATCTGGCTTTGGTATCAATGTAAAGCTGGCCTCCTAGAATGAGACTGGGAGTGTTCCCTCCTTCTCCTCAATTTTGGGGAAGAGTTTTAGAAGGATTGATGTTAATTTTTTAAATGTTTGGTTGAGTTCACTATCGAAACCATCTGATCCTTTTCTTTGTTGGGAGGTTTTTGATTACTGATTCAATCTCCTCACTCATTATTGGTCTGTTCCAATTCTCTGTTTTTGCATTATTTAGTTTTGGTAGGTTGTATGTTTCTAGTAATTTTTCTATTTCTTCTAGGTTGTCCATTTTCTTGGCATAAAATTGTTCATAATAGTTCCTTTTTTTAACAAAATTTATTTCATTGAAGTATAGTTGATTTACTATGTTAATTTCTGCTGTACAGCAAAGTGATTCAATTACACACACACACACACACACTTGTGTGTGTGTGTGTGTATTCTTCTCCACTATGGTTTATCACAGGATATTGAATAAAGTTCCCTGTACTTTATTCAGGGAACAGTAGGACCTTGTTGTTTATCCATTATAATATATATACATATACATATATATGTATGTGTGTGTATATATACACACACACACACACACACATATATATGTATATATAATAGTTTGCTTCTGCTAATCCCAAACTCCCAATCAATCCCTCTCCCACCCCTCTCCTCCCTGGAATAGTAGTTTCTTATGATCCTCTGTATTTCTGTGGTATGAGTTGTAATGTCTATTCTTTCATTTCTGATTTTATTTGTCTTTTTTTCCCCTTAGTCTAGCTAAAGTTTGTCAATTTTGTTTCCTTTCAAAAATCAACTCTTAGTTTCATTAATCTTTTCTGTTGTTTTTCTGATCTCTATTTTATTACTGCTTGCTCTCATCTTTGTTATTTCCTTCCTTCTGATAAGTTAGGGTTTAGCCTTATGGGGGTTCTCTTTATCAGAGAATTTTTTTCTCTTGCTGCTTTTAAAATTCTTCACCTTTGATTTTTGACAGTTTTATTACAATGTGTCTTGGAAAGGATTGTTTTGGATTGAAATTTTGTGGTGACCAATTAGCTTCATGAACTTGGAAATATATATCTCTCCCAAGATTTGGGAAGTTATTAGCCATTATTTATTTAAATAAGCTGTCTACTAATTTCTCTCTCTTCCTTCTGGGACCCCAATGATGCAAAACTTTTTTTCTTTTAATGGTGTCACATATGTACAGTAGGTTTTCTTTATTCCTTTTCATTTTTTCCTTTTGCTCCTCTGATTGGATAATTTCAATTGGTCTGTTTTCTTGTTCACTGATTCTTTCTTCTGATTCATCAAGCCTACTGTTGAAGCTCTCTATTGAATTCTTAGATTCAGTCATTATATTCACCAGCTCCAAGTTTTCTGTTTGGTCTTTTTTTATCTCTTTGTTGAACTTCTCATTTTGTTCTTGTACTGTTTTCCTGATATTGTTAAATTGTTTATCTGTGTTCTCTTATAGCTCTCTGAACATCTTTGGAAAAATCATTTAGAATTCTTTGTTGGGAAACTCCTGGATCTCTACTTCTTTGGGGCCAGTAACTGGAGACTTACTATATTCCTTTGGTAGAGTCATGTTTTCCTGATTTTTCATGATCCCTATAGCTTTGCTTAGCTGTCTGTACATCTGAAGAAGCAGTCATCTCTTCCAGGCTTTATGGACTGAATTTGATAAAGGAACACTTTCACCTACAGGAGGGGGCATCCTGGAGCATGACACCAGGTCCAGTGGTACAAAGGGCTACATGTGATGACACTGGGTCCAAGGCGGCATGATGTGCATTAGGCTCAGTCTGCTGAGGTCCACAGCATGGACGAATGTATGGTTCTTGCTGGCTGCAGGGAGTCTTCAGTGTCTGCAAGAGCTTTGGGGATCCTCAGTGGCACCTTCAGGTCCAGCTAGTATAGACTAGGAGGGCAGGCAATGGTGGTGCCTGGAGCTGGTGGTGTGCACACACTTGGCTGTGGGGCCAGCTACGGGTGCCTATGTAGTGGCAGGGTCTGGTTACAGACAAATGTAGTGGTGCAGCCCAGGGCAAACTATGGGCTTACTGGAAGCTGTAGGGGCTTTGCTGTCAGTGTGCTCACTTGTGACTGCATAGTTGTCCCTCCACAACCAGGCCCTGCACTGGGAGCCTGTGATGAGGGTTGGGCCAGGGCCATTCAGGTACACAGCTAGAGGGGTTTGCTGCAGATGAACACGGTAGTGCAGGCCAGGAGAGAAAACGGCCTGATCTGGGCCCGCTGCAATTGCAGGGACCCTGGCTGTCAGCATGCCATCCTGTAGCTGCACAGTCTCCCCCAAGGTGTGCTCACAGTAGTGGAGGCTGGTGACAGGTGTCAGGCAAGCAGCATACCAGCACATATCTGGAGGGTGATTCCCAAGCATATGCACAGCAATGGGGTTCCTCTGTGGGAGTCTAGGCTGGAGTTTTGCATTTGCATAGCCACAGAGGTCTGGGCTGGCTGCAGGTGCAGTCCCTGGGCTCTAGTAGGGACAGGAGGGAGGGAGCAGGGAGGTACTCTGGCAGCTGGCATCAATGAACATGAATACCTGTGGGGCAAATTCTGGTGAAATCTGTAAGGGGGGTCCACATCAGTTGTGCTGACCACTGGCTTCTTCAGTGGCAAAATCTGCTCAGTTTGTCCGCAAAGCAGGTCACTGTGAACCGAAATGGCTCCTCCTATGTGGCTGCTATCGGTAGCCCCTGCATTTCTTCCTTGGCTCTTCTTTTCTTAGCTGGCTCTATACATCTCACCTTTGGCAGTCTGGGTGGGGTAAAACTGAACTGAGACCTTCACGTGGTACCTGGAGAGGCTGGGGAAGCTGGTTGCTCACCCTGCTCTACTTCTCCTGGCAAGGGGGACTCTTTCTACCTGGGAAGTTCCCTCTTGGCATGGAGCAATGCTCGCTTGGGGGATGGGACGATTCAGGCAAAATGAAGCTGTCTTTCTTCTCTTCTTGTGTGGTTATTCTCAGGGTTTCCTCCCACTGTGTTGCTAAAGTTCCTTAAGCAGACTCCAGAGCTTTCCCAGAGCTGCTTTTGTTCATGGATAGCTGTCTAATTGTTGATCTTTGTGAGGAAATGGAGGCTGGAGTGATGTCACCTCCAAGAATGTATATAAAATGCTTAGGGCACAGAATGAGTGCTATATAAACATTTGCTCTAACTATTACAATGATTACTGTTAATGTTGCAAGTGGAAAGAGTTTAGCAGACATGGGTCCAAAATATACCTTTACCGTTTGGTAGCTGTATGGTTTAGGCAATTTATTTCACCTTTCAGGGTCTCAGTTTTCTCATCTGTAAAAGTCATACCTCATAGGTTTGTTATGAGAACTCAATGAGATAACTAGTTAAAGTATCCAGCAAAATGTCTGGCGCCCTGCTTGCTCAATGCATGTTGATACTTTTCCATCCATAGTAAGTTAACACAGATTTGGTGCCAGAATCATTTAGTCACATTATTCAGGTAATTACATACAAGGCACTAATACGGATGATCAAAGCTGGTCCTTGGATTGTCACTGCTTCTGGTTGAGTGCAGTATGTGCTAACCGTTAAGCTTGATTAAAATTAACATCCAAGGTCTCTTTGGAACTTCAATGGCAAGGGCTACTGAAAATATTTCTGTGAACCCCGTAGCTCCTGAGAATATACAGTCTCACTTCAGAACAAAGTGTATTTTCATAAGAGGCATGGAAATTGTTTACCAGCTCCTGGAGGATTTGGTTACAGCCCCAAGATTGCTTAACAGCCATAAATGAATGCTTTTGTCTCACTGGAGTCAGCTCACTACCATGCAGTATCTGGAGGAATGCCAACTAGGGCACTGAGATCTTTCCCCAGAGGGTGCCATCACTGCTTGCCTGGTTCCAGAACATTGCCTTGTGTCTTTTGTCCCTTTTATCCCCTGCTTACATGGCATGGCCTTACACTCACCCTGCTTTTTTCCTCTGATACCTTTTCTGGCTCACAAAAGCGCATCCCCAGCCCTCCCTGACCATGCCCCCCACACAAGGCAGCTTCCTCATAGCATCACATTGTCTATTTGCTCCTCTTGCTCTTATTTCTTGGAAGAATCTAGCTTTCAGGCTTGATCTCTTACTTCTTGAGTGGCCAAGAAATGAGACTCTTCCTGATCCATGAGTAGGGTTCATGCCTCTACCGTGGTTCAAAGGAAAGTCCAAAGTTGTCCTGGGGCACACATGAGGCATGAATGGGCCCAGAGCCTGTCACCACACAAGAAAGGCTAATGGTATAACTATCTTTACTGTATATGTATACTCTCATTATTTTCACTAGCTTCTTTTTTTTTTTTTTTTTTTTTTTGCGGTACGCGGGTCTCTCACTGCCGTGGTCTCTCCCGTTGCGGGGCACAGGCTCCGGACGTGCAGGCTCAGCGGCCATGGCTCACAGGCCCAGCCGCTCCGTGGCATGTAGGATCTTCCCGGACAGGGGCACGAACCCATGTCCCCTGCATCGGCAGGCGGACTCTCAACCACTGCGCCACCAGGGAAGCCCTAGCTTCCATTTTTATCAGAAGGTCAGATAAGTGGATCAGGGATTCTAGCCAACTGTTCTAAGTCACATTCTTGAGTCTTAAATATAGCAGATCATGTCCAGGCGATATCATTTGCATCCTTTCGTTACGTTAAACAGTTCACACTTCTGGTTATCTGATATGAATGTAAAGCTGAATAAACAACGTGGTTGTTTCATGGGTATGAGATCATTAGCCTTTTTACCCTAATGTCTGAACTTTTAGTAGTGGCCTACAGCATGCCATGTTTGTGCCAAGTCCTGTGAGAAAAATTCACAAAAGATATGACATATGTGCATGACACTTGCATTATGGTGAGAGAGAGTGAGAAAGTTATCCGTGATGACAGGACATAGTAAAAATCTATGACAAAGACATACTGAGGGGAGCACGTTGAGTCCTAGTTGGAGGCGGGGGGTGGGTAGGACAAGGAGGACATTTTGGAACGCTCACACTAAGCTGACTGGAGCAGTGGGTAAAAGCCAGAGGGATGGAGACAGGTGGGAGAGAGATCTACAACTCCCTTAGTCCTTTGTCCCTTCTGATTTTGTCACCATGGACTATACTTTATCCCCGTTCTCTCTATGCATCAGGGACTCTGGGATTGTCACATAAAGGCATAAAGGAATGCAAATTCCTGCTTCTCATAGTGTAATTTAAAAAGTAAAATCTCTATCCTTTAGGAAACAGTGACTGTTTAGGGTAGTTTTGCTTCACCCTATATTCAGGCATGGCCTGTAATTTTAGTTTTTGGTTTGTTCTGAACCAACACATCATGATACTAGGGTTGCAGCTGGAGTAGATTACCCTGGATCTCTGAACTTTAGAAGACATACCATTTCTACAATGCCCTGCACCCTCATCTTTGGCCCTGCTCAGGGAGTCTGTAATCGTGGAAATGGGACAAGAAAACTTCATGAGGGAAGAGTTTTCTGCTTGGAGAGTTCAGGCCTGTGTAAGTGGCAGGAGAAATGTCTGGGTTGTCAGAGAACAGTATAAGGGTTTGGGATTCCAGGAGAATATAGGAAGAGACAAAGAGGGAACTTACAAGGGAAATGAGGTAGCTTGGTCTTCCCTGGGGCATTTTTGTGGGGTTCTGATTAGGTCCTTAACTAAGTTGCTCTGGCCAACAGGAAATGAGATATCACATTTCTCAAGAGATAATCAGGCCTTAGCAACACCAGCACTTGTAGTGGAATTGCAAGGGCTCCTGTTCAAAAATACCAGACCTTATTTTCTGGAAATATCTATTGTTCCTGGAAAACTAAAAGCCCTCTGCAGTCTTCTAGGCCTGACTGGGTCTGAAGTTTCTGTGCTGCTGAGCTATAGGTCAGGATGGGATGAACTAGCAGCTGGGGTGTGGGGTACCCCTGTCCACTAGGGTTTGATTTCACTCTAAGTTCTGTAACACCAGCTTCTTGCCAAGGCTTCACCAGCTGTTTATTATCATAACCAACCATTATCTGAACCACAGAGCCTCACATAACCTTACCCAAAATTCAGAGCTGGGATGGAATTTTGAGTACAGTGCTAGAATTTCAGACAAGGGCCCATTAGAGAAAATGTTGCATCACCCCTCACAGTTCATGCTGCTGTAAGTCCAAAACAAAAACCACAGACTGTTTGTGATTACTTAATATTGTTCTGGTACGTAGTCTACTCAAATGAAAAACAAAATGCAATTTTTTCCATTATATTGAGAAATAAAATAAAACTTACTGTAATCATTAGCAGAATATGTTTGAAGAGAAGATAATTTACTTTTAAAATTTTAGTCAAAGTAACTTTTTCCACTGTATGTACTTCAAAACTACATAACTGATAACTATTCTAATTCTTTTAAGCAACACAGGGAGGAAACAGTGGGTGAAAAAATAATTTCCCTTTTGAAGAATAATCCAATCAAAAAAATGTTGCACAATAATGTTGATAATAACTCTGAAATTACTTGGGATAATAAATTTAAAGTACTGTAATATAAATTATGATTATGCAAGAAAAAACAGAAATAAGATAGTTTAAAAGTAAGTAGCATATTTCTGTAAGAAATTTTCAAAGAGTGTTTCAAAAACAGAATCAGAGTTATCAATCCAAGGGAATAGCTATAGCTGACATTTCAGTACCTCCAGAACCTGTTCTGTTCCATTTTTGCTTCTGTCAGAGTCTGTCCTAGAGACTGAATAAAGACTTCATCCCCTCTTCTAATTATCTATTTATTTAAAGAGGAATTAGGAAGCTAGCTGAACATAAGAACTGAGTGTGACCTCCAAAAGAAGATGAGTTAGAAAATAAAATGGGGAGTACCTTGAATAATGGCAGATATATATTGCCTGGGGAAATTTAAGCAGCTCCTGCTCAGACACTGAAAACAGCAAGCCCTTATTTCTTATCACTGGTAAAATGGTTTCCCAAACATAGGCTGATGGACCTGAGCTCTCACTGGATGTTATCTCTTTCCTTCTCATGTATCCAGAACTCTTTCATGGGCATAACTACTTTTCCTCCTGGCTGGGCACCTCCAGTAATTACAAGGACTTAAAAATGAGACAGCTGTCAGCCCTCTGATTGCTAGGGTTGATGTGACTGATCTGGCTGGCATACCCTCTTCCTTACTCCTCACACCATGAGGAATCCTCCTGAAGTTCTGAAAGGATGACTTTTGCAAGTAGAGAGGATTATTTTTCAATGAAAGGAAAGCAATCACAGCACTCCCCTGTAATGAACTTTGTATCAGTTGGCTAATTTAAGCAGAAATGGTGCTTATTATGAGGGTATTGGGAAATTTTTATTTTTTATATTATTAGTTTTGGGGGGGAATATTTTTAGATGAGAATATAAAAGAATATATTCATGATTTTGGAAATAGTGAGGAAAGATTTCTAATTCAAGACAAAGCACAAACTACACAAAACAATAAGTTTGACTACATAAAAATGTAATCAAAATCTGTATCAAAAGACACTGGAGTCACTTGATATCTAGTGCAGACTCTGGTCACCACAACACCAGTCACACCTCCTATCAAGGGGATAACGTCCAGCAGGCACTGAGGAAAGAGGTAGCAGGCATCCATACTAAAAACAGCCCTCACACCAAAAAACATTAAACCCATAGAGACTACACAGGGACGTTCTCACATAAAAAAACCCCTGCAAGACCACAGTAAATAATTGTTTCTTCTCAACTCATTGAGCAAGAGAAAAGTATGTAAAATGAAGAAGCAGAGGAACCACTTTTAATTAAAAGATTGAGAGAATTCCCCTGTAAAAACAAACAATGAAACAGACCTCTTCAGTCTAATAGACACCAAATTCAAAAAGGAGATACTAGAGCATGGACTTGAGGATATGGGCAGGGGGAAGGGTAAGCTGTGACAAAGTGAGAGAGTGGCATGGACATATATACACTACCAAACGTAAAACAGATGGCTAGTGGGAAGCAGCCGCATAGCACAGGGAGATCAGCTAGGTGGTTTGTGACCACCTGGAGGGGTGGGATAGGGAGGGTGGGAAGGAGGGAGATGCAAGAGGGAAGAGATATGGGAACATACGTATATGTATAACTGATTTACTTTGTTATAAAGCAGAAACTAACACACCATTGTAAAGCAATTATACTCCAATAAAGATTTAAAAAGGAGATAATAAAAATACTGAAGGAATTAAGAAAGGCTATTGACAGAAATGCAGATTATTGTAAAAAGGAACTAGAAACTATAAGGAGGAGCCAAGAAAAATTAGAGAATTCATTTGAAGAGACCAAAGCTGAACTAAAGGTTATGAATAGCAGAATGAATAATGCAGAAGAATGAATAAGTGATCTGGAAGATAGAATAATGGAAATCACACCATTAGAATGGCAGACAGAAACCCAAATAAAAAAAAAAGAATAAAAGCAAAATAAGAGACCTATGAGATAATATAAAGTGTGCCAATCTATGCATAATAGGGATCCCAGAAGGAGAAGAAAGAGAAAAGGGGACTGAAAATGTATTTGAAGAAATTATGGCTGTAAACTTCCCAAACCTAAAGAAGGAAAGGAAACAGATATCCAGATACAAGAAGCACAGAGGGTCCTGAACAAGATAAACCCCAAAAGACCTATACCAAGACATATTATAATAAAAACAGCAAAAGTTAAAGAGAGGATTCTAAAGGCAGCAAGAGAAAAACAAAGAGTAAATTACAAGGGAACATACATTCATGATAAAACCCTTATGAAAAAAGCTGATAAGGTTATCAGATGATTTCTTTACAGAAACATTGCAGGCCAGATGGGAGTGGCAAGATATATTCAAAGTCCTGAAAGGGAAAACTCTGCAACCTAGGACACTCTATCCATCAAGATTATCATTTAGAATAGAAGGAGAGATAAAGAATTTCTCAGACAAGCAAAAACTAAAAGAATACAGCAATACTAAACCTACCCTAAAGGAAATATTGAAAGGTCTTCTCTAAATAGAAAAGAAGTAAGAATCTATAGGAAAGAGAAAATCACATTTGGAAAGTAAATCACTTAAATAAGCCAGCACACACATTAAAAAAAAAAATCAAAAAATTTCTGTGAAAGCAATGATAATCACAAAGAACAGCATGAAGGATGAACATGAAGATGCAAAAGAGGACATCAAAATTATAAAATGCAGGGAGGAGAGTAAGACAATGTAGATTATTTTTCTAGAATGTGTTTAAGCCTATATGACCACCAGTCTAAAGTAAGTATATATAGAAACAGGTTAACATACTTGAAAAACAGGGCAACCACAAATCAAAAACATACAATAGATTCACAAAACCAAAAAGAAAAGAACATAAGCATAATACAAAAGAAAATCATCAAACCACAAAAGGAAAAAGAAAGGGACAAAGAAGAAATATAAAATCAATGGGAAAACAAGGTTTAAAATGGCAATAAATACATGTCTATCAATAATTACCTTAAATGTCAGTGGACTAAATGCTCCAATCAAAAGACATAGAGTGGCAGATTGGATTAAAAAAAACCACAAAAGCCTATAATATGCTGCCTAGGATAAACCCACTTTAGGGCAAAGGACACACATAGATTGAAAGTGAAGGGACGGAAAAGGTATCTCATGCAAATAGAAATGACAAGAAAGCAGGGGTCACAATACTCTTATCAGACAAAATAGACTTCAAAACAAAGGCTATGAAGAAAGGTAAATGATAAAAGGATCAATACAAGGAGAGGATATTACACTTGTCAACATATACGCACACAATATAGGAGCACCCAAATACATAAAACAAAAACTAACAGACACTTAAGAGTACAGAAATTATTTCAAGCGTCTTTTCTGACCACAATGGCATGAAATTAGAAATCAACCACAGAAAAAGAAACAAGAAAAAAACAACAACAATTACATGGAGACTAAATAACATGCTACTGAAAAACCAATGGGTCAATGATGAAATCAAAGAAGAAATTAAAAAATACCTTGAGGCCAATGACAATGAAAACACACAATCTATGGGATGCAGCAAAAGCAGTTCTTAGAGGGAAGTTCATAGTGATACAGGCCTTCTTTAAGAAATAAGAAAAATCTCAGATAAACAGTCTAACCCATCACCTAAAAGAATTAGAAAAAGAAGAACAAACAAAACCTAAGGTCAGCAGAAGGAAGGAGATAATAAAATCAGAGAGGAAACAAATAAAATAGAGATTAAAAAACAGTAGAAAAAATCAATAAAACCAAGAGCTGGTTCTTGGTTAACAAAATTGACAGACCTATGGCCAGGCTCACCAAGAAAAGAGAGAAGACCCAAATAAACAAAATAAAAAATGAAAGGGGAGGTATCACAACTGATACCACAGAAATACAAAAATCCATAAGAGAACACTATGAACAATTACATGTCAACAAATTTGACAACCTAGAAGAAATGGACAACTTTCTACAAACATACAGCCCACCAAAACTGAATCAAGAAGAAATAGATAACATGAGCAGACCAATCACTAGAAATGAAATAGACTATGTAACAAATAAATAAATAAAACTCCTACAAAGAAAAGTCCAGGACCAGATATCTTCACTGGGGAATTCTACCAAACACACAAAGAAGAACTTATACCACTCCTTCTCTAACTGTTCCAGAAGACTGAAGAGGAAAGAACACTCCCAAAGGCATTTTATGAAGCAACCATCACCATGATACCAAAACCAAACAAAGACACTATTAAAAATGAAAATTAAAGGCCAATATCTGATGAATATAGACATGCAAAAATTCTCAACAAAAATATTAGCAAACCAAATCCAACAACACGTAAAAAAGGTCATACACCACAACCAAGTTGAATTCATCCCAGGGTCACAAGGGTGGTTCAACTTACGCAAATCAATGTGATACACCGCATCAACAAAGGAAAGGACAAAAACCATATGATCATCTCAGTAGATGCAGAAAAAGCATTTGATAAAATTCAACATACATTCATGATAAAACCCTTATGAAAATGGGTATAGAAGGAACATATCTTAACATGATAAAAGCTATTTATGACAAGCTCACAGCCAATATAATACTCAACAGTGAAAAGCTGAAAGCCTTCCTCCTAAAATCTGAAATAAGACAAGGAAGCCCACTCTCACCGCTTCTCTTCAACATAGTATTGGAAGTCCTAGCGACAACAATCAGAAAAGAAAAAGAAATAAAAACGTATTCAAACTGGTAGGGAAGAGGTAAAATTTTCATTATATGCAGACGACATGATGCAATATATAGAAAACCCTAAAGACTTCACACAAAAACTACTAGAACTGATAAACGAATTCAAGAAGGTAGAAGGATACAATATTAACATACAGAAATTGGTTGTATTTCTTTACACTGAAAATGAAATATTAGAAAGGGAATGTAAACAGTCTCTTTTAAAATTGCATACAAAAAATAAAATGAAATACTTAGGAATAAGCCTCACCAAGGAAGTGAAAGACATATTTTGCTGACAACTATAAAACATTAATAAAGGAAATTAAACATGATTTAGAGAAATGGAGAGATAATCCCATGCTCTTGGATTGGAAGAATTAATCTTGTTAAAATGGCAATACTACCCAAAGCCATCTACAGATTTAGTGTGATCCCTATCAAACTACCTATGGCATTTTTCACAGAACTAGAATAATCCTAAAATTTATATGGAATCATAAAAGACCCAGAATTGCCAAAGCAATCCCCTGGAAAAAGAACAAAGCAGGAGGCATAATGCTCCCAGACCTCAGACAATACTACAAAGCTACAGTAAACAAAATGGTGTGGTATTGGCACAAAAACAGATATGCGAATCAATAGAACAGAGTAGAGATCCCAGAAAAAACCTCACACATCTAAGGTCAATTAATCTTTGACAAAAGAGTAAGAATATAAAATGGGAAAAAGTCTCTTCAGGAAATGGTGCTGGGAAAGTTGGACAGCTGCATTTAAATCAATGAAGTTAGAACACACCCTAACACCCTGCACAAAAAAAACTCAAACTGGCTTAAAGACTTAAATATAAGATATGACATCATAAAACTCCTAGAAGAGATCATAGGCAAAACATACTCTGACATAAATCATACAAATGTTTTCCTAGGTCTGTCTCCCAAGGCAATAGAAATAAAAGGAAAAATAAACAAACGGGACCTAGTGAAACTCACAAGCTTTTGCACATTAAAGAAAACCACAAACAAAATGAAAAGACAACCTCCGGTGATCAACCAAATGATGTGACCGACAAGGGCTTAATTTCCAAAATACACAAACAGCACATACAACTCAACAACAAAAAAACAAAGAACCCAATCAAAAAATGGACAGAAGATCTAAATAGACATTTCTCCAAAGAAGACATACAGATGGGCAAGAAGCACATGAACAGATGCTCAACACCACTAATTATTAGAGAAACACAAATCAAAACTACAATGAGGTACCACCTCACACCAGTCAGAATGGCCATCATTAAAAATTCTACAAACAATAAATGCTGGAGAGGGTGTGGAGAAAAGGGAACTCTCCTACACTGTTTGTGGGAATGTAAATTTGTACAACTACTATGGAGAACAATATGGAGATTCCTTAAAAAACTAAAAATAGAGCTACAATATGATCCAGCAATCCCACTCCTAGGCATATATCCGGAGAAAAACATAATTCAAAAAGACACATAACCCCAATGTTCACTGCAGTACTATTTACAATAGCCAGGACATGGAAGCAATCTAAATGTCCATCAACAGAGGAATGGATAAAGAAGATGTGGTACATATACACAATGGAATATTACTCAGCCATAAAAAAGAACAAAATAATGCCATTTGCAGCAACGTGGATGGATCGAGATTGTCATACTGAGTGAAGTAAGTCAGAGAAAGACAAATATCATATGATATTGCTTATATGTGGAATCTTAAAAAATGGTGTAAATAAACTTATATACAAAACAGAAGTAGAGTTACAGATGTAGAGAACAAACTTATGGTTAGCAGGGGGTGGGGGGGGAATAAATTGGGAGATTGGGACTGACATATACACACTACTCTATATAAAATAGATAACTAATAAGGACATACCATATAGCACAGGGAACTCTACTCAATACTCTGAATGACCTTTATGGGGAAAGAAGCTAAAAAAAGAGTTGATATATGTATATGAATAACTGATTCACTTTGCTGTACAGCATAAACATAACATTGTAAATCAACTATACTCCAATTAAAATTTTAAAATTTGATACAAATCAATATATCTACAAAATGAAAACAGACTCACAGATATAGAAAACAGACTTGTGGTTGCCAAGTGGGGGTTAAGGGAGGGAAGGAATGGGAGTTTGGGATTAGCAGAAGCAAACTATTATATATGGGATGGATAAACAACAAAGTCCTACTGTAAAGCACAGGGAACTATATTCAATATCCTGTGACAAACCATAATGCAAAAGAATATGAAAAAGAGTATGTATGTATATAACTGAGTCACTCTGCTGTACAGAAGAAATTAACACAACATTGTAAATCAACTATACTTTAATAAAATCTAAAAAAAATACACTGGAGGCAAAATAAAACCAACCATAATCCTTGGAAAAATGTTAGCAAAACATACACTTGACAGAGGATTAGCATCTAGAGTGTGGACAGAACACCTGTATGTCATGTAGAAACAGTATATTTCCCCTTTTCTCCTCTTGATCTTTGAGTTATTGTTATACATTTTACTTCTTCATTGTTCTAAACCCCACATTTCATTGCTGTTGAAGAAGTCAATGATCTTTTATAGATGTAACTAAGAAGAAAAAACTATTATTTATTTACATACATATTACCATTTTGGGTGCTCTTTATTCCTTTGCTCAGAAATATGATATCATCTGCTATCATTTTCTTCCAGTCCAAAGGACTTCTTTTAACATTTCTTACAGGTGGGTCTGCTAATAAAATATTCTTTCAGCTTTTGTATGACCCAACAAATCTTTGTTTCACCTTTGTCTTTGAAATATATATTCATTGGATTTAGAAGTCTCCTTTTTTTTTCCTTTTAGTACTTTAACAATGTTGCTCAGTTTCTTGTCACTTGCATTATTTCCAGATGAAATCTGCTGTCATCCTTTGTTCCTCTGTAGATAAAATGTTTTTGCTCTGGATGCATAAGATATTCTCTTTATTGCTGATTCTACGATATTTACTATTTACCTTGTTATAGGTTCCTTTGTGTTTCTTGGGTTTTGTTTCAAAGTTGCTTGAAATTATTGCATAGCTCACTAATGGTTTATTTATTTAATATTTTGCTTTTTAAAAATGAGCCTTTTTCTTTGTTTCATTTTGGATAGTTCCTATTGTTATGTCTTCAAGTTTAGCTATCTTTTTGTCCACAATATTTAGTCTGCTATTAATTCCATCCAGTGCATTTTTCGTCTCCTGCATTATAATTTTCACGTCTAGAATTTCAGTCAAGATATTTTTTTATGTCTTCCATACTTATAATGTTTCATTTTCCTCTAGTTTTCTGAAAATATGGAATACAGTTATAAAAGATTTTTTTTCAATTGCTTGTATGCTAATTGAAGCATTTATGTGTGGATCAGTTTCAATATTTAATTTTTCTTCTTATTGAGGGTTTTTCTGTTGTTTTCATTTATTGACTGGAAATTATTTAATTAGATGACAGACTTTGTGAATTTTACCTTGATAAGTGCGAGATACTTTTGTATTCCTGTTGGAAAGTTTGATCATTTTAGGCCTCACTTTAAAATTTTTAGGTGTGACCATAACCACATTCATTTTGGGATTATTAATCCCTACTGCTGAGGTAAGAGTCTTCTGACTATCCAATTTCTTCTGAATTATAAGATTCTCCAGTCTGCCTGGCGGGAACAGGAGTCAGGAAAACAATGCTAAATGATACAGGCTTTCTTTTTTTTTTTTTTTTTTTTTGCGGTACGCGGGCCTCTCACTATTGTGACCTCTCCCGTTGCGGAGCACAGGCTCCGGACGCGCTGGCTCAGCGGCCATGGCTCACGGGCCCAGCAGCTCCACGGCACGTGGGATCTTCCCGGACCAGGGCACGAACCCGTGTCCCCTGCATCGGCAGGCGGACTCTCAACCACTGCACCACCAGGGAAGCCCGATAAGGGCTTTCTTAACAAAGATTGCTGGTACCTGAATGGATGTTTGAATGATAAACAAGCCTAGGGAGTTGAAGACTCTCGGTGTTATTTATATAATTGACTTAGGGACCTTCACACTTTGCCCCCCAAAGAGCATTTGTTTATGTTAAAAGGCAAAAGTCTCTCTCCCTCTCTCTGGAGGAGTGGTGGGAGCAGATGTGTCGGCTCTCTTGTATAGGTCCTATGTACACACAGGAGATTTCTGCCCTCACTGCATTGCCCTATGGGGAACTGGAGCATGAGAGACTGACAACATATGTTTTCTGATTAATTAAACATTTTTCTCTGATCCAGAAACCTCATGTTTCCTGTCAAAAAAAATCATAAGTATAGATATAAAAACTTAATAATAGGCAGTATTCCCAGTACTGTGTGAGCTCTGAGTACATTTCTTTTAATCCTTTTGCATATTTGTTCCCCAGCCTTGGGTATTTTCATCACAGGCATGCACTGATTAGTATTCTCCTGTAACCCTTTGCAAATCTCCACAGTTCTCGCTTTGTTTATATTTCTCTCCTCTGGTATTCTGTGCTATGAATCCTAGCTACTTAGGATCTCCTTGGACCCTCAGCTCTGATTCCTCAGCTTAGGGAGCACACCAAGCTTTGCCTGAGTTAGTCCTTACTGTGCCACAACATGAAAATTCTCTAAAAGCAATAAACTATGGCATCAGAGGGCTCACCTCATTTTTTTCTTGTATCTCAGGGTTCACTGTTCTTGTGTCCAATGTCATATATCTTGTCTAGTGTTTTAATTGTTAAGGGTAGGGGAGCGGGTAAATCCAGTACTCTATCTTTGATGGAAGTAGAAGTGAATACTGCAGCAATTTCAACAGAGAAAATTGTAAAGAGAACAAACTGCCCATGTCAGTAGAATAAATAAAGACATCTTCAGATAATCATACACTGATATACACTATAGCCTGAATTTTAATAAAAATATATCACATACAATTTTGAGCGCCAGAGAAATACATACAGCTGCCTCCTTTATCTCCACTTAGTAAAAGTGAAAAAGTTGTAGAATAATATACATTATCATACAAGATAAATATGTTTCAGAAAGAGGCAAATCAATACTATATACTAATTTTGAATACCTACACATGGAGAATGAGTATAAAAACTTCTATTAGAATGATAAGCATCCAACTGAAACATGTTAATCAGATACCTTTTCAGAATAGCATGTATTTACAGTTTTATTTCCTAAGATATTTCTTCAGTACATAGATATCTGATTGTGGCCAAAGGAGCAGCTGTCTTCAAAATGTAGCTCTGTGGTGTTTTGTTTGAAATTATTCCAGGAAGGTAAGATTTTCATCTGTTTTTTTCAACAATGATTTTGTAATCCATATAATATCCTACATAAATCCCTTTCTGCTTATAGTAGCTAAAGTATATTCAGGTCCCTGCAATTAAAGCTTGACTCATAAAATATCATTCAAAAAATGAAGAAATGGAGCATGAAGGATGTGTAAATTTAAATAGGTAGAGATGGGGTAAGATATTTTAGGAAAAGAGAACAGTAGAAACAGAGGAACTGGAACCTTTCCATTTACATTTAAACATTCTCAATTCACTCACATCTTAGAAGAAAGACCCACTTTCCCCTCTATACACTTACACCTGGCTTCTGCCAACTAACTTCCATTCCATTAAAATTATCAGAGAATTTCAACTGTCCACTTACTTGACCTCTAAGTGTGTTCATTATTCCCACTTATAACATTCTCTCTTTCTTGAGCTTATAATACTATATCTGCTGGGTTTCCCCTTTCTATCTGGCCTTCTCTTCTCAGCCTTCAATGCAGGCTCATATATCCGGCCACTTAATAGTGGATTTCTTAAAAGTTTGGTGGTTGGTCCTTCTCTCACTTTACTCTATATCCCTAAGGAATATATTTATGCCTGTGGTCTCAAATACATTAATGTAAAAATAAATTTCAAATTTCTATCTCTTGCTGTGAAATTTCATATGAACCCCATCTTATATATACAAAAAACTACCTATAAGTATCTCCAATTAGTAAAGGCTCCTCAAACTCAACATGTCAAAAATCAAAAACATAATTATTTGCTTTCAGCCATCTGCACAAGTTAAGCCCTAATTTTAAAGATAAGGATGATGATACTTTGCCAAAATCAAGTAATTTGACAAAGTCATGAGATCCAAGAATTTAATGAAAAAAATAGGTCTTGACATTTGTCATCATTGGTTAAATATATCTTGAATGTATGGATTATAACCCCATTCAGAAATGATCGTCACTCTCTAACAGCAAAATTACTGGTGCAGTGATGAGAAAGGTTGTTGAAATTCTGATTTCCATGAGTGAATCTGGTGGGAATTATAATATTTAAATGAGTGAAGGCAATTAAAAGACATACATGTATACATTTTTAAAATGGACATCCTTACGATGTCCACTCTCACCTCAACATAGTCTTAGAAGTCCTAGACAAAGCAATTAGGCAAGAAAAAAGTCCTCCAAATTGGAATGGAAAACGTAAAACCATCGCTATTTGCAAATGACATGATATTACATATAGAAAATCCTACAGACTTCACCAAAAAACTGTTGGAACTAATAAAGAAATTCAATAAAGTTGCAATATACAAAATCAATAAACAAAAATCTGTTATGCTTCTGTATGCTAATAGCAAACTATCAGAAAGCCCATTTACAATTGCATCAAAAAGGATAAAATACCTAGGAATAAATTTAATCAAGGAGATGAAAGACCTGTTCAGTGAAAACTACAAGACACTGATGAAAGAAACTGAAGTAGATACAAATACATGGAAAGATATTCCATGCTCATGGACTGGAAGGATTAATATTATTAAAATGTCCATACTACCCAAAGTGATCTACAGATTCAGTGCAATCCCTATCAAAATTCCAATGGCATTTTTCACAGAAATAGAAAAAACAACCCTAAAATTTGTATGGAACCATGAAAGACTGCTAACAGTTAAAGTCATCTTAAGAAGAACAAAACTACAGGCATTATTCTCCCTTATTTCAAACTATTTTACAAAGCTACTGTAACCAAAAGAGTATGGTATTGGCATAAAAACAGACACAAAGAACAATGGAACAGAATAGAGAACCCAGAGATAAACCCAAGCATGTGTGGCCAATTAATTTATGACAGAGGAGCCAAGAATATGCAATGGAGAAGGACAGTCTCTTCAATAAATGGGGTTGGGGAAGCTGGACAGCCACATGCAAAAGAATGAAACTGGACCACAACCTAACACCATACACAAAAATTAACTCAAAATTGATTAAAGATTTGAATGGAAGACCTGAAACCATAACACTCTACAAGAAAGCATAGGTGGTAAGCTCCTTGTCATAAGTCTTGGTGATGATTTTTCAATCTGACACCGAAAGCAAAAGCAATAAAAGAAAAAATAAACAAAGGGGACCATTTCAAATTAAAAAGCTTTTGCACAGAAAAGAAAACCGTCAACAGAATGAAAAGGTAGCTACTAAATTGGAGACAATATTTGCAAATGAGACATCTTATAAGGGGGTAATATCCAAAATATATAAAGAACTCATAAAACTCATAAAAACTCAAACAATCCAATTAAAAACTGGACAGAGGATGTGAATAGACATTTTTCCAAAGAAGACATACAGAGGGCCGAGAGGTACATGAAAAAAAAAAGCTCAACATCACTAATCATTAGGGAAATTCAAATTAAAACCACCAGTGGTGATATCTCATCACCTCACATCTGTTAGAATGGCTATTCTCAGAAAGGAAAGAAATACATTTTGGCAAGAACAGGGAGAAAGAACCCTAATACACTGTTGGTGGAAATGTAAATTGGTGCAGCCACTATTCAACACACTATTGAGGTTCAACAAAATATTAAAAATAGAACTACCATATGATCCAGCAACTCCTCATCTGGATATTTATTAGATGAAAACAAAAATGCTAACTAGAAAAGATATATAAAGCTCTTGCTCACTGAAGCATTATTTACAATATCCAAGATATAAAAATAACCTAAATATCCATCAACATATGAAGTGATGAATAAAATGTGACACACACACACACACACACACACACGAATACTACTCAGTCATAAAAAGAATGAAATCTTGCCATTTGTGACAACATGGATGTACCCTGAAGGCACTATACTAAGTGAAATAAGTTAGACAAAGACAAATACTGTATATCTCATTTATACATGGACTATTTAAAAAAATCCAACACTCCCAAAACAAACAACTCTCCCACCCCTGAACTCATAGAGAGAACAGATTTGTGGTTGCCAGAGGTGAGGTTTAGAAGGTGGGCAGAATGGGTGAAGGTCAAAAGGTATAAACTTCCAGTTTTAAAATAAATAAGTCCTGGAAATGTAATGTACATCATAGTGACTAGAGTTAAGAATCCTATATTGAATATTTGAAAGTTGTTAAGAGATTAGATCTTAAAATTCTCATCACAAGAGAGATTTGCAACTATGCGTGGTGAGGAATGTTCACTTATTGTGGTGATCATTTTGCAATATATACCAATATTTAATTCTCATGTTGTACACCTGAAACTAACATCATGCTATATGTAAATTATATCTCAATAAAAAGGAACATCCTTAGGATGGTTTAATTTGGGGAAATTATTAATAAATTAGAAATGTTACAGGAAAAGATGAGAAGACAGGTAAGAGCAGATATTATTTAGGATCTTATTAAATATAGGAATGTAATAGTTGTTTTTTGTGTTGTGTTGACAAATAGCTTGCTGTCATGAATGATTGATTAATCTGTGATAGAGTAATAGTACAGAATTAATATATGTTCCATGTAGAGATTAGATTTTTTTGAGGAATATCAAAAAAAATTAAAAATTACAAAGAACAATTAAAACTGTATTTTCATAACACATAGATAACAATGTTTTGTTATGTTTGCTTTTTAAAGAAATCAAACAATATAGATAAAACTAAAGTCTCCATGTGTTCACTGTTCTTATTTGTAGACAACAGAACCCACTCTATTGAGTTTAAACAGAAAGGGGTTTTTTAAAGGGTAATAAGGTAGTTCACAGAACCTCACAGTGGGTGGAGTACCAGGCTTGGATGCTACATAGCCAGGATCAATGCAGCTAGAATACCTGACCAGCCATACCACGGGGCTCTTATAGCAGAAGCATTACTGCTGTTGCCACCTGTTACTCAGTACCTATGATGTTAGAGATTCGAAGCTAAAATTTTGCTAAAATGCCTTAGAAGAATCACATACTTTCACCATCATGCATTTCCCCAGGCAGAACTGCCTCTCACAAAGCTCACGCCCCTGTTGCAACTGCACACAGGGTCTCTGCTTGGCAGAACCTAGGTCATACAAAGAATATCAGCTGCAAGACAAACTAGAAATGGATAGCATGAGTGTGGAGCAGCCAATCAACAGTATTTCTCTAGTCCCTTTGATCATCACTACTAGTCCCTTTATCCCTGTAACCCTATACCTGCCCTCTCACAGAAGTAACCAATGTACACATTAATCTGTAAATAATATACATTAATTAATTTATTTATTTATTTATTTTTGCGGTACGTGGGCCTCTCACTGTTGTGGCCTCTCCCGTTGCGGAGCACAGGCTCGGGATGCGCAGGCTCAGCGGCCATGGCTCACCGGCCCAGCCGCTCTGCGGCATGTGGGATCTTCCCGGACCTCGGCACGAACCCGTGTCCCCTGTAATGGCAGGCGGACTCTCAACCACTGCGCCACCAGGGAAGCCCCAATAATATACATTTTAAATTTACATACACTGCATTTTGTTTACATGTTTCTATAATTGGATTTCTCTTTTTCACATATTTCAGACCTATTCATTATGATATATTATTCATTGGTAAACTCCATCTAAATGTATCCCATTTTTTCATTCACTTTTGCTGGATAGTTTATGTTTTTTATTATTATAAAAACTGGTAAAATTAATATCATTATACATATTTCCTCGGGCACATTTACACAAATAACTGAAAAAGAAAACTCCCTGGAGGTAAAATCACCTAAGGCCATTTATTACAAATATAGCTTCCCAGGCTCCTCCATAACAGTCAAGGGGGCAAGGAGGAAACTTGGAAAACCAAAAAAAAAAAAAGCTGCAAAAGGTTAAATTACAAGGAGACTATTTTCAAAAGTAAAGGTATAGGTCGTGGGTGGGATAACTTTTTCTGTAAAGGGCCAAACAGTAAATATTTTAAGTTTCGTGGGCCACAATCTGCTGTAGTCTTCCTTGTTTTCTCTTTTACAGCACTTCAAAAATGTGAAAAACATTCTGAACTTAAAAGGGCTCTGCAAAAACAGGCTGGTAGTTTGCTGACTCCTGGTTTGGTGATGCGAGGAATAGTACAGTTATTTGGAATCAGTAGCAACTGAGCTTTTACTACCCAGATCTGAAGGGAAGAGACAGGTTACTGGGAGTTGAAAAGAGAAAGGGTATCCTCTGGAGTCAGATACAAGGCTTGAGGGGAACTGTGAGAGAGCCTGTCTATGGAGACCTTCCAGGAAGGAATTAAATATCTGAACCTCTCTCCTCTGAGTTCCTGCCAGTGCTCCCCATTCGGCTATGCCAACCCAGAAGCCAGGGGCAATAGAGTCCTGTTATGCCACCAAGTAGTCCAGCCTTCTGGAACAGACAGTAGGGTGGGCAAAGTGGAGAGTGGGTTTGGAGGAATGAACAGAAGGTATCTAGGAGGCTTCCATTCACTATTCTGAGACGGTATAGCTGGGATGGAACCTGGGAGCTGGTGGTTTTAACAAATAACCCAGGTGATGCTTACCAAAGCTTGAGAAACACTGTTCAAGGGTATACAACTAGACGTGAAATTGCTGGATCACAGTGTATGTGAATTATCCATTGTAGAGCTAAATTAATCTCCAAAGTGACCATATCAATTTAATTTACACCATCAACATACAAAAACAGCTAATTTCCCTTTTAATCTGACCAAATACTTAATATTGCCAAACTTTTCCATTTTTGCTGATTTAATGGGTGAAAAATGGAATATTCTTTGGTTTCATTTTCAATAACATTTATGTGATTTCCAGTGAAGGTGAACATATTGTCATATATTTGTCATTCCAATCTCTCTCCTTTTTCTTTTTTTTTTTTAACGATTTACTTTATTATTTATTCATTTTATTTTATTTATTTTTTGCTGTGTCGGGTCTTAAGTGTGGCATGAGGGATCTTCGTTGAGGCATGCAGGGTCTTTCATTGGGGCGTGCAGGTTTTTTTGCGGCACGCGGGCGTCTCTCTAGTTGTGGCATGCAGGTCTTCTCTAGTTGTGGCACACAGGCTCCAGGCCACATGGGCTCTGTAGTTTGTGGCACGCAGCTCTAGTTGAGGTGCACGAGCTCAGTAATTGTGGCATGCAGGCTTCGCTGTCCCATGGCATGTGGGATCTTAGCTCCCTGATCAGGGATTGAACCTGCGTCCCTTGCATTGCAAGGCAGATTCTTTACCACTGGACCACCAGGGAAGTCCCTTCCTTTTCGAATTTATGTTCTTTGCCCATTTTTATATTATATTATTTTCTCAATTGGTCAAAATTCTTTACATATTCTGGATTTAACTCTATGTCTAATATATACTACAAACACCTTTTCCTCGTCTGTGGCTTATTTTTTTTTTCATTCTGTTGATGTTGTCTTTTGCCATATAGAATCTAAAAATTTTTATGTATTTTTTTGATTTATACTTTATGACCTATTATGACTTTTCCTATTAAAAGTTCATTAACGTGTTCCACTACTTTCTTATAATGTCATAGTTTTATTTATCATTCTTAATATATCTGATTTTTTTTCCAAAAATAAAGATATACTAAAAGGCATATAAAATTATGCTGAATTCAACTACAGATAAATCAGTATTCCTTGAATTTAAAATTCATTTGAAAGACTTAAATTTTTCTTAGGGCCAACATGAACAAATAGTTATATAGCAGATGTTTGAAAATGCCAATTAAGAGAATTTTGAAAGAAAGGAGATACTCGGTTTTGGCAGTCTTTGGTTAAAATAAAAAATAATGTACTAAAGTAAGAGAAAGTAAAAGCAATTTATTCCAGTTAGTATCAATAATGAAAAAATATTTCTCAATGTAGTATTATTATCATGTATTGTAAGAACACTCTAATATAAAGATGTGCAAGTTTAGTCAACTGACCAATAAATAACCTGTTATTTTTATTAGAATTTATGGAAAAGAGGGTGCTTTTAAGAAATGGAAAATAATATTAAGATAATATTTTTGGAATCTTGTCAAAATTCTGCACTGAGCAGCTACATCTACCTCAAACATCCCAAGTTTCTACTGAAACAAGAGAGTGAATTGAAAATTCATGTGATAATAAGAGTTCTGGAATAAAAAAGAAGTAGCAGTAAACCAGAAAATTGTGAGAAAATCCTGGAAACTATAAATTAGATGGAATCAGATTAATGAAAAAAAAGGAAAAAGATCAGAGGATGCCACACAGTTTTCCCCCAAACAGAGGCATAAACACTCCTTCTTTGGGGAGCACCCTTACCGCTCCAAGTTCAAAGTCAGCAAAGTGCTGGATGATTATTTATAGACTCACTGTGTTAGTCTGTTTGGGCTGCTATAACAAATACCTTAGACAAGGTGGCTCAAACAATAAACATTTATTTCTCACAGTTCTAAAGGCTGGAAAGTCCAAGATCAAGGCGTCAGGAGATTCAGTGTCTGGTGAGGGCATGCCTCCGAGTTAATGGTGAAAGAGGAGAAAGAGCTCTCTGGGGTATTTTATAAGGACACTTATCACTTTCCAAAGGCCTCACCTCAAAATACCAACACAGTAGGGACTAGGTTTCAACATGTAAATTTTGTGGGGGACACAAATATTCAGTCTGTAGCACCCACACTCTGTAGTGTGGCTGCCTGGTACCTCTCCTTCCCAGGCAATCTTCTATCTTCAGTTCTGTATATCACTCTGAATCTTCCTAGTGAATTCCTTATTCTTCTTAAGTTAACCTTTTCCTTGTAACCAAAATATCCTAACTTTACAGAAAACCAGTCCAGGCATCTATGGTAATCAACCTAACTCTTCAATCATTAAAAACACCTGAACTGAACGAGGACCATACAACAATTGGAGAAAACTAACAGCAAAAAAGTTATTAACCAAGATGAGCAAAAAGAAAAACTGACCTCAGACTTAACAAAAGCACAAAAGACGAAGTTATGATTATAAAACATAAAATAAGTATTACAACCTTGACTGTGAAAAAATACATATAACTAACAAAAATAAGGCTAAAGAGATGGAAGTGGTTGGATGTATAAAATGTGTTCAGTCTTTCGTAGCGGGAAGTCAGCAAACTCATTTTTTTATTTTTACCTTGAGATATCTGGTTTTCTTTAATTAACAGTAATCTTTTGACGTTCCAACTATCTGGTCTTTGTTGCAGAAACTCCTATATATCCTGGCTGCTGCCTTTGCCTTTTCGGAGCAGTCAGAGTTATCTGAGATGCTGTGTCCCTGGCTTAAGTCCTCAGTTTTGCCTGCCAAATAAAACATAACTCTCAACTTCTAGGTGGTGCATTTTTTTCAGTCGACACCTAGTAGCTCCTCTCAGCTAGACAAAAAGTCTTCTAAGACTCTTAATGTCATCCCACAGCCTTCACATTCTGTGCAAGGTAGATAGGAGACTGTCTTGAGAAATTATGCATGTGGCAGGTTGGGGCACATAGTGACTTCCAATCAGATTCACAGGGAAACACAAAGTTTTTAAGAGAATTATAAAAACTCTTTGATATTGAAATTCAAGTGAGAGAAGTACTACTATGTTATTTAAACTTGTAATAGTCAATGCCAGAAAAATTTAGAAACCAGGAACTGCCTAAAGCAACTACTTCAGGGAGATATGGATTTGAAGGAGGGAAAAACAGGAGGATTTTAAACTGTAGACTCTTTTGCATGGTTTGAGTTTTTCAAACTACATCTAGCTATTAATTTAATGGGTCATTTGTAGAGATGTGGATGGACCTAGAGTCTGTCATACAGATTGAAGTAAGCCAGAAAGAGAAAAGCACAGGGAGCTCAGCTCGGTGCTCTGTGATGACCTACATGGGGGTGGGAAGGGGGGGAGGGAGGTCCAAGAGGGAGGGGATATAGATATACATATACCTGATTCACTTCATTGTACAGCAGAAACTAAGACAACATTGTAAAGCAATTTTACTCCAAAAAAAAAAAACTAAACCTAGTTTAAATATTAAAATATAAGTTGTATTATACAAAAGATGCATTTTATTAGTTCACACCTGCTTATGTTTAGTTTATTTTTTTAACATCTTTATTGGAGTATAATTGCTTTACATTGCTGTGTTAGTGTCTGCTCTATAACAAAGTGAATCAGCTATACATATACATATATCCCCATATCTCCTCCCTCTTGCGTCTCCCTCCCACCCTCCCTAACCCACCCCTCTAGGTGGTCACAAAGCACCGAGCTGATCTCCCTGTGCTATGCGGCTGCTTCCCACTAGCTAGCTATTTTACATTTGGTAGTGTATGTATGTCCATGCCACTCTCTCACTTCGTCCCAGCTTATCCTTCCCCCTCCCCGTGTCCTCAAGTCCTCTATGTTTATGTTTTGTTTTTGTTTTTTGCGGTACGCGGGCCTCTCACTGCTGTGGCCTCTCCCGTTGCAGAGCACAGGCTCCGGACGCTCAGGCTCAGCGGCCATGGCTCACGGGCCTAGCCGCTTCGCGGCATGTGTGATCTTCCTGGAGCAGGGCACGAACCCACGTCCCCTGCATCGGCAGGCAGACTCTCAACCACTGTGCCACCAGGGAAGTCCTATGTTTATGTTTTAAATAAGAAATTATATCAATTTAGGCTAGGATATCCAGAAACCTCATTCTTGACCAATGACTCTTCCCCAAGGGTCCACAAGTAGGAAGTACGCACACAAGAGGCAAAGCAAAGCAAACAGAAGGCAAAGTAACACTTTAGTCTCAGCTGTGGTCTTATTCTACAGACTAGTACTCAACATGGTGACGCTAGCTATCTGGGCTGTGACATACCTGGTAGACACTTCCTTCCTTAAATAATCTGGGAATCAGTCAAACAGGCTGTGAGGCAGGCTTGTTCTGTTTTTCCCTACCTAGGCCAGAGTCAGATCATACACGCTGATGCGACAGAAGTTTAATGCCAAACCCACTTGCCATCATCAGAGAATTGGAAGCCTCAGAGTCAAGAGCCCAAGAGAAAAATAATTCCCCTCCTGCCAAACTGATGTAGGGAGGTGAAGCTTACCTGGGAGAGCGAGCTGCCTCTACCTCCTCCACTTTGAAGCGGCTTCTAGCCCTTCCAGTTTCAGTCACGTGCAAGCAAACAGCAGGAGGAGAAAGGCAAGAAAGATCCCACTCACGTGTTGCAACTGTTTCACCCAATGGTTCTCAGCCTGGCTATACATAGTAATCACCTGGGAAACTTTAAGCTAAGGTCTGGGCTATATCCCAGAAGTTGATTTAATTGTTCTCAGGTGCCTTGGACATTAGGCGTGTTAAAATTTCCCCAGGTGGGGTATGGATTGACAATTCTGAAACTGCTTTTTTCTGTATACTGGAGTCAAAAAAATAAGTAAATATTTGGTGGATGGTGGCTGTCACTTTTCTCAGTCAGAGACGAAAGTTATAGATAAGTAAGAAGGGAAGGCTAGAATGAATCTTGTGGGCTGGAGTTGGAGACGTCACTATGAAGTCATGTTTAGCTACACACAGCACACACACAGAGAGACAGGTGAACAGTACAGAATTACAGATACGCGTTTATACATAGACTAATATACAAATACGTATTAGTTCTGTTCGCTGAGGGCAATGAGCATTCCCAGTTCCTAGATCTTGATTTCTAATTATCATTCCCCCTATAAAAGCAACTACGTCACTTTAAAGAAATGGTAGGGAAAATACAAAATAAACCTAGGGCATTTTGTACTACCACAAAGGCAGGTAGTGTTCAAAAAATAAAAGGATGGGGTCATGCTAAAGGGACATAGGAACCAACCTGAAAGGACTCCCAATGGCCAAAGCTGGAAATATTTAAGAAACAAAATAAATAACAGTGTTAGATTATGACTCAAAGTGTGAAATGAACACACATGAGTCCATACTGATACAATTAAACAAATGAATTAATAAGTGAGGAGAAAAAGACAAATCTTTCTTACAGAATAGTTCCAAGTAATTTATTTAGATACTACCCCTTGCAGGAGGTGGAGATTGAATTCATCTCTCACCTGCTGAGGGTGTGCTAGACTTCGTGACTTGTTTCCAAAGAATAAAATAGGGAAAGGGAAAAATAATAACTATTTAAGCTGAGGAACCCAGAAAACACTAAGTGATGAAGGTTAACATTGCCTGTGATGTCACGTGGCTTTCAAGGATCCTCTGATGTAATGAGAAGGGCATTTCACCCCTGTGGTACCATTTTCATAAACTATACTTCTAGTCTAATTGTGAGAAAAATATCAGACATACCCAAATTGAAGGATGTTCTACTAGTATTAGAACTAGTACTAGATGACCTACTAGTACTCCTCAAGACTTTCAAGGAAAGCAAGGAAAGAAACTTTCCTTGAGGAGATTGGGAGACATAATATCTCAATGCAGTGGATTGGATCCTAGAAGAGATAAAGTAAAACCTGGTGAAATCTGAGTGAAGTGTGGATTATAGTTAATAGTAATTTACCAATGTTAGTTTCCTAATTTTGACAAATGTACCACAATAATCTAAGATGATAACATGAGAGGAAACTGAAAGGGGGTCAGGGGTATAGGAGAACTTTCTGCATTATGTCTGCTACTTTTCTGGAAATCTAAAATTATCCCCAAATAAAATTCTATTTAAACACCAACAACACAAATGACAACAAAACAAAGCAGATTAAGTATTGACCAAAAAATGCCCATGCCAGCAGAGTAAGTAGAGATGTGCACAATGATCTTAAGAAAGTTCTGATAATGTGGGAAAAGCAAACACCCCACATGATTCAAATAGCAACTAAATTTGAGAATCCCTGTTTCAACCCCTTTGAAAGTTCTGTCACTAGAGCATGTGACCAAATGATTGATCTCTGATTTTGACCAAACATTTCTCCCTGTTGAAGTGGAAAGAGGAGGAGGCTTGGCGAAGTGAATATAAGGTCCTTGAACTACTTACTACACAGGCCATCAATCTATATCAGGGTTGTGGAGGAACATTGAGGGTTGTAGACATTTAATTTTTCTTATTTTTACCTGATAGGCTCTTCAGGCATATTTAGGAAAACATAGGAGAACTCAGAATTAAATCAGCACTGGCTTGCAGTGGGAAACAGTATTGATAGTAAGGAGATACCCATTTCAGCAATTTAAGCAGGTTCCAGAGAAACAGAATGAAGGAGCATGCTCTGTGTGTGTCCAGTGGTTAAAGTTTTCTTGTCATGGCACATAGAGAGTATTTAATGCACATTTACTGAATAAATGGCTTAACGTCTTCCAGTGGTCAGTGCAAGAGATTAGAAAAAAAAAGATTTCCTGAACTTGAATCACAAAGACATTACTCATGAGATAAAATGGCAGCATGCACTTTAAAAAGATGTACAGTCTGGCAAGTTAGAAATGTATAATAATGTCCTGTTTATACTACTTCAGCCAACCTTTGTAATTATGTACTGTTTTATGAGGGAAAAAGAAGAAATGCTCTTAAGATGAGGAAAAGCTCCTTTCCGCCCCCCCCAAGGATTTATTTATTTCACTTCCTGAGGTACAGAGGTATTTTCAGAAAGCACAACCCTCCCTCTTTACATATCAGTGAAAAATACACTTTCTTAGAGCTTAAGAATTCTTGCCATCCCCTAGGAAATGTGGTAGGACACTTAAAAACTTTATTCCAAAGGCCAAACCCATCTTGGCAGATGATATCATGGTTTATGTTTTCTTGGGGAGAAACAAGATGAAAATACATCAGAGAGAGGAAAGAAGAAAGAGGAGGGAGAGTGATTTAGGAATGAGTGGTGAGCTGTGAAGCAGGAAGAACCAGACGGTTCCAAAGGAGAATTAAGAGTCAGCCTTTCATCAGGGAAACTGGTCCTGGCCTCAGAGGAGGTGTGGAAAGGACAAGGGGCAAGGAACATGCCTTGAGAAGATTTGGTCCAGGACCTCTCCAAGGAAAATATTTTATAAAAGTTAAACAAGGAAAAAGATATCTGGGATTTGTCATTCCCCCAGAGAATTTTGTTTTTTTTTTTTTTTGCGGTACGCGGGCCTCTCACTGCTGTGGCCTCTCCCGTTGCGGAGCACAGGCTCCGGACGCGCAGGCTCAGCGGCCATGGCTCACGGGTCCAGCCGCTCCGCGGCATGTGGGATCTTCCCAGACCGGGGCACGAACCCGTGTCCCCTGCATCGGCAGGAGGACTCTCAACCACTGCACCACCAGGGAAGCCCAGCCTTTTGTATTTTGAGCTGAGAAAAAGAGGATTGAGGCAAGGTAGGTTCACCACAAATAGAAGTGCTCATCAGGTGCCCACTCCCCAAATTCCCGAGCACATCGAGCACACAGGGCAAATGTGGGAAGCTGGAGGGATGGAAAATGTAACCCAAGGATGAAAGGAGGGAACAATGGGTGTATTTATCAACCTCAAACTAAGCACTGTAGAATTTGTTTTCCCAGATCTTGACCATAATGGAAAAATCTTTCACTATCAGAAATGAGATCTAATAAATGGTTCCTTTTTTTCACTACTGGCATTTTTTTTTTGACATACAAAAAGCTGTGTATAATAAATGTATACAATTTGACAAGTTTGGAGATAAGTATACTTCCATGAAACCATCACCACAATCCATGCCACAAACCTATCCATAACCTCCAAAATTTCCTTCTGCCCTCTTTTATTATTTTGTAATAAGAACACAGAACAAATTTATCCTCTTAGAAATTTTAAAAATACTCAGTGGTTCTTTATAGGTCAGGTAAGTGAGTTAAATGGAGGGCTGAGGGCTAAATGACTGTCAAGTGTATGGAATCACTGGTGAAGTCTGAATAACAATATGAGAATACAATGGATATGAGTCAGTGTCTTCTTTCAGGACAAACTGCAAGAAGGTAATTTTTTTTTTTTTAATTAAACTAAAAGCTCAATTCCTTGGTTCAAAGTATCCTATCTCCCTTTTTCTGAAGGCAATTTGGCATGCTTAAAAATTCAGTAAAAGATTATATTAAATCACATTGGAGCTTCAATACTAGACTTTATTAATCAATAATTATTTGCTGACTATCCACTATGTCTCAGGCACTGTATGAGGCACAGGGGATACTAGGGCAAACAAGAAAGAACATCATCTCTGCTTTCCTAACTTGTAGTTATCTCCCAATTAGCAACAGAATCTTTTAGAATGACATGGATTTAGCTCTCATTTCAGAATCTGTAGAAAGTATAGCTCCAAATTTCTGGTAGTGCGTGTCTGGGATTCTGACGTAATCATAAATGTTATACTTGGAGAGAAGGTCTGACTTATAAAAAGATGAAACATATGCCTCTATCCATCTCGATTAAGAACACAGACATGTTGGAATTGTGCAAATGGTTAAGAACAGTTCTACTAAACTTGACTGGTCTCTTACATTTTGGAGTGAGTATATCACCTTTGGAGATCATTGCTTTTTTTTTTAACATCTTTATTGGAGTATAATTGCTTTACATTGTTGTGTTAGTTTCTGCTCTATAACAAACTGAGTCAGCTATACGTATATTTGTATCCCCATATCCTCTCCCTCTTGCATCTCCCTCTCACCCTCCCTATCCCACCCCTCTAGGTGGTCACAAAGCACCGAGCTGACCTCCCTGTGCTATGCGGCTGCTTCCCACTAGCTAGCTATTTTACATTTGGTAGTGTATATATGTCCATGCCACTCTCCCACTTCATCCCAGCTTACCCTTCCCCCTCCCCGTGTCCTCAAGTCCATTCTCTACGTCTGTGTCTTTATTCCTGTCCTGCCCCTAGGTTCTTCAGAACCTTTTTTTTTTTTCAAATTCCATATATATGTGTGATCACTGCTGTTTTAAATAAAGCTGTGGGAGCTTGTGAAATTATTTATCCTCTGAGCCTCAGTTTCCTAGTCTGTAAAACTGGGATAATACCTACCTTCCAGAGTAGTCATATGACTAAGTATAATATCAGTCTAGTGCTGGGTGTACAGTTGATCCTCAAAATGGTTGATTTTTCGCCATTAAATGGCTGATTGATGAAGCGGCAATTCTGTATTTGGAAATATTCACACCTGAGGGGCTGGAATGAGTAATTACTGACAGATGATGTAGAGACAAATCATTCATCAGGAAGGACTAAAACACATCTGTACTGCTTTCCAACTCTGAGATTCTATAAAAGCCTTGATTGGATGTTGCCATGGAACTACGGTTTCTTCTTTCTTAATAAGCGAGTGTGGACACCCAATCTCCTTTAGAGGTTCAGATGGGCCTAGTTGTTTATTAAGCGTCTGACTTGGGAGGCACATTCCAGGTGCCTCTAATACATTATGTCATTCAATCCTCCCAACACCCTAGTGGGAAAGGGATTTTAAAGATGTGAAAAAAGCCTCAGCAATATAAAAATCCAATGTAAATTCAGTATAATATTTAATGTAAAAATTCAAAAAAAATTCAATATCAACTCAATGAGTGAAGGAATGAGAGTCTGAACTCAAGACTTTCTACTAATTCAAATCCACATCTTTCCCTCTCTTCAGTATTCAGGTTAAGATGTGGTTAAATTGGAACTTGATTTATTTGGCAGAAGGGGCCATAAGTAATGGGTATTTTTAAACTTTTAGCCCTTGGTAACCAAATTCTGCATATCCACTGCTAATTTCATGTCAGCAAGGGCCACCTGTGTTTCTTGCTGTTGCTGAGGCTACTTGGACAGTATTTTGCCCATTGGGTGCTGGGAGCACAGGTGTGGGAGCTAGAGTAAAAGCCAAAAAATCTAATGACTTTGAACTCCCAAAGCATGAGGCTCTGGGCTCTCAAGCCCTCAACTGAAGACACAGTGGAAATAATGAGAAGCAGCTGCATTGTTTTCCATCACTTTTAGGTTTATAAGCGTTCAGGGCAAAGGAGGTCATTGTAAATCATGTATTTTGTAAGTCACTGGTGTATTAGAAGAGACTTTTAAATATTTGTCATGTCATAGTTGAATATGAAATGTAAATTGCATTTAAATTTTCTCATCAAGACTGAAGAAAACAATTTTGCCCAGAGCTGTCCATCTGTAAGTTTAGCAAACCAGGCACCAGCTATATTTCATAACAGGCTGGAGAGATACCCCAGAAAACAAGGGTGCTCCGGCAGAAGTGCTAATTCTCATTAGGTCAACTGTGGATGGGAAGAATTCCTCTGTGAGCCTTTGCAGCCCATTTAGCCACAGAGGAAGCTCAGTATAAAGTTCTCTTTTCCTAAGTGACCAACAGAGGCTGAAAAAGTTGAAAACAAAGGAAACCAGCTCTCTTTTCAAAGGTCAGCTGGGCTCTGGATGTTAAACCCACAACATCTAGCAGATTATACTTAGACACTATTTTGCATACTGAACTCTAGTTTTGCATGAAACATTTGTAGCACGGAAGGCATTATGTGTAGAAGACAAAACCCTCAAACAAAATAATTTCTACTGCCTCTGTGTAAGAAGTAAACGAATCCTACTCCAGTATTTGCTATGATCTGTGTGTTGTTGGGATCTTGTGCAGTTGCTATGGAAATGCCAGGATCCCAAAAGAGCATAATTTCCACTAGTACTACCAAAATGACCCCACTTAACACAGTGAATTGATTGATCTCTGCCCTGTAATTTGGCAGAAGTCTCAAAGGCCTCCCATCTCTCTCACTGTTCTTTCTTACGAAATGCAGTTGGCTCAAAGAGCTTGTGTTAGAGAGTATTAAAGAAATGCAGTGGTTGAGCTAAAAGCTAAAGCATGTATTTAAGGCAGCACATTTTTTTAGAATTATAACATCAAGTGATGTTTCATTTCTAGTGTAAGTTTAGGAATGTGAAATGGTTAACCAGCCTCAATTGGTAGCATGCCATTTATTTTATTTCTCAGTGAGAGACTATCATTTGTTATCCATTGCAAATTTATTCTGAGGCTCCAAAGGTAAGCAGAGGAAAAAAATGTTTAGTGTCTAGGTCATGTTTGAATTGGCTAGGAAATCACAGAAGCAAAACAGATGAGTTGTTACCAGATTTGGTATTTTCATCATTTGGAATACGTCTAAACTCATTACTGTTCTTACTGCACTTTTCATCAGAGGAATTATATACACAAATTATATACCACAGTGATCTGAATATTAGAGAGCTGAGATCCACTCTTCCCTATTTGCTGATGGGCAGTGAGCTGTCAAGGAGGCAAAGAACCCTGCCAGGGAATGAGGGGAATAATGTTTTGTTTCAAGTTGTATTGTTTTCTTCCATACCTGGGCTACCCAATTACTTTCCAATGTCTTTGACAGCCTCCCTACTTACTTTAAAGATGTAGTCCTTCTTTGCCTGCCATTTCATCACAGCTGCCCTCACCCCCCGCCCTCAGCCACCCAGCACACACCTATTCAGATTCTACCTTCTATAAGTCCCAGATCAGATTGCAAGTTCTTTGTGATGCTGTCTCAGCTAGTACAGCCAGCATCAATAAAATTTCTACATATAAAACTTTTTTCCAAACCACCAAGCCACTTATACTCTATGGCATTCACTGAGTTTTTCCCCAGTGAATCTAATAGCCTCTTTTAGTTTCCAGTCTTATCAATATCTCTGCATCATTTAGCATCATTCACCAGACCTCTGTGCCCAGCCTGTTGTGATTCTGTCCTCTCTTGTTGCCCCTTATCTCTGTTAATGCTCTTTCTCGGGTCCCCTGCTGTCTTCCCTTCCTTTCCACAACATTTGTTCATTCATTCATGAAACAAACATTTACGGGGCACTTATCAAGTTCCAGGCTAGAGGCTGAGGATCTGCAGATACAATGATGAACAAGGTGTGCTCCTCCTCCATCAAGAAGTTTACAGTCTAAAGTAGAAGAAAGGTCAGCAGATCAGCAATTGTTGCTTGATGATTCCTTTTGTAGATGTGTGTGAAGTCTACTGCTAATGAGAGCACAGAGGAAAAGGTTGTAAAATCCAGGTAGGAGAAGGAACCAAGGAAGGCTTCCTAGAGAAGGTGACCATTTAGCTGAGTCTTGATGAAGGGGTAAAACTTATTCAGATGAAGGAGAGAGTGTTTTTCAGGCACAAGGAACAGAATGTGACAAGACATAAACACATGGAATAGCACGTTGGGGAAATAAGGAGCTTGTGGATTGGGAGGCAGTGTGGTGTAGCGGGGAAGATTGTAGTCCCTGGAGTTGGAAATGGAATTGGATCCTGGACATATGACCACGGACAAATTGCTTAATCTCGGAGAGCCTCAGTTTTATCATCTATAATATGGGAATAGTAATATCTACTTGTGGTGCTCTGGGAGGGTAGTTTAATGATAAATAACATAAGGCACCTGCATCAGACCTGGCAACCAAGTAGACACCCAGAAAACTGTAACTATGATTATTATGGTGATGATGATGTGATGGTTAGTTTTATGTGTCAGCTTGGTTAGGCTACAATGCCCAGATATTTAGTCAAATGTTATACTGGATGATTTTTGCAAAGGTATTTTTTGGATGAGATTAACATTTCAATTGGTGGATTTGAGTAAAGCAGATTACCCTCCATAATGTGGGTGGGCCTCATCCAATCAGTTGAAGATCTTAAGAGAACAAAGACTGACCTTCCCTGAGCAAAAGGGAATTCTGCCAGCAGGCAATCTTTGGCTTGAACTTCAACTCTTCCCTGAGTCTCCGGCATGCTGGCCTACCCATCAGTTTTGGACTCATCAAGCCCTCCACAATAGTGTGAACCAATTCCTTAAAATAAATTTCTCTCTCTCTCCACACACACACACACACACACACACACACACACACACACACACGCAGTAGGTTCTGTTTCTCTGGAGAACTGTGACTGACACAGATGGGTTACCTGAACCCCCAACCGCCTACTTGAAATCTCCACTTGGATATCTAATAGGCATTTCTAGTTTAATATATCCTAAAGCGAGCTTCAGATAACCTCCCCTCCAAACCCTACTCTTCTTGCAGTCTTTACTATTCCAGTAAGTATCAACTCCATTCTTATAATTGTTTGAGTCCCAAACCTGATGTCATTCTGGACTGTTCTTTGTCTCACATCATACATCTGATTCACTGTCAAGGCCTCTTAGCTCTATGTTCAAAACATATCTAGAATTCACCATCTCCACCACTATCCTCATGGCCCATACCACCTGGATTATTGGAATACCTTTCGAAATGGTCTTTCCTCATCCCCTTCTCAGAAGCCAGAGAGATCCTGCCATCCTCTGTTCAAAACCCTCCAGGATATCTCTGAAAGTGAAAAGGCTGAAGTCCTTACCTGGCCCACAAGGCCCTACACAGTATAGCCCCTTTCCTCTGGCCTCTCCTCCTACTACCCTCTTCTTGGTCATTATTCTTGGCCAATCTGTCCTCCATGTTGTTCCTCAAAGTCACTGCATCACAAATGTCTGAGGGCCATTCCACTTGGTATTCTCTCTGCCTGGAATGCCTTCCCCAGATTTCCACATGGCACTCCCCTTCTCTCCTAAAGATCTCAGCTCAAGGCAGTGAGGCCTTCTCTGAAAATTCTGTCTAAAATGTCAACTTCCTTCTCCTGTTACCCTCCCCACACAGAATTCCTGTCCTCCTTCTTTGCTTTATTTTTCTCCTTAGCACTTATCACCATCTCACCTACTAGATTTTACTTATTAACTTCTTTACCCTCTGTCTCTCCCCACTAGAATCAGGCTGTGTGAGAGCAGGGGTTTTAGCATCTTTCGTTCAGTGCTGCATCCCCCAGTGCCTAGAACAGAACCTGGCACTTAATAGGAGCTCAATAAATATCTGTTAAATGGTCAAATGATCAAGATGATGATGACGAGGAAGAGGAGGAATAATTAAAATAGAGGTAGTGTCCTAATGTGTTATTTGTGATATAGGAACATGTCCATCTCTCAGATCTCCCAGTCTTAGAAAATCCAATACCTGAATGTTGGGCCAATCTCCCCTATCATTTTCACCAAGAATGTTTACTTAAAATGCTGATCACTGGGTCTTAATTCTGGAGATTCTGATTCAGTAGGTTTGGGGTAGGCCTCTAAATCTTCATTTAAAAAATGACATCGATGGGGGCTTCCCTGGTGGCGCAGTGGTTGAGAGTCCGCCTGCTGATGCAGGGGACATGGGTTTGTGCCCCGGTCTGGGAGGATCCCACATGCCGCGGAGCAGCTGGGCCCGTGAGCCATGGCCGCTGAGCCTGCGCGTCTGGAGCCTGTGCTCCGCAACGGGAGAGGCCACGGCAGTGAGAGGCCCGCGTACCGCAAAAAAAAAAAAATGACATTGATGCAGGTGCTTCTTGGACCATACCTTGGGAAACAACGACTAGGACTGAGTCCCAAATTGTATAAGCCATGTCTAGCTCCCAGATGTATTTTATTTGGTCCAGAAAGTACTGGCTCACTAAATGTTTAAGAAAAGTACATTACTTATCAACACTTAAAAGCTTCCTATATCATCATTATTTACAGATTTCTATTTTAATTTGATGACCTGACAATATTGGACCTGTATTCCTAGACGGCAATAATTGGCTAAAGCTTGGTGGCAGCTGCAGATTTCTTTTAAAAAGGACACATCTAACTGTCTACTCCGGGTTACCACAGATACCATCCTCCTCATTATGTCTTAAACACTGCACTCATTTATCAAAACCCCAGAAAACATTTGAGTCTGGGGCACCTTTCCTAACCAAGCCAAGCCCAGGAAGGGACTGATGTCAGGTCAGCATAACTCTATACAAATCCTGAAACTCAAAAAGTCTGTTGGCCACTGTAAATCCAGGAATCCCAGAACAGGCCACACAAAGACCATTTCTGTGAGGAGCATGAAGAAAATTGCCTTTTTCTTATTTTGCTGATGATTCTGTTCTAGAGGAAATATAAACCACTAGGTAGTTTCTACATCAAACTTTTAATACATTAGTCAGTCATTTTACTGGTAAGGAGCAATTAGATTTACATAAAGATGTACATTGAGTTTTTCATCATTCTTCCAACAGAAACAGGTGATCAGGTTTTGGCTCCTCAGAAGAACTCTGCTCATCTCACCAGAAGACAGACAGACACGCATCAAGAATCATGCTCCAAAAGGAATATTCTGATTGGACCAGACACCTGCTCTTTAGCAGAGTTCTCTCCTAGGATACTTTCTTATGGTCAGCTTGGCAGTACGGTTTTGGTTGTGATCTGGGCTGTGCCACTCAAGTGTCATCCAACTCATTCCTAAGTAAACTTGTCTATTTGCCTCAAGAGTGGATTAAAAGAAAACAGGCAACCACACTTTGGAGAGCCCAATATAAATATACATAAACCCTAGGCTGGGAGTCCTAGCCTCTGAGAGTTGCAGTCGTATGGCAGTAGGAGCCACAGCTGTGACACTGAAGGACCATTACGGGCAGAACTAGTGGCTCACCAGTCAGGCTAGCAGGCAGTTTGGTGAAACATGACCTTGATGTTGACAGTAAATAAAGGTAACGGGCTCTCAAGAGGTACACTGAGACATTTGGGATCATGCTAAAGGAAGGGAGGATACTCTAGTTCCTAGTGACTATAATTGGTTGGAGACTTGGTCAAAGATATTTTCCATTGTTATTGTTACCCCAAGCTGTGGGGAGATCTTCACTATCTCCCCACAGCTTCTAAGGTCTAGGAAGTAGTGGCTCCATAGATAGCAGAGCCAGCATTAAATACGAGTTCAAATGTCACTTTTTCCCTATTCAAAGGTGAAAACACTGAAGATACGTATTCCTGCAGTTTTACAGAAGTTTTAAAGTTATTCGTTCATGTCAAACCCACTGTATTGAAATGGTAATTGACATTTTTTACCATCTAAGTATCTGTCGTAGATTTCCCTAAGACTACTAAGTGCATTAGATGAGTGTCTAGTCAGATGTGATCCTCAGCCTTAGCTGGCAGCCCCAGCCCAGTCAATCAATTTGAAGGTGGGTGCTACTTTTGTATTACTATTGGTCACAAAAGGAGCTCAACAAATGATTGTAGACCAATGAGAGGAAAGGCACTCCTCCCCTGGAAAACCATCTGAGGACAAATGACTCATTTCCTGTTTCCATACAGAAGTGCAACATATTGGAAAGAGCGCAGGTTTTGAGCTTTGAAGGACTCAGGTTAAGATTAAACCTCTGCCACTTCCCAGGAGTATGGCCTCTAGCACTTTAGTTGCTCTCCTGAGCTTTAGTTTTCTCATCTGTAAAGTGAAGATAATACTGATAATTCATACTTCATAGGGTTTGGGCTTGAATAAAAAATGACATGTGTAAAGGATCTAGTCCACTGCCTGACTCACCAAGGCTCCATTAAGCATCACGAATTTGGTTATTGTGATTGTTCTTACACTAAGAATGTCATAGGGAATCAGAGAGCCATAGAATTGAAAGGGATGTAAAGTTTTCTAATCCTACTCTGTTTAAGAGGCACAAAGCATTTCAGATAAGGGATTATGCAGTTTTTGCTTAGAGTGTTATTTCCATTAATTAACATTAATACTAATATCACCTAACATTGTTTGAATACTGACTATGTGTTAAAGTCTGGTATTTAATGCTCACTGTAACTATTATTATTATTATCTCCTTGCTTTACAGCTGAGGACTTGGAGGTTTAGTCAAGTTTCATCACTTGCCCAAGGTCAGACTGCTGGCCTTGATCCCTGATGCTCTCAATACCATTCTATGTTGTCTCCCATGTTCAGACTCCCAAGGTCAGTCTTGCTGCCCACAAAAGCCCTTCTTTTCTTGTTTTTCTAAATAAAAACTAGGCAAATGGAACACACATGCCTTCCAGGCATATAAAACCCCTGCTGATACCAGAGTCTCAAAAAAGTAAACACACCTGACTCATTAGCCTTCTGTTTTTTGACTTCTTTTCACCCTAGCTGTATCTCACCAAATTCAGAGGCTAAAATACCATTAAATGCCCTTGGCTTTTTCTGTGATGATGTGCAGTAGGACACCCTTTCTGAAATCTGTCTGAGAGATTCTGGTCTAAGGTTCCACTTCATAATTGTACATGTTGAGGTTGCTACGTGACAATATTCAACTGGGTTAGTCCAACATGATATAGTGTGACACTGTTCCAGGTGTAGCTGTGAAAATGTGAGCAGGGAATTTGGGGGACAAGGTGAACCTGACAGAGCCCTTAAGGGTGGAGTCTGGTTAGGATGCTAAGGGTCAGGTAAGATTGGAAGGAGGTAGAAACATTCATTTGAGGGTCTTTTGCTGGTGCACAGGCAGAGTCTGGGTGATGGGGGTGGGCAGGCAGCTCTTCTGTAGGGACCTTGTGTGTCTTCAGCTTCAGGGGTTAAGTTCATCAACAGGGGTAGTGGTCTGGCTCTTTGGAGGGAAGAGTGTCTGCCTTACACCAGCAATATGTACTCTATAGATATTTGTGGGATCAATGAATAAGAATAGCTGAGGAAGGGAGGGAAATGTGAAGACAAGGAGACATTATCAGCGTGACATTAAAAAAGAGATGCATTTGGGGTGACAAGCAGAGAAGGAGGTGACTCTTCAGGTCAGGTGGTCAGTCATAAATGAGAGGTTTACTACAAAAATAGGACACAAAACTCCATAGTAAGTTGTGGGTGGATAAGTGGATGGATCCAACTGTTAAAAGTCTGTAGTGTTTATAACTGTGGGGTGGAGATTATGGACAGTTTTATTTCCTTCTTTTTGTTTATCAGTGTTATATTATTTCATTGTTTTATTCAGGTTTGTTAGACTTTACCTACACATTATTCTTGGGTCTGTCGCATCTTGCAATGAACTCTGACAAAGCCTTTGTCCTTTCGTCACATGAGGAACCAACTGAAATCTGTAGGTCAGGTGAGCCTAAATGAGACTTTTTCTTAACTTATCCAAGGTTCATTTAACTCTGTCTGCTTATCCACATCAGCCAGGAGCTGACAAATGTGCCTTTCTCAATGAATCTTTCTGCCAGTTCTTCACAGTCCTTGTTCGGGTGCTTTTCTCAGCTTACCCAGACATCAGTGAGAAAAGGGAGATTTACACTATCTCTTTGAATTGACAGTGCCCTATTTTCTTTTCTTGTATGCAAACCCATGTATAATTAAAATCCTATTAAGTTTTGGTAGCTATTACAGATACTTACAACAATATTATAAGAAAAGCTGTTTCCCAGCCCAATTGATTACAGATACTGTTGGCTTTGCTGGTGAAATGTATCTAGCACAAACATTGACTTTGGTATTTTCTTTCTTCTTTGTCTTGCATTTCTTTTTTAGCCTTAGAGGTGGTGTCACCTGGGGCTTGATGCCAACCTCTTGGTGCTCAGCAGGATAAAGAAGCCTGGGGAGAATGTTGTTTGACATTAAAGAATGTTTAAAGTTCATTATTTGTGAATGTACTGTTGTGTACAAAGCAATTTATGCTACACCCTTCTGACTCCCTTTTTGCTTGGATTAAGTCTCAGCTCTGATTTGTCTGATGTTTATCTACATTAAGCCTCTCTCTTTCTTTCTCTCCTTCTCACTCTTGTTTCTTTTGTAAATAAAATATCTGAAGAAAACAGAGGTGAAGAATGGTAATGCGGAGGAACGTTGTCTGGAGACTTTTCTGTATGATTACTATAATTTGAGGAACAGATGTGGGGGAAGATTCCCCTGCTTTCTGAAGAATCTAAAATTTAGGCCTGTGTATAAACAGTTTGGAACCCATGTAATTTCGATATTTAAAGAATAAAGTCCTGGTGTAACCAGTCACATTTTTTGGTGAACTCTCCGTAATCTAGGTCTAGGGGTGACCAAAGTCCAGAGGATGAAGTAGTAGGTTTGGCTGTTTGCTTCCTCCTGGTTTTCCCTTTCTATGCTCCCTTTCTCCTCCAAGGTACTCTTGTCTTCACCAAGACCTCCCCCTTGGAAGGAATTGATATCAGGCATGGAATGGAAGTGAATGGAAGTCTTTGTGTTAGCATTTGCTGGAATTTTGAACTTCATTACTCATTTTGTGTCAAAGGACAATACTCTGAGAAAGTATTTAGTAAAAGATAAGAGGTACAAGTCAAGTCTGATGAAAGTTGGTTAACTCCTCCAAGCCCCTGTGTCTGCTAAAGTGGGATATATCAAAGGTACCAAGGGAGCAGTGGGTAGGTTCTGTTCAGGTGGATAGGTGAGAAAAGCAAGGTTATAACATATTCTCAGAAGTGTTTTTTATATAAAAGAATTACATATTAAGAAAAAGATACTGGGCTTCCCTGGTGGCGCAGTGGTTGAGAGTCCGCCTGCCAATGCAGGGGACACGGGTTTGTGCCCCGGTCCGGGAAGATCCCACATGCCGCGGAGCAGCTGGGCCCATGAGCCATGGCCGCTGAGCCTGCGCGTCCGGAGCCTGTGCTCCGCAAGGGGAGAGGCCACAACAGTGAGAGGCCCTCGTACCGCAAGAAAAAAAAAAAACAAGAAAAGGATACATGTTTACTAACTTATATTTCGTTATTACAAGCCAAGTGTAAGAGCAAGAATTAAAGGAAATGTAAACCTTATGTACAAACTAAAGGTTTTGTTTCTTTCGTTTTGTATTGTTTTTACTACTTCAAATCAATAAGCTCCATCAAGCTGAATATTTTTTTACAACTAGAAGGATATTATTACATATATCTCTGTATCTGTGTATTTGTTTTCTCAGGGATAATAATAATTAATGTTAATATTCCATCGCTCTCTCTCCCCCCTGCCCCCGTCTCTCTTTCTCTCACTTATTAGCCTCTAATGAAAATTCTCTTTGAGTGCTGAGTTTCTGGGTCTTTGTAATGCAGAAAGGAACTGCATCAGATATGGTCAGTTTCACTCTCAAGAGTATAATTTCAGGGAAAATGATGGAGGTTAAAGGAAGGAGTAATGAAAAAGACTGGGGAAAAAGGGAGAATAGGGAAGGGTTGAGAACAAGCTTTGGAAGCACGGAATTGGGAAAGAGAATTTTAAGAAGTAAACTGGGGTTATATATTGATGTCCTTTGAGAGAATGGAATGAAAATTTTGATTAGTTTTGATTACTAGAGTGTTTTCCTTTGAATACAAAATGGTAATAAGAGAGAACCATGATAAATCCTCCTAAATATAATTAGAGCTTCACAATTGCATACATATATATTCTGTATTTCATGTCTGAAATGATTACCTAATCTGTGGTTATTGATTTTAAGATGCATCATCATTTCATATACCTACATTTAAGAAAGACAAAAACTCTTTCAATAATTATTTTAACAAGTCACCAATTATAAGATGCATCTGTTTCAAAGATATTAAAATGTGAAAAAAAATGTGTATCAGTAAAAGAGTATAGAAAATAATAGAATAGAATACACCAAAATATTAAGAGTACTTATCAGTAGATTTTGGAATTGTACGTTATTTTTGTTTTCTTCATACTTTTATGTGTTTTCAAAGTGTTTTATTCTGATCATGAGCTACTTTTCTAATTAGAACCAAAAACATGGTTCAGATGTAGTTTTGCAGGAAATTAACAGGGAATGAAGCCCTATGCTTCTGTGAACTTCTGATCTCACTGGCAAAATGCTACAACTGCTACCACCATCAGATAATTCTGTTCCAAGGTCCAGCAAAAGAGTCTTTGAAATTATTGTTACAGCTTGTTCTGTGGATTTCCTAGGACCTAGTGAGTGTCCCTGCCCATAAAACAAACATAACTTTACTTAGCATAAATTATTCGTACATCTATAAATGTAGGCATATCCATTTACAAAATGGAATAGTGGGTGAATTTCTAAATAGTGCAGTGCACAATTTCTTTTCAATGGCCAGTAAAATGTTGAAGTCTATCCATATGCCTCAGGCCTTTTTGCTTCTCATGCTTTCTTAGCTCATTTGAAGGCCAGTGGGCTCAAGGTTTGAAGAATCTGCCATGTAACCTGAGGGTTTAACTCTTCCAAAAGACTGGATTCAGGGAGTTAAAGGGTATATGTGCCATCTACCACCTTCCCTTAGTGAACAATCCAATGGCAGAAAGAAGTTTAATTGGGAAGAGACTTTCATATTTCCTATGGCAGGGTTTCCAGATCAGTGTGCCTAAGGATACAGAAGATTTTGAGTCAGAGGGAGGCAGCTTGGGAGGGAGAAGGACAGCGATTGCATTTCTGAAAAACTTTCCCCCAAATCATCATCTTTTAATGATTTTTAAGATAACCATCAAAAAAGCTCTAGAGGAAACTACATGAAATATGCAATAAAACATTAACGGTTAGACAGTGAGACATGCAGTCAGAGGGCGGTGGCTGTCTTATGTGCTTGCTCCCAACCCAAAGTGCTCTCACTCCCAGCACCAGCAGAGCCTCACTTTGCTTAGAGCCTGGGCCTGTCCAGAGGGCCTGGAGGGCTGATCTCCAGGGCGCTGAATAGGAAAGACTCATCCAACTGGAAGGGGGAGTCGGGTTCACAAATTCAAGCCAAGAAAAATAGGTTGGAGTCAGAGGTCAGAGGTAACTTTGAGTCCAGTGTAGTGTCTACCTCTTAATACGTCCTCTGGATCCTCTCTTGCACAGTCATGGATTGTTTCTGGAAAGAGACTATTTCAATACAGGGGCAGTTTAAGGGAAAAAGAAAACAACTCTAATAAAACCTCAGTAAGACTGGGAGAGCAGAAGACATTGCTGTGTAGCAGAGTGTGTGCAAATGTGCAAGTGGGGATGAAGGGAACCTTCTTGCCTTCTGGAGGCCTTTGGCACATGGAGCAGTTCGGCTTACATCTGGACTGGAGACAGAAGCCTTGGACTTAAACCTTGGGGCAGCTACCACACAAGAAGAGACAGCTGACTGCAATAGCTTGAACAGGAGCAGAGAGAGGACAGAAGTTAGACAGCAGCCCAGAGTTTAGGCTAAGGAGCATGTGATGCATTCTGTAAGGAAGTTTGCAGAGGCAGTCAGAAGTGGGACAGGCTGGCATCGCAAAAATACCAGTGAGGGCAGAACCAAAGAAATCCTGTTTTGTTATTCTTTTAATGATGCTGTTATGACTTACAGAATTTAGGTTACACAGTTAAACTGCTGCTCTGGCACAAAGTGACTCCTGACTTTGCATTTGATCACTGAGGCTAGAGACTGAATCTGTCCAGTGAGCATGGCCCTGAGGTGGTATTCTGTGTCAGAGATAAGACTTATTGCTGGGTATTGCCCCTCTTCTAATATATGGAGGCTGAAGGACTTGAGGACTCTAAACTTGGCAACCTTCACATAATTAAGCATGCCCCAGATTTCCATGGGTTCTCCAGCCTTCAGAAGGAATCCTTTCCCCAAACCAACATTCTCATCTCGCATCTGGTGAGCCCTGAGAAATCCATTTATTTTTTCAGAATGGAATCCATACTTTCCAAGTATTTCCTGGGAATTTCCAAGGAACAATTAAATATTCTGGTTGTTTGTCACCTGAGAAGAGAACTACAATGCAGGAAAAAAAGCTTGGAACTGGATATAGACATCACTCTTTCTAGACCTGTTGGAAATGCCCTTCCACAAGGTTCTTTACTTGATATTGTCCAGCCACCAGGTTCCAAAACTAAGCCTACCCCTCTCAGAAAAATGCCTTTTATCAGAAGTTCCCAATTTAGGCTCATCAGCTCACAGCCCATTTCCTCCTCCAGACTAAAGCCTTCCCCCTTTTCTCCTTCAGGTGATTTGACAGAGGAGACATATTTTTCTTTAGGGGAATGCCCCGCCCTTGTTTATAAGATTTGGTTTAGCTCCCAAGTCATGGAATAGAGCAAGTAAAATATTTGACAAAAGTTGTTACAGTTGGAAGTATGTCACTTTTGGGGGTTTTAGAAGATTAGAAGGGACATCCATTCTTTTTTTCTTTCCTCTTTTTTTTTAACATCTGTATTAGAGTACAATTGCTTTACAATGGTGTGTCAGCTTCTGCTTTATAACAAAGTGAATCAGTTATACATATACATATGTCCCCATATCTCTTCCCTCTTGCATCTCCCTCCCTCCCACCCTCCCTATCCCACCCCTCTAGGTGGTCACAAAGCACCGAGCTGGTCTCCCTGTGCTATGCGGCTGCTTCCCACTAGGTAGCTATTTTATGTTTGGTAGTATATATATATCCATGCCACTCTCTCACTTTGGCAGGGACATCCATTCTTAACGATCCAACCACCAGCATGAGGTGAAGACATGCCAGAATTGCTATCTCATCTTTCCTGCCATCAACGAGTCTTAGCTTCTAATTTCTTTCTTAACCACACACACACACACATACACACATACCCCTCATAAGAACAACACAGTACTTCTTTGTAGACAGGGATGTCTAGATTAAAAAAAAAGAGTCTTAATCTGTAAAGGTACAATCATACATCTAGTTTATATTACTAATTGCCGGTCAGAAGCAGTGTTCTAGAAGAGAAATGGGTGAGTACCTGTGTTATATCTGCGTAAGTAAAAAACCCTGCCCAAATGGCCATTCCCAAAGACAAATTCTGTTACAGAAATTTTGCTACAGAATAAAAAATCTGCACTCAAATTGTCATTTGATGTTTTAAATTTTCATCCTCCATTGGCATCTTCCTTACAAAAATAAATTAATAAATACAATCAAATAAGACCTTGAGAGGTTGTCCAGTTTCAAACAATTTTAAGGCACATTTGAATAATTTTGGTTAAGGATAGTCTACTAAGGTAAATATTTGGATAAAAGTGGTATTCTTCATCCTGCTTCATTTCCAGAATATTCTGAGTTAGGATCTATGAAGAGGAAGAGAATAAGCACTTGGATTTCACTCTGGAATAACTTTCTTACAAGCCAACACAATTCGGTGAACCAGCAAATATTTCTACCGCCACTACTTTTATACTTAAAAAAGGACTTTCTTGTCTTTTAAATGATTCTTTGGAAAAATATTTTAAATCCTCCTGGGTCTTTTTAATATTTCAATTCTTAGCCTAACCTTTTGAATCACTACTTTCTGGCTTACCTTTGGGATTATGTTTTTCTGTTTGATTGTCAGAGTTCCAGTCTAGTAAAAGGTTTATCCAGAATGAACATAGTAGAAACAACGGAAATGGCTACCTATGTGGAGTTCTCCAATTTACTGCTCATCAGGACAAGAAGGGAACTTCTGAGGTTATGTCATCTGGACCCCTCATGGCCTTGGAGATAAAGTCTTTGCATTTTATTTTTATTCACTCTCCTAGATTTCATTCTACTTTCATTTTTATTCCTCTAGATACTCATTCATTTCTCTGATTTTTGCCTATCACTTAGACAATGATATATCTCTTAGCAATGGTATATCTCCTACACAACGATATAGCTGCCTGTTTTATTGTATTAAATAAACACTTATACAATGTTTTGCTCACTTCCCCTTTCTTACATTAGTTTTCTCTCCTTTCTCCTTTATCTGGTAAAGACCTAAAGGAGATAAGAGAGCCAACCATAGGGATAAATATCTGGTAAGAAAACTTTCCAGAAGAGGAAACAGCAAGTTCAAATCCTTGAAAAGGAGCATGGCTGGCATAGGTTGAACAAGAACAAGAGGGTAGAAAAGATGAAGTCAGAAAGCAACTAGACCTTTATAAGCTATGAAGGGGCTTTGGTTTTTCACTCTGACTGAGATGGAAAGCCCCTGGAGGATGTTGATCAGGTTTAATCTTTATCCTTAAAAGCTCACCCACACTAGCAGGTATGTTGAGAATAATATTATGACCAACAAAGATCAAAGAAAGGTACAAGGGTGGGAGCCAACTGAAATAACCTAGGAAAGGGATAATGGTGACTTGGACCAAGTTACTAGCAGTTAAAGAGATTAAAGAATTGTTTGGATTCTGGATGTATTTTGAGAGGGGAGCCCACAGGATCTGATAACCAATTTGATGTGGGATTATGAGGGAAAGAGAGGTAAAGGGTGAATCCAAGATTTTGGCATAATAAACTGGAAGAAAGGAGTTGCCACTAACTGAAAAGGGAATGGCTGAGGGTAGAACAAATTTGCAATAAGAACAAGATCAGGAGCTCAGTTTCTTTGGATATAGTCACACTGGGATTCCTAATGGCTGTCCAGATATAGATGTCAAGTAGGCAGGTGAATTTATGGATCTGGAATTCAGGGGACTGTTCCAGATTGCTGATACAAATATAAGAATCCTCATTATATATAGTATTTAAATATGGGAGAACGAATGAAATTTCCAAAAGAGTAAGAGTGTAGCTTAAAAGGAGAGGAGGTTCATGGATAGTAGTCTAATCCACCCAAGAGTTTTCATGGATTATGTCCCGTTACTGTAAAAGTCTCACTGGCATAGCAGTCTGTCCTTGCTTTAAGGGAAAATGCCCAGAGAATAAACATCCCGTTGAAGGTTTTTTTTTTAATTTCCACAGAGCACACACATTCACTGGTGGTGATCCAAGAACAGGTGTGTGTTGTCTGTGAGTCTGTATGTTTGTACATTTTTTCTTCTGATTTTGAAATATGTTGAGTGTACCAACTTATTGGAAGTGTAATCTACTGGAGGAGGAAAAAAATAACAAGATTCGTTAGAAGAAATAAGTTAATTAATAAACCTAGAGAAAACTGTATAGTTCCTGAGTCCTTCCTGATGACATATGGAGAAGAATTCTGCTGAACGTGTATTTCTTGCTGCCACAAGAGTGAGGTGAGTAAGAATGCTATTGCAGATGGGAGAAATGCTTGACTGACTGCACAAGTGCCATCCCTGGTTGCCTTGGTTACAGGCAACTTACTACACATGCAAATGAAGTAAGTGGTAGTTAGCAGTGGAGCAACAGGTGACCTAGCTAGCACTACCTTGGGGGCACTACCTTGTGTGGCAGGGATAGGATGAGGACAGGAGAAAAAGGACTCATTGTGAATAACAAGGGCAACAGGAACAAGGTTCCTGTTCAGCAACCGCTCAGTGCAGCAGAACCTTTTATATCTTCCACTAAGTTTGGTCAGCCTCAATGTAGATAACCTGCATCACTGCCACCCTGGTCCTGTCTAATGGCCTTCTAATGCTGAATAGAAGGACACCCTAGGGAGAACAAGGTGGGCGGGTGAACAAAATCATTTAAAAATATCTTTCTTCTCACAAAAGGGAAGAGGACATTCTGAAATTCATCTGAGCATTTTAGCATTAATTTCTTTGTAAATCTCTGTGGGTATATACCCCCAGATATTAGTTATGCATTATTCCAAGATAAAGTGAAATGGAAAATAAATCATTAATAGAATCTATGAACATGGTTCTGCTTGCTCAAACCTTTATAATAAATCCAAATCTCACAAGTAATACAGGTAACATTTAAGAAAGGAGATTGTTACTCCCATTGTATGGATTTGGTAGCTTGATCTGAAACAACTCAGAATTTCTTTGGAAGTCTGGGTGTGAAATTAACTCCCTCTTCCTCATCTGGCAGGCTTCACTGGGTTAATGAAGTCCCGGGAAGAAGACTGCCCACTTACCATGAGGGCTGTGGACAGCCTGATAATCCAGAGCTATCAGAACCCACGATGAGTAACAGTATTATAGCTGGGCCTCCTTCTCGAAGCATTTAGAGCCAATTTGATTTTTATTCTGCCTCTGGCACAAAGGTACTTTGGAAGCTCTAATGTGGACATTTCAATACTGGCTTTACAGGAATCTTAAAATGTTTCGAGAGTTGGATTGAGGAAATAAAGGAAGCAAGGAAACAAAGACCCTTATTTCTGATTCTAAAGTTGATTTTCTGCCACCTGGATAGAGCTTTCACGAGGGGGAAATGATGCACAGTGTAGATTTGGGCCAGCAAAATTGGGAAGTCAATTATTTCGTTCCATGTGGTTTCACAGGGGAAGAAGAAGATGAGCTAGTTGAAAACCACTGGGGAGAATGCCAGATGTGTAACATGCACCCGCAGGTGATGATCACGTTGGTCATGTCGTCTGAGCAAGAGCAGAAGCTCCAGCTATGAGCACAAGCAGATGGAAGACCAGTTTTTATTCTTGGCAAAATAATAAACTCAACACTTCAGAGCTTTAAAAGCTTTTCAAATTATTTATCATCTTCAAGTATTCACCCAAACACCTATTCTTCCTATTAATGTTTATGCCAATAGGAAGAAGTACTTCATGGCTAAATGAAGCCCACAGATTGGCGATTATCACAGTACATTAAGGATGCTCTGTTTAAGGGAATAATTTAAATAACTAGTGTCTCTTTGCATTGATACAATATATCTTTTCCCCCTATAATCTGAACAAGAATACCAACAACCTGCTTTCTCAGAAATAGCATTAATAACAGCCTAAAGATGAAATTCTTATATGGAGACACTAACTGCTTTGAGAAGATTCATTCCTACCCAAAGCAAACAAAAACATTTGGAAATCAAAGGCAGAATTCTTATTTTCTTTAAATAAGATGGAAGGAAGCAGTGAGTATTTATTTAAAGCTTGACTTTATTGCATATATACTTTCAAAGAGAAAATGTTGAAAGATGACATTTCTCTACAAATAACAAATGCTGGAGAGGGTGTGGAGAAAAGGAAACCCTCCTACACTGTTGGTGGGAATGTAAGTTGGTGCAGCAACTGTAGAAAACAGTATGGAGTTTCCTCAGAAAACTAAAAATAGAATTACCATATGATCCAGCAATACCACTTCTGGGCATATATCCAAACAAAACTCTAATTCAAAAAGATACATGCACCCCTATGTTCATAGCAGCACTATTCACAACAGCCAAGACATGGAAACAACCTGAATGTCCACTGACAGATGAATGGATGAAGGTGTGGTACATATATACAATGGAATACTACTCAGCCATAAAAAAGAATGAAATAATGCCATTTGCAGCAACATGGATGCAACTAGAGATTATCATACTAAGGGAAGTAAGTCAGAAAGAGAAAGACAACTATAATATAATATCTCTTATATGTGGAATCTAAAATATGATACAAATGAACCTATCTATAAAACAGAAACAGACTCACAGACATAGAGGACAGACTGGTGGTTACCAAGAGGGAGGGGATGGGGGAGGGATAGAGTGGGAGGTTGAGGTTAGCAGATGTAAGCTTTTATAAATAGAATGGATAAATAACAAGGTCCTATAGCACAATATCCTATGATAAACCATAATGAAAAATACTAAAAAAAGAACATATATATATATATGTGTATAACTGAATCACTTTGCTGTATAGCAGTAATTAACACAACACTGTAAATCAACTATACTTCAATAAAAAAAGAAAGATGACATTTCTTTGTCAGGATATTTTTTTAATAGAAACGGTACACACCCGTGTAACCTACACATTCTTTTTATGCAGAAGCATTGATTGACTGTTTATTATTATTTATTAATTTGTTTATTATTCTCTTTATTAAAGATCTGTACCAACCACTTTGTAATGTAGGTGACCCCAGCTCTTGCCTCTTGGATATGCCTTACGGAGGTATCAGCTTTCCTGCTGATTGCTTTGTTCCACTTCCTTGCTGCATGAGAGAACTTCGAGCAGTTAGCTTTCTGACTAAACTCTAGGAGATAAACTTTTTACAAACTTATCCTACTTGGAAATTACTGTAATTAACTAAGAAATTACCATACACACTTGTTATTTAGATCTTCTTGTTTAGAGCTATATGTAGGTCTTGTTATTCAGCACATTGATAAACATATCACTATATCATGAATTTGATTTTTTAGATATTTTGTATTTGATTAAAATTGGTTTCCTTTGTGATTTTACATATTTTATTTTATGTTTTTAAGGACCTTATTCTGAGAAAGTAGTCACAGGTCTCACCAGAGTGCCAAAGGGGCCATGAAACAAGAAAAGGTTAAGAACTCTGAGAGACTTTTTTGCAGTTTCATTTGTCTGAAAATGTTTTTCTCTTGCCTTTGTTTTTGGAAATTCTTTTTTTTGCTGGATATTAAACTCTAAGTTGGCTATTATTTCTTTCAGCATATGGAATATATCTAACCACTGTGTTTTGGCTTTCATGATTGCTACTGAGAAGTCACTGCTAATCTAATTTTCACGACTGAAGATATGCTCCTTTTTAAAACTACTATTAAGTAGTTCTTTCTTTTGTTTTTCATTTTCAGTGAATTGGATTTAGATGTGTTTTTTTCTCTTTTTTGATTTGTTTGGCTTCTTGAAGCTATGGCTTGATGTCTTTCAATAGTTTTGGAAGAATTCTTTGAAAATTCTCTTCAAATTTTGCCTCCACTCCATTATCTTATTTCTTTTTTTTTTGCGGTACATGGGCCTCTCACTGTTGTGGCCTCTCCCATTGCAGAGCACAGGCTTCGGACACGCAGGCTCAGCGGCCATGGCTCATGGGCCCAGCCACTCCGCGGCACGTGGGATCCTCCCAGACCAGGGCACGAACCCGTGTCCCCTGCATCGGCAGGTGGACTCTCAACCACTGTGCCACCAGGGAAGCCCCATTATCTTATTTCTTTCAGGGACCTTCTCACTCTATGCCCTACATCTTTCACTCTTTCTTCTGTATTTTATAACTTTTGTCTACTGTTGTGTTATTTTCTGTGGTCTGCCTCCCAGTTGTCTGATTATTTCTTCAGCTGTGACCAATTTGTTGTTATTATTGTCCATTGAATTCTTAATTTGGGTTATTGTATTTTACAGTTGTAGAATTTCTCTTTGGCTTATTTTCAAATCTGTTATGTCACAATTCCAGAGTCCTGGAGTTACAGCTTTTTTTTTTACCCTTCTATTTTCTCTTTTCCAATCATGTTTCCTTTCTCTGCATTCATCAGAATGACATGTAGATTAAAAGGCACAATTAAACTTTACTTTTAAAAATAAGTTTTAAATCATTGAGGCATTACATAGAGCAGAACTTGAGTACTGGAACTTCTCTCTGGGCCTCAGTTTCCTTATCTGCAAAGTGAGGGGACTGGGAAAGATCAGTGTTTTCCAGAAATTGTTGGATTTTACAAGCCAGTAAAATTTCCAAAAATAATTTGGTATGCATTAAAGGGTTGTCAAAGTTTTATGTTTCTAAACGACGATATGAGCAAAACAAACCATTATTTCTGAAAAGAATGGACATTTAACACAAACAAATTTTAAAATAATGATCAATTCTTCCAAAAGAAAATCAGCTTGCATCTGCTATGTTGTCCTTACTTTTCTGCTGACCAGTCCTCAGACCCAAGTTTTGGAACCAGACTAATTAAGGATATGAAGTTCCTTCCAGAATTTACATTATCTGACTTCTAAGATAAAGTACTAATTATGTAGAATTTTTAATGAACACAGTAAGAGATTCATTAGAGAGATAAGACGGCTTAACTTTGTTGAGGAAAGTTTCGTAGCAGAGTCAGGACTCTCACTGGAACTGGTTTAAATCAGTCTAAGAATGTCCTGGCAAGCTTAAAAAATTCCCAAGGCTCAGGCCAGTGCCATTCTCATTTAATTGGTCTGCGGTGGAGCCCTGACATGGATAGTTTACAGCACCCAGGTGATTCTAATGAATAGCCAGGGCTGAGAACCACTGTGGAAACCTCATGGGCTTTGAAATCAGAAAGTTTGAAGCCTTAAACAAAATGAAAAGACAACCCACAGAACGTGAGAAAATACTTGCAAAGGATGCGGCTGACAAGGGATTAATCTCCAAACTTTCTTGTGGCTAAATATCAAAAAAACAAAGAACCCAATCAGAAAATGGGCAGAAGACCTAAATAGACGTTTCTCCAAAGAAGACATACAGATGGCCAAGAGGCACATGAAAAGATGCTCAACATTGCTAATTATTAGAGAAATGCACATCAAAACTACAATGAGATATCACTTCACACCAGTCAGAATGGCCATCATCAAAAAATCTACAAACGATAAATGCTGGAGATGGTGTGGAGAAAAGGGAACCCTCCTACACTATTGGTGGGAATGTAATGGAGAACAGTATGGAGGTTTCTTAAGACACTAAAAGTAGAGCTACTATATGATCCAGCAATCCCACTCCTGGGCATATATCTGGAGAAAAACATGGTTCGAAAGGATACATGCACCCCAATGTTCACTGCAGCACTGTTTACAATAGCCAAGACATGGAAGCAACCTAAATGTCCATCGACAGATGAATGGATAAAGGAGATGTGGTACATATATACAATGGAATATTACTCAGCCGTTAAAAAGAATGAAATAATGCCATTTGCAGCAACATGTATGGCTCTGGAGATTATCAAACTAAGTGAAGTAAGTCAGACAGAGAAAGACAATTATGATATCGCTTATATGTGGAATCTAAAAAAAATGATACAAATGAACTTATTTACAAAACAGAAACAGACTCATAGACTTAGAGAACAAACTTATGGTTACCAGGGGGGAAGGGTGGCAGAGAGGATAGATGGGGAGTTTGGGATTGACATGTACACACTGCTATATTAAAACTAGATAACCACCAAGGACCTACTGTATAGCACAGGGAACACTGCTCAGTACTCTATAATAACCTAAGTGGGAAAAGAATTTGGAAAAGAATAGATACATGTATATGTATGACTGAATCACGTTGCTGTACACCTGAAACTAACACAACATTGCTAATCAACTATACTCCAATATAAAATAAAAATAAAAAAAAGAAAAAAAAAGAAATTTAGGCCTATCCCTACTGCTTACTCACTATGTGTATGATCAGGTCACTCAAGATGGTGGTTCTCTTGCTCTCTGTACATCCCCTGCTCGACCACTCCCTGCTTCCCCTACACCCTACTCTCACATGAATATCCAATCCTCTTAATTGTAGAGCTTAATCAGTAACTACCTACAAGCTTGCCACCTGCCCCAGCCGCTGGTTTCCCAGATAACTGACGAGCCAATCTGAGGTCAATTCCCCCTATAAATGGTAGCCTCCCTCTCCTCCAAGCAGTGAAGACTGTTGTCGTGTCCTGCCCACCCGCCTGCCCGCCCTCTGCCTTAGGTGGTGGGGTATCGCTCTGGGACCTTTTGCTTCTGACTTGTAAGATTCCTTATGCAATGAATAGTGAATGTCGCTGTCACTGTCTCTGGGTTCTTTCTTCACTTTTGTGGCTGGGCAATTACAAGGCTCCTAGGCTTCAGAGTGCAGCTCAACACTATGTAACCTTAGAAAGTTATTTAAACTTTCTGGCCCTCAGTTTCCTCATCTGAAAACTAGGGATTATAAAACCTGTTTCACTGGATCAAATGAGATAATACACGAAAATTCCTCTGTAAACTATAGAATACTATATAATAAATGATGTGATGATGTTATCATCATTCATTGTCCCAATGAAGGCAGAGAGGCTAAACAGAGCCTAGTGTGTGTGGAAGTGATAGAACAAAGACAACTTGATTGTGATGGGAAATAGTGAAGAACAAAGATTTATTGGCTCTTCAGTATTTGGTATTGAAGTTTCAACTTAAAGCAGAAGTTTTGTATTACTCATCAGGCTATTGAAAATATTCCTATATAATAGCTATGATCAGATACCTAAGTTATTTATAACCCTCAAAATAACCCTACAAAATCTTCTTATCAAAATTTGACAGATGAGGACATACCTCAGGAAGCAAAATTACCTTATCATCTAAAGGTTACCTAGTGCCTAAAGAGCAGAACCAAGATTTGAACTCAAGTCTGGCTCCGACTCCTGTGCTCTTTGCATATGCAAGGACCAGGGTGGCAACTCAGTTCTGGTTTGGTCAACGGTCACTTAAACACCTTATTTTGTAAGCTGTCAGCTCTTAGAAGAGAAAAATGTATTTTAAGCCAAATCATGCAAGCTAGGTGAAAATATGACCTGCGGATGGACCCAGCCCTGGTGTTTGCTGAGGCCAAAGTTTATAGGATGGAGCTGACCTAGGAAAGTCCTCCTTCCCTTCCCCCCTCAGTTAATCCTCCCATTAGGAGGATTTTTTCCATCTCATTCTCATGAGTGTCACTAGCAAATAAAACAAAGAGGTTGTTTGGCAGCAGTTCAAATGTCCCCCTTCCAGGTGTACTTGCCTTTTAACAGGGAATTCATCAAGCTTGAAATACATTCAGGACCCAAACAAATGAATCACCTACTATGGAATTTTAGAAACTATGGTCAGCAGCTGGGGAAGATATTTTAGGACAAACCACTTTTATTGCGAGCCTCTGGAATCGTAGCCCTGAAATGTACAGGAAAATGCACAGTTTATTTCTATTAATAGTGGTTTATTAGAAGGAAAAAGATAAGAAAGATGAGAAACATTTTAGTATTGAGCAGTCAGGCTTCAGTGAAAGCAAGGGTGTCATCATCACAATTTAAGATAGAAGAGTAGACACAGGAGTGTGAAGCCAGTGGTCTGAACACGACTCAAATAGTGCTTGATGCGCTAGAGTTAACTCTTCAACCTGTTACTCTCCATGGGCTGCTTCTTCTGGTTCTGCTGCCAGCTACCTCTTTGTTGACTCTCTCTACTTCTACTTGTGACCTTCGCTTTCTGAGAGTTCCTACTTGGTACTACTTTGGTCTCTGCTTACTCTCACTGTAAATTCCATTCAAATTCTCCAAAACATGATCAGATTGATTTGAACTGTTACCATCTGGTATAAAATGCCCCTGCTGGGCAGAGGTCTCAAGACAGATCACATCAAAGGGCACAGACCACAGACAACTGTCTCTAGCTCAGATGTTAACTCCTGGTCAAATTGGGTACGATTAAGCTAGCTGGAACCCATGGTACAAAGTGGGGGTGACTTTTGGTCAAAGAACCACCAAAAAGGGGATTAGAAGAATGACAGGCACTCAGTATGAACTGTTAAATACACACTCCATGTAGACACATGCCCATTCCACCAACTTCATACCTGATTACTATTCAGATGTCCTACTGAGCAGGGCTGGATTAGGATAAGGCAAGAGAGGCCTGGGTGAAGAATTTTAGAAGGCATTCATTTTCAGGGACCTGCAAGGGCAGAGTCAATGGCTAAGAGTGAATGCCTCCTTACATTTTGTACCCGAGGCACTTCATTTGCCTCACCCTAGTCCTTGCCCTGCTATTGAGAGGCAGTTTCTTCTGTTTTGACTTCCTTTTACCGTCTATTACTTGAGTTTTAATGGTGTGTCTACCACTAATCCTGGTATTTCAAAGACAAAAATCCATAGGAGTTCCAAAAACCTGACCATAGGGTTGCATTTTCTATGGAGAGGTAGTATTTAGTAAGTCTTCCTAAATGAATCCTAAAGAAAAAAAAAAAAAAAAAGATCAACCACAGGTTTTGTTTCACCTTGATAAATGTTAATTAACAAAAATAGTTTGGAAATTTTGTCATCAATTTTGTTCCTTTCTGTATTGAAAGGATTATAAAAAACAGCCCATGTAGTTATTTTCTGAGCTGAGCTTCAGTGAACTGTACGAACCTGAACTCTCTTTCCGAGGTGAAGAATGAAATATCTTACGGGTGGAGGGTCAACTATTTTTCACAGAACAGAAAAACAAGGAAATTTCCCCCCCCAATGGATTGCTTCAAATTTGAATCGTGCGGTGTGCAACTAGAATTATTTGCATCAGGTTATAAGCTGTTACCAGTATCTGTTGTACTCCTACAGACATGAGTCATTATATAATACATCAAGTGGCACATCTCAAACATACTGGACTTGAAAGTAAACCAAATGGCAATTATAGAGCAAGCACTAAGGGTAAGTGGCAATTTTCTTCCCTAGTAAATTAAATGTGGATCATAAAAACTTACTTTGGTAAAAAAAAAAATAATAAGACCTGTAGTGAATGCACCAACCAGATCCCCCTTTAGGAATTCATTCCTCCAGCCGTCAAGAGTGTTAGCTGCTGAAGGCTCATGACTATGTCCCTATTGGGGGGAATTGCCCTCTGTTTACTTACACTGCTTAGCCCAAGGTTATGCCCCTTCCAAGGGAGCAGCCTGCATTCAATAACCGGCTGAAGCAGGGGAACAAAAGACTGAAACTTTTACCTCTGGTACAAGCATCTCTAAAGGATCATCCCATCTTCGGAGCAACCTGTAGGATCCACGAAGTTACTGTAATTGCAACACAGTTCAACTTCTCCCTCTGCCCAGTTCTTTTTACCTTATGTCCTCAGAGGTGCTGGTCCTGAAAGCATCCCTCAAAAACTCTCTCACATGCGGATGTCAGAATTTCAGTATTTATTTCCTGGGAACCTGATCTGTGACAATTGGAACCAGAAGTTATCCTAAGAGATTTTGAGATTTGGGAGCTGGATGATCCCCTAGTTGAGTAGCAGAGAGAACTCCATCACTGGTGGTAGGTGGAGGATGAGTAGTGCCTGACATCCTATAGGAATGCAATTGTTAATGATTAATTGGTACGGAACTGGGATATGATACTGATAGAATAAAATGCACTGAGAGGTGTTTCTCAGATTTATAAGAGATATGGGTTATGGTGTCTTTAGAACATGGCTGGAAATTTTTTTATACTCCTTCCATTAATAAGTAGGAACTATGTCTTCTATCCCTGAATTTGAATGAACCTTTGACTGCTTTGATCAGCAGATTATGGTAGAAGTGATCCTATGTGATTTATGAGAATCTATCACAAAAGGCCATTTAGCTTTTACTAGACTTGTTTACTCTTTTTTCAAACAATAGATTTTTATTTACTTGTTTATTTAATTTTACCATTTTAATCGTTTAAAGTGTATGGTTCAGTGACAACCTTGTTTGTTCTCGAAACTTTGTGCCGCTACGTAAAAATTCAGCTGCCCTGAGGTTGCCGTGCTATGAGGGAGCCCGTCATCTGGAGAGGTCCCAGAATAGCCCAACTTTTTAGTTGTCCTCGCCCAAGTGCCCAGTATATGGTGGAAGAAGCCTCCAGATTAGGATTTCTCAACCTCAGTACTATTCACATTTGAAGCCAGACAATTCTTCATTGTGGGAAGTTGCATCAGTGTACAGGACTATCCTGTACATTGTAGGATGGTTAGCAGTATCTCTGACCTCTATCTACTACTACCAGTAGTACTCCCTTTCCTGCAGCTGTGACAAACAAAAATGTTTCTGACATTGCTGTATTCCATGGGGACAAAACTACCCCCAGTTAGGAACCACTCCTTCAAATAAATTCAGCTCTCAGGCCTTTGAGTAACCTTAAGATATGCGAGCCTTCCCAGTATATATCCCAGACATCATGAAACAGAGAAAAGCAATTCCTCCCTATCGTGCCATCTCCAAATTCTCATCCTGCAGAATCTGTAAATATACTAAAATCGTTGTTGTTTACACCAGTAATTTTGGGGGTGTTTTTTAACACAGTATTAGATAACCTGAGCAAGAGAGAAAGAATAGTTATAATAACTGTGGAACTGGATGACTATAGCATCCAGTTGTACTGGAGGCAATCAGTACATTGGAAAAGACAATGAAAATTGACACGTTTAATCACCAAATTAAAAAGTGAGTATGAAAGCCAGAGGTTCTTGGTGGCAGCATATAAAGAGACTCTTATCTCCAGAAAGCTGAGGATTGCGTCCCAAACCTTAATTATAAAAGTAGGAGAACTACAGAGACAGAGTTCTCAAATTTGGCATGTTTTCTATGCCAATGGCAGGGCTATATTTGGAGATGTAAGACCCTGAGACATGGCACAGGGAAATCTGGGTTGATACTCTAAAAAATCTTGACTCCCCATATTCTCCTTAACCCTTTGGGCCTGAAAAGTGGCCCAAACTGCTCTGTTAAAGTTCAGTTCTCTCCACTTGCTGAAGTCCTCTGCCTTTCTTTCACTTTCATCCTTGGCCACTGGGTGAGTAACTGGCACTGAGTCACCACTCAGTCCTGCTGTGGAAGTGCGGGGACTGATGAGAAAGGAAAGGGGCTATACTGTGAGGAGCTGTGGGTTCCAGCCCAACACGTGCCCCAGGAATTGGGAGAACATATATGGAACTTCATGCTGAGGTTGCTGGATCAAGCAGGGGAGAACATAAAGGCAGAGAAGAGAGAGTTTATGTAGGAGCACTTTTGAGTAATACAGGATTTAGCACCCTGGAAGGTCCCTTAGGAGATGATGTTGATGCTGTCTTGGAGGATGGCTCTTAGAAGCTTGGAGGAAGACAACACCAAGTAAAAAATGCCACACCTACCATGGCAAAAAATAGAAAAGATATCAAAACACTAAGTGAACTGTTCATGCCTGAGTGGATGTATCATAGTATATCATTTAGGAAAACCCACCAGCCCAATATGTTCTGTGGTAGAGCCCAGAAGGTACCCCACTTATCAATGTCATAAAGAATGCACCAGTAAATGGGGAATAGCACTGATGAAATGCTTAGTTATGATCTTCCTCTGTAGGTCAAGCTGACGGTAAGAGATGTTATGTAGAACTGGGCCCCTTGATGGCAATGAAGTTGATAGAAGAGTTGTCTAGGATTGTTATTAAGTTATGAGACTGAGCCATATTTAACTCTGTATCTTAGTCAAATAGCACAGCGCCTAGAATGTACAAGGGACTTAATAAAGGTTTGTTGATTAAATGATTGTGAAAATTGATTAATATGCCCAAAAACTCAGATATGTGGATGACATGAGTTAAAATACTTATATTTAATATTAAAAGTACCTTGGCAACAATTAATCCACATGCTTACCATTGTAGAGTCAATTCAATCAAAAATTAACACGTGATTTTTAATCTCTACCCTTGAAGAGATTGGAGACTATAATTGGAGAAACTAGAGTCACAGCAAAGACAGTAGGAGAACAAAAGAGAGCAAGACAAGAGCATATATAGTGTTCTGTAGATCAGAGACTTTGAAGAAAATGCAGGTTGAAATCGCCATGAAGGCTTCCAGGAGGAAGTAGGATGGATTTGGGGTGTGTTTAAATGACAAGAGAGGACACTGGGCAGAATGGGTGAAGTTGGGGTGGTTGTAGAGAAGAGGTGGGGTGCAGAATGTCAAGTGGATTGAAGGCCTAGAGACAATGTTGAGTCTGGTGAGCTTATGGACAGAGAGGAAACAGATTCCACCAGAAACTCTGGTAGAGTGTATGTTGAAGAGCAGTGGATGATTTGCTATGGTAAGAAACGAGGAGTCACTGAAAAGTTTCATGCATTGGAGGTAGTCATGTGCTATTTCTAGCTCCATCATTTTACCCCTGCCCCTACACAATATTTCGAAGGCACCTCCACTCATTAAGATAAATCATTCAGTGCATTTTAAGATTTCCTTGTATTTTTCCTTTATGTATGCAGCTTTTATGATGAAGCCTAGTCCTACATCATTTGAGGATAAAATTAATGTATTTTCTCTATTTCTTGTGTATCTTGCAGCTCATCTATAAAGATGTGATGAAAATGGCACTTAGCATCTATCTTTGACCTGCTTCATCAGATCTTTCTCACTGGCTGGGTATATTTCTATTTATAATGATCATTACTCTGCAATTGCAGTGAGCTCTTTTTTATCTAATTATTATTCTTTCTTTCTGTGCATTTTCACTAAACTTTTCTGGGGTAAAGCATTAAAAGGCTATTGAAATTTAGAATGGTCAATGTCTAAAACAATACTTAGAAATTACCTCATCAACCAAACTGGTTGTTTATCATATGTTAAAAATATGCACCCTATTATATTAATTTCCCAGGCTTGCATATCCTGTAGAATATATAATTTGTGAATAAAAATATTACTTTAAAAATGTCCTGAAACTTAATAGCAGCTTTTGCTTGAAGGAAGGGAGGAAGGGAGGAAGGGAGGAAGGAAGAGAGGGAAGGAAGAGGAAAATAGATAGGGAGGGAGGGAGAGAAAAAGAGGTAAAGAAAAGTCATGTTTGACATGGAATCTATCAAGCCCCTGCCATTTTGCCTCACGTATGGTTGTGTGTTGGTCATTATATATTAAGGCTGCATTAGCAGATTTATCTTTTAGTGTTAGTTTTGCTTAGGCAATATTCATGGAATTTGGTTGAAACACATCTGGTGGAAGATTCTGTCTTTTTAGGGTAGAATAAGTTCCCCTTTTCAAATTATTCCAGGCATGGAGGGTAACTGACAGACACCAAAGTGTACACTTCTGCATTCAAGCATATCTTTAAAAAAAATTAAAATATAGCCTTTTATTGTTTGAATACTGATTAAACTGAGAAAAGATGGAACATGACTTAAAGAAATGCCATTTGGAACCATGGATTGGAATATTCTCTAATCTCAACCATTTAAAATTATTGATCATCTAAAAGTGGTAGTCTCTGTAATCTGAGCTATAAACCTCTAAACCTTTTTCATGGTTATTACTCTCTGGAACAGGTTTTCTTCAATGGGTGGGTGCCTGAGTTCTGTCCAGCCGCTTGGTCACTTGCATTTCATTTGTTTACTTAAATCTCTTAGTTTTTGGACCCTATTTGTATCATGTTAGCGTGGGGATCCTAGTGGTCTGATGAAAAGAAATGCATTTTCATGAATGACTTATTCAAACTCTGACTGAAATCTGACATTTTGTAGTTTGTTATCTCAAATAAAATGGCAGTCTACAGAAGCAGAAAATAAGGACAGACTGGAGTGATGAAGACCTTTAGACATCTATAGTTCACAACTTTTATTTATAATGATAAACGAGAGACTAAGATCTGCAGATTGATCCACAGAGATGGGAGAAGAACTCAAGAGTTCTTAACTCCTGGGTTAATTTATCTTTCCTGTCTTTATCTTCTCCTCTACTTACTAAATGTTTCTCTCTTCAACTCACTCTCATTTGCTTCCCCCCTCACACGTAGACATCACCACAGGGATGATTCTGTTAAAACATTCATCTTGGCACATTCTAACTTGGCCTTATCAAATATCAGTGGCTGAGATAAATTTCTATTTGGAATATTTTCTGAAAAGGGCCTCCCTGTCGACCATAATTTAAATACACAATATTTATAAATAATATACAAAATATATGAGTTTATATGTGGCTTTTTTTTTACAATAGTCTAATCACAGAAAACTCTTAAAGTGCTGTTTGATTCTGATGCCTTCAGATAACTTTTTAAAAATTTTAGGATCCTATATGAACTAATCTTCAGAAGTTTAATACTTTGCAGGTTACCCAAACTAAAATTCTCTTTTATTTAAACACTTGCCTACCCCTGATGCCCCTTCCTTACCAAGCATAAAATTTGGACCATTGATTTTGACTGTCAATCTCTTTTTGTAAAACTTCCATATCAATTTTAACCATTATTTAGGGCTGGTTAAATACATGGATCTTTGGAATTTTGGTGTTACTGTCAGAAGACAGATAGCTTTTCATTAACTCCATTGTTCTGGAATAGCCCTTCTATGATTGCCTTTCTTGTATACCATAGAACTTCTTTTTCATTTTGACTTTTAGTCCTGTTAACCTTGAGTCACACTGGCCCAAGTCAACCATGTCAACAATTCAATGAATTCCAAATTATACCTAGCAGCCAGACTGGAGGAGCATTAACTGAAATAAACTGCCCTGAGGGTATGGGTAGTATGAGGGAGACAAAACAAAAAGCCACAATTCTATTCCAGTTGTTCTGCCCATACTGAAGGCCACTTGGCTAGGGGAATTTAAAAAAACTAAAGTACATATAAAGCTATATATATATATATATATATATATATTTTTTAAAGCTATATTTTTGAATGCCTCGTTTGTCCAGTAGTTTAACACCATGATGTTTTTCTGTGGATTTAGGAGTTTCACTTGATTTAAGTTTTTATTAACCAGTTTCACAGGTGTTTCTATGATTATGAAAGATATATATATTTTTTGTAAAATGCCCATAGTTTACTGGAAAGCATAAAATAAATCACTTTTTCTATCTTTCAGAGACAACAGCTGGTAATACTTTGGTGTATAGCCTTTCTAATGTTTTCTATGCACGCACATGTATGCACATTACAAAAAAATTGAAACATACTGTAATAATGCTGTTTTCTCTTGATCATCTTTTCTACATAAAATCTATTATCTTCATGAATGATTCCATTGAATTCTACTTTACGGACCTGATCCAATATCAATAACTTGTACCCCTTTTTAAGTAGCTTCTAATTTGAAGCTGTTATAAATAACACTGCAGTGACTGTCCTGTTTATTCATCTTTGCCCCTTTGTCTAACACTTTCTTAGGGTTAATTTCTCTATGCTGAATTTCTGGATCAAAAGAATATAAATTTTATGGATTTGGATGTATACTGCCAAATTGCCTTCCAGGAAGTCTGTGCCTATTTAGACTCCTAGAAACAGTAGAAGAAGACCCTTTCCTCACAGCGTACCCCATACCAACAATGAGATTTACAATCCCTTTTACCTTTGCTAATATAAAAATTCCTTCTTTACCTTACCTTTGCTAAGGTAAAGAAGGAATTTTTATATTTCAATTTGCTCAAATATTGGTAAGGTTGAAAATCTTTTCATATATGTTTTGGGTTAACTCTAACTAGAAAGCAACTTAGAGCAACTTAAGTACCAGCTGTGTCTAAAATTGATTTTATTGAACGGAAATAAGTAGGATGGTGAATGCATTCTTTGAGTCTATTAAATTAACTGAAAGTAGGAGAACTTTTCATTGATATGCCTTTTACATCAATAGGTGATGTTTACTGAGTACTTGTTTTATGCCAGGAATTTTTCCGCATTTGTTGAATTTAGTCTTTGTAACAATGCTGTGCAGTAGGTACACTATTTTATTCATTTCATCAATGAGGAGACTGAGGAACAAAGAAGGTAAGTAACTTACCCAAGTTAAGTAACTAGCAGAACTAAAATTGAAACACAGGTCCTGCCTCTAAAACTCACACTCTTAAACTGTATATTTCTGGCATTCTTACATGCACATATACCCAAGGTACCTTGGTGGAAGACTGTTAATAGTATCTTCCTCTATATTATATGTTATTAACAAATATGTTTTATTATTAAAATAAAATTAATAAAATAGTTTTCTTCTTAGAAAACTTTTCAGAAAATATTTTAATTTTAAGTTCTGATTTATATATATAATTAAAATTATATATAATTAAATTATATAAAAACTTATTTATATAAATAAAACTAAAATCTGTGTTCTGCTTTTGGGGCTGAATCTCCAAATATTCAGAAGTACAGATTTAAACTTTCATAAATTTAGTAGTTTAGGCTAAGTGTTAAAGCCCTCACTGGAAAACAAAGCTCTTTACTTTTTCTGCTGCCTTCTCTTCTGCCCACTAATGAGCTACTTTTCTGTTTTCATAAATATCTGAATTATCAAGCTGCACTTCTATTTTTTGAGATTTGGAATGCATACCCGAGGCTATTGGATTGGATGTGAATATATAAAGCAAGTATATGCTTAAAAATATGTGAATGCATAAGCAAATGTGTATGTGGTTGGTGATATATAAGTAATGAAAAAGTTGCTACCATGAATGACAGGAAAAGTCAGGATGAAAAATTACTTGATATTGGTTTATGGTAATGAGGATTAAAAAATGAAAAACATCGTTTTGATTTAAAAGGCCAATCATCCAACGAACGCCAGAAAAGACTAATTATTTACCCTAAACCAGTACAAAGTAAGAGACCTGAGTTCTAATGGAGAAAGATACCCTTTATAAGAAGAAACCATACAGTTCATGTCACTTAGGCCTCACTGAGTGTGTTAAGTGCTTCCTACACTCACGGCAATCCATCTTCTCTTTGGATTTAGGAGGCTTTGATCCCACTTGCCTGACCCTGCTGGGATTACAGGTCGCTATAAATATAAGGGGGGGCTCTAGTCTATTTGTGCCAGTGATACTTCATTTTCTAAGTTTGATTTACAGATCTGAGAGGGGCAGCAAGTGATTTGTTTTGAGTACCAAACAGTAAGATATTTAACTCACAGTAACTCCATGGGCAGGTCAGAGCACTCTTATTTATATACGAGGACACTCAGGTTGAAGAGATGAACTTCCTTCACTCAAGAAGCAGAAAAACTGCTTGGGAAACTGGCAGGCACTCCCTTTGTGATACTCACCCCTCTCACCCCACCATCATCCTGCTAACTTCTTAATACTTAATGCTAAAAAGCTTGGCCACAAAAATGTGATAAAAATAAATGTAGCTAAGAAAAAAGGACAACTCTACTGATAGCCTCAGAGATGTCCTAGTTATCTTACTGAGCCCAGAGGAGGCGAATAAGATGCAAGGACTATCATTTTAAAAATTCATTTTTTTACAAGACGTACATTTCAGTTAAGATATGAACTTTATACAAATTCTCTTCCAAATTCCAATTACTTCTCCCTTCTTCATACCACACAACTAGTTAAAATGTGAAAATTTACGTGGTCATCTCTTGCTCTCTCGTTTTATAGATCAAGAATGCTTTTTTCAGTCTTAATGTTACACAATAGTTTATTTGACTGCTTTTCTTTTGTTGTTGCAATGAGATGGACATATAGAAGTTGTATTAGCCTCAACATTGTCTCTTTTTCCCAGAGGATGCACAGCAATGGTAGTAACGAACAGTTATATACGTAGTTCTACTTTGCGTTCTAAGTGCTTTATTTATATTCCAAAATCCTTTTCTAATGCAGTTAGTGGGGGCCAAATAATTCAATATGCCAGAGAAGCATGATTGAAAGTTTATTGTTAGTTGGCTAGGAATTCCCTGGGACAATTATAATCTATTCTTATTTCTGGCTATGGATTGATGCCATCTGGGAGCTATGATTTTGGGTCCTGAAATCCTTGCTGAGACTTCCAAGACAGCATGAATGATTCCAGGAATGTCTTAATTAGGTGACACCCATTTCTTTAGCTCAATCCTGGGATATGTGGCCAGTAGAATTCTGGGGACATGGGCTGGACAGAGGATGGGAGTGAATCAGGTTATGTGCGAATGTGCATTATTATCATGTGGAGAGTTATTCCAGGAATTATTTTCTATATTAACTCACAAAAATCCCAAGGTAAATACTATTATTATTCTCCCATTTTTCAAACCAGTAAACTGAGGCATTGAAGGCTGAGCAATTTGCCCACATAACTAGTAAGTGGAGGCGCTGGGATTCTAACCCAGGCAGTCTGACTCTACTGCCCCTTTTATTTTTGTCTAACCCATGATTCTCAAGGACAAACCATGTATTTACCTTGTGAATTATTATCCGGGACCCTCCACCAGTGTTCTTCAAGTGTTTGGTAATGGCAGATGGATTTATTATTGATGTAGGAAACAAAAGACGATGTTTGCTTCTCTGAGAGAAGAAAGAGGAGAAGGAGAAATGGTCACCTCCCTAGTTCCAAAACCTCAATGGAGATTCAGGAGGCCTAGCGTTGGTGAGGACTGACTCAGAAGTCTGTAAAAGCCAATCTGCAGTTTGTGAAGAGGAGCCATGACCCTGTCACTAGTTGGACCAAACTGCCCCAGAGTCAGGACCATCAATATTTCTGTGGCATAAAAAACCCAGCAAGGTTCCAGAATGCTAACCAGGTAATTATTACTGCTAGGGCTATTCTTGTTTTCTTTCTTTGACTGAAAAACATGAATGAAATTACGATGCCATTCCTTTTGTTCTTTGTGTCCTCTTACTGTTAGGTTCTTTGTTTCTACTCTTTCCCTGCTGTTAGCAAGATGAAAAAGGCTTCATATTCCAAGGCCTTCTGCTGACCTTTGAGACTTAAAAGTCTCCCACAAGGGAAAGAAAGCGTCCCTGAAATGTGGATTCATGAAATACCTCAGACTTCTGGAGGAAACAAATGACTCTGGGTTCTTTTCAACTCACAGCACACAGCAGACAGAAAAGCAGCAATTTGAGAATTCACTGAGTCTAGGAGTCTCACAAGACAGTGCTTGTGTGGGGGGATGGCAGTCTAGGTACTAGTGAAGTGTTGGTGCTGCAAATTTAAAATGTTCATACTTCCCAGGATTTGAAAACGTAAGCAGTCATAGCTTATTAAATTTGGGCTATCAATGGAATTTTTAAAAATTTGTCAATCTGGGGGTATTTCCCTTGTTTTGATTTGCCAAACAGACATCACCAAGTGCACACATTCATAAAGAGTTCTAGAGAAATAAAAATGTCATGCTGTAAAGGAGAGGCAGTGTAATATAGTGCAAAGATCATCAGCTTGGAAGGAAGACTTGTGTCTGAACTGACGATTGAACAATTAATAATTCTATCTTCTTGGGAGAGTCATTTAATACCATCACTGTTCCTGAATTAGCACAATCGACTCCTAACTTGTTTTCCTTCTTCTACCCTTAACTGTCACACTTATTAACTAAAGTTAAATATGAAGTACTTTCTATGTCCCATGAGGATTGGCCTCTCTCACCTTACTTCTAATTAGTCCCCCTTCTCCCTCTGCTCTGGCCACACTGGCTTCCTTGTTCTTTACACACACCAAGCCCAGATCCACCTTGGGGCTGTGGACTTGCTGTTTCCTCTGCCTGCAATTTTTACTCGGCTGGCTCCTTCACTGCATTTGGTTCTCTTCTCAATTTCATCTCTTAATATCAGGCTTCCCAAAATTATTTATCTAAAAAAAGGACTTCTTGTCATTCTCGATTACCTTACTTTGCTTTATTTTTCTTCTCAGCTCTTATCTCTGTCTGTAGGTGCTTTAGTTTATATGGTTGCCAGTTTCCCCAACTACAATATAAACTCCACATGGGCATATTTCTAGTCTGTTTTGTTCATCACTCTATCCCAAATGTCTAGAACAGTGTCTAGTACGTAAAAGGCATGCAATAATTATCAGATGTGTCTTGGTTTCTTTCTCTTTAAAGTGAAGACAGAAGAAACCTCCTTGTAGTGTTTGTAAAGATTATGAATAATGTATTAAATGGAATTTCAAAGTCCTTTAGTTCATTGCAGCAGATCTGTCTGTGCTCGTCCTTTTCCTTCAGACTTTACCAATTATATGTACTCTGGTGGACTTCCAACTACCAATGTATGCTGCTCCGTGTCTGAGGACTATTTCTGAAGACTTGGAAGGACAGAAGTGACTGGGAAATAACATTCTCACCCCAGAAGCCCTCAAATTGTGACTCCTGGGTGTTGGTGCATAAATACTCCAATTCCCTAGACACCTGGGATAACTCTGAAGCTTCCTAGTGTTTCTCTACAAGATTAAGCTCTAGCCAGTCACAGTGAGAGCTGGCTTGACCACACATCCTTTATTGACTGCTTTCTCTTTCTTTTATCATTTCTTCACTTCTCCTGTTGTTTCCCAATAAAATAATTGCATTGAATTATTGTCCTAGGATCTGCTTCTGGGGGAACTCAACTAAGATTTTAAAAATGGTAGCTATTACTATGTAATGGCTTCTTCTAGTCTACTAGGTAGAATTCAGACCTTTTAATATAAAATAACTGTACTTGTGTAAATGTGGGCTATTCTACAGAACTTAACACATTATTGACCAGGGGGATTTTTGCAGAAACTAATGCCTATGGCCATAATACGTCTGCAGTCAAAAATGTGTTAATAATTATTAAAAGTAATAGTGTATTTCTCTGATATTTAGCTCATTCTCAAATATCTTACATTGTAGTCCTCATTTCTGTATTGCATATTTATTTCCTTATGCTCCTTCCAAAATGATAAAATGTGTTTTATTTATTGGTATCTGGACTATCTGTTTGGTTGTTATGATTCTCAAACTAGCTCTGTTCCAAAATAATCCATATCTTTGGGGTTGCAGATCAGGTATTGATACTTTAAAAATCTAATGGTCTCCTGTGTAACTAATGTGGACAACTCTGGTAAGTCTTCCATAAATTCTCCCTTTTCCACAATTTCAATAACTTTTTTTTCTAGAGTTCTCTGCAGTTCTGTATGATCATAGAGCTTTATTATTTTTTTAATCTTAAAAGACTCTTTTCTATGTTTTGCTAGCATCTGTTTATGGGTTATTAGAGTTTTAAATTTAATGACTTCTAAATTGTTACTTGAGTCATTTAAATCTTTAAGCCTTAAAGTTTTGTAACCCAACAAACTACTGATGTCAAAGTATGTGAAATACATTAATTTATAGACATTTTAACCTTCACTTCAAAAATATTAAGCATTAATACAATGGGGTACTGGCATAAGCATAGAAATACAGATCAATAGAAGAGAATAAAGAGTCCAGAAACAAATCAATATGATATTCAACAAAGGTGCCAAGGCAATGCAGTGGAGAAAGGAGAGTCTTTTCAACAAGTAGTGCAGGAATATTGGATATCCATATAATATATACAAAAACTTTCACTCATAATTTGTACCAAACACAAAAATTAACTGAAAATGATGAGAGACCTAAATGTAAGAGCTCAAACTATAAAACTTCTACAAGGAAACATTGTAGAAAAATTTGCAAACTTGGGTTAGGCAAACATTTCATAGATATATATTAGAAGTATGATCCAAAAAAATTGGTAAATTGTACCACATCAAAATTCTAAACTTCTGCTTTTCAAAGATAAAATTAGGGCAATGAAAAGACAAGCCACATACTTGAAAAAGATATTTGCAAAACATAACAGCAGATAAAGGACTTACTAAGAATAAATAATTTTTATAATGAAATAGTAAGAAGACAAACAACCCAATAGAAGAACTGAGCAAAAAAATGTTCAGAAATGAGTTCTCATAAGTGGCCACTGACTACCTTCACCTGTCAGTAGCAGTATCATCATTTCTTAATTAACCCATGTGATTTTCAAGTGGTTAGTGGATCCTTTCATATTTATTGGTTAGCATGCTCATGTAAAAATTATATTCAGATGAATATTGGGTAAATATACTTAAGTGGTTTGCACATAAAGATAGGTTGTTGAAAGGTAAAGAAAGTAAATGTCTAGATAAAGGTGAATCCTGTGGAGATTCTCATTTACCAGAGCATTTCTAAATGGCCAATTACGATTATGTTCCAAAGAATGAGTCAGGTGTCTTCCATTTCCAAACAGGATGTAGTTAAGTAGTTCATGATAGGTCATGTCAGGATGTAGTAAGTTATGCTCCAATAGACAAGAACTAGAAAAATCCAGATGAATAATAAAAGTCATATTTAAAAAATCAGAGAGATGTGGAAATCTAAGGAACTACTTGGACTAAAATTCCAGAGTGGGAGAATCATTTAGAGGTGAGTAGACAATTAGCTACCAGTTTTTCCCTGGGGCCCTTGTCAATTTTAGGTGTAGGCTGATAAATGGAGCTTGACCCATATATAAGGCTGATAGAGAAATCATTAAATCTTTTAAAACTGGAGATTTTAGAGGCCCCAACTACTTGGTCAGTTTTCTGCAAAAGATATTTGCAGTAATCTGAAGTGGCATAGGGTGTTAAGAGATAAGGGAAAAAAATCTGACAGGCAGAGTGAAATCTCTTGCAGTGCTTAAGAAACAAAGATCAACCAGGGCAATCTTGAAATTAAAATAGGCAAGAGATGAAATCCCTAGAGGAAGTAGTGAATTGACATTGAGGATCTATATACTCTTTTTACCAGGGGACACCTCTGTGGAGAGTGGGAGGGAGGACACAGGTAGAGGCTGAAAACCTAGGTTTGGCCCTGGCAAGAGGCTGCTGTTGGGGGAGATTAGCATAGATTTTGTTGTTTATGTAGGGACTAGTGAGTAGAGAAGCCTCAGACACATTGCTGGTCACCCCCTCAAACATCTGATGTATTTGAAGCTATATCAGGAGGATAATAAGCTAAACTGAAAAACTCGGAAGAGTAGAACTACTGGAGTTTTATAGAGCCAAGAAGACAAAGACTCAGCAGCTTTAAAATAAAAATCCTAGTGGACCACATCCTAGAAATACTGGCAAATACGAGGTAGACTGAACTTTAGAAAAACTGAAGTCCAAAGAGGACGCATCTCAATTCCTGAATGGATTCAGGTGAGTAGTCCCTTACCCTATCTAACAAAGGAAAATACCTTTGTGGTGAGACATAACATCAGCTGGGGACTTTCCGGTTCTTTCATACACACTTTGTAACAAGAAAAAGTATGAAACATGTGAAGAGCTAATACCATACAATAGATCATCGAAAAAAAAAAAAAAAACCCAGACAATAGAAGACCAGATATTGGGCAGGAATAGAAATGCAGACCTAGAGAACAGATGTGTGGACACAGGGTGGGGAAGGTGAGGGTGGGATGAACTGGGAGATTAGGTTTGACATAAATACACTACCATGTGTAAAACAGATAGCTAGTGGGAACCTGCTGTAGAGCACAGGGAGCTCAGCTCGGTGCTCTGTGATGACCTAGATGGGTGGGATGGGGGGGTGGAGGTTGGGGGGTCCAAGAGGGAGGGGATATATGTATACGTATAGGTGATTCACTTCACTGTACAGCAGAAACTAACACAACATCGTAAAGCAATTATACTACAATAAAAAAAAGATCAGATATTAGAGTTAGCAGATGAGAATATAAATAGCTTGACAAATATGTGCAAGAAAAAAAGAGAGAAAAGATAGATAAAATAGATGAAAGGATGAAGAATTTCACCAGGCTACTGTAATTTTAAAAAGGAATCTAACGGATATTTCAGAACTATAAAATATAATTGAAATTGAGAACTGAATGGATGGATTTAACAGCAGATTGGACAATGAAGAACCCAGGATCAGTGAATAAAATAGGTAAGTAGGAAATATCCAAACAGACTGAAAGAGAGAAAAAAAATAGGGGAAAACTCAGATGTGACATAAAAGACAGGTGAGACACACCCAAATGGTCTAATGTACATGTAATTGCAGTATCAGAGTAAAGAAAAGGGAGGGGAATAGTAGCAATAGTCTTAGGTGTTTTATCCAAGAATTTCCCTAAACTGATAAAAATCAACTCACAGATTTAAGAAGTTTAGCAAATGTCAAGCAGGATTAAAAAACAAAAAAACAAAAAACAAAACAAAAAAAATACACCAAAAAACCTAGACATATCTCAGTCAAAATACTGAAAAACAAAGGTAAAGAAATGAATTTAAAAGTTGTCAGAACTTAAAAGACAAATTAATTTCAAGGACTGACAAGCTGAAAAGCTGATTTCTGAACAGAAACAACGGAAGCCAGAAGAAAATAGGAAAATGCCTTTAAAGTGCTGAAAGAAAATTAAGTGCCAACCTGGAATTCCGTACATAGCAAAAATATCCTTCCAAAATGAAAGGGAAGACCTTTTTAGACAAGTACTGAGGGAAATTACTGTTATTATGACTGTATTAAAAAATAAGAAAAGGATGTTTTCCAGCAGAAGGAAAATAAACACAGACAAAAACATGGATATGTAGGAGAAAATGAAGAATATCAAAGAGTAAATATCCAAGAAATAGAAATAAATATTGAATATTATAAAATAATTGTAATGTTTATATAGTTTAAAATATAATTAGAACTAAATGCATGAGAACAACAATAAAAAATTTGATAAAGGGGGATTAAAGGAGTGAAAATGTTCTAAAGTAGAATTTGGGAAGTGATAATTATTTGAGCTAGCTATAATAAATCAAAAATGAAAAAAAAATAAAAAAGGGGGCTTCCCTGGTGGCACAGTGGTTAAGAATCCACCTGCCAATGCAGGGGACACGGGTTCGAGCCCTGGTCCAGGAAGATACCACATGCCACGACGCAACTACGCCTGTGCACCACAACTACTGAGCCTGCATTCTAGAGCCTGTGAGACACACTACTGAGCCTGCATGCCTGGAGCCTGTGCTCTGCAATGGGAGGGGCCACTGCAATGAGAAGCCTGCACATCACAACAAAGAGTAGCCCCCACTCGCTGCAACTAGAGAAAGCCCGTGCACAAAAACGAAGACCCAATGCAACAAAAAATAAATAAATAAAACAAATAAATAAAAAAAAATGCATACTGCAATCTCTAAAGTAGTCATTAAAGGAATAAAAAATAATGTTTTAGTACATATTTACTGTTTAAAAGAGGAAAGCTGAAATAACAGAAAAGGGATTGATCCAAAATGATAGAAAGAAGAAAATATAAAACAGATGGGAAACGAAACAAATGGAAAAATTATAGCTAAAAAATCAGTTATATCAGTAATTAAATGTAAATGGATTAACATTTCATTTAAATAATGAAGATTAATTAGATTAAAAACACAAAACCCAACTATATGCTTCTTATGAGTAAAACATTTTAATTTTAAATAACATTACAGAAAAGTCAAAAATGAAAGGATGGGCTTGGGGATCTTGAGATTACAAAGAGTGCTACTCCCACACTTACAATAATAACATAAAAAGCTAGGCAATTTTCAGGACTTCCCCGGTGGCACAGTGGTTAAGAATCTGCCTGTCAATGCAGGGGGCCTGGGTTCGATCCCTGGTCAGGGAACTAGATTCCACATGCCACAACTAAAAGATCCCACATGCTGCAACTAAAGATCCCGCATGCTGCAAATTAAGATCCCGTGTGCCGCAACTAAAAATCCCATGTGCCGCAACTAAGACCCAAATAAATAAATAAATATTAAAAAAAGAAAAAAGCTGGGCAATTTTCAAGTTCACGACTTTCCTTGAACCCAACAGAATGCTAACACTGCATGGTGAAAAACTAAAGCTGAAATATGGACAGAGATGGGACACGAGAGCTTGCTTACCTGGGCAGATGCAGCCAGACGCCAGTAAGAAGAATTCAGCTACAATAGTTGATAAATTGGCAAAAGTGAGTGTGGGCTAGAGAGATAGTTGGAAGACCCTGAGGTCCACAGATATGGGAGAGGGGAGGAATTTACATCCTCTTGCAAGTTTTTTCTCTACAAATCACAACTACTCACCAGGAAGGCTAAGGAGAATCCTGAGAAAGATTCCTTCACGGTGTAGGTCAGGAGAGGAGAAGAGCAGCTGCTGTGGAAGGGGCACAAAACTCTGCCTAGATCTTTCTCTTCTATTTCCCCTATTTCCTCTATGGAACAAAGCCTTACTATACAGAGTAGGGGGAGGAGGGCAACAAAAATTGTTGCCCCTAGAGTAATGGTAAAAACTCCTTGTAGCTGGAAGAAGGAAATAAGAAAAGTACCTTCTACCCTGAGGGAGGAGCTTGAATATACGCTGGGTCCAGAACTACAGTTGGAGGATAGGCAAGAGGATTTTAAAGGCTACGTTTCCCGAACTCAGGGAAACAGTACCTATCTAAGACTAAGGTTTAATCAAGATATCAGAGCACACCACCCCTACTGCCCTGCCTTCACAATGCTAAAAACCACTGAGTAATAGAAACAGTGGACTACTGCCAGGAGAGCTGTAACATTCAGGTCCTCTATACAGTAGAGTATAAAAGACCTAAAGCTGAGGGTAGAACAGATAATGATAAACAACACCTTGGCAACCAGCCCTCAATCTAAACACAAGTTATCATTAGAGAAACCTTGCATGCATTGAGAGTAAACAAGCAACAACAAACCTCAAATTCAAGTTGACTCTGATTAACACAAATCTAAAGCCTAAATACTAAAGGCCTAGCAGAAGGAAAGCTGTGCCCATTTCCAAGCTCAAAGCCTACTTATCATCAGTCTCTATTGTCCTACACAAGTCAAACACACACACACACACACACACACACTCCCAAGAAGCAGAAGAGTCAACAGAACCAGATGTGGCTATTATAGAGATGCTGGAATTGTCTAATAGAGAATTTAGAATAACTGTGATTAATAAGGAAAAGGCTCAGTGGCAAAGCTGGACAATGGGTTAGATTATATGAGTAATTTCAACCAAGACATGAAAACTATAAGAAAGAATCAAAATGGAAATGAGATAAACGAAAAACATAATAACAAAGATCTGGACTGCTTTGTATGGGCTGATCAGTAGACTGGACACAGCCAAGGAAAGAATCAGTAAACCTGAAGATATGTCAATAGAAATTACCCAATCTGAAACAAAAGAGGAATAAGTGCAGGAAAAAACCCCAGGCATCCAAGAACTGTGGGGTAATATCAAATTGTCTATATGCATTATTGGAATGCCAGAAGGAGAAAAGAGAAAAATGGACAGAAGAAATATTTGAAGAAATAATCGCTGACAATTTTCAAAAATTAATGGCAGATACCAAACCACAGATTCAAGAAGTTCAGAGAACACCAAACAGGATAAATACTAACCAAACAACAGCACACACCTAAGCATATCATAATTAAACAGTTGAAAACAAAAGACAAGAAAAATTTTAAAGTTAAAAGAGACACATTACATGCAACTGTACATCCATAGGCAAAAACAAAAAAACTACTCGGAACCATATCTCATATCTTATACAAAAGCTAGCTCAAAATGTTTTATAGGGCTTCCCTGGTGGCGCAGTGGTTGAGAGTCCGCCTGCCGATGCAGGGGACGCGGGTTTGTGCCTCGGTCCGGGAAGATCCTACATGCCGCGGAGCGGCTGGGCCCGTGAGCTATGGCCGCTGAGCCTGCGCGTCCGGAGCCTGTGCTCCGCAAGGGGAGAGGCCACAACAGTGAGAGGCCCGCGTATGGCAAAAAACTAAAAAAAATTTAAAAAATTAAAAAAAATGTTTTATAGACATAAATATAAAACATAAAACTATAAAACCTCTAGAAGAAAACTTAGGAGAAAATATTTGTGACCTCAGGTGAGGCAAGGAATTTTAAAATATTATACCCAAAACATGACCCATAAAAGAAAAAAACTGTAAGTTGGATATTATCCAATTTGAAAACTTCTGATCGGTGAAAGACACTGTTAAATGCATAAAAAGTTAAGCTCAAGACTGGAAGAAAATATTTGCAAATCGCATTTCTGACAAAGGCCTGTATCTATAAAATATAAACAGTTCACAAAATTCAATAATAAGACAACCAACAACTGATTTTTTAGCTCTGTAGGTGATTCAAACATACAACCAAGTTTGGAAACCTCTCTTCAATGGCCTCCTCTCTCACTTATCTGAGAATCAAAACTACCCTTCTGTCTTAGATTAGAGTTGGCTATGAAATATAAATCTAAACCCCAGGCTCACTCACATTCCTTTGAATTTATGGTGGCTTTCTGGTGTGTGTATTGGCAGCCTACAGGCAGCTGGATATTTCACTTCTGTTCCTTTGTTACTTCTGTTTATTCTATTCTTTCTTGGCACCTATAGATTTAGATTTGGCTTATCAAGCACGCACATCTCTTGAAAGACAAAATATGGAATGTAAAAATTTGCTTTAAAAGATCATTAAATGAAAACACATCTCGACTTGTCTTTATAAATTCTACATTGATGAAGTTAATACACCTTTGAGCAGTGCTCCAGGAGCAAGAGGCACTTGGACATGCCTCCTCATTCAGGATAGACCTTCAGGCAAACCCACTAAAGGTGGATAAGTTGTGGTAAGTTAATTCTTCTAATATTTAGTTTATGATTTGCTCATCAGTTTGTTTCTAAGGAAATCTATTAGAGTGATGATATTCAGATTTTAGTGGGCATAAAAATCACCTAGGGAAGAAGTTATTAAAATGTAGATCCTTGACCTCCCACCACCAGAGATTGTATGTAGTTAACGTTGGGGTGAGTCCCCCAAATCTATATTTTTAAATAAGTACCTTTCCATGATTCTAATGTAGCCAGGACCATAGAAAACCCGCTTAAAAATCCTGGTAAGAAGATCATCCCTGAGAATTTTGTGTTTATGCATGTCCTGTAACTGAAAACTAGCAAAGACATTGAACTTCACCAATGCAGACACTGTGAGGCAAAAGAGAGCTTGCTAGAATAGAACGGGAGAAAATCTAGCTTTGAAAGTGACTCTTCCTTTCACTGACTCCTTTTTTTTTCTTTTATGTAAATGACAAGTTTTGTGAAATGATTCACTGGAGAGTTATTATGGGCCAAGTGTGGTAATAGTCATTCATATTCTGGCCACAAATGCAATTCATTTGGTAAACGTCAAGCTCTTCGAAGCTTGAAGCACCTAATGTAATTGCATTCTGCAGCTTAGAAGTGGCAATGGAGCCCTGGGCAGCCACGTGGATCTCTCTCTTGAAGCACTGGATAGAAACCTCAACTTGTGGCCCTGCAGTGGAGCTGTTTCAGTTTTCATCCTTCCCCCACTGCATTTTCTTTAGACTACTGAGTTATATTTAGTGGGGTCCTGACTGAATGTGAAAATATTTAGAAAATGTGAAATGTTTAGAAGGTTGATGTAAAAAACAATTTAGTTTCTCACATGTAAATAACAATTATTATGAAACCAGCAAGGGAAAATGTGAGCTCAATTTGGTTATCACCACTATACTGTATTGTCTTCTGCTTTTTCCTCAGATTTTAGCCTTTTCTTTAGTGAGGAACCTTGGGATACACTGTCATCATATCCACCCCCAAATACTTACCCCATCAAATGCATTTTCTTTTTTACTTCATTTGCCATTTAGCTTTTGCTAAGTACAACTGGGAATGGCATTATGGTCTCAGATAATAGAAGAAAAATTAAATGTGTTGAAAAGCTGTCTGGTGCCTTTTCTAGGAGGGTGAGGCCCATTGTCACGTGTGAGCCTATTGGCTGACTTCTAATGGAGGGCATGGCAGTGTGATTCTAGAAAATCTTATTTTGAATTTTGGGAGCCCAAGCAAGTCGCACGCTCACCACTGCTCAGGCGTCCCATCCTTTGCATTTGTTAAATTGTATTTTTCATTAGAGATAACACTTGTAACAAGCCAGAGGAAAGTAGGTCTTGCTGCAGCTTAATTTGAGGAAATTGATTAAGATAAATTTTAGATTGTGCCCATCTTAGAGAAAAATGAAATAACTCATTATGAAAAGTATAGACTGCTTGCTATTATTCTGATAGGGAGCAATTTAATTAGCCAATTTATGAACTGTTGAAGCCAACTTATTGGCATGTGCAATTTGCCTGGTGGTTCCTAAAGAAAAAAAAATAAATCACATGAGGAGGTGAGCAGATGTTAACATAGAAAAACTTGGAAAATACACAAAATTATAAAAGAAAAATAATATTATTATTAACATTTTAATGTGTATGCTTCCAGCCAGTTTTCTATGTGTACATGTATATGTTTTTTGACATATTTTATAATTCCTTTGTAAAATGCCTTTTTTCACCCACTCTTAGATTATAAGCATTTCCCAATGCTATTAAAATATCTTCAATACATAAATTTAATGTTTACATAATGCTACCTTTATTTATGCACTATATTTTAATTAATCATTCTTTTATAATTGGACATTAAGTTTATCTATAATAAATATTCTGATAATCTTGATTCATCACAGAAGGCTTAAAATATTTGTGGAAGAGCTCATATTTCCAACAAGCAAATTAAATGGCAGATGGTGGATTCTGGATCTCCCTGTTTATATCAACTAACTCACCTCTTGAGAAGATATAAAATGTTGAATAGGATTGTAGGCCTTAAGGACTGGTTATTTGGGGAATGTCTTTTTGTTATATTTGGGTTTAATTATTTCCAGAGCTGCTTCCATGTTTGAAGTCAGTGGATTAAAGCAGTAGTTCCAGTCTTTTTTGCAGGGAGGGGAGGAGAAAAGTTAGGGAAGATGGATTATAGTTCCAAATCTGCAAAGTTGTGGAAATTCATTGTAGTCTCTGAGCTGGGTATTGAGGAACTCCAACCTCATCAACTTCTCTTATTAGGTAGAGAAAGGGAGCAATGGACTATGGTGAGAAACACGGAAGTCTGCGAAGTGAGTAGCATTTGACATAGACATACTTTGGGGAGAGAAGTGACAAAGTCAAGTTTTTACCAGATACAAGTTTGATATCTAACACTACTACAGATTTTGGCTGGCCATATTAAAGGCTAATTTTGGAAAGGGGAGGAGGACTCAGAGTCCCAAACTGAAAGCCTGAGTAAAGTGTTGAGCATCATGTATAAATGAATATCTCTTATTTCCCAATTCTCTGACACAAACTGGGTGTCCAACATTTCAATTCAATTCTGATACTGACTCCCAGATTTAGCATCACACCCCACAGGTTAAGGGTTCAGTCTCACAAGACTGCCCCCTACCTCAGATGCCAGTTGCAATGGGGTGCCCAGGATACCTGCACTTCTGTCTAGCTTGGCTGGAATGAGCCACAGAACTTAGGAAAATTCTATACAGTAGTCCCCCCTTATCCACAGTTTCATTTCCTGTAGTTTTAGTTACCTGTGTTCAACCTCAATCCAAAAATATTAAATGGAAAATTCCAGAAATAAACAATTCATAAGTTTAAATTTTTAAAAAATTGCATGCTGTTCTGAGTAGTGTGATGAATCGTCCCTTTGTCCAATGAATCCACACTGTATATGTTACCTGTCTCTTAGTCAAGTTAGTAGCCATCTTGGTTATCAGATTGACTTTTGCAGTATCACAGGGCTTGTGTTTAAGTAACTCATACTTTACTTAAAAATGGCCCCAAAGTACAAGAGTAGTGATGCTGGGAAAACCATAGTATGTATCGGGTTTGGTACTATCCACGGTTTCAAGCATCCACTGGGAGTCTTAGAACTTACACCCCATGGGTAAGGGGGCACTACTGTACTTACTATTACAGTTTATTATAAAGGATAAAAATAAACAGTCAGATTAAGAGGTACAGAGGGTGAGCACCAAAAGGGTCCTGAGTGTAGGAGCCTTTATCTCCATGGAACTGGAGTATGCCACCCTCCTAACACTTTAATGTGTTCATCAGCTTGGAAGTTCTCCAGACCACCTGTCATTTAGTCATTTTTATGGAGGTCTAATTATGTAGGAACGATTGATTAAATAATTGGTCATTGGGGGACTGAACTCAGTCTCCAGTCCCTATTTCCACCCTTCAAAGGAATTTTATTTTAATTGAGAAAGCAGCTTAAGTCAGTTAAGCTTCATCCTACAAACAGTCCTTGAGACTGCCCTATAACAAAGGAGGGGATCTCTTCAGACCTTGCCTGCTATCTTTCCTCCCAAACCCTTTGCCTCAGAGGCAGCAATTCCTGCTTTGATGCATCAAAAGTAAGACTCTTCGTAGTAACACTTTGATCTCAGTCCTGATTCATCCCACAGGATGGCCCCCTGGATCTGCCTTTGGCCTTTACTCTGCATTCACTGGCAGTCCCAGGCTCCTATAACCTCTGCCTTCTCTGTGGCCTTGTTTGTCCAGGGAGAAAGGAACACATACCAAGTAACATACAGAACAAGTTCTACTCAGAATTGCTAACTGGCATTTTGCCATAATATTAACAATATTAATAACAACATTAAAAACCAATAATAGTTATAAGAGCTTACTAAGTGCCAGGTATTGCTCTAAGCACTTATACGCATTATTTTAATTAATTCTTATAATATCCCTATAAGTTGTTAGCGCCATTTACAGATGTTAAGTTACAGAGAGGCTATTCAGATGGTAGGTGGAAGAAACAGGATTCAAATCCAGCCATTCTGATGCCAGTACTAAGGCCACTTGAGGCTGCACTGATAGATCAGAAAAGAAAAGGAGTGGATTAAGAAAGGTTTCCTGGAGGAAGGTTTGTAATTTCTTTAAGCAGTGGAGGACATAAGCCTGATGACTGGATGGGAGGAGGCATTCCAAATCAAGAAAATACTCTGTACCCAAGCTCCAAGAACCCAATGTCTCAGCTTAATGTTTTTGCACATGCTAGTTTCTGTACTTGGAATGCTTTCTCCTTTTTATTCATTTGACTGATTTCTGTTCATCTTATAAAACTTAGCTTGGATACTATCTTGTTTTGAAGACTTCCTTGCATGTGATGCTCTTGGTTTATTGCTCTCTGCTCACCCTGTGCTGACTTCTGACATAGCTCATGGCAGACTGATTGTCTGCCAATCATCCACCTCTCTCCGTATTCCTGCACTTTGCCACGTACCTTTGCAGCCCTATCAGGAGATGGGCTCTATTTCCCCTGACCTTTGAGCATGGGCTGGCCTTGTGACTTGCTCTATCCAGTAGATAGTGGTTTGACCGATTATGGGCCAATTTCAGCCTGGACATCTAGAGATCTTGTGACTCCTAGTGTCTTAGAGCCCTGCCTTTTCCATGTGTACAGGCTGGGATGCCCTGTTAGAGGGCGAGGAAGCACATGGAGGAGAGCTGAGCCAACCCCCAGAAATAGAGCTCTTGGCTAACTCACCAGTTGATCACAGATGTAGGAAGGAGCCCAGAAGAGAACTATCAAGTCTGGCCCAGATCAACAAGTCAAGTCTGCCTAGTCAACCTGGAGTCACAAGAAATAAAAAATGGTTATTGTTTTAAGCTGCTAAGTTTACGGATGAGATATTGCACAGCAATTACTAAAGGATACAGAAATTGATGCCTGTAACAGCATCCTAAAATATGTGGCATTGGCTTTGTGTCTGAGTGGCGAGTGGTGGCTAGAAAAATGATGGGTAACTGTAAACTCTGGTTGGAAAAATGATGAGGAGATTTTTAGGGGAGTCTGGAAAAATAGCAACTCGTGTTATATAGCAATGAAATGACTAGCAAACTTGGAATATAGAACGTGTCCCTAACGACCTTTTGGATTTGGCTAAGAAGATCTCTAGGCACAATGTTTAAGGTATCAGTTAGTTGCTGCCTGATGGAAAAGATAAGGTACAGAAAAAGAAGATGAGCTTAAAACAACAACACAACAACCACAACAACTGGTCAGGTTGCAAAATGTGAAGAACAGAAAACAAAAATGTTTCTCATCTCTAGCCTCTCAAGCCAGACAAAGATCAAATACAGGGTGTATCAGAAAGACATGGTCTTGGGGCAAAGATGAACATGGAAACAGGAAAGCAATTTATAGAATTTAAGGCAAACCTATTTTGATCAACTAAAGAAAAAACATAGTTGGTTAGTAGTGAGAAATTAATATAGCAAGGAATCTAGAAAGCTCTGAGATATCTTTAAAATTTGCACACGCTCTTATTTCTAAGCCTGCCAACTTCTTTTCTCTCTATAATTGTCACCCTTTTCTCCTTCTCCCTCACTTGCTCTCTATATTTCTTTCTGCTTACTACTTCCCTCTCAATGAAGGCAACGTAGCAAGTTAAATATAATAACTTTGTAACATTTCCCAAACCATCCTTTTTTATGTGACAGACTGCAAGATGAGTTTTAAAATTAATTATGATAATACCTGATGAATGTATTAAAAATTGTATACCTTTAAAGAAGGAAGTATAACTTAATACCAATTTATTATTGTGGTAGGCTATCACTTTTTAAATTGGAAACTAAAGGCAAATCAGTTTATCAAGTCCTAGGTGTCAGTTGAAATTCCCTTAAATAGAACACTGTGGATTTCTTTCTTTTTTATTTTTTGGTAAGCAAGAGAGCTTCCGACTACTTTTTTTTTTTTTTTTTTTTTTTGCCGTATGCGGACCTCTCACTGTTGTGGCCTCCTCCGTTGCGGAGCACAGGCTCCGGACGCGCAGGCTCAGCGGCCATGGCTCACGGGCCCAGCCGCTCCGCGGCATGTGGGATCTTCCCCGGACCGGGGCACGAACCCATGTCCCCTGCATTGGCAGGCGGACTCTCAACCACTGCGCCACCAGGGATGCCCCAGACTACTTTTGTTTTTTTAACTACTTGTGGATTTGGGCAGAGTTTGAAGCCTTGCGTTTTGGGCTTCTGCTTTCTACAAGTCACAGGGTGGGGATGTTTGTGTTTGCCAAAACTGAAAATGCCAGAATCAAAAAAATCATATGTTGCAATATTCTGTTTCCATTTCTAGAGCAGGCCAAGCTCCTTCCTGGTTCGATGAGGTCAAATGGAGACTTCCTTTTGAGTCACTTCTAGAAAAAGCTATTTGCAGTCTCCACATATTTTCAGTGAGCAGATGGTGATAATGATGATGACGATGATGGTGGTGGTGGTGGTGATGGTGATGCTAATTACGACTTTTCTGAATAATTCCTGGAAAACTGTTTCCCACTGCACAAAATGGATGAAAGATATGCTATTTGGATTCAGAACAGTTTACCAGTGTGGTGTGGTGATTAGCAAGGCAGAAGGCATCATGGGATCCACCAGCAAAAGGAGGAGAAGTGAAATATGATAAGCAATTCTCTCTTTTCAACCTCATCATGGTTGGAATTTCACCCAAACTAGCATCCAGCTGTGAGTCTCTGTGCTCTGAAAGTTTTGAATATGTTGGAGGGTTGTAGAAGTAAGTAGGCAATGTCAGAAGTTCAGTCCGTATGTGATTGAAACAAAGAGTATCTAAGGCTACTAAGAGTATTTGAGTGTCTACTAGTTATAAGCAGTGGGTCAGGAAGGTTGTGTGATCATTAGAACTTCTGTTTCTGGCATTATAGAATGACTTGTATCAAACTAACTCTCCTGCCAGGACAAATTATAAAAGCTAGATAAAACAATAGCTTGAAGATACTGGGGAGTAACTTCCCTAAGGGCTAGGACTAAACAATAGCATTAAAGGTAATCCTGAAGTAGACAATGTTCCCATTACCTATTACTGTTTTGCAAACCTTCTCAGAACCAAGAAACTTAAGACAATAACTAGTTATCTCTCATAGTTCTAGAGGTTGAGAGATTCAGTGGTGTGTTTCTTGTTTCATGTCCTTCATGTGCAGCCAGATAGTGTCTGAAGCTGGACTCATTTGAAAGCATCTTCACTCAGGTGTCTGGAGCCTGGGCTGGGAAATATGGAATAGGTGGGGAGTGGTTGACCATTCATCTCTATAGGTGTCCTCTCCGTGTGACTAGTTTGGGCTTCCTCACACTTGGAAGTCTCAGTGTAGTTGGACTTCTTATGTGGTGACTGGCTTATATCAGAGTGGGCATTTTAAGAGACAGGAAGCAGAGCTGGAGGTCTTCTAAGACCTGGGCCTTAAAACGGCACAGCATCACTTCTGCCATATTATATTGGTCAAAGCAGTCCCCAGACCTACCCAGTTGTAAGGGAAGGAGAGAGTGAGGGGAGTGTCAATTCAGTGAGGGGAGTGTCAATTCAGTGAGAGGAGTGTCAAAGAATTTGAGGCCATCTTTATTATGCCACAAACTAGCTCTTACAAAGCTTTGAGCCCAGCCTTGACTGAAGTTGATCTTCACATACTCACTTGCCTGTCAGACAAAATTAAATCCTCCAAGGAGAAAGATTACTCCACCCAGAGATCTTACAAGTTGTTCATGCAAAATGTTTGATATTCAATATATACAATGGAATATTACTCAGCCATAAAAAGAAACGAAATTGAGCTATTTGTAATGAGGTGGATAGACCTAGAGTCTGTCATACAGAGTGAAGTAAGTCAGAAAGAGAAAGACAAATACCGTATGCTAACACATATATATGGAATTTAAGAAAAAAAAAGTCATGAAGAACCTAGGGGTAAGACAGGAATAAAGACACAGACCTACTAGAGAACGGACTTGAGGATATGGGAAGGGGAAGGGTGAGCTGTGACAAAGCGAGAGAGAGGCATGGACATATATACACTACCAAACGTAAGGTAGCTAGCTAGTGGGAAGTAGCCGCATAGCACAGGGTGCTTTGTGACCGCCTGGAGGGGTGGGATAGGGAGTGTGGGAGGGAGGGAGGGAGACGCAAGAGGGAAGAGATATGGGGATATATGTATACGTATAGCTGATTCACTTTGTTATAAAGCAGAAACTAACACACCATTGTAAAGCAATTATACCCCAATAAAGATGTTAAAAAAAAAAAAAAGAGTGTATGTACCAGAGTCAATCAGAAAGATAGCATTTGAGAAATCTCTTCCTCCTTTGGACACTAGTCTTTAGTTTGAAGAAAACTGTAAGTTGATTTACCAATAAATTATTATACAAAAAAAAAGAAAAATTACTAGAAATGCCAAGAAATAGGAACAGACTAAACATCAAAATAAAAAGCAAACAATAGAAACGGGTCCAGATGTTGGAGTTATAATACAGGAAATTTAAAATAACCATGATATAGGAAATTTAAAACAACTATAATATAAGAAATTTAAAATAACTATGATTAATATGATCAAGATTTTTTAAAAGATAGTTTTTCCAGAAAACTGGTATCTATAAAAAAGAATAAAGTCAAGTAGAAATTCGAAAAATTAAAAATACAGTATCAGATACTATGAATTCAAACATGGAATAAAAATAGATCATTAAACTAAAATATAGACTAGTAGAAAATATCCAGATCTAAGAAAATATCAAACAGATAAGAAAAGAATTGAAAATACAGAATGAATGTAAGAAATATGTGGTAGATGGTTAAGATGACTACCATATATAGTTGGAGTTCCAGGAGAAGAAAAGATGGAAGAAAACAAAAACAATTCATTTGAAAAAATACTGGCCAGAAATTTTCCATAAGTTGGAAAACATTAAGTTTACAGCGTCAAGAAGTGCTATAAACCCCAAGCGGGATTAACACAAAGAAGACCATTTCTAGAGACAATATATTCAAACTGATAAAAACAAAATACAAAGAGAAAAATCTTTAAAGTAATCAAAAAAGACATTCTCCTTCAAAACAACAAGATTGACAGTTGACTTTTCAACAGAAATGTTGAATGCCAGAATTCAATAAAATGACTGATATCTTTAAAGAGCTTGAAGATGATAAGTCAATTTAAAATGTTATGTATAGTAAAGATGTCCTCATAAATACAGACTTAGACAAACAAAAATGAGAGAAATTGTCTTCAGAAGACCTGCACTAAAAGAACTACTAAAAAATTTTTATTTTATGCAGAAAAAGAAAAATATGACCTCATATGGAAACAAAATAATGCAAGAAGAAATGAAGATCACTGTGGGTGGGGAGAGAGTAGAGAAATCTAAATAAATATTGATGAGTGACAAAAATAATTATAAAATGGTTTATGGTTTTAAATATATAGAGTCTTATAATGCAGGAGAACAACAGCACAGACAGCAATGGGGAATGATAAAGAGAGTTGAAGTGATATAAGACTGCCCTGTCATAATAGAAAAAAAAAAGGCTGCCCTGACTGGGAGGTAGTAAAAGAACTAATGTTAGGAAGGCTATCATGACTTAAGAATGCACCTTGAAATGTCTAAGATAACATCTAAAGCCACTATTAAGGAAGAAAATAGAAAAATGGTTTTAAAGATATTTGATTCAAAAAAAGGCAAGAAAGGATAAAAACAACAAAAGTAGATGCAATGAAGAGAAAAGAAATATCATATAGTAGATTTATACCTAAATTTATTAGTAATTACATTAAATGTGAGGCAAATACTCCAATGAAGACACAGAGATTGCCAGAGTGTATAAAACAAAACAAAATCCATATATATGCTCCTTACATGATACAAATGTTAAATGTAAAGCACAGGTAAAAATATGGAAAAAGTATGTCATGCAACACTAACCAAAAGAAAGCTTATATGACTATTCCAATATGAGACAAAGTAAATTGTAAGGCAATAGCATTACTAGAGATAAAGAGATATTTTATCACGATAGGTATACTTTATTTATTTTTTCATATATGGCCTTTATTATGTTGAGGTAGGTTCCCTCTATGCCCACTTTCTGGAGAGTTTTTATCATAAATGGGTGTTGAATTTTTGTCAAAAGCTTTTTCTGCATCTATTGAGATGATCATATGTTTTTTATTCTTCAATTTGTTAATATGGAGTATCACATTGATTGATTTGCGTATATTGAAGAATCGTTGCATCCCTGGGATAAGTCCCACTTGATCATGGTGTATGATCCTTTTAATGTGTTGTTGGATTCTGTTTGCTAGTATTTTGTTGAGGATTTTTGCATCTATATTCATCACTGATATTGGTCTGTAATTTTCTTTTTTTGTAGTATCTTTGTCTGGTTTTGGTATCAGGGTGATAGGGGCCTCATACAATGAGTTTGGGAGTGTTCCTTCCTCTGCAATTTTTTGGAAGAGTTTGAGAAGTATGGGTGTTAGCTCTTCTCTAAATGTTTGATAGAATTCACCTGTGAAGCCATCTGGTCCTGGACTTTTGTGTGTTGCAAGATTTTTAATCACAGTTTCAATTTCATTACTTGTGACTGGTCTGTTCATATTTTCTATTTCTTCCTGGTTCAGTCTTGGAAGGTTATACCTTTCTAAGAATTGGTCCATTTCTTCCAGATTGTCCACTTTAATGGCATAGAGGTGCTTGTAGTAGTCTCCTAGGATGCTTTGTATTTCTGCAGTGTCTGTTGTAACGTCTCCTTTTTCATTTCTAGTTTTATTGATTTGAGTCCTCTCCCTCTTTTTCTTGATGAGTCTGGCTAATGGTTTACCAATTTTGTTTATCTTCTCAAAGAACCAGCTTTTAGTTTTATTGATCTTTGCTATTGTTTTCTTTGTTTCTATTTCATTTATTTCTGCTCTGATCTTTATGATTTCTTTCCTTCTGCTAACTCTGGGTTTTGTTTGTTCTTCTTTCTATAGTTCCTTTAGGTGTAAGGTTAGGTTGTTTATTTCAGATTTTTCTTGAGGTAGGCTTGTATAGCTATAAAGTTCCCTCTTAGAACTGCTTTTACTGCATCCCATAGGTTTTGGATCCTCGTGTTTTCATTGTCATTTGGCTCTAGGTATTTTTTGATTTCCTGTTTGATTTCTTCAGTGATCTCTTGGTTATTTAGTAACGTATTGTTTGGCCTCCATGTGTTTGTGTTTTTACATTTTTCCCCTGTAATTCATTTCTAATCTCATAGCGTTGTGGTCAGAAAAGATGCTTGATATGATTTCAATTTTCTTAAATTTACTGAGGCTTGATTTGTAACCCAAGATGTGATCTATCCTGGAGAATGTTCCATGCACACTTGAGAAGAAAGTGTAATCTGCTATTTTTGGATGGAATGTCCTATAAATATCAATTAAATCTATCTGGTCTATTGTGTCATTTAAAGCTTCTGTTTCCTTATTAATTTTCTGTTTGGATGATCTGCCCATTGGTGTAAGTGAGGTGTTAAAGTCCGCCACTATTACTGTGTTACTGTCGATTTCCTCTTTTACAGCTGTTAGCAGTTGCCTTATGTATTGAGGTGCTCCTATGTTGGGTGCATATATATTTATAATTGTTATATCTTCTTCTTGGATTGATCCGTTGATCATTATGTAGTGTCCTTCTTTGTCTCTTGTAATAGTCTTTGTTTTAAAGTCTATTTTGTCTGGTATGAGAATTGCTACTCCAGCTTTCTTTTGATTTCCATTTGCATGGAATATCTTTTTCCATCCCCTCACTTTCAGTCTGTATGTGTCCCTAGGTCTGAAGTGGATCTCTTGTAGGCAGCATATATACAGGTCTTGTTTTTGTATCCATTCAGCCAAGTCTATGTCTTTTGGTTGGAGCATTTAATCCATTCATGTTTAAGGTAATTACTGATATGTATGTTCCTACCATTTTCTTAATTGTTTTGGGTTTGTTTTTGTAGGTCCTTTTCTTCTCTTGTGTTTCCTACTTAGAGAAGTTCCTTTAGCATTTGTTGTAAAGCTGGTTTGGTGGTGCTGAATTCTCTTAGCTTTTGCTTGTCTGTAAAGCTCTTGATTTCTCCATCGAATCTGAATGAGATCCTTGTTGGGTAGAGTAATCTTGGTTGTAGTTTCTTCCCTTTCATCACTCTAAGTATATCATGCCACGCCCTTCTGGCTTGTGGAGTTTCTGCTGAGAAATCAGCTGTTAACCTTATGGGATTTCCCTTGTATGTTATTTGTCGTTTTTCCCTTGCTGCTTTCAATAATTTTTCTTTGTCTTTAATTTTTGCCAATTTGATCACTATGTGTCTCGGCCTGTTTCTCCTTGGGTTTATCCTTTATGGGACTCTCTGCACTTCCTGGACTTGGGTGGCTATAACCTTTCCCATCTTAGGGAACTTTTCGACTCTAATCTCTTCAAATATTTTTTCAGGTCCTTTCTGTCTCTCTTCTCCTTCTGGGACCCCTATAATGCAAAAGTTGTTGCATTTAATGTTGTCCCAGAGGTCTCTTAGGCTGTCTTCATTTCTTTTCATTCTTTTTTCTTTATTCTGTTCCACAGCACGAATTTCACCATTCTGTCTTCCAGGTCACTTATCCATTCTTCTGCCTCAGTTATTCTGCTGTTGATTCCTTCTAGTGTATTTTTCATTTCAGTTATTGTATTGTTCATCTCTGTTTGTTTGTTTTTTAATTCTTCTAGGCCTTTGTTAAATATTTCTTGCATCTTCTCAGTCTTTGCCTCCATTCTTTTTCCGAGGTCCTGGATCATCTTCACTATCATTATTCTGAATTCTTTTTCTGGAATGTTGCCTATTTCCACTTCTTTTAGTTGTTTTTCTGGGGTTTTATCTTGTTCCTTCATCTGGTACATAGCTCTCTGCCTTTTCATCTTGTCTATCTTTCTGTGAATGTGGTTTTTGTTCTTCTTGCTTCTGTTGTCTGCCCTCTGGTGGATCAGGTATACTTTATATAAAGAAAAAAATCAAAAAATAAAAGAAGAAATTGTCAAATCCAAAATCATGCAAGACTTCCTTTAACTCAGTAGTCTCAGTGATAAATAGAACAAGCAGGCAAAAAAAAAGAAAAAGAAAAAAATGGAACAACCAATAAAGGTATAGACAATCTGGACAACATATTAATGGACTTGAAATAATTGACCTACATATAATAATACACCATAAAACTAAAAAAAAGAAAAAAGTATTCATTGCAAGCACACATGGGGTATTTGTCAAAACAGACAATGTTCAGTCATAAAGGAAGTCTTAATGAATTTCAAAAGGATGAAAATTTAATACTATGTACTCCAACAACAGTGGAATTAAGCTGAAATCTGAAACAGAGAAATAGCAAAAAAAAGTCCCCAAATTTAGGAAATTAAGTAATATACTTCTAAAAACCCAATATTGATCAAGAGAAAACAGAAATTATCAATATCAGATACCAAGAGGGACACCCTTTTGGTGTCTGATATTGATAATTTCTGTTTATCATTATCAATTTCTGATATTGATAATTTCACCCCTTTTTTTTTTTTTTTTTTTTGCGGTACACAGGCCTCTCACTGTTGTGGCCTCTCCCGTTGCAGAGCACAGGCTCCGGACGCGCAGGCTCAGCAGCCATGGCTCACAGGCCCAGCCGCTCCACGGCATGTGAGATCTCCCTGGACCGGGGCACGAACCCATGTCCCCTGCATCGGCAGGCGGACTCTCAACCACTGTGCCACCAGGGAAGCCCCCACCCTTTTTAAAGTAGGATCTTTTGAAAGATCCTACTTTCAAAAATAATCAAAGAATATTATGGTAACTTTGTGCTAATACATTTCACAAATATACAAATATTCTGATAAAAATATACAAATATTCTGATCAAAAGAAATAGAAAATCTGGACACTGCTATAACTAAAAAAGGAAATTCCGGGCTTCCCTGGTGGCGCAGCGGTTGAGAGTCTGCCTGCCAATGCAGGGGACACGGGTTCATGCCCCGGTCTGGGAAGATCCCACATGCCGCGGAGCGGCTGGGCCCGTGAGCCATGGCCACTGAACCTGCGCGTCCAGAGCCTGTGCTCTGCAATGGGAGAGGCCACAACAGTGAGAGGCCTGCATACTGCAAAAAAAAAAAAAAAAAAAAAAAGGAAATTCCAGAGCCAGATGGTTTCACAGGCAAATTCTACCAAACATTGAAGAAAATTACCGCGATTGTTATCCAAACTCTTCTACTAATGCCCAGTACTCTGGTAAATGCTAGGACAGTGCACACAGCAGAGGCATAAGGATAGTGTTTTGACTGCATGCAATTTATTTGTTTTGGAGGTGTTTGTACAGCTTTCCAAAGAAGGTATAGTTGAGTTGGGTGTCTAATGTTAGGTTGCAACAGTGAGCCACCCTCCATCTTGCTTCTTTCACTTTGACTCTCTAGACTCCTATAGTTGAGTTCACTGCTTTTCTGTCTTCGCCAGTTTGAAGAAAGCAGAATTTAAATTACCTTGGCTGGAGGCAGGGGTGTAGGGAGCAATAAAGGGAAATGTGTGGGATGAGCATGGAAGGATTCTAGGAAGTAGGGAGAGGAAAGACAGCTAGTATTTGCCACTGTCCTAGATATGTCACTGTGCCAGCAATGACAATTGCACTCAGGTATTGATCCAGTCCCAGCTATCTCCATTCCTATATGTCCAACGTTCTTGCAACTTGGCTTCCACTTTTCTTCTTCCTACTGACTCTTGATATTTTCATGCCCAATCTTCTAAGAACTAAAGCACAATTTGTAAGGGTCAGGGCTGAAATTGACTTGCTATAGGATGAATCACTGCCATGACAACATCAGGGCCCCAAAACTAGAATAGCCCATCTTCACTTTATCCTGAAGTCACAGCAGGACAATCGGATGTGCTAGGGAGATCAGACCAATAACCGACAGAGGACAAAACAAGGTAGCAGATAATTAAGCCATTATATTGTCAATATAAGCTTCCAGTCATGTGGAGCAAAATCACAAAGGAGAACAATAATGCCTTCTGAAGTCAGGGGAGTCTTCAAATGGGTGATATTTTTCATCATGACCACCCAGGAGAGAACAGAACATAAACACTTTGTTTCCATAAAGAAACAAAGGTAGAAAACCCTGGAGAAAATACTGGGAGGGGAAAAATATTGGCTATTCATGTCACTGAGGCTATATTGATAGGAAACTAAAACAACCAATCAAAGTAGTTGATGCAATGTTAAAAGAAAACATCAAGTTTGGTGTTTAATCTATTTTGTTATTTGACTGAGCTTGGCAAAGCCTTAAAGAATCTCTTGTTTTCAGAAAATTGGAATTGGTTCAACAGTCATTCAAAGGGGTTAGTTTCAAACAGATGGTTTGAAAGTCCCAGAAGTAAGCCTGGAAGAAGCGCCAAAGACCTTAGACTCTCTAAGATTTTACCCTTGATTAACTGGCCTCGGCCAGACTTTTGTTGCGTTTTTGTCTGGGGTTGTTTTGTATGACATTTCACTTGTCACATATCAAGGCTTTGTAGTTAGATGCTGCTGGGTTCTTATTAGGATCTCCTTAAATGGCTTCTGTTTTACCTTATTTTCACTTCCTCTTAAAGATGAATTCAACAAGGCACCTGTAAATGTTAAGAATATTGTGTGTAATTGACATTAGGAAATGGTTGGTCTCCTTCTAACTAGTTCTCACTAGCTCTGGACCAAAGTATTCAGTTTAGCTGCCTGCAAACATTTTGTTTAACCTGAGAAAAGTTTGTTGACCTGAGAAAAGTAGATTCATGAAGCCCATTTGCATTTTCTAATAGAGAAATGCTGTGGTAAAAGATTTTGGTTGATCATTTTGGGAATTCTGGCTCTCATTCACTGGTCAAGTGTTTACTGAGACCCTATTATATTTCAGGTATAATGTACTTTGTGGGAATATTTAAGACAGTGTTTTCCAAACTGAATATCAAGATGTTAATAGATGTTCCATTGATAAAACGGTTTCTGGCCAAATGAGTTTGCAACATAAACTCTCCTCTTTGAGTCAAAGAGCATATTAGAATAGTGAAGATTCAGATTTGTCTTGCAGCAAAGAAACCTGCTTAATTTTTCTTTGATTAACCCAGTATTTTCTTTTCTTAACCTATTTCTGATCATGGGGCCCCTTATTTTGGAACATCCATTAAATGTCATGGGCTACTAGGAAATTCTGGGAAAAGAGGACTGAATTAGCCTCCTCTGCCTCCTACCCCCAAACTAGCCCTGTATTTTCTGGGGAATGGCGATTGATGAGCCTTCATGATTCATCGCATATTAGATAGGTACCCAACAGAAAATGGTTGCTATAAAGAAATTTTATTAAAATATGTGCTAGTGGGAAAAAAGATCCATACAAACATTTAGCTAAATTATTTTTTCTCTCTCACTTTTTTCTCCTTGTCTCCTTGTTTTAATCTCTTTTACCTTACTTGAGCCTTGGGCCCAGAAAGGCAGTAGTTCCTTTTTCTTGAACTATCTTATTGTTAGCCATACTCCTCCTTCTCTTTCTGCCAGTTTCTTTCCTTCTTTCTTTCTTTTTTTTAACATCTATATTGGAGTATAATTGCTTTACAACGTTGTGTTAGTTTCTGCTGTATAACAAAGTGAATCAGCTATATGTATACACATATCCCCATATCCCCTCTCTCTTGTGTCCCTCTCCCACCCTCTCTCTCCCACCCCTCGAGGCGGTCACAAAGCAGCGAGCTGATCTCCCTGTGCTATGCGGCTGCTTCCCACTAGCTATCTATTTTACGTTTGGTAAACGTATATATATGTATATATGTCAATGCCACTCTCTCACTTCGTCCCAGCTTAAACTTCCCCCTCCCCGTGTCCTCAAGTCCATTCTTTATGTCTGCGTCTTTATTCCTGTCCTAGCCCTAGATTCTTCAGAACCGTTTTCTTTTTTTCTTAGATTCCATATATACGTGTCAGCATACGGTATTTGTTTCTCCCTTTCTGACTTACTTCACTCTGTATGACAGACTCTCGGTCCATCCACCTCACTACAAATGACTCAATTTCATTTCTTTTTATGGCTGAATATTGCATTGTATATATATGCCACATCTTCTTTATCCATTCATCTGTCGATGGACACTTAGGTTGCTTCCACGTCCTAGCTATTGTAAACAGAGCTGCAATGAACATTGTGGTACACAAATCTTTTTGAATTATGGTTTACTCAGGGTATATGCCCAGTAGTGGGATTGCTGGGTCATACGGTAGTTCTATGCTTAGTTGTTTAAGGAACCTCCATACTGTTCTCCATAGTGGCTGTATCAATTTACATTCCCACGAACAGTTCAAGAGGGTTCCCTTTTCTCCACACCCTCTCCAGAATTTATTGTTTGTAGATTTTTTGATGATGGCCTTTCTGACTGGTGTGAGGTGATACCTCATTGTAGTTTTGATTTGCATTTCTCTAATGATTAGTGATGTTTAGTATCCTTTCATGTGTTTGTTGGCAATCTGTATATCTTCTTTGCAGAAATGTCTATTTAGGTATTCTGCCCATTTTTGGATTGGGTTATTTGTTTTTTTGATACTGAGCTGCATGAGATGCTTATAAATTTTGGAGATTAATCCTTTGTCAGCTGCTTCATTGGCAAATATTTTCTCCCATTCTGAGGGTTGTCTTTTCGTCTTGTTTATGGTTTTCTTTGCTGTGCAAAAGCTTTTAAGTTTCATTAGGTCCCATTTTTTTATTTTTGTTTTTATTTCCATTTCTCTAGGAGGTGGGTCAAAAAGGATCTTGCTGTGATTTATGTCATAGAGTGTTCTGCCTATGTTTTCCTCTAAGAGTTTGATAGTGTCTGGCCTAACATTTAGGTCTTTAATCCATTTTGAGTTTATTTTTGTGTATGGTGTTAGGAAGTGTTCTAATTTCATTCTTTAACATGTAGCTGTCCAGTTTTCCCAGTATCACTTATTAAAGAGGCTGTCTCTTCTCCATTGTATACTCTTGCCTCCTTTATCAAAGATAAGGTGACCATATGTGCATTGGTTTATCTCTGGGCTTTCTATCCTGTTCCGTTGATCTATATTTCTGTTTTTGTGCCAGTACCATATTGCCATGATTCCTGTAGTTTTGTAGTATAGTCTGAAGTTAGGAAGCGTGATTCCTCCAGCTCCGTTTTTCTTTCTCAAGATTACTTTGGTTATTCGGGGTCTTTTGTGTTTCCATACAAATTGTGAAATTTTTTGCTGTAGTTCTGTGAAAAATACCATTGGTAGTTTGATAGGGATTGCACTGAATGTGTAGATTGCTTTGGATAGTAGAGTCATTTTCACAACGTTGATTCTTCCAATCCAAGAACATGGTATATCTCTCCATCTGTTTGTATCATCTTTAATTTCTTTCATCAGTGTCTTATAGTTTTCTGCATACAAGTTTTTTGTCTCCTTAGGTAGGTTTATTCCTAGGTATTTTATTCTTTTTGTTGCAATGGTAAATGGGAGTGTTTCCCTAATTTCTCTTTCAAATTTTTAATCATTAGTATATAGGAATGCAAGAGATTTCTGTGCATTAATTTTGTATCGTGCTACTCTACCGAAGTCACTGATTAGCTCTAGTAGTTTTCTGGTAACATCTTTAGGATTCTCTATGTATAGTTTCATGTCATCTGCAAACAGTGACAGTTTTCCTTTTTCTTTTCCGATTTGGATTCCTTTTATTTCTTTTTCTTCTCTGATTGTTGTTGCTAAAACTTCTAAAACAATCTTGAATAATAGTGGTGGGAGTGGGCAACCTTGTCTTGTTCCTGATCTTAGTGGAAATGGTTTCAGTTTTTCACCATTGAGAATGATGTTGGCTGTGGGTTTGTCATATATAGCCTTTATTATGTTGAGGAAAGTTCCCTCTATGCCTCCTTTCTGGAGAGTTTTTATCATAAAGTGGTGTTGAATTTTGTTGAAAGCTTTTTCTGCATCTATTGAGATGATCGTATGGTTTTTATTCTTCAATTTGTTAATATGGTGTATCACATTGATTGATTTGCATATATTGAAGAATCCCTGCATTCCTGGGATAAACCCCACTGGATATGACCCTTTAATGTGCTGTTGGATTCTGTTTGCTAGTATTATGTTGAGGAGTTTTGCATCTATGTTCATCAGAGATACTGGCCTGTTGTTTTCTTTTTTTGTGACATCTTTGTCCGGTTTTGGTATCAGGGTGATGATGGCCTCAGAGAATGAGTTTGGGAGTACTCCTCCCTCTGCTACCTTTTTGGAAGAGTTTGAGGACAGGTGATAGCTCTGCTCTAAATGTTTGATAGAATTCGCCTGTGAAGCCATCGGGTCCTGGGCTTTTGTTTGTTGGAAGATTTTTAATCACAGTTTCAATTTCAGTGCTTGTGAATGGTCTGTTTACATTTTCTATTTCTTCCTGGTTCAGTTTCAGCCAGTTGTTCTTTTCTAAGAATTGGTCCATTTCTTCCAGGTTGTCCATTTTATTGGCATATAGCTGCTTGTAGTAATCTTTCATGATCCTTTGTATTTCTGCAGTGTCAGTTATTACTTCTCCTTTTTCATTTCTAATTCTGTTGATTTGAGTCTTCTCCCTTTTTTTCTTGATGAGTCTTGCTAATGGTTTGTCAATTTTGTTTATCTTCTCAAAGAACCAGCTTTTAGTTTTATTGATCTTTGCTATTGTTTCTTCCATTTTTTTTTCATTTATTTCTGATCTGATCTTTATGATTTCTTTCCTTCTGCTAACTTGGGTATTTTTTTTATTCTTCTTTCTCTAATTGCTTTAGGGGTAAGGATAGATTTTTTTCTGTTTGAGATTTTTCTTGTTTCTTGAGGTAGGATTGTATTGCTATAAACTTCCCTCTTAGAACTGCTTTTGCTGCATCCCATAGCTTTTGCATCATTGTGTTTTCATTGTTATTTATTTCTAGGTATTTTTTGATTTCCTCTTTGATTTCTTCAGTGATCTCTTGGTTATTTAGTAGCGTATTGTTTAGTCTCCATGTGTTTGTATTTTTTACAGTTTTTTTTTTCCTGTAATTGATATCTAGTCTCATAGTGTTGTGGTTGGAAAAGATATTTGATACGATTTCACTTTTCTTAAATTTACCAAGGCTTGATTTGTGACCCAAGATACGATCTATCCTGGAGAATGTTCCATGAGCAGTTGAGAAGAAAGTGTAGTCTTTTGTTTTTGGATGGAATGTCCTATAAATATCAATAAAGTCCATCTTGTTTAATATGTCATTTAAATTTTGTGTTTCCTTATTTATTTTCATTTTGGATGATCTGTCCATTTGTGAAAGTGGGGTATTAAAGTCCCCTACTATTATTAGTTACTGTTCATTTCCCCTTTTGTGGCTGTTAGCATTTGCCTTATGTATTGAGGTGCTCCTATGTTGGGTGCATAAATACTTACAATTGTTATATCTTCTTCTTGGATTGATCCCTTGATCATTATGTAGTGTCCTTCTTTGTCTCTTGTAATAGTCTTTGTTTTAAAGTCTATTTTGTCTGGTATGAGAATTGCTACTCCAGCTTTCTTTTGATTTCCATTTGCATGGAGTATCTTTTTCCATCCCCTCACTTTCAGTCTGTATGTGTCCCTAGGTCTAAAGTGGGTCTCTTGTAGACAGTATATGTATGGGTCCTGTTTTTGTAACCATTCAGCCAGTCTATGTCTTTCGGTTGGAGCATTTACTCTATTTACATTTAAGGTAATTATCGATGTGTATGTTCCTATTACCATTTTCTTAATTGTTTTGGGTTTGTTTTTGTAGGTCTTTTCCTTCTCTTGTGTTTCCTGCCTAGAGAAGTTCCTTTAGCGTCTGTTGTAAAGCTGGTTTGGTGGTGCTGAATTCTCTTAACTTTTGGTTCTCTGTAAAGGTTTTAATTTCTCTGTCCAATCTGAATAAGATCCTTGCTGGGTAGAGTAATCTTGGTTGTAGGTTTTTCTCCTTCATCACTTTAAATATGTCCTGCCTCTCCCTTCTGGCTTGCAGAATTTCTGCTGAAAAATCAGCTGTTAACCTTTTGGAGATTCCCTTGTATTTTATTAGTTGCTTTTCCTTTGCTGCTTTTAATATTTTTTCTTTGCATTTAATTTTTGATAGTTTGATTAATATGTGTCTCGGCGTGTTTCTCTTTGGGTTTATCCTGTATGGGACTCTCTGTGCTTCTTGGAATTGATTGCCTATTTCCTTTCCCATGTTAAGGAAGTTTTCGACTATAATCTCTTCAAGTATTTTCTCAAACTCTTTTTTCCTCTTCTTCTGGGAGCCCTATAATTCGAGTGTTGGTGTGTTTAATGTTGTCCCAGAGGTCTCTGAGACTGTCCTGAGTTCTTTTCAATCTTTTTTCTTTATTCTGCTCCCTGGCAGTTATTTCCACCATTTTATCTTCCAGCTCACTTATGTGTTCTTTTGCCTCAGTTGTTCTGTTATTGATTCCTTTTAGAGTATTTTTAATTTCAGTAATTGTGTTGTTCATCACTGTTTGTTTGCTCTTTAGTTTTCTAGATCCTTAGTAAATGTTTCTTGTATTTTCTCCATTCTGTTTCTGAGATTTTGGATCATCTTTACTATCATTACTCTGAATTCTTTTTCAGGTACGTTGCCTATTTCATCTTCATTTATTTGGTCTTGTAGGTTTTTACCTTGCTCTTTCATCTGTAACATTTTTTTTTGTTGTTTCTTTTCCTTTCCTTTTTTTTTTGATGGGTGGGGCTGGATTCCTGTCTTACTGGTTGTTTGGCCTGAGGTGTCCAGCACTGGAGTTTGCAGGCAGTTGGATATAGTTGGTGCTGAGATTAGGACCTCCAGGGGGCTCAGTCCAATTAATATTCTCTGGGGTCTGTGGTTCCCTGTTAGTCCAGAGGTTTGGACTCGGAGCTCCCACCACAGGAGCTCGGGCCGACCCCCGGCCTGGGAACCAAGATCCCGCAAGCTGGTCACTGGGCGTTCCTCCCATCCCCTTAGGTGTCCATGGTCCCCCACCGGTGCCTGGTAAGTACTCTAGTTGTGCGGAGACAGGAATTCCACATCCTCCTAGTCTGCAATCTTGACTCCACTCTTAATTGATTATTGATGCCTACAACCTATGTTAAAAAGAGTTTTGGCTTTACCATCTCCTTCATGATGTATGACCGAGCCTCATCAAGCTGACCAACAAATATGATGGAGATGATTTTGGAGACAGATTCCCAATTTGGTGGCTGTGCAGCCAGGAATCTGTCCCAAATATGAAGAATGTTCAGGGGGTGTGTAGAAGACCAGAGAATTGTGCCAAGTACACAATCAGGCTAGTTATTCCAAGAGTGAAGGAAATCATTAAAATACTAGGGGGTGTGGGTCAGATGGTCTGGTAAGTATCTTGTAAGTATGGTCTGGGAGCATGGGACACATTGAATGGAGAAGACAGTCTGAGCTGAAAAGAAGAACACTGGTAGCTCTCAAAATTGTGAGAGAGTGAAGAAATTACTCTGGAAACAAAAGTGGCTCAGTTTAGTTCTTTTTCAACTTTGATCTTAAACATAAACTCTAGAAATAGATCTGCTGATAAGACTATGCTGTTTCTGTGAATGATCATGTACCTCCAGGCATGGAGGGTGGTGGTATCTTGTCTTCTAACAGAGTTCAAAGCCAAACAGATCTGTACTAAGGAAGTGTTTCAAAAATGTAAACAAAACAAAATAACAAAAACCCACTCAACTAATAAAATGCAGTATTTCTAGTAAAGTGGGAGTATTTAATATCTGATAATCCCCATTTGGTTTGAGGATATAATTAAAGACATGTGATTCCCCAAAGCTTGGTTCTCATTCATCTTTCATCATGGGCCTGCTGATGGGCAGTCTGCTAGGATGCCAGTCCTGGAAGGATATCCACTTCAAGAAGTAGAGACAGACTATAAATAGACACTTTGAATACAGTCTTGTGATAGGCATTTGCGCTTTGTGTGGTGGGAGCAAATAGATGGGAGTGATGGAGTCCACCCTGGGTTTGGGGAAGAAAGAGATTGTTTTGGGTTTTTAGACATGGCTCTCTAGAGAGGGAATGCTTGAGTTAAGTCTTTTTTTTTTTTTTTTTTTAATTGCGGTACATGGGCCTCTCACTGTTGTGGCTCTCTCACTGTTGTGGCCTCTCCCATTGTGGAGCACAGGCTCCGGACGCACAGGCTCAGCAGCCATGGCTCACGGGCCTAGCCGCTCCGCGGCATGTGGGATCTTCCTGGACTGGGGCACGAACCCGTGTTCCCTGCATCGGCAGGTGGATTCTCAACCACTGTGCCACCAGGGAAGCCCTTGAGTTAAGTCTTATTCAGCTTCTAGAGTTCACCCATATTCCTTGGCTTGTGGCCCCCTTCTTTGATCTTCAAAGCCAGCAATGTAGCACCATGTGACCCTGCTTTTGGTACATATCTTTCTCTGACCAAAGCTTGGAAAGGTTCCCCACTTTTAATGATTCATGTGATTAGAAATAATCCAGGATAATATACTTATTTCAATGTCTGTAACCTTAATCATCCAGGATAATATACTGGATAATCCAGGATAATATACTTATTTCAATGTCTGTAACCTTAATCATATCTGAAAAATCCCTATTTCCATGCAAGGTAACAGGTTCTGGGGATTAGGGTGTGGGCGTCTTTGGGTGGGTTGGAGGGGTGTGGGTCATTATTCTGCCTACCACAGGCAGGGATGACTCTGATGAGGTATGCAAGGACCACATCATGGATGGAAGGCCCTGTGTGGCTGCCACATGTTCAAACAAGGCTCTGGTTTTCTTTCCCAGTTTGGATTGACTCCCTTGCCAGTACTCTGCTACTTGGGGGCTGAAGCTGGTCTCTGGTCTCTGTGGCTCATTGATAAAGTGAGTGATTGAGGACTGATTGCGTTTCATTACCCCCAATGGTGCCCCTGACCCCAGGCAATTTAACCCCTGTATGACATTAATTAAAAAGCAATTAGAGCTTCGAGACTATGGCGGGGCAAAAGCTGTGTGGAGGACAGGCTCTTGGTGCTCCAGCCAGGCATCAGGGCTGTGCAACTGAGGTGGGAGAGCCAAGTTCAGGACACTGGTCCATAGGAGACCTCCCAGCTCCATGTAATATCAAATGGCGAAAATCTCCCAGGGATCTCCATCTCAACACCAAGACCCAGCTCCACTCAACAACTAGCAAGCTACAGTGCTGGACACCCTATGCCACACAACTAGCAAGACAGGAAGAAAACCCCATCTGTAGGCACAGAGGCTGCCTAAAATCATAATAAGGCCACAGACACCCCAAAACACACCACCAGACGTAGACCTGCCCACCAGAAAAACAAGATCCAGCCTCATCCACCAGAACACAAGCAACAGTCCTCTCCACCAGGAAGCCTACACAACCCACTGAACCTACCTTAGCCACTGGGGACAGACACCAAAAACAACGGAAACTACGAACCTGCAGCCTACAAAAAGGAGACCCCAAACACAGTAAGATAATCAAAATGAGAAGACAGAGCAACACACAGCACATGAAAGAGCAAGGTAATAACCCACCAGACCTAACAAATGAAGAGGAAATAGGCAGTCTACCTGAAAAAGAATTCAGAATAATGATAGTAAAGATGATCCAAAATCTTGGAAATAGAATGGAGAAAATACAAGAAATGTTTAACAAGGACCTAGAAGAACTAAAGAGCAAACAAACACTGATGAACAATACAATAAATGAAATTAAAAATTCTCTAGAGGGATCTATAGCAGAATAACTGAGGCAGAAGAATGGATAAGTGACCTGGAATATAAAATATTGGAAAAAACTACTGCAGAACAGAATAAAGAAAGAAAAGAATTGAGGATTGTCTCAGAGACCTCTGGGACAACATTAAATGCACCAACATTCAAATTATAGGGGTCCCAGAAGAAGAAGAGAAAAAGAAAGGGACTGAAAAAATACTTAAAGAGATTATAGTTGAAAACTTCCCTAATATGGGAAAGGAAATAGTTAATCAAGTCCAGGATGCACAGAGAGTCCCATACAGGATAAACGCAAGGAGAAACATGCCAAGACACATATTAATCAAACTATCAAAAATTAAATACAGAGAAACAGTATTAAAAGCTGCAAGGGAAAAACAACAAATAACACATAAGGGAATCCCCATACGGTTCACAGCTGATCTTTCAACAGAAACTCTGCAAGCCAGAAGGGAGTGGCAGGACATATTCAAAGTGATGAAGGAGAAAAAACTACAACCAAGATTACTCTACTCAGCAAGGACCTCATTCAGATTTGACGGAGAAATTAAAACCTTTACAGAGAAGCAAAAGTTAAGAGAATTCAGCACCACCAAACCAGCTTTACAACAATGCTAAAGGAACTTCTCTAGGCAGGAAACACAAGTGAAGGAAAATACCTACAATAATAAACCCAAAACAATTAAGAAAACAGTAAAAGGAACATGCATATCGATAATTACCTTAAATGTAAATGGATTAAATGCTCCAAACAAAAGACACAGACTGGCTGAATGGATACAAAAATAAGACCCGTATATATGCTGCCTACAAGAGATCCACTTTAGACCTAGGGACACATACAGACTGAAAGTGAGGGGATGGAAAAAGATATTCCATGCAAATGGAAATCAAAAGAAAGCTGGAGTAGCAATTGTCATATTAGACAAAATAGACTTTAAAAAAAAGACTATTATAAGAGACAAGGAAGGACACTACATAATAAAGGGATCAATCCAAGAAGAAGATATAACAATTGTAAATATTTATGCACCCAACATAGGAGCACCTCAATACATAAGGCAAATACTAACAGCCAAAAAGGGGAAATCAACAGTAACAAAATCATAGTAGGGGATTTTAACACCCCACTTTCACCAATGGACAGATCATCCAAAATGAAAATAAATAAGGAAACACAAGCTTTAAATGATACATTAAACAACATGGACTTTACTGATATTTATAGGACATTCCATACAACAATAACAGAATACACATTCTTCTCAAGTGCTCATGGAACATTCTCCAGGACAGATCATATCTTGGGTCACAAATCAAGCCTTGGTAAATGTAAGAAAATTGAAATCGTATCAGGTATCTTTTCTGACCACAACGTTATGAGACTAGATATCAATTACAGGAAAAAAATCTGTAAGAAATACAAACACATGGAGGCTAAACATCACACTGCTTAATAACTAAGAGATCACTGAAGAAATCAAAGAGGAAAGCAAAAAATACCTAGAAACAAATGACAATGGAGATATGACGACCCAAAACCTATGGGATGCAGCAAAAGCAGTTCTAAGAGGGAAGTTTATAGCAATACAATCCTACCTTAAGCAACAAGAAACATCTCAAATAAACAACCTAACCTTACACCTAAAGCAATTAGCGAAAGAAGAACAAAAAAACCCAAAGTTAGCAGAAGGAAAGAAATCATAAAGATCAGATTAGAAATAAATGAAAAAGAAATGAAGGAAACAATAGCAAAGGTCAATAAAACTAAAAGCTGGTTCTTTGAGAAGATAAACAAAATTGACAAACCATTAGCCAGACTCATCAAGAAATAAGGGGAGAAGCCTCAGATCAACAGAATTAGAAACAAAAAAGGAGAAGTAACAACTGGCACAGCAGAAATACAAAGGATCATGAGAGATTATATGCCAATAAAATGGACAACCTGGAAGAAATAGAAAAATTCTTAGAAATGCACACCCTTCCGAGAGTGAACCAGGAAGAAATAGAAAATATGAACAGAACAATCACAAGCACTGAAATTGAAACTGTGATTAAGAATCTTCCAACAAACAAAAGCCCAGGACCAGATGGCTTCACAGGCGAATTCTATCAAATATTTAGAGAAGAGCTAACACCTATCCATCTCAAAGTCTTCCAAAATATAGCAGAGGTAGGAGCACCCCAAACTCATTCTGCGAGGCCACCATCACCCTGATACCAAAACCAGACAACGATGTCACAAAGAAAGTAAAGTTACATGCCAATATGACTGATGAACATAGATGCAAAAATCCTCAACAAAATACTAGCAAACAGAATCCAACAGCACATTAAGAGGATCATACACCATGATCAAGTGGGGTTTATTCCAGGAATGCAAGGATTCTTCAATATATGCAAATCAATCAATGTGATACACCATATTAACTAATTGAAGGAGAAAAACCATATGGTCATCTCAATAGATGCAGAGAAAGCTTTTGACAAAATTCAACACCCATTTATGATAAAAACCGTCCAGAAAGGAGGCATAGAGGGAACTTTCCTCAACATAATAAAGGCCATATATAACACACCCACAGCCAACATTGTCCTCAGTGGTGAAAGACTGAAAGCATTTCCACTAAGATCAGGAACAAGACAAGGTTGCCCACTATCACCACTATTATTCAACATAGTTTTGGAAGTTTTAGCCACAGCAATCAGAGAAGAAAAAGAAATAAAAGGAATCCAAATTGGAAAGGAAGAAGGAAAGCTGTCACTGTTTGCAGATGACATGATACTGTAAGTAGAGAATCCTAAAGATGCTAGCAGAAAACTACCAGAGCTAATCAATGAATTTGGTAAAGTAGCACAATACAAAATTAATGCACAGAAATCTCCTGCACTCGTATACACTAATGATGAAAAATCTGAAAGTGAAACTAAGAAAACACTCCCATTTACCATTGCAATGAAAAGAATAAAATATCTAGGAATAAACCTACCTAAGGAGAGAAAAGACCTGTATGCAGAAAATTATAAGACACTGATGAAAGAAATTAAAGATGACACAAAGAGATGGAGAGATATACCATGTTCTTGGATTGGAAGAATCAACACTGTGAAAATGACTCTACTACCCAAAGCAATCTACAGATTCAATGCAATCCTTATCAAACTACCACTGGCATTTTTCACAGAACTAGAACAAAAAATTTCGCAATTTGTATGGAAACACAAAAGACCCTGAATAGCCAAAGCAATCTTGAGAAAGAAAAACAGAGCTGGAGGATCAGGCTCCCGGACTTCAGACTATACTACAAAGCTACAGTAATCAGGACAGTATGGTACTGACACAGAAACAGAAATATAGATTAATGGAACAGGAGAGAAAGCCCAGAGATAAACCAATGCACATATGGTCACCTTATCTTTGATAATGGAGGCAAGGATATACGATGGAGAAAAGACAGTCTATTCAATAAGTGGTGCTGGGAAAACTGGACAGCTACATGGAAAAGAATGAAATTAGGACACTTCCTAACACCATACACAAAAATAAACTCAAAATGGATTAAAGACCTAAATGTAAGGTCAGACACTATCAAACTCTTAGAGGAAAACATAGGCAGAACACTCTATGACATAAATCACAGCAAGATCCTTTTTGACCCACCTCCTAGAGAAATGGAAATAAAAACAAAAATAAAAAAATGGGACCTAATGAAACTTAAAAGCTTTTGCACAGCAAAGAAAACCATAAACAAGACGAAAAGACAACCCTCAGAATGGGAGAAAATAGTTGCCAATGAAGCAGCTGACAAAGGATTAATCTCCAAAATTTACAAGCAGCCCATGCAGCTCAATATCAAAAAAACAAACAACCCAGTCCAGAAATGGGCAGAAGACCTAAACAGACATGTCTCCAAGGAATATATACAGATTGCCAACAAACACATGAAAGAATGCTCAACATCATTAATAATTAGAGAAATGCAAATCAAAACTACAATGAGGTATCATCTCACACAGGTCAGAATGACCAAAATAAAAAAAATGTACAAACAATAAATGCTGGAGAGGGTGTGGGGAAAAGGGAACCCTCTTGCAGTGTTGATGGGAATGTAAATTGGTACAGCCACTATAGAGAACAGTATGGAGGTTCCTTAAAAAACTAAAAATAGAACTACCATACGACCCAGCAATCTCACTACTGGGCATATACCCTGAGAAAACCATAATTCAAAAAGAGTCATGTACCACAATATTCACTGCAGCTCTGTTTACAATAGCCAGGACATGGAAGCAACCTAAGTGTCCATCAACAGATGAATGGATAAAGAAGATGTGGCACATATATACCATGGAATATTACTGAGCCATAAAAAAGAACGAAACTGTGTTATTTGTAGTGACGCGGATGGACCTAGAGACTGTTATTCAGAGTGAAGTAAGTCAGAAAGAGAAAAACAAATACCATATGCTAACACCTATATATGGAATCTAAAAAAAAAAAAGGTCATGAAGAACCTAGGGGCAAGACGTGAATAAAGATTCAGACCTACTAGAGAACGGACTTGAGGAAATGGGCAGGGGGAAGGGTAAGCTTGGACAAAGTGAGAGAGTGGCATGGACATATATACACTACCAAACGTAAAAGAGATAGCTAGTGGGAGGCAGCCGCATAGCTCAGGGAGATCAGCTTGGTGCTTTGTGACCACCTAAAAGGGTGGGATAGGGAGTGTGGGAGGGAGGGACATGCAAGAGGGAAGAGATATGGGGACATACGTATATGTATAACTGATTCACTTTTTTATAAAGCAGAAACTAACACACCACTGTAAAGCAATTATACTCCAATAAAGATGTTAAAAAAAAAGCAATTAATCTCCTTTTTACTGCTTATCTGAAGACACACAGCAAGATAAAAGGGACTTTGACTTCCTTCAGATTCTGCGAAGCCTTTGTTTCTGCCAGCTACTGCCATACTTTCCTTATATTTGCTTTTCAGTTAATTGCACATAAAAACATATGATAGATTCTATATATATCCCCTTTAACTGACTTAATTATATGAATTTCTAAAGGTGAAATTGGTCCCAAACCAGTTCTTTAAATTATCTTATTCTCTATCACATAGAAGAAATCTTTGAGACAGTCCAGTATTTCTCAAATTTCTGTCCTCTTTACACATCGGTCCCATGCTCAGTCAATCTTCCTCAGTAACATCTCTCATTAAAATAAGTGCTTCTTAATGGAATCTCAGCTTGAGAATAGTGGATCTAGTCAATCTCCATAATTTTATGAACTAGGAAACTGATACTCAGATAGGTTAAGTGCAACTTGACCAATATCACATAGCTACTTAGCTCAAAATCCAGGATTTGACCCCAATACTACTTCTATCTACACTTTCAAGCTTTAGACTCCACATCAATTTAGATCCAAATTTAATTTCATCTCAGGATTTTAATTATTCCTTTGTTTAAAGCAAAATAATTTTTCATTTAAGTTTCTTGGGTTTTTTGTTTTTTTGGCTTAGTCCTATATTTTAGAGGCTTTACTGTCTTTGCTGGAAAAGTAACATTCAAGGACCAAACACTGACACGTAGTCTCTTTCTACACACATCACCTCTTTTTACGAGGAGAGATTAGCTTTGTTGGCCCATGTTTCTTTTTTTATCTGTTCTTTTTATCTTCCTTGTAAGACTCACATTCCCCTCACTTCCTCTTCGCTTCTAGTTCTCTCTCTTTAATAATATTCCACACTCTACATGCCTCCTCACTTCCCCCTGGGTCTAAGACTAACAAAGGGCAGATACAAATAGCTGCAGCAGTGGATGTTGATTTAGTTGCTTGACCATGTTCTTACTTGGGTCTTCTCTGAGTCTTTCCTCCAGATGCTTACCTAATTTTCCTCCTCCTTGCTCTATTTTTTCTCTTCTAAAGAAAATGTACCCAGCCCCATCCACATCACAGGTTTCTGTCAGCTCAGGCAAGGAGTTAACTTCCCCCAAAAGATGGCTATATCGAGCATTTATGTAGCACCTTCCCCCTCAGCTATTGAAAACCTTCCATGGGAGAGGGATTAGCCATCTTTATTAAGTTGCAGATGGGAAATGGAGGCAGGAAATAGAAGAAGAATGCTTCTAGAAGGTGGGAAGAAGGTATATTATCAGTTACACTTTACTGAGGGAGCAACCCACGTACAGATTGGGTCTACCCAACTATTTCCCTTTAGGGGCCTTAAGGGAAGCCATAATGCTGGAGCGTTGATCAGCAGATTGGCTTGCCAAGAAGCCAATCCAATCCTGTAATGAATATACCTAAAAGAGAGAGATCTACACAGCCCACAGATGAGAGCTTAGGCAGGACCAGCTGCTACAGAACATGGCATGACACATAATGAAAGGCATTGTATATGGCTGTAATGTCCTGGGTCTGGACCCTACTCTATCTTTTCCCCATTAATCTCCATGAGCCTCCATTTTCTCATCTGTGAAATCGAGAAAGGCAATATGCATTTCATGATTGTTTTCAGGTTTAAGTGATAAAAACAAGTCTTGGACATATTTAAAAGCTGATGAGAAAGATTCAGTATAGAGCAAAAGGTTTAAGATAGAAGAGAGAGGGGATAATTTATAAAGCATGGTCCATCCTGGATAAAGCATGGTAGGGGACTGGTGGACAGTTAAACCCTAATTAGAAATGAAGGGTGCTTCTTATATAGCGTCAGGAGACAAGGGGGAAGAACAGCTGCATAAGCACATGGGTTTGTAAATGTGATGGTGGGAAGTTGAAGAATGTCCCCTCTGAGGGTCTCTATCTTCTCCATGAGGTAGGAGTTGATGCCACCTGCTTTGAGTACGGAGGGATGTGAGGAAATTGGAGGATAAGGACAATGGAGAAATCCTCACTGTAGAGAAGAGGAGAAAGAACTGATAAAAACTCAATAAAAGAGAAATGCAAATCAAAACTACAATGAGGTATCACCTTACACTGGTTAGAATGGCCATCATCACAAAGTCTACAAATAATAAATCTTGGAGAGGGTGTGGAGAAAAGGGAATCCTCCTACATTGTTAGTGGGAATGGAAACTGATGCAGCCATTGTGAAGAATAGCATGCAGATTCCTTAAAAAACTAAAAATAGAGTTACCATAAGATCCTACAATCCTACTCTTGGGCATATATCCAGAGAAAACCATAATTCAAAAAGATACATGCACTCCAGTGTTCACAGCAGCACTATTTCCAAGACATGGAAACAACTTAAATGTCCATTGACAGGTGAATGGATATATATATATATATATGTGTGTGTGTGTGTGTGTGTATATATATATATATATACATATATATATATATATAGTGGAATATTACTCAGCAATATAAAAGAATGAAATAATGCCATTTGCTGCAACATGGATGGACCTAGAGATTATCATAGTAAGTGAAGCAAGTCAGTCAGAGAAAGACAAATACCATGATATCACTTATATGTAGAATCTAAAAAATGATACAAATGAACATATTTACAAAACAGAAACAGATTCACAGACATAGCATACAAAGTTAAGGTTACCAAAGGGGAAGGATAAACTGGGAGTTTGGGATGAACATATAAGCACTACTATATATAAAACAGATAAACAACAAGGACTGTACAGAACAGGGAACTATATTCAATATCTTGTAATAACCTATAATGGAAAAGAATCTGAAAAAGAATATATATATAAAACTGAATCACTTTGCTGTACACCTGAAACACAACTTTTTAAATCAACTATACTTCAACTAAAAATATTTTTAAAAAGCAAATAGAATTTCTTGGCAGTGCATCATGTCCTGTTGAATATGCTGACCGTGAACACATAATGACAACACTCTGCCCTGCTGCTTTTTCTGCAACGATGCTCAGCAACCTTGGTCAATAGTTGGATTCACTGAGAAAGGCCAAGTAGGTGTGTTGAAAGGACAATGGGGCAAGGGAATTGAGGAAATTAGTGAGAGTGGTCAAAGTAACAGAACATTGAATATAAGTAGGATAGGGAAGGAACTGAAGAAAGCAGGACCCTGGTAAGTGAGAAATTGTGAGGGTAGTCCAATGAATTCAAGAAGCTGGTTTAACAGAAATAACTGAATGAGCCACCTGGAAGGACAAGAGTTGTAAGGTGTCTGAGTTGTTGATTTTGAAGGTAGAACTGTTCTGGGTGATAACAAAGTCCAGAGAGTGGCCATAAAAACACATGACCAAAGTTGGGAGTGAAGTGAAGGTGACTGGAGACGAAGAGTTCAAGGAATCCAGCAGCCAGGATACTGGGTATTAACATAAATGAAGTCACACGAGATGCTGACGTTAGAATCTGGGTACAGAGACCAAGATTTGGTGGATAATAGTGGCAAAGAGGAGTAGAGGGATGGTAGAGCCAAAAGCAAGAGTCTTAATGGAGCAGGGGTTTTTACAAGAGGGTGCAAGAACAGTAGTGTGGAAATGTCTACGTGGAACAAGGAGGCCCCTCCAGACTCTAGGATATGCGGTTGAGCAAATTCTCCTTGGAAAAGCTCTGTAGAAAGTTATATCTTCAGGAGTGAGCCAGCACTCTACAAAATGGAAACAAAATACAGTCGGCCCTCTCTATTCACAGGGCCAACCAACCATGGATTGATCCACGGTTAGTTGAATACTGGGATGTGAAATTGTGTGGATTTTGGAGGGCCTGCCCACTATACTTCACCATCTTATATAACTGACTTAAGCATCCAGGGATTTTGGTATCCATGGGGGTCTTGGCACTAATTCCTGCAGAAACCGAGGGAGGGCTGTACCTACATTATGGAGTTACCAGGGTTAAATGCAATAGTGTATGTGGAAATGCCTGTCATATAAAATAATGGTTTTATTTATTAAAAAATACAATTTACAATGCACATGATACTATGCTAAGTACATTTTGTGCATTATCTCATTTAATCCTAATAGTTGGATAGGCAAACACTATTATTATCTGTATTCTAAAAATGAAGAAGCTGGGTTTCAGAGGGGTTAAGTAACTTGCACAGGTCTCCCAGCTCAGAGGTATCAAATGTGAACCCCAGCAGTCTGAGGTCAGAGGCCACACTTTTAAACACTAGTATAAACTATTTGTTTTGAAAACAGCTTTATCATGTTGTTACATATGAATGAACTCAAGAAAGGAATTTCTTTTGAAATCATTTAAACTAAGCCTAAATTAAGTTAGGCAAAATTTGGGGGTAAATATAAAAATTCTCAAAATTGTAGTCTTTATGTTATTTTCAGTATGAAAATCACACTACCATCATACCCTATTTATAGGGCCAGGAAGGGGGATTAAAGCCAGTTAATTTTTTTGAGCTTTGTGCCTCAAGGCAAGTCTGCAAAGCTATTTTGGACTGTTTGATCATGAATGATGACTCTGAAATAACAGGGAAGTCAGGGAAGAGATGAAGTCAGGGAAGAGATGAAAATGAACTTGGAGTAAATGTAGCTGATAGTTGGAGTAGGTGGGAATAAAAGGAACTATTCTGGCAGTGTGGAATGATGGGAGGGCTAGAAAGGAAGAACCAGGGGTTCTAGTTGCCTGCATCTCCTTAACGTGGATCAGAGAAAGGGGAGGTGCTGTCCCATCCCTCATGGATCTTGTAAGGGGAGAATTGTCACTTGCATTGAGCAGTGTCTCTAGGCTACTGGGGATATCCAAGCGCAATTTATTTATAGTCCAGGAATTCCAAGAACTCTGAGCTTATCCCTAAGCGGAAAAAGTTGGCAGTGGTAATTCATGATCAAGTCACAAGAACTTTCACCTGGTCTTGAGCGCTCATTTGGACCTCCTAGTCCTATAACCACCACACTGAAATTCTGGGTAAATGTTCTCATTCTTTCCTTCTCTCAGGAGAAAAGTCTCCAGTACCTCAATGCTGTGCTCTAGAATTCTGCCATCAGGAGTGTGCCCTCAGCCATGGGCACTGTGGGGAGATGGAAAGGGTGCACAAGGATTCACATTCAAACTAAGGACGTTCTAGATCACGTCTAGGGATGGTGTAGTGGTGAGCATTACTCCCCACACTAGTGGTTGAGACTGGAGGAGAGATGATCATAGGAAAGAATTAATTGAGTATTGACATTTTCCTTAGCATTTTTTTCTTTTTCAAGGGGAAAATTTTTTTTGTCCCATCACTGAGGGACTAAAATGGTACCTCAACTCTGATCCTTAACCCTTCAGGACCCGGTACTATTTTCCTCACCAGGCTTGTCCCAGGAATATGAAGTAAAAGAGTTACTTTTCCAATTTACGGAATGAAATGATCAGCCTGAACATGCTCATGAGCTGGTGGTACTATCTTAAGTAAAGAAGATTTTTAAAAATACATTCAGAGCCAAAGAATTCCAGGGAACTTTTTCTGAAGTACCCAGTGAGAACTCCAGATAGCCACATCTTTTTTCCTTTGTTTTATAAGCCCTGAAGTGCTCGGTTCTAAGAATCGTTAGGAAAAGATGAAACTCTTTCTGGCAGGTACTGAGATGTCTGGTTTGCTTTGACTCTGCATTGATCCCAGGAATGTTAAGAGGCATGTTTTCATGCAAACCACACTTTAATAAAAAGATGACTATGGTTAGATCCAGTCCCATGGGGTAGCTAAAAAATAAAAATATGTATATGTTGGAAAAACGAATGCTTCTGTAGCCAATTCTGCCAGGTTCACAGAGGGGGGCTTTCTGGAAGGTTTTTACACCAATCCTCTCTATTCTGATTAGAGTGGCAGTTCCTAGCTTTTTCAGTTATAGATTGTCAGTTTTTCCATTAAAGATCACAGCTTCTCAGAACACAAACTTCTGGTGTGTTTCTAATCCCTCCAAGTCTTGCTGATGGCAGGCAATCCAGTGGCATGCAACACACCCGCTCCATATCTTTGCCTAACTTTTTGATGTGTAATTCCAAGTTTTGTGAGTCTAGTCTTTCCCACATCATCCCATACAGCTGTCCTCAGATCCAGAAATCTATGGACAGAAAGCAGAAAATCAGATACTCTGCTTTTTGGAATGTGAGGAGCTTTATACAAGGGGGTAAGAGATTCCTGGCATGTAACCTGGACCAAGTTTTAATTGTTTTATTTCTTTTTGGAAGAAGTCAGCACTGTTGACCAGATGTACTGCTGTGAGCATCTGGAACAAAAAGGAGCCTGATTTTGTCAGGAAGCCTAGATTAGAGTTCAAGCCCTTCCACTGACTAAGCTGTACGGCCCTGGGTGATCATATACTCTTTATGGGAAATGGCTTCCCCTTTGGTAAAATGAAATGGTTGGGTATGTTGGAATCTAAGCCTCTCATAGCTTTTGGACCCAGAAGATTCCGGAGAAAATGAAAATACCTTGTCACAGGTTTCACAGTGCTACCCCATATCACCAGTAGATGGCAGAGTCTCATTGTAATCTGAAATGGATACTGTGACGTGATACCGGTAATCCTAATGGTGATGAAGCTTATCAAGGTAGGTACAGTATAACGACTAATAAATAAATAAAAGGTTGTTCTTAACCAGCAGATTCATGGACCCCTAGGCAAAGATCCTTGGTTACCATTAAACCCGATGGGGACTCCACACTTAGACAATTGGCATCTTTTCAAACTATATTTTGAAAGGCAATATACCCACTGGAGCAAATTATGTATTTCTTCTCTTACTCACTCTCATTTATTAATTAATTCAACGACTATTTGTCAAGTCCAGTATGTTCCAGGTCCTGGGATAATCCTGAGGACACAGAGATAAACAAAGACAATATAATATCAGCACTCAGGAAGCTCATCCTCCGGAGAGCTATACCATTGAACAAGCGCTTATTGAGGTAAAAGTCTACAGACAAGTCTACGGGTAGATTATGTAACATGGATGCTGAGAGGTAAAGAGTGTTGAGGATAACTTCCTTGGTGAAGTACTGGGTATTTGAGAGCAAGAAAAGTCTGATTTAATGAACAAAAAAATTAGTTGGGGAAAGAAGTGGTCCAGACAGAAGAACAGCATGTGCCAAGATTCATAGGCAAGAGAGGGTGAGAAGCGTTCCAGGAGCAAAAGAAGCCAGAACGCTTGTGGCATAGAACCAGGCAGAGGGTGGTATATTGATGAAAAGAAGAAAACTGGTTTCACAGAATTCTTCACTTCCCCATGACTCCATCGGCAAGGGTGCTTTTGTCAGACTAGTTAGCTGGCATCTTGGTGGGTAGAGAAGCCTGGTCCAATGACAGTAAGAGAGAGAACAGGTTCATTTTGACTGGGAATTACAAGAGAGGAACGTGGAGATCTGAGAATCAAAACTGGCTTGTATCAGTTTATATCAAAAGAATATTGACTGTATTTCTGGGATTCATTAATCTATCCCTTGCTGGCCAGCACCCAAGATGGTAGCAGTTAGCCTGTCAAAGTGACACAACCAACTGTATAATGTCTGTGTACTCTTGGCTCTATTCTCCTTAACACTAATCATAGCTACCTGTGTGCCAGACACTGGGATTGACCCTTGCAATGCAAGAATTTGCAGTACTGTGGAACCACAGAGGTTGGCTGAAGAGGCCTGTGTCACCCCTCATTTGCCCACGATCCCCTCACTCATCATAACTCAGTATTAATTAAGCAACTGTTTTTCTCTGTAAATCTCAGTTCTTAATAGCATGGTTGCTTAGCAAATGACACTGTGAATTAGCTCCTGAAGTGTTTCTACGCAGTAGAGGGAACAAACAACATGTCGGTATAGATTTTCTGGCCGTAAAACCAAGACAGGTATTAGATTTTAAAGAATTACAGGCTGCAGACAGGCGATCACTTAGTTTTAAAAGCCAAGTTAGGTTTGTAATCTGCTATGAGTCTTGGAATGGCCACAAAGCTGAAGGTAGACAAAGTTATGTCTGTGAACTCAAATGACTAGTCCATTCACTGCTCCTCCCCCAGGTCTGTTTAAATGCCCAGAATAGTGAGTATTGTGTACCTAGACATTTGCTTGAAGGCATGCAAAATCCAAAGTCAATGAATCTTTCTCCACTGCTTTTATGTGGAACTAAGCACATTTATATAACACAATTCTGTGTGTGAGAAATCAGAGATGCTTTGGGGCTACTGGAAAATTTTCATTTAGCTTGTAGTGACATTCTTAGGCCATGCAGCAAAAAATCAAGAACTATTTATTTTCAGGGCCTGGCTGCAGTTCGGCAGAATACAGAGGGCAGCCATTTATCTTTGCCCATCTCCTTGCTTGATCTAACCATACATTTAACTGCAGGTTACTATAAATATAATGAGGATCACTTGGGGATGTAAGCCCAGAGTCTTAGACAGTTTTATTAGTATTCATAAATGTTTATGTTCCAGATATGATCGTATTATTATAGTTTTGTATATATGCACATAAAATTCACAGGCTACTAATTTTATTAACTCAACCATGCCCCCACTCCTAGGCAGAAAAATATATTAGAGATGATAAAAATGAAGACCTATCAGTATGTTGGCCACAATGCTTCAAATAGAACCCATTTTTAATAGAACCATAGTGCTTAGGGTCAGCCTGACCCACTGGTGGATCAAAACGCCCTCCTCTCCCCATATCACTCTTCTTCCTGGCCTGAAATCACCTTTAGAGACAATCATGGACAGTACCATCAGTTAAGAGACTGTTTTTCCACTGGAGGAGACATGAGGGATGACCTTCCCTTGTATTACACACAACTATGGGTTATCTAAAGTTATGCACACTTCTCAGTGCGTTAATTAAACACCACTTTCTTTCTTTCCCACTCAAAAAATATAATTGTGTTCACTCTCATTTACATAAAAAGTGAACTGTTAGCAAGCTCATACATAAAGGAGTAGTAGTAAAGAATAATAATCTCTAATATATCCCATGTTATTGATGCCAGGTCAGGGTCTTCAAGGCCGAGATAAGATTCCAGAAAGGAGCCTAAAGGGCTTCACTGACTATCTGAAGAATAATGAATAACTTCGTAGCAGTTACTGTCACTAGAATGCTGAGGGGGCAGGGACAGAAGCAGCACTGGATAGCTTCTTAAAAATCAGAAATGAAGGTCAGAGAAATTTCCCAACAGAACTGTGATCATCAAGACTGGAGTTTTCTCTGCATATGTCCAGGTGTCCCTGGCTGGACAAAATGGGGGCACAAGTAGTGACCAGATGACTTTGAAAGGTTGGATACAGGAGGGACCAAGGAGAGCTATTTTCTACATCTTGTTTCACCAAGGCTGACAGAACATTAGAGCTAGGGGGGACTTATTTTAAGAAGTCTCCCTCACTCTCCAGATAATTGAACCAAATCCAGAGAGACTGATGGTCACACAGGGGTTGTGACACAGAGCTGCTAGGTCTGTGGCTTGAACCAGCTTCTCTTAACTACCAGTGAGGTCCAATTTCCTTCACACTGCATATTAAAGCAAGCAGGAGAAGCAAGGAGAATAAAGAAACCACAGTTTAGTGGCATGCCCAGGATTTCCTTAGCTTGCTGAAATGGATGCTTTCGGAAGAAACAGTAAAATGCAATGCTCAGATTACCCTTGGCTAAATGACATAATGGACACGAAACCTTTGGTGTGAGCTGTTGGTTACAGTGCTCTCCTAAGTTAGCCCCTGGCCTGGGACCAGTTCTCTTTGTCCGCCTGTTCATACTCACACCATCCTGGACCCCATGTGTCTGCTGGAATTCCCCACCTATGCCTGATCTCTTCCTTCATTTGGCCAAAACAAATAGTTGCTTCCATCTGAAACATAACATCTTTTCAATTTTATCCTTCAAGACCAGATGTCTTTTGCCCAGCAAGTCTCTAGCTATGTAGGCTGTTAATCCTGTTCAAGTCACCATGCTGAGGGGGTCTAAAAGGCATTCCTAGAGCCATCCTTCACTACCTGGCTTTCATGCCGTGCCTATATGTCCAGCAGCAGAACGGAAAAAGGAATTGCAAGATAGAACTTGAGTCTTAGCTAGACCTTTGGCAAGACTCAATGTCTTTGAGTTTTAATGTTCTCATCTATAAAACACAGATTAAAACCCCCCACTTGCCATGCGTTACAGAGTGGTGGGGTCCCAATGTGGAGAGATATGTGAAAGTGCTTTGGTAAACTTAAAGCACCTTGTAGATTCAATGCATTATTAGTAGCTCCTAGGAGTCATGCCGTGGTAGGAATCTGAAGCCAGTTGTGGAGAACTCCTAAGTATTCTTAAGATCCAGGCCGTGGTGACTCCCTGCTCAACCTGCACACAGAGTCAGCTGTGCTTCTAAGTTTTCTGACTAAGAGAATCACCATCTTTGTGGAGATACAAACTATTACACCATCCCTAATACATAGAGATCACCTCTTCCCACTGCTGCTACTAACCCAGAAGCAGAGGTGATTCAGGAAAGAACCAACTTTTCCTCACTATCAGGAAACCATGTGGGTTGTCTTTACAGTTATTTTTCCAGAAGATGTTTGTCTGATGCCTAAAAACTTTCCTGTGTCCTCCTTGACTATCTTGCTAATTCTTTGACAGAAACTTCATCTACTATCTCCACTTCTTCACCTGTCATGTGTACAGTGAAGAAAAATGTTTTTTCTCATTGCCTTTTGAGCCAAGACTACCAAACTTTGGTGTCTGTATTCTCTGAACAAATTTCCTCTGAAACAAATTTTTGTAGTAAATCTCTCTTGAATCTGGCATATCCGTTTCTTTTCACACATTTACCCTATAAACTCACATCTTTGTTTTCTCACCCATCTGAAATCCTGACAGATGGTGTAATTTACATAGTGAATTAAATCTGCTCTGCCTTTACCCTCCATGGGATGCCATCTGAAACATAGGCCATGCACCTGCCCCTTTCTTACCTGTGACATTTATGGAAAGAGCTCAACTAATCATGTTTACCTCCTTCCAGATCCAGTTTATGCTGGAAAATCTTGGAATACAAATCAGATCAAGTGTTGATCACTTGGCAGATCATCTGAACTCAGTCGTGTGGAACCCTTGGGAAATAGACATTTCCAGGGAGAGGAAAGGATTTGAAAACTATTAAAAGTTTAGGTAAATGTGTATCCAGTAAATGTTAGAGGGGACCTGTTTAAGATCAGGTAGTTGCCCAGAAAATTTCTAGAAAGCATCCCATATCTCCTACTACCTTTGATCAGGGTTCCTCCGAGACTATGATTTTTAAATTTTTTTGCCCTGTCAAAAGGATGGGCTGTTAAGACAGGAATAAAGACACAGACCTACTAGAGAATGGACTTGAGGATATGGGGAGGGGGAAGGGTAAGCTGTGACAAAGTGAGAGAGTGGCATGGACATATATACACTACCAAACGTAAAATAGATAGATAGTGGGAAGCAGCCGCATAGCACAAGGAGATCAGCTCGGTGCTTTGTGACCACCTAGGGGGTGGGATAGGGAGGGTGGGAGGGAGGGAGACGTAAGATGGAAGACATATGGGGACATATGTATATGTATAACTGATTCACTTTGTTATAAAGCAGAAACTAACACACCATTGTAAAGCAATTATACTCCAATAAAGATGTTAGAAACAACAAAAAAAGGATGGGCTGAATAGCTAAACAACATTCCATAATAAGAACATATAGATGGATTAAACATTCCTACATACAGTAAATTAGAGAGAATGTGTAGTGGTAGTCGATTTTAGTTTTTCATTCCTCTTACTGAGGAAATGATGGCTAAGGGAATTTTTTTATTGTTTTGAATGATTTTTACCTCAAATTTTCATTTTGAAAATTTTCAGACATACAGAAAAGTTTATAAAAAGTAAAATGAATTACTGTCTATTGTTCACCCAAATTTACTAATTGTTAAATTTTGCCACATTTGCTTGATCTCTCCCTTTTTATTTCCCCCTTTTCCTCAGAATGATTGAAAACAGACATCGTGATGCTGCTTTACCCACAAATACTTTAGGGTATTTCTCCTAACCTCAATATCATTGTTATATCTATGTCATTTAACACTGATATATTTTTCAATAAATTTTTATTGTGATAAAACTTATATAGAGAGAAATATATAAATATGTGTACAGTTCAGTTGGTTTTTACAAATGCATATAATCCATGCCCCTATCAAGATATACCTCTATCAAGATAAAGGGCATTTCCATTACCCTAGAAAATTCCCTCATGCCCTTTTCCAGTCAATCCTCTTCACCCCTAGAAGCAACCACTGATCTGATTTCTATTGCCATAAATTCATTTCACCTCATCTAGAACTTCATATAAATGGAGTCATACAGTATACATATTTTAGTTTAGCTCATTTTTTTTTAGTTTAGTTTTTCATCTCATAATATTTCTGAGATTCATTCATGTTTTATGGCGTATCAGTGGTTCATTCCTTTATATTGTTGATTAGTATTATATTATCTATATAGCTCAGTTTATTATCTATCTCATCTGGACTGTTTTGAGTTCTTAGGCTATTATGAATATTCTTTTTTCTTTTTTAATGAACATTCTTGTACAAAGTTTCATGGACATTGATACAATATTGCCTAATACATAGTCTATATTCAAATTATCCCAACTGTCCCCCAAATGTCCTCCATGGCTTTTTTTTTTTCCTCATTCAAGGATCAAATCAAGGATCACACATTACATTTGGCTGTTTCTCTTTAGTGTCCTTTAACTGAGAACAATCCTGCTTTTAAGAAATATCTCCTGTGTCATTTGGAAATACCCACAATGATCTTTGAGCATTTTGAGGGAATAATCTTAATGCTGGTTCAGCCTAGGTCTGCTCTGTGGATCCCATAGATATCTATTCAGCACTGGGATTTATTTCTGTTTCTTGCTTCAGATCCCTTATTAATAATTGAAAAATTCCTTTAAATAAATATTTATTGGGTACCTATAAGCACTAAGCATTGTTGTAGGTACTGGAATACAGGCCTAGACAAAAATGTGAAGAAAGAAGGAAAAACAATCCCTTATGTTATAGAATTTACATTCTAGTGAGAATGTTCTCACATTTTGCTTACATAGTTTTTCACGTTGTTCAAAAGACCAAGGCTTCATCTTCTGCTTCTGTAGAGATTTTGTGTTCTGCTTTTTCAAATGCAACCTGGGCTTCCCTGGTGGTGCAATGGTTAAGAATCCGCCTTCCAATGCAGGGAACATGGGTTCGAGCCCTGGTCCGGGAAGATCCCACATGCCGCAAAGCAACTAAGCCTGTGCGCCACAACTACTGAGCCTGCGCTCTAGAGCCCGCAAGCCACAACTACTGAGCCCTGTGCCACAACTACTGAAGCCTGCATGCCTAGAGCCTGTGCTCTGCAACAACAGAAGCTACTGCAATAAGAAGCCCACGCACAGCAACGAACAGTAGCCCCTGCTCGCCACAACTAGAGAAAGCCCACACGCAGCAACGGAGACCCAATGCAGCCAAAAATAAATAAATAAATAAAATGCAGCCTGTTTGGAGAGAACTGGGGTTGCCTGCGTGAACACAGCATGAAGGGGGTTAGTGCGCCACAGCTAGCCAGGAGGGAGTCTGGGGAAAAGTCTGGAGCTGCCGAAGAGGCAAGAGACTTTTTCTTGCTTCCTTGTTTCGTGGTGCGCGAGGAGGGGGGATTAAGAGTGCCGCTTAAAGGAGCTCCAGAGACGGGCGCGAGCTGCGGCTATCAGCGCAGACCCCAGAGACGGGCATGAGATGCCAAGGCTGCTGCTGCAGCCACCAAGAAGCCTGTGTGCAAGCACAGGTCACTCTCCACAACTCCCCTCCCGGGAGCCTGTGCAACCCACCACTGCCAGGGTCCCGTGATTCTGGGACAACTTCCCCGGGAGAACCACGGCGTGCCTCAGGCTGGTGCAACGTCATGTTGGCCTCTGCCGCCGCAGGCACACCCCACACTCCGTACCCCTCCCTGTCCACCCCCCCCCCCAGCCTGAGTGAGCCAGAGCCCCCAAATCAGCTGCTCCTTTAACCCCGTCCTGTCTGAGCGAAGAACAGACGCCCTCAGGCGACCTACACACAGAGGCGGATCCAAATCCAAAGCTGAACCCTGGGAGTTGTGAGAACAAAGAAGAGAAAGGGAAATTTCTCCCAGCAGCCTCAAGAGCAGTGGATTAAATCTCCACAATCAACTTGATGTACCCTGCATCTCTGGAATACCTGAATAGACAATGAATCATCCCAAATTGAGGAGGTGGACTTTGGGAGCAATGATATATATTTTTTTCCCTTTTCCTCTTTTTGTGAGTGTGTATTTGTATGCTTCTGTGTGTGATTTTGTCTGTACAGCTTTGCTTTTACCACTTGTCCTAAGGTTCTGTCTGTCCATTTTCTTTTTTTTTTCCTTTTTCTTAATATAGTTTTTAGCACTTATCATTGGTGGATTTGTTTTTTGGTTTGGTGGCTGTCTTCTTTCTTTTTCTTTTACTTAAAAAATTTTCTTTTAATAATTATTTTTTATTTTAATAACTTTATTTTATCTTCTTTCTTCCTTTCATCCTTTCTTTCTTTCTTTCTTTCATTCTTTCCTTCCTTCCTTCTCTCTTTCTCTTTTTTTTTTTTCTCCCTTTTATTCTGAGCCGTGTGGATGACAGGCTCTTGATGCTCCAGCCAGGAATCAGTGCTGTACCTCTGAGGTGGGAGAGCCAAGTTCAGGACACTGGTCCAGAAGAGACCTCCCAGCTCCATGTAATATCAAACAGCAAAAATCTCCCAGATATCTCCATCTCAACGCCAAGACCCAGCTCCACTCAATGACTAGCAAGCTACAGTGCTGGACACCCTATGCCAAACAACTAGCAAGACAGGAAGAAAACCCCATCTGTAGGCACAGAGGCTGCCTAAAATCATAATAAGGCCACAGACACCCCAAAACACACCACCAGACGTAGACCTGCCCACCAGAAAAACAAGATCCAGCCTCATCCACCAGAACACAGGCACCAGTCCCCTCCACCAGGAAGCCTACACAACCCACTGAACCTACCTTAGCCACTGGGGACAGACACCAAAAACAATGGGAACTACAAACCTGCAGCCTGCGAAAAGGAGACCCCAAACACAGTAAGTTAAGCAAAATGAGAAGACAGAGAAACTCACAGCACATGAAGGAGAAAGGCAAAAACCCACCAGACCTAACAAATGAAGAGGAAATAAGCAGTCTACTGGAAGAAGAATTCAGAATAATGATAGTAAAGATGATCCAAAATCTTGGAAATAGAATGGAGAAAATACAAGAAACGTTGAACAAGGCTCTAGAAGAACAAAAGAGCAAACAAACAGTGATGAACAACACAATAAATGAAATTAAAAATTCTCTAGAAGGGATCAATAGCAGAATAACTGAGGGAGAAGAACGGATAAGTGACCTGGAAGATAAAATAGTGGAAATAACTACTGCAGTGTAGAATAAAGAAAAAAGAATGAAAAAAATTGAGGATGGTCGCAGAGACCTCTGGGACAACATTAAACGCACCAACATTCGAATTATAGGGGTCCCAGAAGAAGAAGAGAAAAAGAAAGGGACTGAAAAAATATTTGAAGAGATTATAGTTGAAAACTTCCCTAATATGGGAAAAGAAATAGTCAACTCCAGGAAGCACAGAGAGTCCCATATAGGATAAATCCAAGGAGAAACACGCCAAGACACATATTAATCAAACTATCAAAAATTCAATACAAAGAAAAAATATTAAAAGCAGCAAAGGAAAAACAAACCAACAAATAACACACAAGGGCATCCCCATAAGGTTAAGAGCTGACCTTTCAGCAGAAACTCTGCAAGCCAGAAGGGAGTGGCAGGGCATATTTAAAGTGAGGAAGGAGAAAAACCTACAACCAAGATTACTCTACCCAGCAAGGATCTCATTCAGATTTGACGGAGAAATTAAAACCTTTACAGACAAGCAAGAGCTAAGAGAATTCAGCACCGCCAAACCAGCTTTACACAAATGCTAAAGGAACTTCTCTAAGCAGAAAACACAAGAGAAGGAAAAGACCTACAATAACAAACAAAAAATAATTAAGAAAATGGTAATAGGAACATACTTATCGATAATTACCTTAAATGTAAATGGCTTAAATGCTCAAATCAAAAGACATAGACTGGTTGAATGGATACAAAAACAACACCTGTATATATGCTGTCTACAAGAGACCCACTTTAGACCTAGGGACACATATAGACTGAAAGTGAGGGGATGGAAAAAGATATTCCATGCAAATGGAAAGGAAAAGAAAGCTGGAGTAGCAATTGTCATATCAGACAAAATAGACTTTAAAAAAAAGACTATTACAAGAGACAAAGAAGGACACTACATAATGATCAAGGGATCAATCCAAGAAGAAGATATAACAATTGTAAATATTTATGCACCCAACATAGGAGCACCTCAATACATAAGGGAAATACTAACAGCCATAAAAGGGGAAATTGACAGTAACACAATCATAGTAGGGGACTTTAACACCCCACTTTCACCAATGGACAGATCATCCAAAATGAAAATAAATAAGGAAACACAAACATTAAATGACACATTAAACAAGATGGACTTAATTGATATTTATAAGACATTCGATCCGAAAACAACAGAATACACTTTCTTCTCAAGTGCTCATGGAACATCCTCCAGGATAGATCATATCTTGGGTCACAAATCAAGCCTTGGTAAATTTAAGAAAATTGAAATCATGTCAAGTATCTTTTCCGAACACAACGCTATGAGACTAGATATCAATTACAGGAAAAAATCTGTAAAAAATACAAACATATGGAGGCTAAACAATACACTACTTAATAACCAAGAGATCAATGAAGAAATCAAAGAGAAAATCAAAAAATACCTAGAAACAATAGACAATGAAAACAGGACGACCCAAAACCTATGGGATGCAGCAAAAGCAGTTTTAAGAGAGAAGTTTACAGCAATACAATCCTACCTTAAGAAACAAGAAACATCTCAAATAAACAACCTAACCTTACGCCTAAAGCAATTAGCGAAAGAAGAACAAGGAAACCTCAAAGTTAGCAGAAGGAAAGAAATCATAAAGATCAGATCAGAAATAAATGAAAAAGAAGAGAAGGAAATGATAGAAAATATCAATAACACTAAAAGCTGGTTCTTTGCGAAGATAAACATAATTGATAAACCATTAGCCAGACTCATCAAGATAAAAAGGGAGAAGACTCAAATCAATAGAATTAGACATGAAAAAGGAAAAGTAACAACTGATATGGCAGAAATACAAAGGATCATGAGAGATTACTACAAGCAACTATATGCCAATAAAATGGACAACCTGGAAGAAATGGACAAACTCTCAGAAAAGCACAACCTTCCGAGACTGAACCAGGAAGAAATAGAAAATATAAACAGACCAATCACAAGCACTGAAACTGAAACTGTGATTAAAAATCTTGCAACAAACAAAACCCCAGGACGAGATGGCTTCACAGGTGAACTCTAGCAAACATTTAGAGAAGACCTAACACCTATCCTTCTTAAACTCTTCCAAAATATTGCAGAGGGAGGAACACTCCCAAACTCATTCTATGAGGCCACCATCACCCTGATACGAAAACCAGATAATGATGTCACAAAGAAAGAAAAGTTACGTGCCAATGTGACTGATGAACATAGATGCAAAAATCCTCAACAAAATACTAGCAAACAGAATCCAGCAGCACATTAGAAGGATCATACACCATGATCAAGTGGGGTTTATCCCAGGAATGCAAGCATTCTTTAATATATGCAAATCAATCAATGTGACGCACCATATTAACAAATTGAAGGAGCAAAACCATATGATCATCTCAATAGATGCAGAGAAAGCTTTCCACAAAATTCAACACCTATTTATGATAAAAACCCTCCGGAAAGTAGGCATAGAGGGAAACTTGCTCAACATAATAAAGGTCATATATGACAAAACCACAGCCAACTTCGTCCTCAATGGTGAAAAACTGAAACTATTTCCTCTAAGATCAGGAACAAGACAAGGTTGCCCCCTCTAACCACTATTATTCAACATAGTTTTGGAAGTTTTAGCCACAGCCATTACAGAAGAAAAATAAATAAAAGGAATCCAAATCGGAAAAGAAGAAGTAAAGCTGTCACTGTTTGCAGATGACATGATACTATACATAGAGGATCCTAAAGCTGCTACCAGAAAACTACTAGCACTAATCAATGAATTTGGTAAAGTAGCAGGATACAAAATTAATGCTCAGAAATCTCTTGCGTTCCTATACACTAATGATCAAAAACCTGAAAGAGAAATGAAGGAAACACTCCCACTTACCATTGCAACAAAAAGAATAAAATATCTAGGAATAAACCTACCTAAGGAGACAAAAGACCTGTATGCAGAAAATTATAAGACACTAATGCAAGAAATTAAAGATGATACAAATGGATGGAGAGATATACCATGTTCTTGGATTGGAAGAATCAACACTGTGAAAATGACTCTACTACCCAAAGCAATCTACAGATTCAATGCAATCTCTATCAAACTACCACTGGCATTTTTCACAGAACTAGAATAAAAAATTTCACAATTTGTATGGAAATGCAAAAGACCACGAATAGCCAAAGCAATCTTGAGAAAGAAAAACAGAGCTGGAGGAATCAGGCTTTCTGACTTCAGACTATACTACAAAGCTACAGTAATCAAGACAGTATGGTACTGGCACAGAAACAGAAATATAGATCAATGCAACAGGAGAGAAAGCCCAGAGATAAACCCATACACATATGGTCACCTTATCTTTGATAAAGGAGGTAAGAATATACAATGGAGAAAAGACAGCCTCTTCAATAAGTGGTGCTGGGAAAACTGGACAGCTACATGGAAAAGAATGAAAGTAGAACACTCCCCAATACCATACACAAAAATAAACTCAAAATGGATTAAAGACCTAAATGTAAGGCCAGACACTGTCAAACTCTTAGAGGAAAACATAGGCAGAACACTCTATGACATAAATCACAGCAAGATCCTTTTTGACCCACCTCTTAGAGAAATAGAAATAAAAACAAAAATAAACATATGGGACTTAATGAAACTTAAAAGCTTTTGCATAGCAAAGGATACCATAAACAAGACGAAAAGACAACCTTCAGAATGAGAGAAAATATTTGCCAATGAAGCAGCTGACAAGGATTAATTTCCAAAATTTACAAGCACCCCATGGAGCTCAATATCAAAAAAACAAACAACTCAAGCCAAAAATGGGCAGAAGACCTAAATAGACATTTCTCCAAAGAAGGTATACAGGTTGCCAACAAACACATGAAAGAATGCTCAACATCATTAATCATTAGAGAAATGCAAATCAAAACTACAATGAGATATCATCTCACACCAGTCAGAATGGCCATCATCAAAAAGTCTACAAACAATGAATGCTGGAGAGGGTGTGGAGAAAAGGGAACCCTCTTGCACTGTTGGGGGGAATGTACATTGATACAGCCACTATGGAGAACAGTATGGAGGTTCCTTAAAAATCTAAAAATAGAACTACCATATGACCCATCAATCCCACTACTGGGCATATACCCTGAGAAAACCATTAATTCAAAAAGAGTCATGTACCAAAGTGTTCATTGCAGCTCTATTTACAATAGCCAGGACATGGAAGCAACCTAAGTGTCCATTAACAGATGAATGGATAAAGAAAATGTGGCACACATATACCATGGAATATTACTCAGCCATGAAAAGAAACGAAATTGAGTGATTTGTAGTGAGGTGGATGGACCAAGAGTCTGTCGTACAGAGTGAAGTAAGTCAGAAAGAGAAAGACAAATACCGTATGCTAACACATATATATGGAATCTAAAAAACAAATGGTTATGAAGAACCTAGGGGCAAGATGGCAATAAAGACACAGACCTACTAGAGAATGGACTTGAGGACACGGGGAGGGGGAAGGGTAAGGTGGGACAAAGCGCGAGAGTGGCATGGACATATATACACTACCAAACGTAAAACAGATAGCTAGTGGGAAGCAGCCACATAGCACAGGGAGATCAGCTCGGTGCTTTGTGACCACCTAGATGGGTGGGATAGGGAGGGTGGGAGGGAGGGAGACGTAAGATGGAAGACATATGGGGACATATGTATATGTATAACTGATTCACTTTGTTATAAAGCAGAAACTAACACACCATTGTAAAGCAATTATACTCCAATAAAGATGTTAAAAAAAATGCAGGCTGTTTGCTTCTTTCTTAATTAAGATGGCTTATTGCCAGAGAGTCTCTCTTTCTGTCTCTGTTTGTATCTCTTTCATCTCCTGAGGGTTTTTTTTGAACATTTTTAAAATTAATTTTTATTTTTGTCTGCATTGGGTCTTTGTTGCTGTGTGCAGGCTTTCTCTAGTTGTGGTAAGCAGGGGCTACTCTTTGTTGCAGTGTGCTGGCTTCTGATTGCAGTGGCTTCTCTTGTTGCGGAGCACGGGCTCTAGGCATGCGGGCTCAGTAGTTGTGGCACGTGAGCTCTGGAGTGCAGGCTCAGTAGTTGGGTCACACGGGCTTAGTTTCTCTGAGGCATGTGGGATCTTCCCAGACCAGTGATCAAACCTGTGTCCCCTGCACTGGCAGGCAGATTCTTATCCACTGCGCCACCGGGGAAGTCCCGGATCAGTCATTTTTTTTTGTGTGTGTGTGTGTGAACTATGACAACGAGAGAAGTCTTTTGAACATTTTGGACATGGAAAAAGTCATTTCCATCTCAGAGTTCAGCTGGAACTAACTTCTGTGTTCTGCAGCTTCATGATACTTTCTGTATAGCACCATTAAATCTCTCCCATAGGCAGCCGTTTGGGGCATTACTGTTTAATCACCTCATTCCAGTAGTGTGTGGGCTGCATGAGGACCTAGACAATACTAAGCACATAGTCAAAGCACAGATGATACCTACTGAATGTAATTTAATAAAGCCTTGATGTGACTGAATTGACTGACTGGATACGTGGCTTGCTGTTTTAGTATTACATAGGTCTTTTATTTTATGTTGAAGGTTAAAATCCTTCTCAAGACTATGGTCACTTGAGACATCTTTCCTGTATGGAAACTGCTAATTCTAAGCAACAAAGACTATTGATCCCTCTTGTGTTTTCTTAGAAAATTTCCTATCAAAACCTTCTTCTACCTTTACTCTATGCCAGTATTTCTCAACAGCGGGGCGGACGTTGGGAGGGGGGAATTTTACCCCCAGGAGACATGTGGCAATGCCTGGAGATATTTTCAGCAACATGACTAGGAGATGCCATTGGCATCTAATGTGTAGAGGCCGTGATGCTACTTGAACATACTACTATGCACAGGACAGCCCCCTATGACAAAAAATCATGTGGTCCAAAACATCAGTAGTGCTGATTGAGTAATCCTGCTCTATACGCATGGTCTAAATCACACTACAATATATAAAAGTGCTAATACCCAGAGCGTAATGGGCAGTTGATTAAGTGATGCCTGGACATGGCCTTTGAGTAACATAAACAACTGTATCACTAATAATGGTAGCAGAATCAAATTTTAGGAGCAAATTAACAATCTGAGTTACTGGGGGAATTGAGTTCCACGAAAAATGATCTTGAAAGAGTTTGGATTTTTGCTTCTCTCTATAGGCTTTTTAAGGGAATTCTACCCTGCCACCTGTATTCTTTCTTCACTGTCTCCCTCTTGGGTACATGTGAAGAGGAATGGTCCAGGGACCCCAGCAAAAGATGCCTTTATCTTCCCCTGGCCTTGCAGAGCCTTTGTTTCCTTAACCTGGCTTGGCCTAACAGTCCTCACCGTGTGCATTACAAAGCACCAACTCCATTCTTGAACAGCTGCCATCCTCACTCTGCTTAGGGACCCTGCTTCGGTTGCTGGGCCATCACCTGCCTCCACAGCCAGTGAGCCAGTGAGGTCACACAAGCTATGGTGGCAGAGATTACACCAGCTTTTTGCATTTGGCCTGGGATCCCATGGGGCATTCAATCCCCTCTCCTGTGGTGCCTTTGTGGGTCCTTCCCTAACAAATGCCTACTTGTTCTTCCTCAAAGCTCACAGGGTGTTAGAAGCTAAGATTGAGCCCTCGTTTGCATTCCCGGCACCCACTGGCATGACCTCAGGAATCCTGCAGCTGCAGGATGAATGGGGCCATTGGATGGTTTAGCTGAGGGCTTAAGTGGGGTTGGATGGCACAGAATCCTCCCATTTAACAGCATTGTCAAATCTTCAACCAGCCTCAAACTAATGCTCTTTGGAAAAATCACTAGCTTGTCTGAGTTCCCCACCTTGCAGCTCTGCAAGAGAGAGCATCAGGGATCAGGGCTCTGCCCCACAGTGCCAGCACTGGGCTTGGTACACAGTGCTCAGTAAATGTTAGTTAAACAAAATGATTTAAGCCAAAGTGCCAAAATAAAGTCTTATACATTGGTTGGGACTCTAGGGGAGGGAAAAGAAATCTTTTTCCTCTACCTATTTTAGCTTTTCTGGCTGGAGCCCTGTAAATCAGACTGACAAAAGAGATTAACAAGAGAAAAACAAACACAAGTTTATTAACATGTGCATCACGCATACACGTGGAATACTCAGAGATGAGTAACTCAAAGGAGTGGTTAGAACTTGAGCTTATATATCATCTTGACTAAAGAACAATACATTTTAGAGAAAGGACAAGACAAAGGAATAAAACTGTTTCCAGCGGAGGCAAACTGTGAGAAGACAAATACATGGGGAAGCTAACGGCAGATGAGTGCTAGTTTTAGTAAGGTTTGTTATGTGGATTCCTCTGGTGCTGTCTCTGGGCTGATAATGGTCTAGAGTTGTCTCTATTGATTAACTTCTGTCCTTCTTGGTTATGGGAGCTCTTTTACAAACTTATACCCTGCTTTTAGGCAAAAAAGGAGAGGGAAGAGAGCTTTTCTTGTATCTGCTTCTTCTCAATTGCTTCCTCTCAAAACAATTCTCATTCTGAAGTGGCATATATCGGGGTAACATATTCTGCTATCCTTCAGTACTGTTTTTCTTTGTCCCCACCCCCATCCTTTTGCCCCCATTTTTAAACAGCAGAGTTTTTCAGTTAGAGCAATAATATATGTTTCATTATAATCAAAGAAATCCCAGCCTAATACCAGGCATATTGTTCCCATACAGCCAACAGAGTGATCACTTTTAAAATGCAAATCTGAGTCTGTCCAGCCCTCAGGGAAAACCCAAAGTCCTTGGAAAGGTTCTGGGCTTTTCAACTATTGGCCTCTGTGACCCTCTAGTCTCAAAACTCATCACTTCTCCTCTATTTCTAACACTCCGCTCTGAGCTCACCAAACCCCTTTCCAGTCACCAAACCCACTTTGCTCTCTCTGCCAGTGAGCCTTTGCATAGTCTGCTTTCTATAACAATCTTCCTGCCTTTCTTTATGGGGCTAACTCCTACTCAGGCTGCATTTACCTTAGGTCAGTAGTTCTCAAAATTTGCTGAATATTAGAATCATCTGGGGGAACTTTTCACACCCTATACCAATTAAACCAGACTTGCTAGGGGTGGAAGCCTGGCATCACTAGTTTTTTAACCTGCCTAGGTGATTCCAGTGTGCAGTCAAGTTGGAGAACCAGTGGTTTCCATACTTTAGTGTGCAGAGGTATCACCCGAGGTCTTGATGCAGACTCTGACTCAGTAGATCTGGGGTGAGACTTGAATTTCCACATTTCTAACAGGTTTCCAGGTGAAGCCCATGTTGTGAGGCTGCTGGTCTGCAGACCATGCTTTGAGTAGTGCAGGTCGAGGCTTTGGTTTCTTTAGGACTGTGGTTCTCAAAGTGTCATCTCTAGACCAACAGCATCAGTACTGCTTGGAAATGTATTCGAAATGCAAATTCTCATGTTTTGCCCCAGAACTACTGAATCAGAAACTCTGGGGTGAGGACCAGCAGTCTGTGTTTTAACGAGCCCTCCAGGTCATCCTACGCACGCTCATCTTTGAGAACTGCTCCTCTAGGAAATATTTCTGCAACCCCAAGATTAAGTTGATTTCTCTCTCTTTCCAGCCTCCTCTGCTTTTTTCCAGAGCATTCTGTGCTTCCCTCTGCTGTCGCACATTTTATACATACTATTTAGTTGTCTGGTCGTTGCCCTGTAATCCCATGGAGGGAAAAGTCTGTATTGTTGGGCCCTTGGGATCCCCATGACCTAGCAGCTCAGTGGCAGGCCCTAATAAGCACTCAACACATATTTGTAGAATGTATTACATAAGGATAGAAAGTTAAGTGCACATTATTGTGTCATTCCTCCCAGGTAGTTTCCTCTGTGGCTAGCATAAAGAATGAAGAGAAAGAACAGATTATAAAATACCATCACGGTCACCTTGGTGCCTGAACTCTGTTCCAAAGACTGGCCCTTAGAGGGCAGGGCTCAGATTTCCATAATTCCTCTCTCAAGCAGAACAGTTGAGAGAACTACAAATGGTAGTTGAACAAATGTCTTTCTGTGAGGAGGCTGAGTCTGGTAATAATAAAAATTGGGGAAGGGGGAGGGGCAGTTGTCAGATAGATTTTCTGCGCAACATGGCAGTAGTTTCTTCCCTCTTATGCTGCAACACGATGAAAAGAAAGAGTGATTCAGATTCCTTTCACACTCCACTCTCTGAGGTTTTCTCCCTTACCTGATGGGGTCATCTCCCTGATCGTTCTCTCAATAGGAACATCTCCATTTCTGCCAGGGAACAGAGGTGGGGATGTGTCGATTGCTAGGGACCATAAACATCATTTTTTCTAGCAGCAAGATATAGGGAGAGAGACACTTGCCATCCCTCAGACACAGCTATCAGCAGGTTTCAGGGAGTATCCCTAGCAAATTCATTTTGGTTGGTATAATTCTGTTGGAAGATGTAAAATTGCTTCTAATCTACTAGGAGAGACATAGTGGACATACATAATTCTCCTCCCTGGAATCACAGAATCCCAAGGCAAATGCCTATACCAACAAATTCAGAATCTCTAAGAACAGGGCCTGGGCATCTGCATTTTTAAAGTTCCCCTGGTGACTTTAATATGCAGCTAGAGAACCACTGGCTGGGTGTTAAGACCAGGTAGGGGCTTAGAAATGACCTGACCCAATGCCATACAGTGGTGAACATGAGTTCTCTACACAGAACAAAACATTACAGTACAGAGTGGAAAAAAGCAAGTTGAGGAAGTACAGAAAGAGACAAATTATAAAATGTGCCCCCAATATTATATATTCTTTTTTTGTATAGGTAAAAAACAAAATCTGCAAGTGGATAAGATGGAAGTGCTTTAATTCCTTTCAGGTGGTTTTCTCTGAGGGAGAAGAAAGGGCTAAGGAGGGAGGATAATAGGCTAGAAGGGGTGTCCATCTTCCTGCTGTACTTCATTTCTATTTTAAGAACAGGTCTTGAAACAAACATTACAAAATGTTACCAATGTTCTCTTTTGGCTAGAAGGTATGTACATAATTATATTCTTTTGTACTTTTCTATTTTTTTAAACGTTCTCAAGACAAAAATGATAATTAAAGAATAAAGATCTAGCACCTAGGTTTTTCTCAATGAGAAGTATGAGGCCCTGAAGAGTACCTGACGTGATAACCATGTCAGGGGCAGGGCCTGGGCCTCTGGACTCCCACCAGAGGGCTCTGCCATTGACCTCTGCTGAGTCACAGGTGGTGCTGCGGGGAAATCCCTTCTCAGCGCGCCATCTCAGCATCCCCTTAACTGCCTCCTCTGACAGACGTTACAGCCTCCCTGACGCAGGGGCGGCTACTTTCTCCCTCTTGGTGCCTGTCCAGCACGGGGTGTGAGGCAGCGGTGGTACGCTCGGAGCCCCAGCCCGGTGCATCCTTCTGGGCAGCTCGGCTCCTGGACACCGTGGCCAGGCTGCAGCAGTTGCCTCGCAGAGCCGGCGCTCAGGTGGTCGTTCGCAAGCGGGAACGCCGCAAGGAAGGCAATCAGGCGGCTTGTATCTACGCTGAAAAGCCCCCTCTGAAGGCAGCGATTCAGATACAAAGCTGGATGAACGTGCTTCCTGGCAGAGCGTGCAGCTGCATTATTGACTGGGGCTGAGAAAGGCGTTGAAATCGGGAGACTGAAGAGATCTGCTCTTTTGATTCGAGTTTCCAGGATTTTGCTGACTCTTGATGACTCTGGTGCAAAGCAAAGATCTCCCTATGATCCTAAGCTGAAGTTTGGGAGATTGAGCTGCATAAATAATTTTCTCTTAATTAAAAGCAAGCACACGGTAGCACGTGGTTTTACTCCCCTCCCACGTCTGATGTGGCTGGCTCACCTGTCACTGAGCTGTTTGAATGGTTTTTCCCACTGCTAGGAAAGGGTTTTTCCTCTTTCCTAGCCAGCTCTGGTGTAAAAGGAAGCCTGTGCCCGAGAACAGTTGACGGACCATGTTCACGGAGCTGGAGTACAGTTGCAATTATGTCAGGCAATCAGAGGCTTTAATGGATGAAGAGCTGTCAAAGCACAGTGGGGTGTCTGATAACCTCTAAGGCTGCTTATTGTGAGTGAAAACCACAGGTGAAAAAGGTGACAGGGATGGATGAGCTTGTGCTCCTCTCCCCTCCTTGCATTTGAAGAGTTTGACAATACTGCTGAGTACTCCTTGGGGTGGGTACTCTTGGGGACCTAGCAGGCTTCTGGTTTGAGGAAAGAGGAGAAGAGCCACATAATTAAGGAAGAAAAAGCAGAAATTGGGGGCAGGGCTGCACATTTAATGCAGGAATTCAAAGCACAGAAGTTCCATGGAGGGGACAGTGACCAAAGCTCCATTACCCAGTATCCCTGGAGGAGGAGCTGGAGACATTGAGATAGGATCCCCACCTAAGGTCTCCAAACAGAAAACAGGGAGCCGGGAAGGGGAAGCATCCGCTTCACTTTGAAATCAGTCTCTCTCAGGATTTGGCCAGCTCCAGAAATTGAGTTCAAGTGGTGCTCTAGGCACCAGAGTGTTTTATTGCTAGATTGCTGTAGAAGGAATTTTCCTGAATGTCTGGAAACAAGAGGGCATTGGCTCTCTAACGTAGGGACGTCAGATAGAGCTCCATTTACTTGCTAATGCCAGTTGAATGGCAGTGGCTGGCTGGAATATTCAGTCAGGAATGGTTTTAAAGGCAGATCCAGGCTCTGTGGAGGAATAGTGCTTGACTGATTACTGATGTCTGTCTTTGGTGTTGGATGATAAAGGCAGTGCATGGGCTTCCTATTTGTCACCTCTGCTTTGGGATGCTTTTCCTTCTGTAGGGGCACCACCACCACGGACATTAATGTAATAATCTCGATGTAATGATCTTTGCTTTAGACGCTTCTGCTAAGGAGCTTTCAATCTAAAATGGAAGTCAGCAGTGGTATTTTTTCTAGGTCCTTTAAGGAACTGGCCAGTGTATGATTCATGTGGCATTGAAATGCTCTTCCACTGGCTTGCCTCAGTTACCAAAACGTCTGCAGACCTTTTGCCAGAGATAACACACCTTTGTTGGTACGTTCGTCCTCTGAAAATTAAACGGATCTCCATACTTAGGCTCATCTTCCCAAAATTAAGCAACCAGAAATTTGCAATTATATGGCCAAAATAAATGTTCAGTGACTAAGTCTCCTTTCAAGAGTCTTATGTAGGTAGTTTTGAGCACAAATCCAATTACTCAGTGTGTCCTTGGGCTTCTCAAGCAATAATAATGGTCACGGTGAAATAAATAAGGAAGAGTAGCTGGAACAGAACTCTGTTACCAATGTCTTGCTGCAGGCGGGAGGAAGGAGAAACCCAGAAAGGATGACTCAGTATTTGAATCCAGACAGAGCTGAGTAGAAGGACAGGAGAGGGACTGTGGAGAGAAGAGAGAGAAAAGTATGTGGGAGGGACTCAAATCCTTACTGCAGACAGCCCCACCTCGACAAAAATGTGAGATACTCAAGCTTGTCATTATAGCCTGTGGTAGGCCAAATAATGACCCCCCAGAGACATCCAGTGCCTAATCCCTGGCCCCTGTACATGGTAAAAGGGACTCTGCAGGTATGATTAAGTTTCTTGAGATGGTAAAACTATCCTGGATTATCTGAATGGACCCACTGTAATCACAAGGTCCTTAATAAGAGGGAGACATGAAGACCGCTGTCAGTGAAGGAGATGTGATAATGGAAGCAGAGGTCAGAGTGACCTGGGCTGTGAGCCAAAGAATGTGGGGAGCCTCTAGAAGCTGGAAAAGGTAAAAACAGATTCTTTCCTAGCCCCTCCAGAAGGAACACAGTCCTGCAGACCCATTTTAGACTTCTGACCTCCAGAACTGTAAGAGAATAAATGTGTAAGGAGAATAAATTATGAGGACATAATTAACCTCTCTGACTCTCAGCACTCTTCTCTGTAAGAGAAGGGGATGGAATTTGGAAAACATTTAAGATTCCTCCCTGCTCTAAGATGTTATGTGTTTTTTCATTGGAAACCTTCTTTTGAAAGATACTTCTGTAAAATTCACTTTTTAAAAAAATGAACTACAATCTATTTCCTACTCCAGTCAATTGTCCTAGATGAATCTGAGAACATAATAAGAAAGATGCTGGTATATGGTCAATTGTCTTTGGATCTCATGTACAAGGCTAGAGGTAGAATCTAATTTTTGTTGTTGTTGTTGCTTGAGAAAATTAAATTGTATTTGTCTTGGAAATGCACTAAACAGTGAGGAGGGCTAAGAATTAAAAAAACCCATGTATTGTTCAAGAGAGTGAGCGGGGGCTTCCCTGGTGGCGCAGTGGTTGAGAGTCTGCCTGCCGATGCAGGGGACGCAGGTTCGTGCCCCAGTCCGTGAAGATCCCACATGCCGCGGAGCGGCTGGGCCTGTGAGCCATGGCCGCTGAGACTGCGCGTCCGGAGCCTGTCCTCCGCAATGGGAGAGGCCACAACAGTGAGAGGCCCGCGTATGGCAAAAAAAAAAAAAAAAAAAGAGTGAGCAGTAACCATTTCAAGGTGAACCATAGCTAACTTCCTGATGGAGAACTTTAAGACTGTACCTGACTAAAATGAGTACTAACTTTTTGTTTTACAGATGAATGTTGCATAGCTGCCCAGGGCTACCAATTACAGTGCCACCTCATCTACCCTCTCATTCTGTCCCTTTTCCTCCTCATTAAAACTTACCAGCCCAGGGTAAGTTTCATCCCCCTCCCCCCAGGGCCATGCTTCTAGTTGCTAAGGTAACAGCTAGCTAATCTGAGCTTAATGTGCCCTTCCTGCCTTCTCAGGCAAGGGAGACTTCTGGAGACATCTCTTCCTGGAAGTGAAATGACACTAATGGGGGAATCTCAAACTAAAAGTTAAGACTGATATTTTGAAACAGGTAGCCTGTGGTACCTCTCAAATTACCACATGGAAGCAGTCTTCCTTCCTACCTACATGTATAGCCAACCTGGTACCTGTTATTCTGGTTCTTTCCTTTTGCTAAACAACTATGTCCTATGTGCTGTGATAACAGTGACAGGCTGGCTGTGGTCTATCCTATGGAGAGGTACTGAGTGCTGTGACTGTACAGGTGATATTCAAATCCAATTAGCTAGTACCTTTTCCTGGACTCTCACTAATGCAGAAAGAATTGACACTGGAGTTAAAACAAAATAAAACAACCTCTGGCAATTTCTCATCTTGTGTCTGATTGGCTTCTTTTACACCCAAGGGAGGTATTGTCAAACTAGCAATCCCCCAGAGCCGTGCTGTCTTGGAGATGCTAAATTGAAAAGGGAAAACAGCTTAGTGTTAAGGAAGAAGAGCACTCTGGATGTGGAATGATTATAAGGTGCAGTAACCTTTGGAAAAATGCTGCAAGATCTCAATATTCTTATATGCTAGTATTCTAAGATTTCCCATCTCAGGTGCTCAGATTTCCAGCCTCTGTCTCCTTCTCCCCAACTGTATTTCCTAGCATGTCAATGCACCAAAGAGTGTAAATGACTAACAACAGTTTAATGTTACCTATCCCCACAGGTATTTGCATTTTGACATGCAACAGAAAGGCAGTTAAAAATACAGTAGAATTTAAGTGTAGAAGTAGTAAGGGATGGGAGGAATTGAAAATACAGATGGTTCTATAGTCCAATAACCTAGAATGAATCCCATCTGCACTCTTGCCTTTGGGCAAGATACTTAACCTCCTTAAACTTTAATTTTCTTATCCATATTTTCTATCTCATACAGGATATTCAAAAGATTAAATTATATTATACATATAAAGTGTCAAGGGATCAAGTGAATGCCTAATAAATGATGGTTCTTGCTATAAATAAAGCTTTAAGGGAAAGAAATTAAGACTAATTGTGGAATTTAAAACATCATTATTTATTTATTCAACAAGTTCTTATTGAGCACCCGTCAAATACTTCCACACCCTGTTCTAAGGGCTAGGCTGGGAGAACAGCTATGAACAAGATGGACAAACTCTGCCATTACTGAGCCTACATATTAGTGGGGGAAGGCAGGAAGTAAACAAATTCATGTATAATATAATTTCAGGTACTACTAAGTGCTATGAGGAAAAATAAGCAAGGTAAAGAGATAATGAGTGATATAGAGGAGGACTATTGTAGATAAGATGGTCAGGGAAGGTATCTCTAAGGAGTGGACATATGCACAGAGCTTTGCGTGAAATAAGGGAGTGAGTCAAGTAAGACTCTGTTGGAAAGGATCAGCAAATCAGTCATGTTTTGTTAGAATATTTATTTTTCTGGGAATTTCCTGTTACCTCTAAAATTATATCAATAGATGCAAATTTACTTGGCTAAGGGTAAGACTGATCTTGAATCTGAGATTAGGGCTAGATGAAAGAAGGAAACCAGTTTGCCGAGTTCTTATTATGTGCCAGGGGCTATACTCACTTTGACCCCGGTCATTTTGTCCTCTAACTACCTAATCACTCTGTCATTTTTCATAACAGCCTGTGTTGTGATTATTACTCTCCCAATGTGGACAATGAGCCTTTAGAATTTTCAACAACTTGCCCCCAAATAGTAAGGGGCTGAAATGGAATTTAAACAGATTCCACTGATCCCTGGTAGGCTCTCCTCCTGATGGTACCACGACACAGCAGCACTATGCCCTGGAATGCCTTGGAAAGCAGCAGCAACCTTCCATCCCACATAAAGCCTTGAAAAGCCATTAGCCCTCATATGGTCATTGAGAATGTATCCAAAAGCCCCAAACTGAAAATCTTCACTCAGCACAAGCATAGATTACAGTAGGTGTTGAGCCATCTTTAAAAAGAGTATGGATCCTACTTGAAAGCACAGAACTGCCAATTTCTATATCCACCCAGGGGAGAGCTAGAATGTAGGCATTCTATTGCTACAAGATGACATTCTGTCGCTACCCTCCAGTGCCAATATTTGTGGGCTCAAAGAATTTCACAAGAAGACCAGCTGTTCTGCTCTGTGGGGAGTTTTCGGAGGAGTTAATGATTTTTTGAATGTGCAGTTAAGTAGCAGATTGCCAACATATGGGTCTTTGGTCACTTGTAGTAAGCATAACTATAAAGAATATCAACTTTTTTGTTGTATAAATGAACATACAAGAAAGTAATTGTAAAAAAGAAGGTTGACCCTTGGGAAACTTTTCACATATTTAAGATGCTGCCTTTGCTTAAAATATTCTACCTACCATTTAATTTTTGTCTATTTAATCTATGAGGTAGGAAATTTTATCCTCTTTATGCAGATGGGGAATCTGAGCCTTGGAAATATTTGCTGAGTTACCTAAACTTAGCCATTTGGCAAGCTTAAATTTGAGCTGATATCTGTCCAGATATGCCAAAGTCTGTGCTCTTTCAACTAAAGAAACTATCTCTTTTGAAATTTAACTTCAGAATTGGTGGCATATTCCTTTAAATAACTCCACTGGTAGCAGACCATTGTTCTTTCTACGTAGATTTAGTTTTGGAGAGTCAAGTTCATTTGAAGCCAAGACTGAGTGGATGGTCATATTACATGATGTCATTTTTGTTATTTGTACTAAAAAAAATAAGAGAGATGAAGGACAAGATGACTTCTTACTTATCTTTGCTTTTCTCCATCACATGTAATGTGTTTTACATAGTCAATCAGTGTATGTGTTTTTTTATTTAAGATTATTTGTTAGAGCTAATCAATGAATTTGGTAAAGTAGCAGGATACAAAATTAATGCACAGAAATCTCTTGCATTCACCGATACACTAATGATGAAAATCTGAAAGAAAAATTAAGGAAACACTCCCATTTATCACTGCAACAAAAAGAATAAAATACCGAGAAATAAACCTACCTAAGTAGACAAAAGACCTGTATGCAGAAAACTGTAAGACACTGATGAAAGAAATTAAAGATGATACAAAGATATGAAGGGATATACCATGTTCTTGGATTGCAAGAATCAACATTGTGAAAATGACTGTACTACCCAAAGCAATCTACAGATTCAATGCAATCCCTATCAAACTACCAATGGCATTTTTCACAGAACTACAAAAAAATTTTCACAATTTGTATGGAAACACAAAAGACCCCAAATAGCCAAAGCAATCTTGAGAAAGAAAAATGGAGCTGGAGGAATCAGGCTCCCTGACTTCAGACTTTCAGACCAAAGCTACAGTCATCAAGACAATATGGTACTGGCACAAAAACAGAAATATAGATCAATGCAACAGGATAGAAAGCCCAGAGATAAACCAATGCACATATGGTCACCTTATCTTTGATAAAGGAGGCGAGAATATACAATGGAGAAAAGACAGCCTCTTCCATAAGTGGTGCTGGGAAGGCTGGAGAGCTACATGTTAAAGAATGAAATTAGAACACTTCCTAACACCACACACAAAAATAAACTCAAAATGGATTAAAGATCTAAATGTAAGACCAGACACTATCAAACTCTTAGAGGAAAACATAGGCAGAACACTCTATGCTCTATGACATAAATCACAGCAAGATCCTTTTTGACCCACCTCCTAGAGCAATGGAAATAAAAACAAAAATAAACAAACAGGACCTAATGAAACTTAAAAGCTTTTGCACAGCAAAGGATACCATAAACAAGACGAAAAGACAACCCTCCAAATGGGAGAAAATATTTGCAAACGAAGCAACTAACAAAGGATTAATCTCCAAAATTTACAAGCAGCTCATGCAGCTCAATATCAAAAAAGCAAACAATGCAAAAATGGGCAGAAGACCTAAATAGACATTTCTCCAAAGAAGATATACAGATTGCCAACAAACACATGAAAGAATGCTCAACATCACTAATCATTAGAGAAATACAAATTAAATCTACAATGAGGTATCACCTCACACTGGTCAGAATGGCCATCATCAAAAAATCTACAAACAATAAATGCTGGAGAGGGTGTGGAGAAAAGGGAACCCTCCTACGCTGTTGGTGGGAATGTAAATTGATACAGCCACTATGGAGAACAGTATGGAGGTTCCTTAAAAAACTACAAATAGAACTACGATACGACCCAGCAACCCCACTACTGGGCATATACCCTGAGAAAACCAAAATTCAGAAAGAGTCATGTATCACAATGTTCATTGCAGCTCTATTTACAATAGCCAGGACATGGAAGCAAACTAAGTGTCCTTCAACAGATGAATGGATAAAGATGTGGCACATATATACAATGGAATATTACTCAGCCATAAAAAGAAACGAAATTGAGTTATTTGTAGTGAGGTGGGTGGACTTAGAGTCTGTCATACAGAGTGAAGTAAGTCAGAAAGAGAAAGACAAAGAGTGCATGCTAACACATATATATGGAACCTAAAAAAAGAAAATGGTTCTGAAGAACCTAGGGGCAGGACAGGAATAAAGATGCAGACGTCGAGAGTGGACTTGAGGACACGGGGAGGGGAAAGGGTAAGCTGGGACGAAGTGAGAGAGTGGCATGGAATATATACACTACCAAATGTAAAACAGATAGCTAGTGGGAAGCAGCCAATAGCACAGGGAGATCAGCTCTGTGCTTTGTGTCCATCTAGAGGCGTGGGATAGGGAGGGTGGGAGGGAGATGCAAGAGGGAGGGGATATGGGGATATATGTATATGTATAGCTGATTTACTTTGTTATAAAGCAGAAACTTACACACCATTGTAAAGCAATTATACTGCAATAGCTATGTTAAAAAAATAAAATCACTTGTTGAAATATAAACATTGATCTATCATGAGTTATCTGTACCTAGCATTAACTTGTTGATCACATTTTCTGCTAGAGAGGAGAACCCTGAAAGAATAAGATATAGGACGGGTGATTTTTTAAAAAATAAATTTATTTATTTATTATTTTTGGCTGCGTTGGGTCTTCATTGCTGTGCACAGGCTTTCTCTAGTTGCCGTGAGCGGGGGCTACTCTGCTTTGCGGTACGCGGGCTTCTCATTGCAGTGGCTTCTCTTGTTGCGGAGCACGGGCTCTAGGCGCATGGGCTTCAGTAGCTGTGGCTCATGGGCTCAGTAGTTGTGGCTTGTGGGCTCTAGAGCGCAGGCTCAGTAGTTGTGGCACACGGGCTTAGTTGCTCCACGGCATGTGGGATCTTCCTGGACCAGGGCTTGAACCCATGTCCCCTGCCCTGGCAGGCAGCTTCTTAACCACTGCGCCACCAGAGAAGTCCCCCTCTGTGTTTTTGAGAGCCTTAATAACCTTCCTGCCTCAAATGTTGTTGTAGCCACTGTGGAATGATGCCACATTCCACATCACCTCATCCATCGTCAATAACCAGCAGAAGGATAAGGACAGTAATTAATAAATGTCTGAATATGCTTTAATTTATTCGGCCTGGGCAGGCTTCTCTTTCTAGTTAAGTATTTACTGAGAGTAAACAGCTATGTGTTAAATCATGAAATTCTAAAAACATACATATAGAGGCATGTACATTTTACCTTAAGTAGGGGATAATTCTCAGAAATGGAACTTCAGTAACATAGCCACCCTCATTTGTACATCTATAAAAAAACAGGTCCAATTTTAGTGATTTTATTATATGGTGTAAACTTACAACTATATAGTGATTTAATTTTCTGTTTATGTTTTTTAAATTTTCAATAAATCCTTTCATTATCAATAAAATTTAAAAAAGAAAGTATATATTTAAAAAAAGAAAAATTAAGTACTGAGTTTCTGACTCTATTTGAAAATACTTTTAAAGATTGTCTTGAGATGTTTCCTAGATGATGATGATTGGCTGTGGACAGTGGCAGAAGGTGTGGTTAAATGTCATTTGGAAGTATCTAGATTTGTAGTGACTTTCCTTCGAAGAGCTGATCCCTTTGTTAATTGGATAATTTTATATTCTGTACCATACTAGAATGAAATTGAGAAGGTGTACAATTTTGCAGCATCTAAGTTTAGTATCATATTTGATGAATTTTGTCTTGTAAGAATATTTGTTGAAAAAGCCATTTGGCTAAATTGAGGGGAATGTTATAGAATATGTTATAAAATGTCTGCATATAATTAATTCAAAATACTCTGTCATTAAACCATGTAATGATGCTTTGTGAGCACATATAAGCTTAATTGGGAGTAATGAAACTAAGGAGATTGCGATCCAGAGTGATGTAAATAAAATAACCATTAGCAGTTCCTGCAAGATAAATTTAGATCATCAGGTAATCTTGCAAATGTCCCAAGGTTTGTTCTGGTTTGACCTTCTCTCTCTCTGTGTGAAGACAACAGAAAAATTACTGTCTCATAATTGGAAGATCTGAAGAGTTTCAGCCCTATTATTAGCAGGTAGAAGAATTGTATGTCAGCTGACCCAACAGTCAATAAATTTCTTTCAGTTTGCAGTGGATGAATGGATATAGCACACTCAGAGGCCCCTTGAGGGTGGGACATTATACTGTAGTGAAAAGAGTTCTGCAGGTTCAAGGACATTATGTTTGACCTCAACTATTTCAGTTTCCTCATCTGTAAAATGGACAGAGTCTATTGAGGATGATAAGAAAAAGGTCAGAGAGTACCTTGATACAGGGCTTGGCACATAGGAAGTATTCAATAAATGCTATTGGTTTTCCCATGCCCCCAACACAGAGTGTCCTACATAGTGTAAGAACAACAGTTAATTGTTGATGTGACTGAAGTGTGTCCTTGAGATGAGTTCCCTAAGGGGGTTGCCTAAATTTTCTAGTTAGACACTGAAGAAACAAGTGGAACTCAAATCAGATTTAAGACACAATCAGGCTAATGGCAATAGAGATGCTGGAGAAACATCACAGGGTCAATAGTGGTAGGAGTCAGCTCCTTGCTTTCGCATGATGGGATTCCAAAGCTGAGCAAAGAAAAGCGGACGTCTGCCATTTGTTCTGCCATTTCTCTTCCTGCGCATATAGTCATTACTAAGTAACAACAGCTATCTCCTCTCTTTACCCAGATGGGTCCTCAGATTCCTGAATGCAGCATTTGGGCAGCCATTCATAGCCTGTTAGTGGTGGCACGTGTGATATCTGCTATTCCAGCAGAATAGTGCAGCCCACTGCCTGACTGACCTGATCAGTTGAATCTCAAAAGGAGAACAGCTGCTATTCTTCTGTACCCTTCCTGAATCCCTCTTAAAGCAAGAGGAAAGGACTCTGTTTCTTTCTCTTTGTAGAGTGACTTTTTAGTCTGTAGATGATTCCTTATATCTGATATTTGGATACCACTTCACAGTTTATATAATATTTTAAAGTGCACTTAACCCTAATAATGACCATGGGTGAGAAGTGGGTTAACACAGTATTACCCTCATGGTATACAGGAGAAAACCAAGGCTCTTGGTTAATGAATGAGAGGTTAATGAATTTATCTACGATGGCAAAATCAGTAAGTGGTATAGCTGGAACTTGAAGACTGAGATACCCAACTCCAAAATCTGGTGATTATTTAGAAACAAATGCTACCATTAAGAAGTAATATCAGGGAGAAGACTACAGACGATGTTGGCACATGAATTCTTCATAGAGGAGAAGCCAGTCTTCAAAGAGAGGATAAGATTTGGAATTGACAAGACCCAGCAGGATGGCATTCTAGGCAAGGTAACGTGGGCAGTGGTATGGAAGTTCAACTTTGTGGGCATGGCAAGTGGTGGTGGTGGGTATCAGCCACAGCATGGAGCCTGCCGTGACTATATGGGAGATCACATAGGGATGCTGAGGAGTATCAGGAGATGAGTGGACAAGGAAGCTATCCTGCAGGGAAAGTTCTGAATGCAAGGCCAAGCATGAGGCATTACTTGTTTTGATTATTTGAGCTATAATCTATGATTTTATCTAAACCCTTTTGAAATCGATTTATATTTTCAGTTTGTCAAATATGGTCACTGTCTAAATTGCCTTGCCTTACCAAGTAGTATTCCATTGTAGATACATACAATGGAATACTACTCAGCCATAAAAAGAATGAAATGATGCCATTTGCAGCAAATAATAATACCTTTTAAGAAATGTAGAAAGGAGAAATCTGATGTTCTTTAGTTGGCAAACGTGTCTATCTTTTCCTCTTACTCCCCTAGTGACTTATGTTGCTATATCTTGGGGCTATTGTTTTTTCTGGAAAATAAGAATACTGAGTAAAATTTAATATATGAAAATCAATAAGGTTTGTATATACAAATTCCAGCAAGTTAAATTTTATAAGGGAAGAAATTATCTCTTTCAAAATATCAAAGAAGGTAAAGAACCCAAATCCATGAAATAACTAAAAACTAGGCTTAAACAAGATATGTGTAAGATTTATGTGAAGAACATTTTTAAATGTTAAAGAGGGATACAAAATATGACATGAACAAATGAAAATACATATATACCTTGCTTTTGGAAAGACTCATCATAAATATATCAATTTCTTTTAACTTAATGTATACATTTAATGTAATTCATGATCAAAATATTCTCAGGACTTTTTTAAAGAACTAGATAAGCTGACTCTAAATTCATATGGAAAAACTAGAAAGCAATAATGGCCAGGATAAATTATGAAATAGAATAGTAATGAGTTAGGCCTAGTCCTATCAGATGTAAATTATAAAAAGACAATAATTAAAATAGAACAATTAATGGACTAAACTATAGTCCAGAAATAGACCCCAATACATATGTAGTATATGATAAAAGTGGCATTGCTTATCAGTAAGAAAAAGGGATTTTTCAGTAAACACTGAAGAGTAGAAAAAGAAATCAGAAGTACTAGAAGAAAGTTCAACATTACTAATTATTAGAGAAATGCAAATCAAAACTACAATGAGGTACCACTTCACACTGGTCAGAATGGCCATAATTAAAAACTCTACAAATAACAAATGTTGGGGAGGATGTAGAGAAAAGGGAACCTTCTTACACTGTTGGTGGGAATGTAAGTTCATACCGCCACTATGGAAAACAGTATGGAGGTTCCTCAGAAAACTAAAAATAGAATTACCATATGATCCAGAAATCCCACTCCTGAGCATATATCCAGGCAAAACCCTCATCCAAAAAGATACAGGCACCCCTATGTTCATAGCAGAAGTATTCACAGTAGCCAAGATATTGAAACAACGTAAATGTCCATTGACAGGTGAATGGATAAAGATGTGGTACATATATACAATGGAATACTACTCAGCCATAAAAAAGAATGAAATAATGCCATTTGCAGCAACATGTATGCAACTAGAGATTATCATACTAAGGGAAGTAAGTCACAAAGAGAAAGATAAATACCAGATGATATCACTTATATGTGGAATCTAAAATATGACACAAATGAACCTATCAATGAAACAGAAACAGACTCACGGACACAGAAAACAGACCTGTGGTTGCCAAGGGGTGCGGGGGGAGAGATGGGTTGGAAGTTTGGGACTGGCAGATGCAAACTATCAATATTATTTATAGAATGGATAAACAAGGTCTTAAAGTATAGCCCAGTATCAATATCCTGTGATAAACCATAATGGAAAAGAATATGAAAAATGGGAGGGGGTTGGGGGAGGGATGGGATGGGAGGTTGGGGTCAGCAGATGTAAGCTATTACATATGGAACAGATAAGCAACAAGGTCCTACTGTATAGCACAGATAACTATATTTAGTATCCTATGATAAACCATAATGGAAAAGAATATAAAAAAAAGAATGTATATATATGTGTAACTGAATCACTTTGCTGTACAGCAGAAATTAACACATTGTATATCAACTATATTTCAATTAAAAATAGAAGTACTAGAAGATAACAGTATATATATAGAAACATATATAAAATGTGTAAAATATAGTCTCTATGTAAGTTATTATATATAATATATATTACTATATATTTGCAGAGAGGGGTAGGCTTTGTTAGGTATGAAACAAAAATCCAGAAATCATAAAAACTACGAATATATTTATTGAAATAAATCTTTGATCTGCAAGAAAAAAAAACAGCACGATAATGTTAAATGGCCATCCAAGAAAAAGTATTTGTATCATATCATAGACTCATTTTCCTAATTTATTAAATATAAGTCAATGTGAGAAAAAACTAAAAATTCAATAGAAAAATTGGAAAAGATGAAAAAATAGCTCATAGGAAAATCATTCTTAAACATTTAGAAAGATGTCCAGTCTCACTGATCACAAGAGAAATGCAAATCAAAACTACAGTGATATTTCTTCTTCCCCCATCAGAATGGCAATGATATAGCCTGCTATTGCATTGCATTAACGAAGATATGAGGAGTAGTCCACATCAGACATCAGTGGTGGGACAGTTACTGGTACAATTCTGTGGAAAAGTAATCTGTAATATCTTTCAAAATTATAAATGCACATTCTCTTTGCCTCAGAATTCCACTTCTAAGAATTTGTCCTACAGATATACCAGCACATACATATGTAGAATATGTAGAAACATATTCATTCCATGATGGTTTATAATAGAGATTGAAACAACCTACATGTCTGGCAGTATGGTGCTGGTTAATTAAACTTGGTGGATGCATATAATGTGCAGCTATTAAAATTTATTAAAATTAATGAATTTTAAATATTAGCTGTGTTTTGACCACTGCACAGCTCCAAGGTCTCTTTTCTTTCTGTCAAAATCTCAAAAAGTTATCAGGAAGATGGGAGGGACTATGAGTGGTAACTTCTCTCTCCAGTTAAATTTGTTATAATAAAGAATAATTCATTAGAAGGACAATTCATTAAATTTTAGACAGGCAGAATGCATAGATTGTGCCTGCCCTTTAATGTACATCCCTGTGAGTGACAAGGAGAGGATGAAAAAGATGTATGTCATAGTCAGGAATGTTCCTGGAAAATCCCTAAGGAGACATAAATGGAAAATCCCTAGGTCCAATTGTATAAGAGGTTGTATAACCTGCAACACAAAAAGAAGAGAGGTGGCCTCAATATGGCATAGCAAACTGTCATGGCCAGGACTCCAGAAGTTAGGCCTAGGGGCTACGGCTTGCTGGAAGCACAGTGCTTGCCTTCCTGGTAGCCTAAGATATTTCCAGGTGCTGATGTGGATGGGAGGAGGGGCAAGGGGTAAAAGTCTGAGATTCCTTTGCAGAGAGCTTCTCAGCCTTGGTTGACTCCTTACCCCTCAGCAGCTGTCCAATGTCACTATGCTGGGAGCATCCCTGTGGGGAACAGGAGGACACTGTGGACCCACATTTATGCAGACATAACCTCTGATTACTGCAAGGGTTCTCAGTCTCAACCCTGCCTCCTCCTTACCTGGGGAATCACCTAATAAAAATTTACCACTGACTAGGTTCCCCCACGAGTGGTTCTGATTTAAGTGGTCGGGGGTGATGCCAGGTGTTGGTATTTGTTAAATGTTCCCCAGATGATTCTATTGTGAACTGGGTGTTCCTCAGGTGACTCTACAAGGTCTGAGAATCTTGGGACTGTGCTCTTATATCTTTTTCTTCTATGCTCAATAATCTTTGTGTATAGAAATGTTTAATGTTTGTGAGTTTCATTTCTATTATTCCCCAAACTCATTTGGGTCTCTCATCAGGCTTACGAGAAAGAGGCAAACAGAAAAAGGGAAAGAATAATTGAAAAGAACAATTGGACAGAGAAATTTAAAAGAAAAAGGGAGTGAAGGGGAAATGTTCAGTTCTTCACTCCAAACTCACTCCAGAATCTTTGAGCACAGAACCTAAAAATCTTCAGAAGATTATAAACTTCTGAGTTGATTTTTATGCACACGTTAAGTTTGAAAGCTCAGATCCATTAGGATATCCATTTAAAGTAAAATCAATGAGAGAGCAGATAGGGATCATGTGCTAACTGGTGAAGGGCGATGGAACAGAGGATTCCATCATCAAGGAAACTTGGACTAAGCGGAGGAACTTGTGTAGGCTTCTTGTATTTTGCCTAAACAACCCCATGAAATTGCGGGGCTTCATGTGAAAATCGAAGCCTAACGACATGTTTTTCAGTGGTAAACCTAGCTGAGTCAGGCACACAAGTCATTGGATTTAGGGCCCATTCTAATCCACTATGATTTCATCTTAATTTTTTTTTTTTTGCGGTACGTGGGCCTCTCACCGCTGCGGCCTCCTCCGCTGCGGAGCACAGGCTCCGGACACGCAGGCCCAGGGGCCACGGCTCACGGGCCCAGCCGCCCCGCGGCACGCGGGATCAGCCCAGACCGGGGCACGAGCCCATGTCCCCTGCATCGGCAGGCGTACTCCCAACCACTGCACCACCAGGGAAGCCCTTCATCTTAATTTTATTGCATCAGCAAGGACCCTCTTTCCAGATAAGGTCACATTCACAGGTACCAGGGTTAAGACTCCAACATATCTTTTTCGGGGGACACAATTCAACGCTCTACAGATATCTTGTGCAAACCTGTCTTCCATTTTGCTTAAAGCTATTTTACCCATGAGACCAGCAGTGGCCACACTTTTGAGATCCGTTTTTCCTACCTCTTCATTTACAGACCTATAAATTATTCTTTCTAGAGTTGTACTTTTACTTGGTAAAAGAATAGCTGAGTAACAAGGGATGGTGACACCTCATCACTTTCTCCATCACCAGACTGACAGGCATTAAATTACACTGACAAGACAGATGCCCTGGGAGCACATGGTCAGTTTGTAGGGAAAAAAGAGTAGCAATCAAAGTACATGTAAAGACAGCTCATTTTAGAGCTCTTTTTCCTGCCCACACATTGGAATACTTATTTGACCACACGACTTTATTTGGCTTCACAGAGCCACACAGTCATCAGTTTTGTTCTGTCCTCAATACCTGAATGTGAATGTGAGAAGGCACAGAATTCCAGAGAAGCAGGTTAAGTGGCCCCTTGGGATTCCTTGGGAACATTTTGATCTGGTTATTATTATTATTATTTTTTCTGTTAAAAGAATTGTTAGAAAATTTCCTAAATCTAGTTCTAACCCAACTGCTTTTAAGTCCATGTAAATACTCAAAACAAAGAAACATCTTTGCTATTTGGTCATTGACTAGGAATAGACTGAGTTCTTACTCAAAGAGCTTTTATTTCCACTGGGATTTGTAGGCATGATACATTTTAAGCTGACAACTCTAATTCCAAGCTCTCAATGAAGAGAGGTTGCCAGGATCTAGGATCAGGATCAAAGAGATAAAGATGTATAGAGTAGAGGAGAAGTAGAAATAATAAAGAGAAAGGGAGGTCAGGAGCAACACATATGAAAATCAGAAGAAAGGTTATTGAGCTGTATGGGAAAAGGAAAAAATACACAACTATACTCTCATGCCCATATGACTATATGACTCATATGGGATGAATATACTCAAAAGTTTTAGGTTGCAACTATGTTGGCATTACTTATTAAGAATTGGGAGTTTCCTACATACTGAAATTTAAGACGTCCTAAGAAAAGGTCCCTGCAAAACTTTTTCCACTAGGGCTCCACAAAATTCTCACAGCCTGCATTTCCTTGCAGAAAGTCAGGGATCCCCAATTAAGAGATGTAAAGCTACCGGTAAACTTGCAGCCTAAATGGTAGCTCTCCAAGCCAGTTGCCATCACCATCTTCACTGCTGTTCTGTCTTCCCTGGTTGGAAATCTCAGGGAGCGCCGTGCAGGACAGCACTGCCCTCTCACTTGTTCTATCGCCCAGCTCCTGTGAGCACCATCCCTCCAGGTTTTAAGAAAATGAATAGAAACTTCTACACAAGAAAGGGCTCCTTGAGTTAATGCATTTAAATCACCAGATAACTTCATATAAAACATTTAAAGCTTAGCAATCTTTAATATATTAGTGTAAATTTAGAAGCGACTTGACATAGAAGCAAGTGGGTATAGACTTGGACTGAAAAGGCCTGATTTTAAACCTCAGCTTTTCATGTCGTGGCTGTAATGACCTGGGGCAAGTTACGTAACTTTTTTGATGCTCGTTTTCTTCATCTGTAAAATATGTATCTCACAGCATTGTTCTAAGGATGAGATGACACACGTATAGCTATGCCTGGAACATAGTAGGGAGCTAACAAATATTTATCTAATAAATAATCATTACTTTACATTTTTCAAAAGGCTTTTATATATATTATCCACTATTCTTCTAAGTCTCCAATGAGATAGGCAGGGTAATGAGGGCAGGACCAAGATTAGAAACCAGGACTTCTGACTTCCCAGGAGTACATCTGGTGTTTCCCAATAGTGTAAATGTAATGGGAATAATGGGATAGCACATCCATCTACTTAATTACTTAGAAAATTTAAAAGTTAGATTGAGACAGAGGGTAAATGGACTGGCCATTTGAATAAAATATTCAGCTGTCTCTCCTTATTTGGTAAATAAATTCATTCGCTCCCAGGTATCGGGCTATGTCTTACCACTGTCCAATTTGGGAAGCTCATTTCAGGAGCTTAGCACAGCAAGTTTCCCCTGTATAAGTCCCAAGAGGCCATATGAAAAATCAAGCAGTATAGCTTGAAGTCAGTGCTGTCAGGCTCCTCTGGGGCAGTTGACACAGTGACTGACTTACTCATTGCCAGCCCATCTGTATCAAGTCACAGGTTTTCTCAATTCCCAATAGGGACTCATTTTTTTGTGCAGTTATTGTGCATTTGGAACAGTTCTTTTGAAGGGAAGCTAGTCCTCTTCCTCAATCCAGGAGATCCAGGGAGGCACACTCACTTGGCTCTAACCTGAATCGCTGTCTTTGCTAGAAATGGTTATTCTCTTCCAATGCCAGGGTAAGCAGCCAGGAATAATACTGCTCTATTGGGGTATCTGGTAAGTGAGAAGTGTGCCTGTCCTAGGGGAAGTTCTCGTCTATCTTAAAATTACAAGAATTTACATGAGTTCATGTGATCATATGTGCATTAATTAATGTGCCTATGAGTCCAGATTTTGGAATATTTAGTTAATTGGAAGTGAGGATTTATCAGGTAATTTCATAGTAGCATCTTAAAAAAAGGGTAATTTAGGTTTCTGAAGATATTTTTATTTTAAAGGCCATCTAGCAAAAAATTTCAACATAAACTTTTGTTCTCTTTGAAATGGCTCTAAATAGTGCTAGAAGTGTATAACTTGTTTCAGATATGCTAATTTGAGCCTCAGACAGCTGCAGTGGTTATTAATATGAGCATAATAGCTGACAATTTGACAACAGCCTCTACTTTTCATTTACTGCTTTCATACTAAATATCCCTTTTGTGCAGAGGGTGTAAAAACCATGGTCAGATGACTGAATTGGGAGACACGCCTGTAGACTGACCAGCATTTGAGAGCCTTCTTTTTTCTTTTGAAGAAAGTGATACCCTTTACATAGGGAAATTGGTAGATCTTATACTAGACTATAAATCTTCAATATTAGTCTTTCCACATTGCAGTGAAAATTCAATGAGAAGAAACTTTTTAATAAAATTAGTGAGGAGTGATGTGTTCTTAATGCATACTTACTCTAGATAAATTGACCTACAAAAGCGTCAGAGGGGCTTCCCTGGTGGCACAGTGGTTAAGAATCTGCCTGCCAATGCAGGGGACACGGATTCGAGCACTGGTCTGGGAAGACCCCACATGCCGTAGAGCAACTAAGCCCGTGCGCCACAACTACTGAGCCTGCGCTCTAGAGCCCCCAAGTCACAACTGCTGAGCCCACGTGCCACAACTACTGAGCCCACATGCCACAACTACTGAAGCCCGCGCACCTAGAGCCCGTGACCTGCAACAGAAGCCACCACAATGAGAAGACTTCGCACCGCAACGAAGAGTAGCCCCCGCTCGCCGCAACTAGAGAAAGCTCGAGTGCAGCAGTGAAGACCCAACACCCCCCCAAAAAAAGAAGCATCATAGGACATTGGCCTAGCGTTAGAACAAATAAGCAGTTCTTTATCATTCATCTGAAACGTGATTTAGAGGTGAACATTTAAAATCAGTTATATTTTGCCTCCTTATTCTTTGTAATTTTCAAAAAAGTGATGCTATCTAAATGAAAAAACTAAAAACATCCACAGAAAAACATCTGATGACATCTATTTTCTTTTCATAGTTGAGTTCTATGAGTCTGAGCCAGATGGATGTGTATTTGTATGTGGTCTGTGGGTTTCTGCTACAGAGCACCATTTTGCTTGGTTGAACTTTGTTCTGTAAATGCACAAAGGCTTAAATCATCCTGTGGGCATCTCTGCATGTGTCACATTCACCAGACAACTTGTCTAACTCTGTGAATGTGTTTCTTCTGAGGGATTCAGCTGAGCCATTCTGTGAATAAAAGCAAAGAATCATCTTTATACTGAAAGATGTACAACTTAATATTTCTGACCTGCGCTGTGTCAAAGGCAGAATTATAAAATATAAGCATTTTTCTGTAGTGTATGACTTCACAGTTTAAACTGGATATCTTTAAAAGTTACTACAAAAAGATTGCTTACCTAGGAAATACACCTTACATCAAGCACCCTGTCTTCTCAGCCAGAAAATAAGTACTATAAGGTCAGAGAAAGTGTTTTTTTACTGTATCAGGTTTGGTGTCTGTCACATGAATGAATGGATGAATGAATGAATGAATTCTCACAGGACTTGAATATTTATACAGGACTTGAATGTAAGTTGTTTAATTTAATTCTCACTACCAATATGCAATGTATATGTTATTATCTCACTTTACAGAGAAAGAACTTTAAGTGCAGATTGCAATCATTTGTCCAATGTTATCCAGCTAAGGAGAGAAAAGGTGAAACTTGAATCCTATCTTTTCATTCCTAAGTCTAGGCAATTTCTAAGTCCTCATAATATCAAATCCCTGTCCTTAAAATTTACTTCTGCTCCTATGTTGATCTTATTCTAGAAAATCCTTTATCCTTTACATGTCAGCAATCTTTCTGTGAAGGGCCAGAGAGTAAATATGTAGGGTTTTGCGGGCCATATGATCTCCATCATACAGCTCCTCAATTCTGCCATTGTCCAGGCTATATTATGAGAAATGGAAATAGTAAGTCAATAAAAACAACAACAGCACATTTATTATGCAATTCAGGAAACACATGTGCTTCATCTAATTTATCTCATTTAATAAACCTATACACAGAAAAGTTACCCCATTCATTCAAGGTCATTGAGCTGTTAGTAGCAGAACTGGGTTTAAACCAAGTCTGCCTACTTCAGCAAGCCCTCAACGCTTTGGAACTATGGTAGGAAGCTCCTTCTCTCACCAAGCTCAAAAAACTGTGCTGTAGAATCTGAAAGAAGAGAGTCCATCATCTTCGGTGACATGAAACTCAGGGAGAAATGATGCCTTGTGTTCCCATAGGCTGGAGCATGTGGATGCTGGCTGCCTAGCATGAGCCCACGGCTGCATAATGTGTCCAAGGGTGACACAGGACCCTGGAGAGAGCAGGCTTTGGTGGATGCCTGCTGCTTCTCCTGGGATTTATTAACTATTCTCTCTGGGCTCTAATTGCTTTCTCTCTTTTTTATTTTATTTATTTATTTTTTAACATCTTTATTGGAGTATAATTGCTTTACAATGGTGTGTTAGTTTCTGCTTTATAACAAAGTGAATCAGCTACACATATACATATATCCCCATTTCTCTTCCCTCTTGCGTCTCCCTCCCTCCCACCCTCCCTATCCCACCCCTCTAGGTGGTCACAAAGCACCGAGCTGCTCTCCCTGTGCTATGCGGCTGCTTCCCACTAGCTATCTCTTTTACATTTGGTAGTGTATATATATCCATGCCACTCTCTCACTTTCTCCCAGCTTACCCTCCCCCCTCCCTGTGTCCTCAAGTCCATTCTCTAGTAGGTCTGTGTCTTTATTCCCGTCTTGCCCCTAGGTTCTTCACGACCTTTCTTTTTTTTTTTTTTTCCCATACATATGTGTTAGCATACAGTATTTGTTTTTCTCTTTCTGACTTACTTCACTCTGTATGACAGACTCTGGGTGCATCCACCTCACTACAAATAACTCAATTTCGTTTCTGTTTATGGCTGAGTAGTATTCCATTGTATATATGTGCCACATCTTCTTTATCCATCCATCCGATGATGGACACTTAGGTTGCTTCCATGTCCTGGCTATTGTAAATAGAGCTGCAATGAACATTGTGGTGCATGTGTCTTTTTGAATTATGGTTTTCTCAGGGTATATGCCCAGTAGTGGGATTGCTGGGTCATATGGTAGTTCTATTTTTAGTTTTTTAAGGAACCTCCATACTGTTCTCCATAGTGGCTGTATCCATTTACATTCCCACCAAAAGTGCAAGAGGGTTCCCTTTTCTCCAGACCCTCTCCAGCATTTATTGTTTGTAGATTTTTTGATGATGGCCATTCTGACTGGTGTGAGATGATATTTCATTGTAGTTTTGATTTGCATTTCTCTAATGATTAACAATGTTGAGCATTCTTTCATGTGTTTGTTGGCAATCTGCATAACTTCTTTGGAGAAATGTCTATTTAGGTCTTCTGCCCATTTTTGGATTGGGTTGTTTGTTTTTTTGATATTGAGCTGCATGAGCTGCTTGTAAATTATGGAGATTAATCCTTTGTCAGTTGCTTCACTGGCAAATATTTTCTCCCATTCTGAGGGTTGTCTTTTCGTATTGTTTATGGTTTTGTTTATGGTATTGTTTATGGTTTCCTTTGCTGTGAAAAAGCTTTTAAGTTTCATTAGGTACCATTTCTCTATTTTTATTTCCATTTCTCGGTGGTGGGTCAAAAAGGATCTTGCTGTGATTTATATCATAGAGTGTTCTGCTTATGTTTTCCTCTAAGAGTTTTATAGTGTCTGGCCTTACATTTAGGTCTTTAATCCATTTTGAGTTTATTTGTGTATGGTGTTAGGGAGTGTTCTAATTTCATTCTTTTCATGTAGCTGTCCAGCTTTTCCAGCACCAATTATTGAAGAGGCTGTCCTTTCTCCACTGTACATTCCTGCCTCCTTTATCAAAGATAAGGTGACCATATGTGCGTGGGTTTATCTCTGGGCTTTCTACCCTGTTCCATTGGTCTATATTTCTTTTTGTGCCAGTACCATACTGTCTTGATTACTGTAGCTTTGTACTATAGTCTGAAGTCTGGGAGCCTGATTCCTCCAGCTCCATTTTTCTTTCTCAAGATTGCTTTGGCTATTCGGGGTCTTATATGTTTCCATACAAATTGTGAAATTTTTTGCCCTAGTTCGGTGAAAAATGACAGTGGTAGTTTGATAGGGATTGCATTGAATGTGTAGATTGCTTTGGGTAGTAGAGTCATTTTCACAATGTTTTTTCTTGCAATCCAAGAACATGGTATATCTCTCCATCTATTTGTATCATCTTTCATTTCTTTCATCAGTGTCTTATAGTTTTCTGCATACAGGTCTTCTGTCTCCTTAGGTAGGTTTATTTCTAGGTATTTTATTCTTTTTGTTGCAATGGTAAATGGGAGTGTTTTCTTAATTTCACTTTCAGGTTTTTCATCATTAGTGTACAGGAATGCAAGAGATTTCTGTGCATTAATTTTGTATCCTGCTACTTTATCAAATTCGTTGATTAGTGCTAGTAGTTTTCTGGTAGCAGCTTTAGGATTCTCTATGTATAGTATCATGTCAACTGCAAGCAGTGACAGCTTTACTTCTTCTTTTCTGACTTGGACTCCTTTTATTTATTTTTCTTCTCTTATTGCTGTGGCTAACACTTACAAAACAATGTTGAATAACAGTGGTGAGAGTGGGCAACCTTGTCTTGTTCCAGATATTAGTGGAAATGCTTTCAGTTTTTCACCATTGACGACAATGCTGGCTGTGGGTTTGTCATATATGGCCTTTATTATGTTGAAGTAAGTTCCCTCTATGCCTACATTCTGGAGGGTTTTTATCATAAGTGGATGTTGAATTTTGTGGAAAGCTTTCTTTGCATCTATTGAGATGATCATATGGTTTTTATTGTACAGTTTGTTAATATGGTGTATCACATTGATTGATTTGCGTATATTGAAGAATCCTTGCACTCCTGGGATAAACCCCACTTGATCATGGTGTATGATCCTTTTAATGTGCTGTTGGATTCTGTTTGCTAGTATTTTGTTGAGGATTTTTGCATCTATGTTCATCAGTGATAGTGGCTTGTAGTTTTCTTTCTTTGTGACACCTTTGTCTGGTTTTGGTATCAGGGTGATGGTGGCCTCATAGAATGAGTTTGGGAGTTTCCTCCCTCTGCTCTATTTTGGAAGAGTTTAAGGAAGATAGGTGTTAGCTCTTCTCTAAATGTTTGCTAGAGTTCACCTGTGAAGCCATCTGGTCCTGGGGTTTTGTTTGTTGCAAGATTTTTAATCACAGTTTCAATTTCAGTGCTTGTGACTGGTCTGTGCTTGTGACTGTTGATCTCCCCTTTTATGGCTTTTGTCATTTGCCTTATGTATTGAGGTGCTCCTATGTTGGGTGCATAAGTATTTACAACTGTTATTTCTTCCTGGTTCAGTCTCGGAAGGTTGTGCTTTTCTGAGAATTTGTCCATTCCTTCCAGGTTTTCCATTTTATTGGCATATAGTTGCTTGTAGTAATCTCTCTTGATCCTTTGTATTTCTGCCGTATCAGTTGTTACTTCTCCTTTTTCATTTCTAATTCTATTGATTTGAGTCTTCTCCCTTTTTTTCTTGATGAGTCTGGCTAATGGTTTATCAATTTTGTTTATCTTCTCAAAGAACCAGGTTTTAGTTTTACTGATCTTTGCTATCGTTTCCTTCATTTCTTTTTCAATTATTTCTGATCTGATCATTATGATTTCTTTCCTTCTGCTAACTTTGGAGTTTTTTTGTTGTTCTTTCTCTAATTGCTTTAGGTATAACGTTAGGTTGTTTACTTGAGATGTTTCTTGTTTCTTAAGGTAGGATTGTATTGTTATAAACTTCCCCCTTAGTACTGCTTTTGCTGCACCCCATAGGTTTTGGGTCATCGTGTTTTCATTGTCATTTGTTTCTAGGTTTTGTTTTTCTTTATTGCAGTACGCGGGCCTCTCACTGTTGTGGTCTCTCCCGTTGCGGAGCACAGGCTCTGGATGCGCAGGCTCAGTGGCCATGGCTCACAGGCCCAGCTGCTCTGCAGCATGTGGGATCTTCTCGGCCCGGGGCATGAACCCGCATCCCTGCATTGGCAGGCAGACTCTCAAGCACTGCACCACCAGGGAAGCCCTCTAGGTATTTTTTTTATTTCCTCTTTGATTTCTTCAGTGATCTCTTGGTTATTTAGTAGCATATTGTTTAGCCTCCATGTGTTTGTATTTTTTAGTTTTTTTCCTGCAATTGATATCTATTCTCATAGTGTTGTGGTAAGAAAAGATACTTGATATGATTTCAATTTTCTTAAATTTACCAAGGCTTGATTTGTGACCCAAGATATGATCTGTCCTGGAGAATATTCCATGAGCAATTGAGAAGGAAGTGTATTCTGTTGTTTTTGGATGGAATGTCCTATGAATATCAATTAACTCCATCTTGTTTAATGTGTCATTTAATGTTTGTGTTTCCTTATTTATTTTCATTTTGGATGATCTGTCCATTGGTGAAAATGGGGTGTTAAAGTCCCCTACTATTGTTGGTTACTGTTGATTTCCCCTTTTATGGCTTTTGTCATTTGCCTTATGTATTGAGGTGCTCCTATGTTGGGTGCATAAGTATTTACAACTGTTATATCTTCTTCTTGGATTGGTCCCTTGATCATTATGTAGTGTCCTTCCTTGTCTCTTATAATAGTCTTTGTTTTAAAGTCTATTTTGTGTGATATAAGACTTGCTATTCCAGCTCTCTTTTGATTTCCATTTGCATGGAATATCTTTTTCCATCCCCTCACTTTCAGTCTGTATGTGTCCCTAGATCTGAAATGGGTCTCTTGTAGACAGCATATATATGGGTTTTGTTTTTGTATCCATTCAGCCAGTCTATGTCTTTTGGTTGGAGCATTTAATCCATTTACATTTAAGGTAATTATCGATATGTATGTTCCTATTACCATTTCCTTAATTGTTTTGGGTTTGTTTTTGTAGCTCTTTTCATGCTCTTGTGTTTCCTGCCTAGAGAAGTTCCTTTAGCATTTGTTGTAAAGCTGGTTTGTTGGTGATTGCTTTCTAATACATCAATGTATATGTTTCCCTTTCTTTGAATATTTAATAAACTCATTTAAACAGAACTATGCAAAGATTGTATAAGACAAAGTTACAAATTTCCCAGATTCAAAGTTGTGTCAACCTGCACTTCAGGCTAAAATGCTTTCTCACTGTCTCATCTTCATGGAATGCATGTCTGATGCCAGGGACAGTCAGCATCACTCCAGGGCCATGGCCACAAGGCAGAGCATGTGTATGTTAGTCTCATGGAGATTTGGAATGGTGCTGTTACTGAGGCTGCAGTGCTGAAATCCTGGCTGCAGGTGTGTGGAGTGGCAAATTGAGACTTTTGGACAGGAAAAACTGATTTCTCAATGCAATAATGGTCAATGGAGAGAGCTTCCCTTAACACAGGCAGAATGTGCAGGTAGATTTCCAGAATTACAAGATCCAAATAGTCTTCTCTTGATTTTCTTCCACTGGCAATCCATTCTTTGTTGCTTGCTTCACAGACGCCATAGGGAATGTAACACCCTGCGACTTTAGAATCTTTAGGCCACTTTCCTCATTGTTGAGATATATCAGAGCTGCAAAAGTATATGATACCATGAGAAGGTGGAGAAAGTGGAAGAAATGTAAGGAAAGAGAAAAAGATGAGCAAAAATACTGCCTTTGATTAGTTGACAAAGAAATTGGGGTTAAGGATGGGTAGTAGGTGGTGTTCAATGGGTATAGGGTTTCAGTTTTGCAAGATAAAAAAGTTTTAGAGAGCTTTTGCAGTGAATATACTTAACACTACTGAGCTAGATACTTAAAAATAGTTAAAATGGTAAATTTGATGTTATGTGGGGTTTTTTTTACCATAATTAAAAAATTTAAAAAAGAAGAAAAAGTCATTCAAAACCTAGCTCCATGACTAACTGTGTGAATCTGAGAATGCCTAGAAGCCTTGTTTCCTTCATTGTTAAAATCAGGGTTGGGATTCTAACCTCATTAGATTGATTAGGTAAAATGAAATAATGTACATAAAGTTCCAAGTACAGTACTTCCCACCAGAAGAATCTCAATAAAAGCTAGTGTTCTTTTCCCACTTCTATCACTTTCCTCCAGCAATTCCTTTCCCCACTGCTTTGGTATCAGATTTTATCTTCCTATGGAAAAATTTTCCACGAGGTAAAAAAGTATTGCCCAGTTAATTGAGCTTGCTTCTCTTGCTCCTCATTAGTTAGCCGGTGTGCATATGTGTTGTGGTCTACCTAGTGCAATGAGTAATAAACTAACAGTTACCTTTATTCAGCATTAACTCTTGAGGCCATTAGATTGCAAAGTATGGACTCAAGGAATGTGGGATGAAATGAAGTAGACAAGCATTTCCTGAGGGTCCCAAGGAAAAATATGGGTTGTTGAACAGCACTAAATCTTTAGTCATGACAGGATTAAGGAAAGTTAAATATAGAATGTGAAACAGGAAATGTGATGCTAATGGATTGCCATATGTCCCTTCAAGGACAGCAGTGGAAGCTGGGGACCAAGTTGGTGAGAGCTACCAGTATTGTCTACTAAGAATTTATATTTTACTTGATGCTTTCTAGAGGCAAGGTAATTTACCTCAGTCTCCTTCCCAACAGCATCAGATTTAATTTGACATTGTCTGTTCTGTGGTAGAGACATGAATGATACAGTTTTATAAAACCTATTTTTTTCAGTGGCCCTTGGCTTTTTGCATAAATTTGTACCTAGCACCTACTCTGGGCATAGCCTAGTGCTGGGTGCCATAAAGAATAGTGAGAGAATGCCAAGAGTCCCCTTATGGTCTCCTGGGAGAGGAGGCAAGAATGGAAATGTGTGAGTATACACAAACACACAGGCACATGTATCAGCACGGTGCAGGGCAGGTACATTCATGGTTACCAAACCCAGAGCCTTGGACAGTCAATGCTTCAGATGTTTACGCAAGTGAGAAATCAGGGTAAGGTGGATTAGTGTTACTCAAACTTTAATGCGCAATCCAATCTCCCTAGCATTTGTTAGAATGCAGATTCTGATTTGGTAGGTCTGGGGTGGAACCCAAGATTCTGCATTTCTAACAAGCTTCTGGTCCAGTTCGTTTATTCATGCATTTGTTCATTATTGAATCTGCCACACACCATGCATTGTGCTATACACTGGGGATAAAATAATGACTAAAATACAGCCTATCCTTCAAGAAGAGGACAGGTAAAACAAAGATTTATAACTTCATGATTGATAGAACTATTCTCAAGCTTCTTTCTGAGCCTAGAGGTATAGAATGCACGCTGATTTATGAGGGATGGATAAGAGTTTCCTTGATAAATAAGTTGTTGTGGAGAGTGAAGGGATGGGGCAATTCAGGCAGGAGAAACAGTATGTGTGAAGGTCTGGAAGTGTTCAACAGCATCCTAAACGTTGTTTTAAGTCTTGGATTTGGTCAAAGCACAGGCTCTGGGTAGAAGCGTGGAGGGAAGAAGAGCTGCACAGTGGTCAGGGGCCAGGTCCAGAGGGCCTTGTGTGCTAAGCATAATATCCTGAAAGCTAAGGTGAGGTGGGGAGGGGAATCCAGAAACAGCTCAGAGGTCCCCTAACTAAGTGGGGTGTCCTCCACCTTGTCCTCTCACTTGCAGATGACCATGACGACTCCTCTTTAGGACTTCAGCCCTTGTTTATTCTATCTGAGTTGGTGCCCACTCCCCAGCCCCACCCAAACATGGAAAGCTCTGCTGCTCCAATGATTTTCTTTAAAAGAGGATGTAATGCCCAGAGTAGGGCCTCTCAGAGGTTAAGAGAAGCTCCAGCAACTTCCAATGTTTGCGTTTTCTGATTTATTAAAAAAAAAAAAAATGAGTCAAAATAAGGTGACAAGTTTATAGTATATTTTAAATATTCCCTTGAATAATTAAAACATTTACCATAACAAGTAGACTACAAGTGTATGCTATTTTAGAGATAATTATAGTTTTATAAACATTGAAGTACATTAGAAGCAGAATGGGGCATAAGATTAATGCCTGCTCTCAATTCTGTATCTCCGTGTTTGTATATATAACCCAATTTACAGACAAGTGAAAATATGAGGACTCTTGTAAACGTAAGGCTAGGGCAAACTGCCACCCCACCCCCTGCCCTTCCTACCCATCCATCCTAATAGGCCCTGATCCAGGAGCTTTGGAAATCCTATTTTCTTGTTTAATTATTGGAGAAACAAAGCATTAGACCACACATGAAAAAGAAGCAACACTGACTGAAGGGTATGCAAGGTCAATGACCAAACATCAGTGACCTTCAAAAGACAACTTGAGGGCCAACCAAAGAACCCACTGTGTTGCTCCAACCTAATGCCAACATGGGCATTTTCAGCAAAATGACAAAAGCCACTGAAGAGAAAACAGGCATGCCATCGTGTGAAAGACAGACTAGCTGGCCTTCTATCATCATCCCTCATTTTTTTTTTTTTTTTTGGCTTAGTGGAAGATTTCCTGATTTGAAGAGACAGGTTTATTTTGGAGACAGTGAAACACAAATGAATGCACAAACAAGAGGCATATCTGGCAGCATAAGAAGCAGTTTGCAGTTTAAAACACAATGACACAAACCAAATTTAGCTCCCATTCCCTGAACCAGCTGAAAAAGCAGCCACTGCACGTGCCCAGCAAGCCACATCCAGCATGCCGATCCATCTCTGGGGTGCATTTGCTGGCCCTGTACATTTGGACTGCAGATATTGGTAGGAACTGTTCCTGTGCTATAATGATTTTTTACAGAAAAATAAAACAAGATCTTGATCCCTACAGAGTCCTATCAGAGAGTTTACTGAGAGTAAGAGCTGTATTGTGAGTTATGAAGAGCAAAGGGGATCCCAACAAAATTAAACTATTGGTTAGTCACTTTGATAAATGAATATTGTCCAGCCTGGGCAAAGATCTGACTGTCCAGAGTTAATTCTGGAGTGACGTTTCATGGTTTTTTGTCTTTTAAAAGCCATGTGTACTGGCCAGCAGAAAGATGACAGGACCTGCAGGCTTCACAGAGAACACACTGTCCCTCTCACTTATGTGAGAGAACGCTGCCCCTGCACAAAGGCCTCCAGTGAGCCGTGCCAGAGCGTTCTGCTTGGGCCACGAGTGCTTGATGCAGTCTGGTGGGAGGGTGGAGTGGCACAGAGAGCATTCAAATGAGAAAGGATTCTGCTCTGTAGAGACAAAGGAGCCACAGAGCCATAGACATTGGACCTGGAGGATTCACAGTTTGCTGCCCTTCCTGAAGTAGCAAGAAGATTTCTGGCATGGCTGAGAACTTACACTTTTCCCCTGAGAATTCTGAACTCTTGTTTTTGGAATTATGTTTTCAGGGCCTGACAAAACTATAATGATCAAAATAGGTTAAAAATTGATCAATTTGCTCCATCTGTGATTCAATGCCCTGTAGGATATAGAGATGAGTGCCTGGTCCAGAGGAGGAAGAGGAGGTTGGAAACTCTGGCTGAAATGGGGTGATTATGAGGATGTAAGAGCAGAAGGGGCTTCCGAGGTAATAGGGCTGGATGCCCTCATTCATACAGATGAGGCGGTGGAGGGAGACCCCAAGTGATTTGCTTAGGGTCACACAATGATATGTTGTTAGGGTAGAGTTTTTAGAGCAAGTAGAACTCCTGGTTCAAGTGAGTGTGGCAGATTTACTGCAAAAGTGGCTCCAATTCTTCCCCTCTCTGTATCCCTCTCTGTAACCAGACAAATGCCCAGCCAGGCCTGACCAAGATCAGCAGAAGCAGCCAGCCAACTGTGGATTGTGAGCAATAATAATGGATATTGTTCTAAGCCCCTCGGCTTTGGGGTAGTTTGTCTGTGGCAATACGTAACTAGTCAGTGGTGCTGTAATGAGAGGTCGCTCACTGAGGAGAGAAGGAAGGAGCAGGATAATCCCCCGTGTTTAATCCTGCAGTTTCCAGCATTTGGGAATAGTGGCCAATTTAGAGGATGAGAATATGTGCTGGAAATGGAATTCCAGAAAAATCTGCTCAGAGCCATTGTGGTCTTGTGCTCCCTCAATGCCAGATGATCTTGAGGCATTTGTGTCATCACACGGTGAAGTTGAAATGATGCTGGAAATCTTCCAATCCTGAACTTACAAGATATGCAAACAGAGGCTAGGCAGTGTTAAGGAAGAATCGACCTCAAAATTTGAGGGACCCAGTGCAAGACGAAAATGTAACGTCCCTTGTTAAAAATTAAGAATTTTAAGACTGTGACAGCAGAGCTCTGAACCAAGTGCTTGTCCCTTCTAGGTGTGGGACACTTCTGCAACTCGTAGGTTGTACTTCAGCTCTGAAGCCAGCCTGGAGTTAAGCAATTGGTTTAATAATGCCCCTTCAAAAGTCCATCTGTTTAACTTTTGCCAAAACGTAAAACTTATTTGTTAATAGCTAGTTCAAGATGTAAGGCAAGAATCTAAGGCCTCTAGTTCCTACTCCAGTGATTTATTTTCTTCATTTTTTGACAGACTGATAGAAAGAAAATCTGAACCAGAAAGAGTATGGCTGGCTTGGGGTCTGACTCAGAGGGAAGAATTTATAATTCTTCATAGGATGTGCTGAAGCATGGGAATTTGGATTCAAGCAAGGAAAGTCTGAAATTAGAATTCTTACATTGAATATTTTCTGTGTCCAATTATATCTTTATGATATTTTCTTTGTGGAAGTTGACTGCTGTTCATTAAAATAAATTACTTGAATTGTCTATTTAGCTATATCTTTTCCTGTCTTTGCTTTCTTTCTTTTTTCTCTTTTTTTGTAAGTAAAAAATTCTCAGGTGTTAAATAATGATTTAATTTTTTTAATTTCTCCTAAGTTTTGCTTTACTTATGACATTAATAATTTTCCAACAGCTCTGAACTCCTCTCTTTCCTTTAGAGCTCTGGGAAAATGGTAGCTTAGTATGTGCGTTACCCTATCCTTAACCAACTTTGTCACTACTTTGAACACTCTTCTCTTTGACTTATGCAAGATCCTGCAGTTAAGTGTTATTCGAATCTTTGTTTCTGTAGGAAACCCATCTCCATTATTTTATTTTATAATTAATTAAAAAGAAAATAGAACTGGGCTTTCTTTAAGGCTTTCTAAGTTTTTTCTCATTCTCTCATCAGGGGGAATTCAAAAGGGCCTCAGGTTACAGAGATGAGTCTGTGAATTTAAAAAAATTTCTTTGAGAAAAGACAAGGTTTTCGTGACCTCCTTTGTTTCTAAAGACAATGAAAGTGACAAGGCAAGGTCTTAAATGATAAAGGCATCACTAAAGGCAAAAGTCAGAGATGAGAAACAACTGTGAGAACACACATGAAAGCCAGTGGTGATGTCATGAGGAACAGAGCTCAGCTTTGCATCAAAGGTTAAGCTAACTGAACACTAATGCTTGAATCCAGGCAGAGTTCTTGCTGTGTAGAGGCTGGTTGCTTTCTGCATTGACAAAAGTTCTTCTTGCTTTAAGGATTACTTGCTAACTCACCAAAGACACGTCCGTGTTAATCTGCGTCCCTTTGCCAAGGCTCCTATCCACCTGGCTTTGCCTATGCAGCTACAAAGGAAGGCTAGATTCTCAGGGCATTTGTCCCTGTTCCCACCTCTTTTCCTTCAAAAATCACCATAATGGGCTTATATTTAGCCAATGACATCTAACTGAACTAATGAAATGTCTAATTTAATTTGGAACAGTGAACCTCAATTCTATTTTGGTTTGTTCTTTTATTGAATCAGAATACATTTTCATAGTCCCTAATGGAAATGCGAACTTTCTCCATCAAGGTGGCAAAGGGCTTCCATTACCAAAGAGGTTTTCAAACCAGTTTCCAGAGGAGGTCCCACAGTGGTTAGAATTGGTCAAAGAACTATGAGTTGTAATAATTCTGACCTGGTTCTGGTTATTATCTTTTTAGGCACGGTTTCTCTTCCGCCATTTGCTCTTTCTTCCCAATCTATTTCTTATCTCTCTCCCTCTTTTTTCCCCTATATTTCACCCCAAATGCCAAAGCTGTGAGCCTTCTTTATGTTTGCCAAGGTCACATTGGCACAGAAATCTTTCTGCAGGTTTCTCTAGAGGACTAAATCAAACTGAAACTTTCTGCCCTGAAGCTAAAAGCTGTATAAACTTCTAGGTACTTGGCTTCTGTTTGGCTTTATTTTCTTTTCCTATTTTACTCACTCTTTCCCCTCTTCTCCCAAATACCAGGTACTCTAGATTCCTTTCTCTGTCTCTCTCCTGCTCTCTTTCCTTTGACCCTGAAAGACAAAGTGCTAATAAGCTCCTTTCCTTTGCCTCATTAAAAAATTACCATAAAATTTATAGCTGGCTTAGGCCAGCCATCACTGATCTCCTTGCTTTACTTACTGCCAAGAAGTGTTTTATGATTATCCACTGACTTATTTACAACACACACCACAAAGTCCTTGGTGTTAGGAACCTGTATAGACCTTCTGATTTGTTTGGAAAATAGAGTGGGTACTTGAAGTTCCCTGTGTAGAATGGGGTAGGTTGGGTTGTTTGACTTGCACATTTTTATATGAGAAGATAAAATCCCCAAGTCTTAAAATGTAATAGTATCAAATCATTTTGCTGCTGTGTAGAAAATGTATAGAGCCCTCAGACAACACAGGAAGCTTTCCAATACTTCCCTAAGCATTAATTTCAGAAGGCCATTAGTGAAGCTGGTAATTGAAAACAAATTGTATTGGTGATGCTAAAATTGTATATTGGTGGAAGCTGTTTGAATATATGAATGTGATGAGGTTAATTGATTACACAAGAGTGATTTAGAGGCTGATATAATAACTACCAGTCTTGAGTCTGCTATTTGAAGGATGAATCAGAGTGGCAACGATTTAAATGTTTGAAACATTTGAATTGTGTTGACTATTCAGTTGTGTATTTGAAATATAAGTGATCTCTTCCTTCTGTAACTCCTGGTATCATATTGGTCACTATGTGAATTTAAAGTGTTCAGTAGTACCCAAAGCTCTCTAACAGGTGATATTTTGTTCTGAGCAAAATAGTAATTACCTGGAACAGATTCATAAAAAAAAGTTCTGATGTGTGTTTCTGAAGAGAAACATCAACTGTATCTTTCGGAAGTTAACTCAAAACTATGATGCCAGTGATTATTTGAGCACTTCACTGTCGTAGAAGGAATCGGAGAGGAACAGCTGTATTATTCTGCCTTCTCTAGTCACTTTCTCCAACCTGGGTAAAGCTAGGTTTGGGATCTGGGGTAGTGGCAATAAAGATTGGGTGTCTAGAACTGGACCACTGACTATTGTTTGTTCCTTTGATGCGCCAGTGCTATTCTATGGGGAGTTGCTGGTGGAAAAGATCTTGTTGGTGAAGGTGGGAGACTAAAGGCTCACTTCTTTAAGTTTAAGGTGTAGTTCCCCTAACACATTAGAAGCTGTGAGGAGGAGAAATCATGTCAGGGTAAACCTGTCACAGCACTGTTAGAGAAGTACCACTTGATAACTCAGAAAATGTGATGGCATGAAGTACAAACTGGAGCCCCCCATGGCCTAATGTCCACATGATGCTTCATTAAAAAGCATGGTTCAGGGACTTCCCTGGTGGTCCAGTGGGTAAGACTTTGCCTTCCAATGCAGGGGGTGCGGGTTCAATCCCTAGTCAGGGAGCTAGGATCCCACATGCCTCGTGCCCAAAAAAACCAAAACATAAAATGGAAGCAATATTGTAACAAATTCAATAAAGACTTTAAAAATGGTCCACATGAAAAAAAAACTTTAAAAAAATTCATGGACCCAAAACCAAATTACAACAGAAAGCTAATTGTTACTTTCATCTCTTAAAGATCATGAAAGTAGATTCAATTTATAATCCACAGTAAAATATCTTTCAAAACTCCCTTTGCTTCCTTCTCAGTGTCTCAGACTCCAAATATATTGCTGAGACCCCCCAAATGCTTTTCTCATGTAACACATGGACTTTCATCCCCAACCCCACCCTTTCAGCTCTTCATTCTGCAGGTTTACTCAGCCTGTTTTTTTCGGTACACGGGCCTCCCACTGTTGTGGCCTTTCTTGCTGCGGAGCACAGGCTCTGGATGCGCAGGCTCAGCGGCCATGGCTCACGGGCCCAGCTGCTCCGCAGCATGTGGGATCTTCCCGGACCGGGGCACGAACCCGCGTCCCCTGCAACAGCAGGCGGACTCTCAACCACTGCGCCACCAGGGAAGCCCTGTTTGTTTGTTTTTTTTAATTCTATCTTTTGTTTAATGTGGTTCTGCTTATACTTACAAAAGGGTTAGGAACTACTCTGGCGAAATTCTCTTAGAGCTTAAGGCAAGGGCAAGGGAAGAATCTGAGCAGATAAAGACAAAGTTCTCTTATTAGCTGGGGTGGGACCAGGAATATGAAATTACTTCTAAGATATCTTGTCCCTAACACAATCTGTAATAAGAGACAACATTTATTAGTAGTTAACATGTTCCACTTATTTTGCTAATGTTTTTACATTAATTATGTCATAATAAGTCTAATATTTTACAGATTTGTAGTAGCACTGTAAATACAAGGAAACTGTAGTTTAAGGGGCAAGAGAGTGACTTGCCCAAGGTTACACAGCTGGTTAATGGCAGAACTAGGATTTCTTGGCCTTAGTCTCCTTCCAAAGTCCCTGTTCTTAACCAGCACAAGTTCAGGGATCAGCATCCCCAATGGCTGAAGTTATACTGAGAATAAAGCAATCATTTAAACACAAAGACATTGGTTTTTACATAAGAAATATAATTTAATGCCATCCTTTAATAAATTTTTTTTCCTTTTTACACGATTTTTTAGCTGAATGTAACATGGACCCAGATCTGCATTAGCGTACTAGTTACCAAATGTTGGACAGTTGTCTACAAATTAGCACTAGAACTTCCCAAATACAAATGCTTGCGATTTGGGGAGGCAATTCAAAATTTTAATTAATTCATTAATTAATTCTATTTACTGTTTTCCTCCTGAAAGATCAGAGGAAATTCTGTGGCCCGGAGTTATAATCTTGAGCGTGTTCCCTCTGAGTAGCTCACTCCTCTCCTCTGGGTCTCCTCTGTGAGGCTGGAGGAAGGCTTTAGGAGGCAGATTTGGAGCTCCTCAGAGCGCGACAGTGATGAATGGTACACAGAGTGCGTGTAAGGAACTCCAAATGCAGTTGGTGGCTCCTCTGTCGAGTATACAACCTCCAAAATGATCTTTATATTAAATTTCTACCTTTTGAACAAATTTACCTTTTGGTATAAATGTTTCTGTACTAGCTTTGAATCCTGATTGAAAGTAAAATGTTATGCCTCTGATGAGATTTATCATTATTCTTTGAAAGACAGGCCTTAAATCAACATGTCCTATTTTTCTTTTTGGCAGATGCCTTCAACATGGAGTACATGTTGAGTCGGTCACTTTCATTTCCATCGTCTAGAATTGGTTGTAACTCATCATCTTGGCAGTGATGGTCAGTGTAAATTCCCTTGGCAGCTAGTCAGTTCTCTCCCAATTGAAATTAGAGTTTCAGCTAGTTGTTTAAAGGAAATGTAAACAGAGGGTTAGAGGATGCTGAATGTGGGACTCTGATCTTACATTTGGAGGCCTGGGCCTTTACAGTTAAGACAAACAGCAGAGATATAAAAGGAATCATTCTAAGCCATCTGTCCCCAATTTCTTGACCCTATTAAAGAAAGGGTTTATGGAATTATTATAAGAAATCTATACATCCCTATGTAGATTGAATAAATATTATATCTTGCACATGCATATACTATTCATTTTCACATGTGTTGTAATCAATGTGATACAAATTGTTTTAAAAATATTAATTTTACTAAATTTACTTGATATTATGTATTTTTAGTCAATATATCAATATAGGCAAGACATTCAACTGCTATCATGAGACATTTATAAACTCTTATGTTCGAAAGGAGTTCTCATTTTTAAAACAATTGGAAATCACTAATCTAAATAATGATGTGTGATCAGCAAAATGGGAAGAAACGTGAAAGAGGTCAGAAATATGAAGGCATTTCCACAGTAAAAAAGAGCCGGAGGTCCCTACCCAAAGCTATGAATTCCTGTCAGGAAATTGGCTGACACATCCTTGCTTTACCTTGGAGCTATGGAAGCCTGCTGCTTGATTTACCACGGGTGTTAAAGTACCCTGTGTCAGCAAACTCACAGGAAGAACTTGTCAATTCTACTGGTATTCTGTCTAAGCTTCAAAATGGCATGGCACTCAGGTACCCTAGTATATCACACTGCCTTTGACATTTTCCTGTGGAAAAATCATAGATTACGAGTCAATGTACAAAAGGGAGAATAAAGGCTATCTCTGATTGTGAAATTTCTGCTTTTAGTTGATGATCAAAACGATCATCCAAGGGGCACAGCAGATAAGTGGTTTTGTTGGTTTTTACAGGCCCAATTTAATCTCTCCTGCTTCTGGTAACAGAATCTGTTTTCCTTTAGAGAAATTTCCATACCCACTGCTGGCGCGTGGCTCAGATTTAGTCTCAAAACTACTGCTAGAATTACTAAGAAAGCGGTGAATTCCTCTGGATGAAGTTTTGAAGTCAGTTTAGTGCTGCTTATAGTCATTTTCACCGTCACTGGGAAGAGCCTGCTCAAGAATAAAGTAACATAGGGGACAACTGACCCAAAGGTGGAGAGAGTCCAAAAAAATTACATTTGAACATCTGATCCAGGTATTCTGATTCTGACTTTTGGGTAATGTGAGACAATCAAGGTTACTTTGTTTCTTACATGTTTGAGTTAGGGTATTGTCACTGGCACCATAAAGAAACCTGATTGAGGCAGGGTTGTCCTTCAGCCTCCAATGGAATTGACCATTCTCTTTGCACTGTTGTTTTCCACATTCGAAGTCCAAGAAAACTACACTCTGTCATGTCAGGACTGCTCTAGCCTTACTCCATTATGGACCCTCTCAGTGTGGAGCAGAAAGACTTTTCCTCTAGCTCACCAGCTGACTCGTAGGGACAAGGCATTCACAGCCCTGACAGGGTCCAAAAAAACTGGTGAGAAGCAGAGACCCTGTAGTTCTCCTGAAAAACTCAGCTCTCAGATGTCACGGAAAAGTCACCTCAAACTAGAATATTTTAAATGTAACTGAAGATTTCTTTCCAATTGGCAATAAACAGTGAATGATGCACTGCAGTATACAAAGGTTGCCAATTTTTGATAGAGCAGCCCAGTAGCTCAGCTGGAGATTCTACTAAGAGGGAAGACTATAATAAGCATTGTTTTATGGAGATGGGGTATTTTGATGCTGACTCTTCAGTTTTGCTTTTATTCTTTTTTTCTGTTCCTTTTTTCATTCTTGTTTACCCCGTGTTCTTTTCCATTATAACTCTTTTCTTTGAAATTTCTTTGAAATTTCTTTGAAATTGGACCCACAGAAATAAGCCTATAATAAGGGGACATGAGAATCCCTAAATTTCCCTTATTTTGATTTTCCACTTTATTAATATTTCAGTTTACGAAGCATACAGGAGGTATTTTAGCTCACTGGCTCTTCAACTTAGTCATGCTACTTTCTAATCCATTGCATGGAAAATTTGAATATGCATCATAGCATCTAAAACCGACATTTCTAAATCTGTTTGTGGTACATTATGTAGGAAAATACTTCAATCTCACTAGTACTTGAAAACCCTCATCATACACCATTCCATCCTAGGGAAAAAAAAATGCAAGTGGGGATATTTGTATATAAGGGAAAAAGAGGGACAGTAATATTGCAACCCACTGATAAAGATTAAACTGTCTTCCTTAGCTTAATTGGACATGGCTTAGTTTTGATTTGGGGGTCTCCTTGCACTCCTTAATATACAACCAAGTAAGATAATTTTTCTTCAGTGATCTTTGCATAAGATTAAACAAAGTTTGAGTTTAAAGTTGTTATAAACTTTATAAAGTTTAAATGTTTTTTTTTTTCTCTATGAAGCTTTCTGTGTTACTCCTGAACTAATTCAACTGCTTTTGTTTGTTTGTTTGTTTGTTTTTGGTACATTTGGCTGTACTGTCTTTTTACTTTTACCCTAAAAACTAGGTTATAATATATTGGGTTGGCCAAAAAGTTCATTTGGCTAGTAAATACGTTGTTCAATAAAATTCTTCATGAAAAAGACAAATGTCTTTCATTTTTACCTAAAACCAAATGAATTTGGCCAACCCAATACTACAGGACCCCTCACATATGCTGATGGAGAACTTACTGCTTTAGTTGTTATTGTGTGTTTGATGTCTGGTCTCCCCATGGGGTTGTAAACTCTTTAAGGGCAGGAACTGTGTCTTTTGTTCACCATTGAACCCCCTGTCCCTAGTATAATACCTGGAACATAGTAAGCACTTAATAAATAGTTGTTGAATAAGTGAACAAATAATGAAACAGCTCAAGTTAAGTCACTGTCATTGAATATTAGCATGGATCAATAAGTAGTTATCAAACTATACGTGACCAGGTGAAACTAAAAACAACAGCAACAGCAACAGTAACATTATCCTTGCCCTTAAGGATAAAACAATGTGACATATTACTTGGAAAGGAAGAGAATGATCATTTACTGAGTACCTGTTATTTAGAAAGAGTATAATGCAGTGTGTGTAAAATTTTTCATAACCTATAGTAAAAAAATATACTCCACAGCAATACCCAGTACACATGCACACACAGCTTAAACAAAATTTTCACAGAATATTTACCTTTACTGTGTGGGATATACTGATATTTCTATTCTAATCTATTTTACGCTTTCTCTTATATTTCATTAAAAAATGCTGGTCATGACCAACTAAATTGATCTCATATCTCTCTCATAGTTCTGAAGAACTCCCTAATAGCAGTGAGGAGTGTGGGTTTTAGAGTCAGACTGCCCACTCGCTCTGCCACTTACTGGTGGTGTGACATTGGCCCAACATCCAATGTTGTGAAGCCTCATTGCCTCATCTACAAAATGGGGATGGTGTTAGTAACTACATCATAGGGTGGCTGTGAGAACTAAGTGAAATAATGAGTGGAAATCTCTTACCACAGTATCTGGCACAGAGAAAATCCTCAAAAAACATTAGCCACTAGCATGTACCAGACACTACATGCATGCTTCTCAGGCATCTCCTTTTACCCTCTGGAAAGTCTCATGATGTAGTATTATTACCCCCATTTTACAGTAAGGAAGTAATGTTTAGAGAGGTTAAATGAATCATCCAGGGCCAAATGGTCAACAAATGGCAGAGCTGGGGTACTCAAACCAGGTCTGTTTGACTCTGACTGAGGCCTGTGTTTTTTTTTGTTTTTTTTTAAGGAAATACTCGAAGAAGCCTCCATAGAAATGGTGGGACTTGAGATGGGCTTTGAAAGATGAGTGAATTGTATAACACCTATGCCCAAATGCTATCGCCCATGGTTGAAAGAAGGTGGAGTTTGGGATCAGCCACATCTGGGTTCTATCCTTGGTCTACCATCTGCCACCTTAGTAACTGGGTGCAACTTTACATAGCCTCCCTGAGCCTCAGTTTCCTCAGGTTTATGCTACTGATAAGACCAACTGTGCAGAGTTCTCATGAATAATGAGCTACACAGGATACATTCTTTTACTGCCTGGCATATAGGTGCTCAACAAATGTAAGCTACTTTTATTAGGTGCAATTTGCTTAGAGGGTATGTGAGTTGGAATTTAATCTCTTACCTAGGGCTTAATTACATTTGTAATTTGTAGGTTTCAATAGATATAATTTGTAGCCATATAGAGAGCACAGGTGAAAATATACTGTATGAATGGGTCTGATAAGTTTTATCATTAGTCATCTTAAGCAGTTCCAAACAGAATGACTGGGAGTGACACTGAGACTGCAGCTACGGATTATACTTCTGGTAGTAGAGTTTGTCCAACATAATCTCTTCCGAGTTACTAGCAATACTGTTTAGCTTTCCAGGGTTAATGTAAAGTACATTTGCCTCACCAGGAGACACCAGGACTTTACAAGTTATTACACAGCACCAAATGACAATGGGGCCAACTTGGCAGCACTATTCATTTCCATTGTAGTTTAATTATCAACTCTGCTGCCTGCTCTTCAAGCCTTGGGACCAAAGTTGAATCAAATACTAGAAAATATAAAGTTGGCTTCTGTTTATGTCCCCTCTCATTTCTACCTTTGTGGATCTGAAGACTGAGAAAGCCAAATTTCTTGCTCCCTAGAGTACCAATGAAGGTATAGTTTACGACTTCAGTAGGCATGTTGCTTCAACTGCAATCAGCTCTGATTACTATGAAATCATTCCATTTAATATTTCCCCTGTGGACTCCATGGTGTGTTAGGTGGTTACCAAACTTCTGGACATCAGAAGTGGAGCACAGCTGTGATTCTAAAGGTTCTTACATAGGTAGAGAATGGTGATGGCAAAGCTTATGATGTTGGGATACACTGTTAATGTTCTTAGGTGCTCAATCAACCCTGGAGAAACTCCATCCTCCAAGTGAATTATAGAGATGCAGGGAGAATGCATGTTTTAGCCTCTTGGGCACTAAATTACTCCTGAGACAAAACCACCAGGAGAGTGGAAACTGTAAGAAAGGCAATTTTACACACACATATTTTCTTAAGTAGGAATATGATTCCATATATCAAAGAGGATCCTGGGAACTTTTAGGGTGTTTGGTGATACAGTGATAAATGCTTTAGTAAAACATATGCCCTTAAATAGTTTATTAACAAGTAGCAGTAAAAAGCACTGAAGTTGGGAGAATGGAATTTGAGCCCTGATCCTACTACAATGCTTTGTGTTGACCTGAGTAAATCACTTAGGTTTTAGTCTTTTTTTCCCCTTATCTGTAAATTTCAGATTCATATCCATGGAATAGAGTCCAGTTCTAAGATTACTTGTCTGAGATTCTGAAAGTCTCATGTGATCAAGCTGAGATTTTTTGATTGAGATTAAACTCCATTAACCTTTCTCAAAAAGAAGGAACCTTTTGCACTGTGCTAAGGGACTCTACTCATATAAATCAGCATGAGATTTGCCAGGTAAAAGAATCATGTATGGAATACTTCAATAAAATATATCCTTTCAAATACTACATTAATGAGTAGCATTAAAAGAATAAAAGCTAGAGTTTTCAAGATTCTCACACATTATCTGATCCTCATAAAAACTCTGTAAGTTAAGTCATCATTCCAGTTTAACAGAAGAAAGTGAGATTGTAAAAGGATTAATTTCTTGCCAATATTTACATAATTAATAAGTAGCAGAGATGGATCTTAGCATTCATGCTCTTGATTTTTACCCCACTGTGAAATGCCAGTGGTCATGATGATACTAGGAATCTTTTTGTATTTTGCCATGCGCCTTTCAACCAAATGCTCCTGATCATACACGTTTTGGAAGAGCTAAGGCAGAAGCTGTTAATCTGTAAGACGCAGACCCCTGGGGAGGTTGTTAGAAGGTTATTTCTGAAGGCATTTGAACCCTAATGGACACTAAGAAATATCTGTTCATTAAATGTCTTAGTCAGTTCAAGCTGCTGTAACGTAGTACCATAGACTGGGTGTCTTATGAACGACAGAAACTCATTTCTTACTGTTCTGCAGGCAGGAGATGAGGGTACCGTACCAGTATAATCACGTACTGGTGAGAGCCCTCTTCGAGGCTGCAGTCTGCTGGTGAGCAGAGAAAGCTCTCTAGGGTCTCTTTTTATAAGGGCATTAATCCCGTTAATTAACTAATTATACCTCCCAAAGGCCCCACCTCCTAATACCATAACATTGGGGGTTAGGAATTTCAACATATGAATTTGAGGGGACACAAACATTCAGTCCATAACATGAAAAAAGTAAGATCTCAAATACATGTGAACAGTTCTTTGATTACTCAAATATTTCCAAATGATTATGATTACTAAAACAAATAATTATGTAAAAACATGACTGAATTACTAACAATTTTCTGTCAATATGTATTTTCTCAATCAATGAATACTGAGAATACAACTAATACTGTTTGGACTCTGTGAAACTTTGGATATTAAAGTGAACCTCTGTGAACTTCCTGGAGTTATGAAAATGTTCTATTTCATGATTTGGGTGTTGGCCATATGGGTATACACATTTGTCAAAATGCACTGAATTATATGCTCAGGATCTATACATTTTACTATTATGAACCTTACCTCAATTTTTAGTTTTCAAGTGACAGAAACACAACTCAAACTTGCTTAAGCAAAAGCAGGAATTTACTGGCTCATTTCACTTAGAAGTTCAAGGTGGCACATCCTTCAGACAAGCTGGATCCAGAGGCTTGAATAATTTGGTTAGGAATATTGCAATCTTCATTGCTAGGCTCTGCTTTACCCTCCATTAGCTCCATTTTTATTCAGGCTTTCCTTCTGTCTTGATAAAATGGTTGTCAACAGATCTAAATTAGTCCTAAATTCTAAGACATTCCAGTGAGAAATGAATCCCTGTTTCCAACAGTTACCCCCAAATCCTGGACCCATATCTAATTGGCTTGACTTGGGTCAAGCGACTAAGCTTGAACTAATCACTGGGGCTAGGGAAGCAGAATGTTCCAGTTGGCCTGAGATTTGGATCCTAGACCTCCACTGCAGCTGGAGGGTTGGATGGCCTCTTCCAATACATGAGAAAATTAGAGGAAGGGGAGTTCTCAAATAGAAAGTAGAGGTACTAATGCCAGGTGAAGGAAGAATGGAAGCTAGGCAGGTAAAACACAATAAATATCCACTATGCCCCTCAAAGTCACACTGTGATGCTTTGCCTGGCCTTTCAGCTGGTAATCCCTGACTCGTCCTTGTTCCCTCTTTCCTTTATCCCTTCCCTTTCTACAACCAATATAGGAGACCAAGGAAGTATGACTGGGTCACAGTTTGTAAATGTCTTTTTAAAACCAATCTATTCTAAATTTAATTTAGGAAGTAAATCAGATATAATGTGGGGCTTATATCTTAAGGTTATGACCCCAGTAGTTATCCTTTTATAAATGAGGATCTGCTGAAAGCAAAAAGATATTCTGAAACTAAAATAATATTTTTTGAGATATGATCACCTGCTTTTGATTTTCTATTCTCCTCCTGTAGTTTACTGAGACTAACTGTGGTTGGGATTTGTTTTTTCTTTGATCACAATAAATAAACAAGCAAACAAATAAAGGCTGCTTTGCAACAATGGATTATCTATTCATTCTGCAACTATTTACTAAGCACCTACTGTGTGCCCAGAACTGGTTCTAAAAGAATATAGTATTAAAATTTATGTGATTGTAACTATGTGAGATAGTAATGATTTTGAGGATAATAATAATGTCCTCCCCCCCCCCTTAGGTTTATAGATAAGGAAACTAAGGCACTGAAGTATTAAGTGTCTTGCTCTCATATAGCTAATCACTCATGGAGCTACAATTTGAACCTCCCCTGCAGAGTCAGTGTTCTTAATCACATGACTGTATACTACCTATGGTGAGGTAATCACCAGTTTTGGTGTCTGATACATAATTGATGCTCAAGAAATTGCAGGGCAGAATTATCAGCACTAAGTCCAGAAGCAGGTGATTTGCAGTGATCCAGGCAACCGGCTAGTCACTGATATTAGGGAGGACTGAAGCAAAATCCCAGATGCGTGGTGAAAATCTAGTTCTTAGGAGATTTTGACAGGAATAAAAGTGAATTTCCATCCTGGAAAGCTGTGATATCTTACAGGTTATAGGCATAATGACTGTAGCACAGGAGACCAAAATAAGGGCCTGGGTCCTGGAAAAGTGTCACAAAGTGGAAATGAACTCAGAAACAAGGCAGAATCCAAGCAACTAAATTGTAGCTCAAATTTAGAAATGGGCTAGCAAGAAAGCATGGCATGATTCCCTGTCACCCAGAGAGCTCTGACCAGCCTGGGGGATGCCGAGCTGCATCTGGGTATCAGGTGCTGCACTAAGAGGAAGGAGAGAAGGGCAGTGGGAGAAGGCACCAGGCAAGTTATACCAGTCACGTTTATTGATGACAGTAAACTGCTGGCTTAGCAATCCCGAGAGAGAGAGACAGAGAGACAGAGAGAGAGAGAGAGAGGGAGACGGGGGGGGGGGAATGTGTGTATGTGTACACGTTTGTGGTGTTAATCAATCTTCTAGTGTGTATGAAGCTATTTTTAGAAAGCATCCTTCCTAAGCTTCCTTTGGATTCCTAAAACATGTCGACAGCTACCTTATCAAGATGATTCTTTAGAAAAATAAGCTCATTACTTGCAAGCAAACAACCAACAATAACAGTAAGAATAAATTTTAAAACCCTCACCCAAATCAATCATTACAATAAAAATAAAAAGCCCTTTTTAAAAAAGGGAGACTAGATTTTCAATGGAGTGGTTATTCAGACATCATCTTTATAATATGTAGGATCTTCCTAACCTTTCATCATATGAGAAAATAAATGCAACACCATGAAGAGTGACTAACCGAGGAATATTCTTAGGAAAAGACTGTGAGGAAATCAGCCAGATAACAATAAAGGGCTTTCCCCCACCCCATTTTCCTTTTTCTTTCTTTCTTCTATTTTTAAATCCAGATTTTGAAAAGAAAAACCTGGCCTGGACTTAAGAAAGGAGCACTGGATCCTAGTTCTTGAGGCTACTTCTTCTGGTAACCCTTGAGGGAAAATGGGGGACTGGGCTGATACCATCTGGGTGAAGGACAGATTCATTTCCATTTAAATTTACATCTGTTTCAAACTCGATTCACAATTAAATGTGTTTCTTAGGTATCTTACTATAGTTGAGGCTCTTTGAGTCTTATGTAAGTTTTCCATAAACTAGTTGTTAAGGAATGAGAAAATCCAAATTCTAGTCTTCAATCTATTTTGGCAAGTATCTTAAATTTTCTGGGCCTGCTGATTCCTCTGCAAACCAAACACTTTTGACTAGATTCAAATTTTTTAAAATCCTGGCACTTTGGCAACATGGTAAAATTTTTATATTCATAGGCTAAATATAGCCAACGTGCTCACATATGGCAAATTATAATGAAGCAAGAATTATACCAATTTGAATCCTATGATCCATGAGTTAAAAAAAAATTCTGCAGAAATGGTTGGGAGACTCCAAAAATAATAATAACAATGTTAATGAAGTACTAAGTATAAGGTTAGGGGTGGATGTTGTAATATTTTTCTCCTTCCTTTTCATGTCATTCCTTTTCTGAGGTGTGTCAAATTAGGCATTGATTTTCCACTTCCAGGTGGCAATGTAGAGTGATCTGACTCAGACACTTGGGCCAACAGTAATAATAATAGCAGACATTTCTTACCATAGAGCAGGCACTCTCCTAAACAATGATCTCACTTAATCCTTCACATACCCTCCCCCAACACACACACCATTTTACAGACAGGGAAACTGAGGTGCAGAATTAACAGCACCAGGCTAATGAATGGCAGCCTGGAAAATGGAGCCTGGTTTTCTTGCCTTCAAGCCTTTGCTCCTTCCACTGTGCCATGCAGCTTCAACACTGGAAATATAGCGAAAGAAAGAAAGGCAGAGCGTAATTTGGGAATTGAAGAGGAGAATGAGGCTGTGAACAGAACAAGAGCCCTTGCACAAATATATAAGTTATTAAAGATTTGTAATTTCACAAAAATGCCAAAAGCCTAAGTGTTTTTGCAAAACAACTCACAGATCCTTAGCAAGCATCCAAGGAGGCCTTGAGCACCACGAAACAGTTTTGAAAGTTCCTATCTAGATGATCTCTAATTAAGGACTTTTCAGCATTAAACCTGCATCTATCCTTTGCTGATCTTTAATTATTAATGTAGGATAGTCCCTAATTTTAGAAGGGCAGATAGGTTACCCTTCTTTTTTTTTTTTTTGCGGTACGCGGGCCTCTCACCATTGTGGCCTCTCCCGTTGCGGAGCACAGGCTCCGGACACACAGGGTCAGCGGCCATGGCTCACGGGCCCAGCCGCTCCGCGGCATGTGGGATCTTCCCGGACCGGGGCACGAACCCGTGTCCCCTGCATCGGCAGGCGGACTCCCAACCACTGCGCCACCTGGGAAGCGTGGTTACCCTTCTTAGTTTTCCTTCTAGGGCCCTAACTTTCTCTTAGAGGTTTGTCTTGTAACATAATCATAATATAAACCCAGGTGAAGTTTGGAGTGGGTGAAGCAAAAAGAGGAGAGATTACCACTGGATTTAGCTATTGGTCCAGGAGTGAAAGAGGGCTGGACTAAGCAACTGAGCCTCTCCAACCCAGTCAGTCTCCCTTTGGACAGGGGAACTCTCGTGTAAGGGACTGGCTGGGCCTACCCACGGAAGGGGGCTGGATCCATGGCTGAAAATGAGACTGAATGTCTGCTTGAGACTCCACTAGGGCCCGTGCCTGATGGAATAACCAAACCAAGCAGAGACGGATTGCTGGCAATCCCTGAAGAGGAAATCGGCTCTTTCCGAGACTGGGCCCTGAAGAGTTTACATGATGTCTGAGGCCTTTATTTCAAAGATTAAGTCCTAAGGATTGCTTCTTGATCCATCTTCCTGATTGGCTTCCTAAGAGCCAGCTCCATCATGGGGTAAACCTGATAGAGGTTTAGATGTTTTGAGACATTTCTGGCACATGGAAGTACAGACTGTAGCATCCTTAAGGAAAAATATATATATATACTCATGTATATATCATGTATACTCTTTCTATACACATGCACACACACATGCACATGTTCACACACACATTGTTTTTTCTAAGGCTCGTGCATACCAATACCAAAAGCAACAAGGGAAGAAGGAGAAGCCCAGAGGTAACATGGAGTCAAGGCTTCCAGGTTCATTCTGCCACGAATTATGTGTGGCCTTGGGCGAGTCTCTCTGAAAAGTGACCTCCTGTTCAAGTAGTATGTTGCTGTATGTTCAGAAAGACTGAGTGTTGAAAAACTGTAAATTCAAAATTAGACAACACAATTCTACTGAGAAGCCATCAAGAGCACAAAGTACCTGTGAAGCGAAGGGATGGGAACGCTGACCTCTGACAGCTTTGGTTTTTCCTGGGTCTCATGGGAGATCCATTATTTCTGCTTGTGAAATAATCTAAGTCCAAGAGGCATTCTTAAACTTGGAAAGTACAATTCAATAGGAGGTATCACTATGCAGAAACGATCACTGTTAACATTTTTGTTTTATTCCTAATCTTTTTTCAATGCATGTGTGTGTGTGTGTGGTGTGTGTGCATGTGTGTGTGACTATTCTCTCTCATAGTTGGAGCCCATCAGCAGCCTGTGGCTTTCCCCACACTCATCTTGTATGTAGCATTCCACACATGATGAGCAATTTCTATTTTACTGATAATTTCAAGCAGATGAGATAAAAGGGTAGAAACTGCCTCAGAGAGCATGTAGCATTTTGCTTTAAAAATTCCTTTCCTCTATTTAGCTCCTAGCTAAATCCTCTCTCCCACTGTATTTTCCGCCATGTAGGAAGTTCTGCTTCTCTTCTTAGCTTACAAATACCACAATCAGAAAATAAAAGGCAGGTATCTTGCTGAACAGCTACCATGTAATATCCAGGTGAAGGCAAATATGACGCCAACAAGTATCACATACATAAATGTATAGACATATATTATTTTCTGAGAACTATACTTATATTGTATACTTTATCTCCTCTTTCACTAATATATTCTGTTCATTTCCTCATATCATTAAATATGCTTCAAGAAAACATAATTTTCAAAGGCCTCCCAACAAGAGTATGAACTTTTTTTTTTTTTTGCGGTACACAGGCCTCTCACTGTTGTGGCCTCTCCCGTTGCGGAGCACAGGCTCTAGACGCGCAGGCTCAGGTGCCATGGCTCACGGGCCCAGCCGCTCCACGGCATGTGGGATCTTCCCGGACCGGGGCACGAACCCGTGTCCCCGGCATCGGCAGGCGGACTCTCAACCACTGCGCCACCAAGGGAAGCCCCAAGAGGGATCTTTTAATGTATGTTGGCCAAATGTCTTTGGCAATATTTAATAATCTTGGCAATAAGGTCCTATACTCTATAAAATCCATGATCTCTTAGACATTTAAAAAATTTTTATATGCTCAGTTTGTATTTTTCCCCTTTGTCTCTGTTGACCTACCCTTTCTAGCTGGGCCCGGCTCTCTGATACAAGCAAGGAACAAGACAAGCATTCAAGTAAGTGAGCTACCAAGAAGGCCTGCAACCCAAGCCATCTACCAAGAGCCACTAGGAGGATCAGTTTCCTATTTTCACTCCAAGGTTTCTGCCATCCAATGATGGTGGCAGGTAGGACAGGAAATTACAGATACCACTGTACTTATGCTGTTCCTTAAGCTGATGGACAAATAATAGGCAGGCATGATGCCCAGAAGGTCTCAAGTGTGTCACTCCGGGCACCCTTTTATTCACAGCCCCAAATGTTCTCTATCAACTCTCGGTAATGGAGCCCAAACTCCCCCCAAACCTACCACAGCTCTTCAAGTCCTCTATATAATCCTTCTTCTTTAATAAGCCTGTGTACCCGTATAGGTGGGAGAGATATGTTCTTATTACTGATGAGCTAATTTTTTGCTTAATTCTACCTCCTTAATATATTTTATTCTACCAAAAAATATAACATAAATTATTTCCAATCACGAACAACCACATGAATCATGCCCTTTTATGTAGAGAATATATATTTCTCTTCGTATTGCTTAGAGTAACAATCTCTCTATCTCAGGATACAATAAATAGCACCACTGCCATCCGCATTCATCTTTACCAAGCTGAGGGGAAAGGTTGCTACGAGCCAGGAAAGTGACAGCAGCACCAGAAGGTGCAGTGCCAGGTGTGGGAAAGGGATAAAACCAGTGGCACTGGGACAGTTCCCGAGGTGGGTCTTCATCTGGGAGGGACATCTGTATCAGGAACTTCCTCCCTCCTTGGGAGTGTCCTTAGCAAGCCATAGCTGCCTTGCCCTACCAGCCTCAACCCAATGTCCTTTATTTTTCCCTCAGTGGCTCCCACTACTGGAATGATAGCCTTGGCAGCTGGCAGGGTCAAGAGATGTGCACAGTTATACAGTCTCTCTTCACTCCGTTCTGAGTCCTTACATAACCTCATAGTCTCTTGGGCTGAACAGAAATCCTGTCAAAAGCAAAAGGGATCAGAGAAAAGGAGGCAAAGAAGAGTTACAGGGCAGACTCCCTCATTCCCTCAAGTCTTGTCACTGATGTCTGTCACCTGGCAATAGTCTGAAATCCCCCTTTCCCAGCCTGTCCTCCTCCAGAGGCACTCACAGCTCTATGGCCCAGACAGCAACTACAATGAGCTGCCCACATGCGGGTCAAGGGAGGACTGACAAGATTAGTCTCATGTCCTAAGGACAGGGTGTGTGAGAGAGAGAGTGCCAAAGGCTTTCTCTACTCCAAAGCAGAATTTTATTTCTATTAAAAGATCAGTTACTCAAATTCTACACTTAGATATATACCTGAAAGAACTGAAAACAGAGACTGAAACAGATACGTGTATGTTAGTGTTCACTGCAGCGTTATTCATAATAGCTAAAATGCAGAAACAACACAAAAGTCCATCAACAGATGAATGGATAAATAAAATGCGGTATGTATGTACAATGGAATATTTTTTAGCCATAAAAAGGAATGAAGTTCTAATATACGTTACAATATGGATAAACATCAAAAACTTTGTTTTAAGTGAAATAAGCCAGCCACAAAAGAACACAAATTTCATGGTTCCACTTATGTGAAATATCTAGAATAGTTAAAATCATAGACAAAAGCAGACTAAAGGTTACTAGGGGCTGAGGGCAGAGAGGAATGGGGAGTTAACTGTTTAATTATTACAGAGTTTCTATTTCGGGCACTGAGAAAGTTTTGGAAATAGAGGTGATGGTCGCACAGCATTGTGAATGCAATTCATGCCACTGAATTGTACCCTTAAAAATGGTTAATACAACAACTTTTAGGCCATATATATTTTACCACATGCAAAAAAAGATCAGTTAATCAAAATCAGTGAGCATTCATTTTCCTTGCTATTCACAAGCAGCCTTTTTAGATTCTGCCAAGTCACTGGAAATTTTTTTGATGTCATCAGATAGGCACACATTTTCTTTTCTCTTTCTGCATTTCCCCATTGTCTAATCCTCTGAATGACTTTTAGTAAAAAAATAATTACATAACATTTATGGAGTCCCAGGCACTCTTCTAGTCCACATGAATTTAATTCATGTGAAAAGTACTATAATTATCATCCGTATTTTACTGAAGGAGAAGCATATGTCCTTCCCCAGTGTCACCCAGCAAGTACGAGCAGAACCAGAATTCAGTCATTCTTAACCATTACTCTATGGCATCCTTGGAACTCTGCAACAGACACTTTTAGGGAAATTGTGAAAAATCAAACTCATATTCTACCTCATACTGATTGAATCAGAATCTCTGAAGGTGGGGTCCAGGAATCTACATTTTAAAAAATATTCTCATATGTTCCAATTTCAAAACTTACTAGAAAGCTACAGGAGTCAGTGCCAGTATGGCACAGGCATAAGGAGAGACATATAGATTAATGGAACAGAAATGAAAGTTCTCTACACTCTGGCAGAGTATAGAGGAGAGGATGGACTGTCAATGGTTAGAGATGATTATATGAGACTGTAGAAGGAAAAATTCTTAGGAAACTATACTAAATTATCCAATTGAGAGATGAAGAAGACTGAACTGTGACAAGGGGTAAGAGAGAGGAACCACTGAAAATAACTCCGTGGCTTCTAGCTTGGGTGACTGCTAATAGAATAATGACATTTTCTAACAGAAAATATGGGAGAAAGAGCAGATTTTTTGAGATGAGAAACAGGACAATGAATGATTTCAGATTTTCTGAATTTAAGCAGCCTGTGAAGCTTTCCAGAGTGGCTTGGCAATACTAGTCAAGAGGTATGGGCTAGAGATATAAATTTGGGATTCAGGCGCTTGCAGGTATTAACTGAAACTGGAGGAGGTGAGATTCTCTGTAAAGGTCAGAGAGACAAAGAGATGCGTTGAGCACAAAGCATTAGGGAATTCCTACATTTAAGGGGTGGGCAGAAAAAGAGGCACAATTAATGGGGGTTGAGAAATAGATGGAGAGGTAGGAGAAGAACTAAAAGAGATTGAAAGGCAGACATTTCTAGGAGAATGTGCACCCAACACACCCATCAATAAAGTACTTATTATGATACTTTCAGTTGCAAGTAGCAGAAATCCACTTGAGCTAACTTAAGTGGAAGAGGAGAATTTAATAAATAGATTCAGGAGTGTTTCACTCAATCTAAAGGCAGACCGTGTGGCTGGGCCTCACAGGGGGCTAAAATCAGGAACTGGACAGCTGTCAGGCACCAAGGGGGATATCTGCTCAGTTTTCTAAGCAAGTGCTTCATTTATCTCCCTGCAGACTCTTTGTTTTTGCCCACCTCACAGTGTCTGATTTACCTATTGAGTAGTTCTCTGAATCCCAGTTCCAAGTCATTAGAAAAAGAATCTGATTGGCCCCAGTTGAGTCAGGTGACCACCCATAATCCTATCAACCATGACCATGGTGGGGGATAAAGGAAGATACACAGAACAAATGTGGCAGCCATGATTCACTTCTGTGAATAAAGGTAGTAGTTCTCAGAGAAGAACTGCTCTGAATTTGGCAGAAGTCCCCAAAGATATCTACTTCAACCTTAATCAAAGTGACTAAACAAAGATTTAGTTGCCCATTCATGGAGGCGTTAATTAAAAGGAAAGTTGTGAGAACCCTGACTCGTTTTCTCTCGTCTCTGTTCCTATTTCCTTTCTTAGCTCAGAGGGAAAGTTTCATTAATGTCCTTGTGGGTTTCTCCATTACAGAGACAAGAATAAAAGAAATTGCTTGTGAAATGCCTTGACATCCTTAGGACAAAGGATCTAAACAAATACCAAGGATTTTTTATTTTTTTCTAGGGAGAGCTAGAGCTTTCCTGTTGTTTTTGCCTTTGGCTGGGTCTCATTGATTTCCCAAATTGTACTTGCTGCTTTCTGGCTTTCATTAATCAAACTGCCACCTGTGATAGACTGCTGGTCCCTCATCTTATTCTGATTAATTCCATTCTCACATTCATCTCTCTGGCACAGTTTGCAGTGGCTGATTTGCTAGGGGCAGAGCGTGATGGGAGATGACTAGAGATTTGGAGTAGTGGAGTCTTCTCCTGAATCTGATTGAGTCTATCTGTTAACAGAAATACTCCGCCCCCCCAACCCCATTCCTTCCAGTTCTAAGAATAGCAGTACCAGATGTACTTGCCTGAGCCATATCTAAACTAATAAAATAAAGTGGGATTATTGACATTTTCTTGCTTCAACTAGCAAATGTGCATCTTTGAATTTTTATCAACTAAAATGCTCTTATAATGGAACATTCACAGAAATGGGCTTGACATAAAAATGATAATGCACACTTTACTCATGCTAATTATGCATTTGTAGTCCTCTTATTTATGTTGTTTTATCTATTTTGCATTTTAGAAATTAGTATTAAACTAAGGCAGTTATAGGAAAGCAATGTAACTTAGTAGTCAGGAAAGGGGTTTTGTGGTCAGACTTGTGTCTTATTGCCAGTTCTACTACCTAGAACCTAGGTGACCTGGGGGAAATTATTTAACCTTTCTGAGCCCTCCTTTATATACCTGCTATTATGCTCTTTCGAGGTTTAAATGATACATGCAAAGAATGCACCATTAGTATCTGACACATAGCAAAGGCTAATTAATGTTAGTTCAAAAAAGGTGTTTTGGTGAGGAGAGAGTGACTTCTCAGCCACACTCTTCAGCATCTTTGTTTCAGATGTCGAGATAGAAGAAGAGTTTAATATGCAGATAAACCCAAGAGAGACCTGGGAGCCTGGTTTAGCAGGGGAAAATAGTGGACTACTTGCTGGTGGAAATGGGGTCAAGCTCTCTTTTGCATCACATAGGAGAGTGTGAAAGAATTAACAGTTTGAGAGCCGGCACATTCTTTACACTTGGGATTGAGCACATCTGAAGGTCTCAGGGGCTGGTCCACCACTGTCTATTTGCGTGAAGGCCTGAGGAGGCTCCTGGGCAAGAACTCTTCCAGGTTTGAGGGACTGGAAGCTGCAGGCCAGGCTCAGTAAGGAAGGAGACATTGAATGCATCTGCTACTCAAACGTCCTGTGGTCCAGACTGTGGGTCTCATGCTTAGACTAAGATTAAAAGATAAATGACCTTCATTTACACCTTTGTTGGATATTCAGAGCACAAGGCCACATGGCTTTGTAACCAGCTTAGTATTACAAATCAGGGTGAACTAAACTTTTCCCCTTGAGAAAACTCCTAGAACCTAAACAAGTCAAAAACACGGTAGCCTGAGCAATGCACTTGATCACTAAGAAAATGAAACAGCAGAAGGAGAAACAGGTGAGAAATTGGTGGCTGGGAGGACCAGTTCACAAACACAGGCAAGACCCAGGGGTGGGAGCTGCCGTGCTGGGGGTATGGATGGAGTGAAGGAAATGCCATTTGTGGCTGTTGCTGTGATGCTAATTTTACCCTCTTAAGATGTAGCCTTGGAAATAATCTGCACCTAACAAATGTTTGTGGAATTAATTTCTACTAATTAAGCAATTTATATGTATTATACTTGCGTATTGTCCTTTTTTATTTATTTTGCTTCTAGGGATTAATATTGAAGTTAAAAAGTTCAAAGGAATCTGCATGGTGTAAACATGGGCTTTGGCATCTGAGAGGGACCTGGGCAAGTTACTTCATGTCTCCATGCCTTTTTAATTTTATCTATAAAATAGGATTATTGGGAGATCTAATTGGACGATGTGTGAACGTGGGCCTGACCCTAATAATGGAGTTTTCTGCATAGCAATAATCAGCCATAAATCGCTTAGCAAGGATTCATGTATACAATTGCTTTTCCTTCTTCTCATTGTTGAAGATAGAAACATAAAAAGTAGAATTCAAAATTCATGTAAAATTAATGAGGAAAGACATCTGCAATGAGAGGAGCAATTTGATTCATTTGTGTAATAAATTATAATAATTTAATTGTGAAGAATGTGCCTCATACTTATTTAATACTTTCCAAAGTTTTTAGCAGTTCTAGGTTCATTTAGGTAGGTGCTCAGTAAATACATACTAATGTATTGATTTGGGGTGCCCCTCACATTTTCAGATAATAATAATAATGCAGTAAAGCCACTGACTAGGAGTCAGGAGAACTGGGTCAAGACCTAGTTTTGCCACTAATTAGCCATGTGACCTTGGATAAGCCTTCAGGCCTTAGCATATTCTTCCTTAAAATAAAGAGTTTCCTCCAAATTCTTTCCAGGTTGAATATTCTATATTTTTACATAGCCTCTGAAGACCTAGAAGAGTGTTTTTCATGAGGGACGAAAGCACATAGGAGGGCCCCAATATGAAAATTCACCGTATCACGGGCACTAACACTACGTGAGAATCAGAGAAATAATAACAGCATGAACAACCATTTGAGTGCCTATCAAGTTTCAAGCACTGTGTTTAGTGCTTTACAAACATTATTTCATTTCATCCTTATAATAACCCTGTGAAATAAGTATTAATAGTCCAAATTATAGCTAAGGAAACTGAGTTTTAGACACTCAAAATTTTCAGTGACCACTTGCCTCATATACTAACCTGAGAATCTGGTTTGTCCTTCTTATTAACAAAGAGAACTGAATTCGGTATTGGAATTATGTCCATAGCTTTGGTTTGTTTATCATGGTTCTTAACCTTTATTGAGCTACAGATTCCTCAGGGAATGTGATGAATATTGTATGGATGGCAGCAGAAGTCACAGACCCTTTGAAGCACTTTTATTGTTTAGAACATCTCTCAGATAAAGAGACAAATTCTGCCCGTGATCTTTAATGGCAGCCTAAGAGGATCCAAGAACATCTCAAGTAACTGTTCAGACAGTGCTTCAAAGATTAGCAAGGTGATAAAAATCCTTGCCACTATTATCCTTTCAGGATATCACATTTTCTCATTTCTTAAGTCTCCTTCCACCCATGAATCTATTTCACTGAGGCTAGAGTGCTTACCTTGGAGCAATAAAAGTTAAATCATTTGTGCTAGATTATTGCATTGCTTTTGATCTACTTCTCCATGGGCTTCAGTTCTAGATCTTTACCACATCCCCCCTGGATTCGGTGTGTAGAGATGATTACTTTATACTTACGGGTATTTATGATAAGCTTGGTGATAGCACTTCAGCCTTATTCCAACAACTGCAATCTGTCCAGGCTGAATTAGATTATAAGGGGCTACCACCCTGCCATTTAAAGGCCCTGCAACTGAAAATGGCCAAGAGCCAGATGATGCAGGACCTTATTTGCATTAGTTTGAACTACATACTGAGGGAAACCATTAGAGTTTGAAGCAGGGGAAATATGACCTGATCAGATTTGATTTTCCAAAATGGCACTATGACTACAGGAGGAAAAGGCTTGGAGAAGATTCGGAACTGGCAGAGTAAAACTAAATAGGAGCCTTAGGTCATCCCATTTCCCTTTGAGCTCCCTGAAGGAGAGACCTTGTAAATCTTTCTCTTGATGGTGTCCACAGCACCTAGCACAGAGCCTAGTACAGGGTAGACTGTTGAATTAATCAGTGATCAAATAAAGAAATAAAAGCTCCTTGAAGGCAAGAAGAGTTCTTTGTCACTGATCAATTTATGAAAGGCTACTATTTACAAAGAATGGTCTTGGTGCAAAAAGTGCAAAGTAGCACAGCATCATTTTCAGTAAATTATAAGCTCCTGAAAGGCAGCAGCTGTAACTAGTTTTCTTTGCATCTCTGCTTGCTCTTCCTCCTAGCACCTAGCACAGTTATTTGTATACAATAGGCTAGTAACAAATGTTTACTGAATGAAAACTCTATTTGTAGGCTAGTAGAGTTTTTTTTTTAAGCCAACTGCTGAAACATCATTTTCCACATTCTTAGATCTTTCTACAATTACCAGTCCCTCTTAGTGGGGCTGATTCTAGAGTTACAACAATGAAAACCTGAAAGAAGTAGAAACAAAGAATGCCCAAGTTGGAGAAGGCTATAGAGGTCATCTGATCCAACTCCCTGTACTGTGAACAACAGTACAACTACTGTGGGTATTGCTTTCTATTTTGGTCTCATGCTTGACCCCCGTGCTTGACTTCACTGAGCTCTGTCCTCATTTCTTTCCAGCTCTGAGTAGTGCACATCTGTATGACTCTACTACATTCATTTGAAAATGTAAAAATAGGATGAATTCCTGGTGTGATGCAGTGACTGCCATTCATCTTGGCTCAGATCAACTTCTTTAGCATTACTTAAAGGAGGGCCTTCTGGGTCAGGAAGTGCTGAGAGTTCTACAAGTAAGAATGTACAATCAGTATGTTTGGGGCTTCTTTGTGGGATTTTGCAGAATGTGCCACTTGCCCCTCCCAAGTACTTTAATAAGCAAAGCAAAGGCAGCTAGGGTGGATGTTGGGACTATGTAAATTCACTAGTTAATAATTTGATCATTAATATAGCATTCCTGAGCTCTCCAGTGGAATTTTTATACCTCTTATCTATTTATGAAATGCTTCCATAGATCCTTTTTATTTTGGTCAATGCTTGTTTTTCCATTTAAGTTCTTTAGAATGTCACTAATGAACACTTACCCTGTGACAAGCACTGTGATTTGTGTGATGGGCCATGCAGACAAGTATAGGGTTTGCCCCTGTAACAGAGTGTTTGGGTTGCCAGCAACAGAAAAATTGACTAACTTGTTGCAAGGCTATCAGGTTGTTCAAAGAAAAGCTAGAGTAGCAGGCTTGACTAGAACAGGATCTGGTAGATCTAGGGGGCCAAGTTAGCAGAAGATAGACAACTTCCCCAGGACACCGCCACTAGAACAAATCAACTGTTTTTCCCTATGTTTGTGACACTTTGTTCAAGTTTCAAAGCCCTGGGAAAGAATTCCAACTAGCCTTTGAGTCACTTACTTACCCTTAGGGAGAGGAAGTGCAGAAAGCTTTGACAGACTGTCCTATGAAGACCACACACAATGGAAGAAAGATAACTTCCCAAAAGAGAAACAAGCTTCTGTTTCTAAAGTAGGAAAATGGATACTGTAGCCAAAAACCAACATATGACTACTACAGCTGGTTTCCCTGAAGATTTTACAATTGGGCTTGGAAGATGTCACATATGCTCATGAAGAGTTAAAGGGGTAAGGGTTGAATAGCCAAACAAATTAACAGCACAAATACCTCAAAGTAATGGTCTGATTAAATCTCATATATTGCATAAATAGTCATACTGAGGATAAAAGCTGTGAGTTTAGAGAAAAATAAGTGACTAGAGAAACTCAGGCAGCTCTCACAGAGAAAGAGCAATTTAAGCTGGGCATGGTAAGAGGAGTAGAATTTAACTAGGTGGGGTGTTGTTCATCAGGTATTCACTCCTGGATAGATTTAAAATAGAAGGTCCACTTGAGGACACGGGGAGGGGGAAGGGTAAGCTGGGACGAAGTAAGAGAGTGGCATGGAAATATATACACTACCAAATGTAAAATAGCTAGCTAGTGGGAAGCAGCCACATAGCACAGGGAGATCAGCTCTGTGCTTTGTGACCCCCTAGAGGGGTGGGATAGGGAGGGTGGGAGGGAGATGCAAGAGGGAGGAGATATGGGGATATATGTATATGTATAGCTGATTCACTTTGTTATAAAGCAGAAACTAACACACCATTGTAAAGCAATTATACTCCAATAAAGGTGTTAAAAAAAAATAGAAGTTCCAAGGTTAGAATAGTTCCTGGAATTAAGTGCAAATACTAATTATTGAACAGCAAAAGGTAAGACATACAGCATACTTAGAATACAATCTTTCCCACAGTAAGTACTTAAAAAATGTTAACTATTGTTATTAACATTATCATCATTATACAACTATTCTTCCAATTATACGTCACATGGATTTTTATATGTCTCCAAGAGTATATATCTCTGCCTTATATGTTATAGAGTCTGATATAAACATCTGCCAAAGACTGTGTCCCTGAACTGATTGAAAACTGATCTCTGGGACTCAGATTTAAAAGAGCAGCCAGGGCAGCTATAACTAGATTTTCACCTAAATTAGCCAGGATATTTTTAGATGCACCAGGTTGATACAACCATACCCTCTCTAGCTCGCTGTTCTAGTGTTGTCACTCTCCCTAACAAGACATCCTTATTTGTGTCAAATCAAGTTATTCTGCTGTAGTATTTACATTGCTAACCCCTGTAGAAATGGAAAACAACCTGTCAGCCTCCTCCTCATAATAATCCTTACACTTGAATGCTATTGTCACTTTTTGGCTTCTTCCTCTCCAAGCTAAAAACACCCTGGCTCCTTTCATCTTTCTTTACAGCGTCCCAGCTTTTAAAAATGCCGTTGTTGTTGTTGTTGTTGCTTTATTTCGGGATCAGTTTCTCCACATCCCCTTTTATACTTACTAGAACAAAATTATACAGAGTAGGTGATCATAGGGAGTTCCCATGAATAGGCCAAGAGGCCTCTCAAGAAATAATAATAATGAACAATTGTGGAGTGCTTATTATGTCCCAGGTATTGTGCTGAACAATTTACATACATCCTTTAGTAGTCAAAATACTTCTATGAATTAACTATTATTATCCCTATTTCAAACGTATGCAAAGTTTCAGAGCTAGTAAATGGATACACAGGACAGTTATTAGATCTGTTCAATACCAAAACCTGTGCTTTTAACCCCCATGTTATATTCCAGTCTGTTGAGTTTGGGACCATGGTAACAAACAGATGATTGGATGATCAAGACCCCAAAATGCTCTACCTTAGAGCAGTGCTTCTCCCATTTTTCCCACCCTAGTATTCAGAAGACCTGGGGAGAATCACTACGTAGTCTATCAGAAATGGGAGAAATTCTTGGAGAATTCATCTTTTCTTTTAAAAGTTCATGTATATCTTGTATTCCATTTAATAATATATTCATGTTTATTCAAATATAAAAAAGTTAAAATTACAAACACCAAAGTAAAATTGAATCTCTAAAAAGGTACATCATATATATGACACTTTGAGTTCTCTAGGACTACGGGAAGCCCAAATGGAGAATTAGAGCCATAGCGCTGGCTACAATAACTTTAGCATGGGAAATATTTCAAAGAAGTTGTAATGCTTTTCCTTAGAACCCCCTCCCCAATCATCTTAGCAAAGCACCATAAGATATCAAGCATCACTCAGAATTACATCCTTATGTGCCCTCTAATATACACTGTTTGCAAAATACCTGCTAATATAACTCAGTGCCTATGGTATGGGGTTGTTTAGAATAATCTAGGCAAAATTTTAGGGACATCTACCTAAAATGATGATTGTCATTTTAAAATGATTGATCTGTTGTTGCCTTTCATTGTGGTAATAATTAAATATTATGGAAGAAGTGGCTGTTAAGCTCATTCTGAGTTTGCAACAATAGTGTGAAGTTAAAAGAGAAGGAAAATGTTTTCTGCTTCATCACCCTACTTTCATGGTTGTATTAGTGGTATCAGTAGCTCTCCGTGAGTATTGGTTGTTGGAGCAGGGAGGAAAGCCTGCACTGAGCTCCTAAAGTTTGGCCTCAAGCAAGGGTGATCTTATAATCTATCATTCAAACTGGGGCATTCTGGAGAAAGAAAGGGGGCACTATTAATAATTTGGCCTAGACAACAGTCATAAACTGGGACTGTTCTGGGCAAGCTGGGACACACGGTCACACTACCCATACATAACCAATTCTTCACATGGAGTTAAAGGCCAAGGATGGTTGATTATACTAAAAACCTAATGTTATCCTATCTAATTTCAGGTTGCTTTTTGGTGACACTTATGACTAATTTTTAGATTTGGGTGAGAGCTGTGGGCTCTCAAATTTAAAAAAGCACTCTGCCCCACCCCTGCCAATTCCTGTACCAATGTGACTTTCTCCTTCCCATACCTTAAGTGTTTGTGTGTATGTCTACTTACCAAAAATTACATCTAAACTAGCAACATCACTGTTTATTCATATCCAATTTATGTTCTATTTTGACTGTGGGATTATTTTTTCAGCAATAAAGTGGTTAGTCACTTTCTCATCTTAAATCTCAGTATGTGTGTGTTTGCTCCTAATTGTACTCTATGTAACTATTGAATTTCCATTTTATTTTTGAAGGATTTTTTTCAAAAACAATTTACAGTAAATTTGATTCCTGTCTTTTAAAGTGTTGGTAATCCTTGTCAAGTTAATCCAGATGGCATCTTAATTAATAGTTGTCAATATCAATCACAGGACTGCTTAATGTGACACCAATGAAAAAGCCTTCCAAGGTCACTCTAATTGCCATAACAGATAAACTCTCAAATCTCAGTGACTTAACAAAATAGAAGTTTTTTTTTTTTTGTTATTGTTTTTTTACTTCGGTCAGAACTAAAATAGTTATTCCTAAGCAGCAGGTTGACTCTCCTCTGAGGAGTGATCGAGAGATCTAATTTTATTTCACCTTATTGCTATTAGGCTAGGCATGGAGATGCTACACATCACGTCCAGCCATTGTCTATTGGCCAGAATTTAGTTGTATGACCACACCTCCTGAAAGAAGTTTTGGAAATGTAGTCTAGCTGTAGTTCCAGAAAGAAGAGGAAATAGGTTTGGTGAACACCTAGGCATTCTATGCCACGGAAGTGATTTTTCTATACTATTTGCTTGGCACATTGAGCAAGAATTGTGCTTAGTAAGACAAGTTCAGAATCTAGTCTGAACCATATCTCCTTAGTGTGCAAATAGCATAGATCCTTAAGCTTTATTAAAGTCACTGCAGAAGCAACAGATCAAACAGAGTCGGGTACAACCTTGAATAATTCACTTAATCTTTATGAGCCTCAATTTTCTCAACTGTAAAATTTAGGCAAAAGTACCTAACGCCATTCCTGGCACATAGAAAGCTCTGGTAGTTGACTATTTCTTATGGTTTCACAAGGGAATATGCTATACACCAGTATTCGATTCATTGTAGTCTTTGTTTTGTTTTTGTAGTATCTTTCCTATCAAGGAAGCTAAATTAACTTGTATCTAATGGACATACCCACCCTAAGGCATAATATTACCTTTCCCAGTGCCCAGGGCTTCTTTCAGTCCTCCAAGAGTTATCAAGCAATAACTGATGGCCCTAATGCCACCTTATGCCTGCAAGGTCCTACTGATAATCTATTTATCAATTCATGGCTCAATTATTTCTTTATTCTAGTCAGAAAATTTCCATTTTCTCTTATTAAAAGCACTTTATTCTGGGTTATCTCAGAGTTCCTTCATCAGATACTTTTATAAGATACAGTAAATACTAGTTCAAGAATTACTGCCAATAACAATTGTAAATTGTTCAAAATCAAGAACTGTCTCCAGGCCAGGTTCCCATTAGACGTTGTTTTCTGGCAGTGTATACACTGTCATTTTTATTTTTACATTTCCCTTCAGGAAAGAGAATGTAATGGGCTTATGGAGGGAGGGAAAAACACACAATAATAGGCACTTACCTACATTAACTCATTTTTTTTCCAGTTCTATTGAGATATAATTGACATATAACATTATATTAGTTTAAGGTATACAACATGATGATTTGATATATTTATATATTATGAAATGTTCATTATGAAATGAACATTAAGTTATTTTATTCTCACACATATAATCCTATTAGGTATTGGCACCCTCATTTTAATAAAATGAGTGAGCCAAAATTCAGAGAGATTGGTTGACTTGTCCAGCTTTGAGGGAAGCTTTAGGTTTTACAGGAAGACACATGCCCCTTTCTAATCTGGAGTTTCTCAAGGTGTGTTCCAGGTGCTATAGACTTTCAGAATCATCAGAGCCTCAAGCAAGATCTGTGGGACCAAAATCTTGGAGGGGGGATCTCAGAAACCTGCATTTTAAACAATCATCGCAGGTAATGTTGGAGCCATAGTACAAACCAGCTGGTCTCTACCACTGTTATCCCTACTAAACCTACTGCTCCACAGAAATCAGTCTAGCTGAGGTATGCTATGACCTGCCGCAACTTAACTCCATTCTCACTCGTGATTTTAAAGTCTCTCACCTTCATTTGATGATACTGATCACTCCCTTCTTGAGAATTTTGCTACCTTGGCTACTAGGAGTAGCAATTCCTGCTCATGATTCTACATGCTATTTCTTTTCTATCCTCTACACAAGTCCTTCTTCTGCCTACACTTTAAATGCTGATATTCTCCAGAGTTATGTCCAAGGCCTACTGCTCCCCTCATTCATACTCTCTTCCCACAGGGTTGCTACGACCTCTTACCTGCTGTTTGCTTTTCCTGCCCAGAGATTCACACACACCTACCCACTGATCCATTACTTCAATATGCAACATACCCCAAACAGAACTAATCATTCACACACATGTACTGAACTACTTTACTTTTGAAAGGAATCTATTAAACTTTTTATTGAAATATACATACTGAAAAGAGCACAAGTCATAAGCTTGGATCACATATCAATGAACTTCCAGAAAGTAAACACACCCATGTAAGCAGCACCCACATCAAAAAAAAAATAGGCCAATAAACACCAGCAGCCAGTAGCCCTCCTCATGACCACTTCTAATCACTCTCCTCTGCATTTTAAAAGTATTGCTATCCTGACCCCTAATGCCATAGATTAATTTTGCTTGTTTTTGAATATCATATAAATGGAATCATAGAGTACATGTTCCATTTGTACCTGGCTTCTGTAACTCAGTAGTATGTTTATGAGATTCATCCATGTTGTTGTATGTAGCTGTAGCATGTTTATTTTCATAATTATGTGATATTCTATTATATTAGTAAACCACAATTTTTTTTCTATTCTGCTACTGATGGACTTTTTTGTTATTTCAACTTTGGGGCTATTATGACTAGTGAAGCTGTAAAATTGTCATACATGATTTTTGGCAAACCTATTACATATTTTTTGTGTGTGTGTGTGGTACGTGGGCCTCTCACCGTTGCGGCCTCTCCTGTTGTGGAGCACAGGCTCCGGACGCGCAGGCCCAGCGGCCATGGCCCACGGGCCCAGCCGCTCCGCGGCACGTGGGATCCCCCCAGACCGGGGCACGAACCCGCGGCCCCTGCATCGGCAGGTGGACTCTCAACCACTGCGCCACCAGGGAAGCCCTATTACATATTTTTGTTAGGCATATATCTAAAAGTGGGATTTCTGGCTCAAGGTTATGTGTAAGTCTGACCTGAATGGATATTTCCAAACACTCTTCCAAAGGATTGTGCCGATTTATACTAGTACCAGCAGCATACGAAAGTTCCAATTTTCCCATCCTCATCAACACTTGATATTGCTTGTCTTTTTTTTCATTTCAGCCATTCTGGTGGGTGTGCATTTAATTTGCATTTTCCTGAAGACTAATCACTAATCATTTTTGCAAGTTCTATTTCATTATATTGGTGCTAGAACTAGAAATCTGGGCCTCATCTATGACTCTCTCCTTCCTTTACCCTCATATGCTAATTTTACCACATAAATACTTCTCAAATCCTTCAGCTCACTGCTATCAATTAATTCCAAAACCTTCATTCAGAGCTTCATTACTTCTCAATTTGTTTACCTCCACGGCCTCCTAAGTTGTTTCCCTTCTCTTAGTCCCCAATTAAATCATCCATAAAGCTATCAGAATGATCTACTCTAAACCAGAATCTGCCATGTTTCTGCCATATTTAACCATTTCCATTTCCATTTCCCCACCTCCTCTAAAAGAAAGCCTAAGCCTCTGAAAATAGCATATAAAACCCACCAGTGTCTGGCTTTTTTGTCCTCCCATTTGGCCTCATTGCTCATTATTTTCACTACTATCTCCACACTCCAATGCCAAATTTTCTTCCTAGTGTCTCTTTCCCTCAAAAAGTGCTGTATCTTCCACTTTCTCACTTCAAAATCCATCTCATATGTCCTGCTCTGCTCCTAGAAAAGTTTCAGTTTACACTAAGTCAAAGAAATGGTTGCTAAAACCTTGAGGTATTTCCTCTTCATAGGATGTTTATATTTTAATGGAGACTGAAACACTAGTCTCTAATTGTGGAATTTCTAGCATTAGTGTGCATGTGAAATAAAAACAAAACTACACCATGAAGCTTGCACTCTATACATAAAAAAAGCCCTGTGAAATAACAATTCTTAAGTATATTTAGGAAAGAATAAATCTGTAGCCTTAAGTAAATCATTACACTAAATTCCAGATGGATCAAAGGTTTAAATATAAAAAAAGAAACCAGAAGAATGTTAAAATACCTTTTAAGATAAGGTGATCATATGGAAAGCCTTTCTAAACATCACAAAAAAGAAACTATGAAAGAAAAGATGGATAAATTTGATTCCATGGGGGTGAAAAAAACATGAATGTAAAAAGAAAAAACATTATAAATACGACTGAAAGACAATGGTAAACTGAGTGTGGGGCACTAAGTTCTCTAACCATAGTTGTTGCCTGCTATAACTGGTACAGCCTTTGTGGAGAACAGTGTAGCACTTTGTGCCAAAATATAAAACGTTCATTTACTGAGCAATCTCATTTTGGTGTCATTAAGATGGTGATATATATTGATGGAATGATTATGGCTTATTACTGAATGGAGGACATAAGTAGATTATAGGCTGATTTTAAAGCAATTTCATTTGTGTATAATTATTAAAATGATATATATATAACGTTATATATATATAACGTTATATATATATATATAACTCTATGTGTGTGCTTATGCACAGAGAGGTGGAGATCTTCGAGGACCGTTAGATTCTTTTTTCTTTTTTTTTTCTTGCGGTACGCGGGCCTCTCACTGTTGTGGCCTCTCCCGCTGCGGAGCACAGGCTCCGGACGCACAGGCTCCGGACGCGCAGGCTCCGGACGCAGCGGCCATGGCTCATGGGCCCAGCCGCTCCGCAGCATGTGGGATCTTCCCGGACCGGGTCACGAACCCGCGTCCCCTGCATTGGCAGGCGGACTCTCAACCACTGAGCCACCAGGGAAGCCCGAGGACCGTTAGATTCTAAGGCACGAGGACAGAGACACTATTCTCTCTTGCCGTGCCTGTCACACAGTAGGTATTCAATAAGTACGTGAGGGAGGAAAAAGGAGTGAAGGAGGAAGGAACGGAAAAATTATTTGTCAAAATGTTTATATTGGTTTATAGGCTTTGGGTTGTTTTTACTTTTAACATTGTACTTTTCTATAGGTCCTTGATTTTTTTCCTCCATGGAGCATGTATAATTAAAAAAACAATAACAAAGCTATTTTAAATAAATAAAAGCTTTGTAGCTGGATAATTATTGGTCAGATGTGGGGGATGTGTGAGAGATCCCAGAGTAGTCCAAGCCTGAGGAGGAAGGGCTTTCACACAGCCAACCAGCGAGAATGGGTTTTCATTTCAATGGTAGATCAGTGCTCTCTTGCCACCAAAAAGGTAACCACTTCATCCTCAGGAAAAACAGGAGACCTTCACCCTAAACATGGCACGTGGTGCCAACAGTTCCCAAAGCCTGCTTTCCTGTGCCAGTGGAAATCCCTTGAGCAAGCTAGATCCACCTCGTCCTCTTTGCAGAGGTCCTTTGTCAGTATTAGCTTGTCTCATGGGATACGCTTTGCTGATCTAAAGTCATCTTCACCCTTCTTCCTCTCTCGCTGCCCCCCAATAACCTCCTGTGCAGTTTTTCCATCAGTCACCGATTTCCATCTTTTAGGTAACCTAGGCACATAATCCAGTTCTTGTTTCTACAACAGACAAAAAGAAAAATGTCCGCCTGCCAGGAGAGGAAACAGGATGCTAAAGTAGTGCCTCGTTGCCCCACATAAAGTGCTTCTGTCTGGATCTTCTCCCAGAATTCTTAGGAGAAGAGGCTGCTGCCAGTGGGGTATGCCTTTTCAGATGGATTTGGCAAGTCAGAGATAGTCTCATTTCCCTCTGTGCTGTGGGAACACTCAGGCCAAGTTACAAGAATGTGGTCTCTTTAGGGTTTGCCCTTGAGAATCTGAGGCCAGTGCTTTGGTGTGTTATCTGCCCAAGGCTCGAGACAGCCAGGCTCCAGTCAGCTCAGTTGGGTAATTCAGCACTTTGCTTGCAAAGGCCTTTCCAACCTGACCCCTAATGTTGACAGAGATCACCTATTTCTTTCTAAATGAACAAGAAGCCAAGTTTAGTTCCAGGGCACTTTTTCAAGCAATTGGTCTTGAGCATAGAAAACGAATGCACTTTGATTTGACATCTTAATATATGTTCTCAATACTTATTTCTGTATTGGTCAGTGTTTCTTTGGAAATAAGAATGGGTGTTTTTTTCCCCTATCAAACTTCATTTTTAAGTTTAATTTTAATTTTTTAACCCTGTGTCCCTGTCTGCTTGGTGTTTTAGAGTTACAATTGTACTTTTGCTTCTTGTGCGACTGATTTAGTAGCTTAAGGAAACGTTCAGGACTATCCTTACGACGGCTGTTGCTTTTTGTTTTTAGGGTTCTGTCCAAGAACGGCATTTTCCCCCTAAGTATTCTTTTGACATGGAACTTTTGGACATGGATTTATTAAGACATATAGGGGCTTTAGGTAAAACCCCTCTTTCCTTGCAGGGTGGGGAGCTGTGGGCATTTCTAGTAGAGGAGGCTGAATGAGGACCTCATCACTGGTCAGTGAGCCTGGGTGCCCCTGCCAAAAATGGACTCAAAGTAGCTCAAGCAATTAGAAGACTTGGGGAAGGGGTTTGGGGGAGGAGGTGACACAGAGTAGAAAAAATCCCTGAAGAACTAGGTTTTAGGAAGGGGGAAACAAGGCAGCTTTGGAGACCACCCAGTCTAGAAGGAGGGCATTAAAAGCTGTCACAATTCTCTTTCTCTCAGTGGCTCATGTTTCTGCTTCTCTGTGTGTGCTCCAAACTGTATATTCTCTTCTAGACAGAAATGACTTTCCCTACCAGGTAGGGGAATGTCCTCTGGCAGCACAACCCTGTGTTCCAAGCTTTCTCAGGATCAAGTAAAGAATGCCTCCTCTGAGCCTGCCTGTGTAACTATGCACCAAGCCCCTGGTCAATCACTGAGGCAGGGGAGCTGAGGTCCTGTGAATGGTGCATTGCTGGTCAGTCCTCCACCTGCAGACCAATCACGGGGGCCAAGGAGGCAGGGTCATGAGGTCTTGTGAGAAGATTTCATTTCTTCTGCTCTCATTTCAAGGACTTGTTAAAGGGGTTCCCCAGGAGCAGGGTAGTGCTGGATGGACTCCAAAAGTCCTCTGCAACTCTCCTACAGAAGACCCTTCAGTGGCTCCCCACTCTACAGAACATTCCTCACAAGCATGCTTGTCTTCCTCTGGGTCTGCCTTTGTATTTTCATGCCTTCCTCTGTGGTTCTGAAAGAATTTCACTTCCTCAGTCAAGCCATTCTGTTCCCCTCTGGACTCCTCTGTCTCATCCGTTAAGCACACTCCTATGTAACTTTGAAGATTCCATTCCAGTGTCACTTCCTTGGAGAGACATTCCTGCAATTCTTCATCCTGTGGGCCATCATGACTTACTGTTCACATTACTGTAGTTCTTAGGACTCATAATCGTTTGTTTATGTGTTTTACTCTCTCTTCCTCCAGACCAAGGGATACACTGAGCTCTATTCATCTTTGTATTCAGGGCCTAACACAGTCATTGGCACTTCCTCGATGTCTGTAAAATGTGCAGGTGAATAAATTAATGGAAGGTGAGGGAGGGAAAAAGGAAAACCCTTGAAATCTGACCAGGTTTGTAAGTGCTTCAGAAAAGAATTTATAGAAGGTTCTATAATTCCAAAGCTTACATCATCAAAGCAGTTTGTATTGGAGCCATGTTTGTAAACTGCAGGGCAGTAGTTGCAGAGCAATCCCCAACATTGTGTTTAAATAATTAAGCTACACCTAGCAGCTGGTGTGCTGGGGGTAGGGCAGCAGGGGAGGCAGCTTGGAGCAACTGAGAGATGTAATTGAGGATAAGAAAATCACAGGGGTTCAGACAGAGGAAAGCATATGTTTTGCATTTTCCAGGGCAGTTCTGATTTTAAACATTCTGTCCCATTGTCTCCATAAACATACTAGTTTCTGTTAGATTGTTGTTCTGATATCTGGGCAGGGAAATATGGTAACAATATGTAAAATTAATCTCTCTGTCTAGTTTCTAAAAAAGAAAGAAAAGAGAGGCATGAAAGTGAAGGCACAAAGGGACTGAAGGGAATGATACGAATTTCTCCTAATTTGAACCTTTCAGCAAGTAGAATAGTCTGTTGATACGAGGCAGAGAGAAGCAAATTATGGAAATTATTAAACATCCAATGTTATCATTTAATGATAAAGCATCAGGGTATCACATTTTACTGGGGTACTTGATATCTTAAATAAACACTCATTTTCACTAAGAAAAGCCTATTATTTCCTTCTGTTTTTTGCCAGACTTATTGGAAGCCTGGACCCCAAATCAAAGAATTTCCACATGTTGATAATGATTTTTAATTTTTGGGAAAAATGAAACTAAAAATGGTGGTTCCTAATCTTAGAAGATCTTTTAAGTCTACTGAAGAGATACTCTACCAGCATCCTACCTCCTGTTCTCACTAGATTCTGGCTCTAGATAGCTCAGGAGTGGGACCTATGTGAAGGCACTTAAGAAAAGCTTCCCAGGCAGTTCCAATCCAGAGGACTGCGCTCATAAACCAGAGTTTCTCAGGATATGGTTCTGATCTAACCCAATCAGAGTCATCTGAATGCTTAAGAGAAAGCTGATTCTCAGGTCCTGCCTGGGGCCTATTGAATCAGAGCTTCTGGCTGGAAAGGTCAAGAATCTGCATTTTAAATATATCCCCCAGGTAAATCTCATGCACTCCATGAGAATGCATGGGTTTGGGACTCACAACTAATACATTTCTGATTTAGAATCAGTAAGTATTGATGACTAGTAATATATATATATATATAGAATCTTGATTAACCAGAATGCTCAGAGAATTGGGAACTCTAGTAAATTTAATTTTGCGGCAAATTCATCCTTAACTGAACAAAGAGGGCTCCCATCTTCTGTGGCTAATCATAAATTCTGAAATTTCCAAAATTTCCAGAACAGGCCTACCATGCTTTTATTTACAAGCAGAGCCCATGAGCTTCCCGGGAAAGACCATCTTTAAGGAAGAGAAGTTGAAGAACCCAAACTTGGTCCAAAGGCAATAGGCTGATGCCAGAAGGGAGGGCAAGTAGGGAGAGGGAGGAGGTAAAAGTAAGAGCTTTATTCACCAAAAAATGAAAAACAGTAAATATGGTTGATTTTCAACATTGAGGGAGCTGGTTAAATGCACACTATAGCACAAAGAGAATGGTGGCTTCTGCTTGTCCAGTCTTCACCAAGATGGAGAAGTGGGAGGGGATTCACATATATGAACACTGAGAAAGTCAGAAGAAAGTCCACTGTGGCTAGAATTTGAAGGGAAGAGCACAGTGAGCCCTGTGAGATGCTGAAAGGATAACATTCTTCCTAGCACATGAGATGTAAGTGCTAGGGACTTTCTGAAATCCTTGGGGGAGATTTTTGGAGTGGATAGTTTTCTTGTGGATAGCAGATGCATCAAACTGGGGAAGTACTCCTTTGTCACTGTCTTCATGAGATTCATAATGCCTAAGGAAATAGGGATTGTCCATCGTTTCTTTGTTGGAAATCATTCTAAAATGCTGTGTTCCTACCATAGTAATTGGGAGTAAAGAAGGTCAACTTGCAGTGATAAGAAAGAACATCAGACTGGACATCAGAACCTAGTATTCTAATTTTGGGCTCTAATCCTGGGACTCATTTTCTGCTGTGCAACTTTGAGCAAGACTTAGTTTCCTTTGTGTTCTACCACCTATGGTTCTGCTACGATTAAATTAAGTAATAAATGGGAAAGTGCTATAAAAATGTAAGGTGGACTGATTGTAATTGAATTTGCTCTTGACTGAGGAGGCTTGGTGATTAGTGAACAGTTCTCTTTAGAGCAGTTGTTTTAGGGGTTGTACCTAAATGCTTGTAGACTTTGAAAAATATAAAGTATTCCTTGGTCCTGACCCTGGATATTATGATGTGGGAAGGGGAGGTATCTACATATGTACTTAAAATTCTTCAGGTGACTCTTAGGGACATCAGAGGCTGAGAGCCACTGCTTTAGCGTGGAGGTCAGTGGTGACTGGACAGGGCCCCTGAGTCCTTGCTCTGCTTCAACAAATATTTCTGTGCTGCAGGAGGAAACTCAGCAGGATCTTGAAAAGGTCACTAAGCTCTTCACACTTCATTTTTCCCATTTGTAAAATGCCGAGCCGGACCAATCACAGACTCCTTTATTCAATGAGAATTTTACTTGGAAGCTTTAACATGTAAAACAAAAAAACCAGCTCTGCTTTGATTTCTGCTCAGCAGCCCCTACAGGATTTCAGAAACCACTGGCCCGGATGGTTGATAATGTCCCTTCTAGCACTAGAATTCTGTTCAAGGCACAGAAAATTTTAATAAATTTGTACTGGCTCTATTCAGGAGGCTGGAAGTTTCATGGTATATATATTCTGAGGACTGTGAATTCAGGCAAGTAGGCAGACAGAGCTGGACTTTTACCTGCTTTCTATCTTATCTTTTCCCTGCCCTGCTCTGTTTTTCAGATGCACTTGCCAACTTGCTGCCAGCTAGGTTTGGCCAAAATGATGCACTGGCAGGAGACTGGAAGACAGGAAAAAATGTAAACCAGAACATTTCAATCCTCTTTCTCTGTGTTGGGTGATGTCTCAGGAAGACAGAGGCTGTCTCTTCCCTCATTCCAGAGCCAGCCAGCTGGGGACAAAAGTGCACAGTTACCTCTTGACTCTAATACCACTGTTCTTCCCACTGTCCCACCAGCACCAGGGATGGTGGCAGCTTCTATCTGTGTCTGTGTGCTAACATCTATGTTGCCTAGCCACCACCTCTTTTGGTCTTTCAGTTCTTTCAACACCTGTGTAAAAAGTTTCCTGTATTAAGTCTCCCTCGTTTGAACTACCTCGCAAGGACTCTCTTTTTCTGACTAGATCCTGACTGAGTTGGGTGTTGAAATTACATCATAGGACCTTGAAAAACATGCTAAGGAGTTTGCATTTTATGCTTTAATGTTGGGAATACTGTGTTTAAGGAAAATGAGTGGTCCCAGTGTGGACACTGGACAAGAGAAACAAATAAGAGGGCATGAGGAACAGCAAATGTTACCATAATACAATGGAACTGTTTCAGTATTCAACTTTATGATAAAATGTTTTACCCATTTCTGGCTTTTTTTTTCCTCAGGGAAAATTTATTTCTAGCACCTTGGGGGAATTCTGCCCCCAAATATCTTTTGGCTACCTGATCCACCCCCCTTTTTCACTTTGACTTCCAAAAGGAGGAGTCAGATGGCACAAAGAGTGATTCACCATGTTAAAGGAATTCCATGGTAAAGGAGGTGAGGATAACTCAAGAAAACAATTTCACTCCTAGGCATATACCCGAGAGAAACAAAAACATACATCCACACAAAGACTTGCATGGTAGTTTCTTAACAACATTATTCATAATAGGTCCAAATTGGAAACAACCTGCAGACCCATCAACTGGTGAGTAGATGAACAAAATGTATATATCCTCACAGTGGAATACTATTGAGCAGTAATAAGGAACGGACTGACGATATATCCCATAATGTTGATGAACTTCAAAAACATTATGGTAGGTGAAAGATACCAGACACAAGAGACCACGTATTGTATGATCCCATTTACAGGAAATGTCCAGAAAAGGCAAATCTATGGAGACAGGAAGTAGGTTAGTGATTGTCTGGGTAGGATGGGGATGGTGAATGGTGGAGGGGAATTAACCCATAAAATTGTATAAGCAATCTTACTGGGGTGATAGAAATGTTCTAAAATAGATTTATGCTGATGGTTGCCCAATGGGAAATGTACTAAGAAATCATTGAATTGTACACTTGATGTGAGTGAATTATATGATATGTAAAATATGCCTAATAAAGTCATTTTTTTAAAAGGAGAAAGGTAATAGGCAGCAGCACTGTTGTTAATCTAGGCCTTTTTAGAAACCAATTCGTTAGTTACTATGTCACTTTCAGCTATATTACCCATGTTACTACCTCGTTTTCACAGACTTTCATCCTAAAACAGTTTCAAGAGCTTCACTAAAGTCTAAATAGATTATCATTAGTCTGGTACTCCTATGAACCCATTCAGTTCCATCAAAAGAAACAATACAATGTATGGTTCAGGCTCTGATAAATGTGTGCTGATTTTTAAAAGGGATCATTTTCTTGAGGTTCAGCACTTTAAACTCCTACCACTATCTAACCCCCAAAAGGCTCAGAGGTGGGTAGTCTAATACTAATTCCTACCAGAGGTTTGGGGAAATACTAACTGGTGCCGGAGAGTCTGCACTTAGACGTGTGTAAGAGAATGCTTGCTTTTGTTCTCTGTACCCAATAGCTGGGAGATAGGTGATAAACAAATCCTTTTAAAAATAATTTCTGCCTAACATGGCAATAGCTTTAATTCCTATGATCTGGAGAATAAGAAGCCCTGTTTATCTTGCTGTGTGGTGGCAAGAGGGTGCTTGCTGTGAAAGTCTGCTGTTCATGACAAAGCTCAATGACTCACATAATAATCTATTGATTCTTCCCACACTGGGTTTGTCATTACCCTCAGATTAAAGCCCCCTTTCCTGACTTCAGTGTTCACAGATCTGCCATCAACAGCCTAGTGAGTATCGGACCACAATCTCTGAAATGACTGAGCTGGACATTTAGTTTCTTACTTTTATTATTCTTTCATGCTTTCTCTCTGGGAGGGAAAATAATAGGCCTCCACCTCTGCACATTCCAAGCCTGCACCTTCTAAGCATGGCTAGAGGAGGGGAGATTTCACTCCGCCATAGTTCTGCCATCATTGAGGGACCTCAGGAAAATTACTGAACCTTGGATTCTTCGTTTGCAAAACTTCTTACTGTGCCTGTCTCCTTTAAGCATGGTTGTGAAGAGGGATGTAGTAGATGTAAATATCTTCTAAAAATACTTACTGGAGGAGAGATTCAGACATATTTTGATTCTGGGCTGAAATCAAGCTGAGTTTCAAACCTTTAGAGGGATATAGGAGGGAAGCAGACTATAGAATTAACCTGAAGTTTTTCAAGTGCTGTGTCACTTTCAGATTTTGAAACCTCTCTGCTTGGTGCTCCTCACACTGGGATCTTTGCAGCTGACTGGAGTAAAGGAGGGACAGCTTCGGGTCCTTTGATAATTGAATCTTAAGAGAACTAACAATAGATGCCACTGTGTCCCCCTCCAGCCACACACACATTGCTCCCACTAGCGAGAGGTCTATCCCAAATCAAAATCCTGTCCTCTGCACTTTTCTCCGTTGCCTCTACTCTGCCTGCCACATCTAATATCCTTTTCATCTCCCTTTAATAGATGCCTAAATGCCTGACATGTGACTGCAACGCCTGTTCCCATGGGGCCGCTGCTTCCAAGGAAGCTCACAACAGACAAAGACAAGGCAGAAAATGGCCTTCTGGCTGGAGAGAAGAAGCTGTCCTGATGAGGAAGTCAGTTCTCAAGTCTTGTCACTAAAATCTCCCTCTTCTGCCTCTGATCTTCTTTACTGTGCACACCCAGAAGCACCCGCCCCCTCAGAAGGCAACACACACAATAGAGAAAATATTGATTCTATAACCCAATTTTGATCAACACAACCAAAGTGGAAAATGTGATCTACACAAAGATAGGGCCTCCTGATTACTTTAAGATTTCATCATCTCCTGTTGTGCCTCTATGTTGCTAAGAGAACTCTAAAGGTCTAACTTATACTTTATAATACTTGGAAGAAAAAAAAACTTTACTTTTGTATCTGTTTGTGCAGGTGTATCATATACCTGTAGCTGTATGAGTTTATTAGAATTAATGCATTTTAAAGTACCTAACATAACTGATACGATGCTGGGCACTGAGGAAACAAAGATGACTGGGCCCCTGCCTTCCAGAAGTTCACATGCTAGAAAGGTAGGTATATGAAACACTATCTGTAGAACACTGTGCTTAGTTATTTAGAAACTGCAATAGGATTACAGATGAGGTAGCAGAGAACTGTGGTGGAGAAGAGGAGAAAGTTTGACAGAAACCTATCGGAGAAATGACACTTTTGCAGGCTTTCAAAAGCTGAACTGAAATTTTCCTGGTTGGACCAGGATGGAAAGGGCATTTCAGCAGAGGAAAACTGAATAAAGACCTCGAGACATGGAAGTGCGTGGTATGTCCAAAGAACTTGTAAACCTGAAGGGTTAGATCCCTGGCTAATATTTTGCCAGGTCATCAGCATTACTGATGCTGGTCATCAGCATTACTATCATTTGGGGGTATTTGTTTAATGTTTCAGCTTCTTTAGCCTCAGCCCAAACCCAGTGAATCAGAATATCTGAAAGTGGGAATCAGGAATCTGAATTTTAGAAGTTCACCCCCGCCCCCCGAGAGTGTGATGAGTAAAGGTTAAGGATCATCTGATTTAGGCTGTTCTAGATAGGGTAGGGAATACAGGGAAGGACACTGATTTATGACTCCAATTTGTACTGTGGTTATGTGCCTATATACTGTCAAACATATTGGTCAATTCAGTTCCAAATGTGTTCAATCAAACAAACAGAATTCACTGTTTGTAAATTTATTATTGTAAATTGTAAAACTTCTGTAAACAGAAGCGCACTTACTGTAAATTGAAAGAGTCAAAAGGCAAATATCCAGCTCAGCCTGTTTGAAAATGGGAAAATCTTTTCCAGACTGTTCTCTGCTCCAAAGAGAATCTTCTTCTCATATAATAGCGGGAATCGTGAGTAAAATCTCTCCCTGCTCAGCGGCACTAAACTCTCTCAAGGGGTCTCAAAAGAGATTCACCGCAGAGTTGCTCACCCGAGTCCTTCCATCCTTGAGCTCAGCTGTATCACTGCACAGGCCTGCGTGACAGCGGAGTCGCTGTGAGGAAGGCAGAGAGCAAGCTGGGAAGTTGATGCACTTCCTTGTCTGAGGCACAGAGCCTGGACTAGGAGGACTGGATGCTTCAGAGAGAGACAGGCCTCTTCTCTGTGGGCGCATCAGCATCAGGGCCAACTGAGGATCCCAGATGAGAAGCGGACAACGTGAATCAGGCAGAGCAGCGCAGTAAAGCCAGAATGAGGCAAATGTTGGTAGCTACTCAGAGCTTTGTGCTTCCCCAAGCTGTTCTCAGAGAGATTTGCTGATTTCAGAGCCGTACTGTAGTCCTAGCTACCAATAACCCCAATAATTGCACACACAAATACCTGCAGTTAAGCTATACTGGCTTAAAATTGATACACAATTCAGCCGGTGTTGACAGTGTTTCTTGACAAAACCTTTCCCCCGAACAAAGGTAATATTTCTCATATAATCACCAAAGAACTCCTCCATCAGACTCTTACCTGAGCTTGTTAAAATGCAGAGACTTGGGTGCCACCTCCAGCCTTCAGAATCAGACTCTCTCAGGTTAGGGCCCAGGAATCTGCATTTTCATAAGCTCACACAGGTTGATTCTTACGCACATGGAAGCTGAAGAACGCCTATTCTCAAGTTTCTGGTTAAACAGCCCTCTTCAGGTACTGTTGAAGTAAGATACTTGAACTAGGATCTCACTCTGGGACCAATCTGATAGGACAGAACTGGTATGAAAGTTGAACAGAATTGGCCCCTAACCAGGTGCAGTTTCATTAAGGAAATGAATAGAACAGGCCAACTGTAAAAATACCTGAATATTTGGTTAAGTGAATAAAAAGAATCAAGTTATTTTGATATTCTGAAAACACAGTCAACATTCAGCTCTTTATAATGCCTTGCATCATTGGAGCTGTTTTGGGGTGACTAATAAATCAAACATGGCTCATAAAGACTAAGAAGGAATTATAAAACAACAGAGCTGGAAGAGGCCTTAGAAATGGCCTTGTCTGGTGTTTCATTTTACAAATGAAGAAACCAGAGCCTGGAGAGGATTAGTGACCAAGGTCGTACTGCTCATTAGTGGCTGAGAACCAAAGTGTCCAGGCTTCCGGCCTAGGGTCCTTTCTATGGTGCCTCCTCTGAGACTAGAATAAATTCCCACTACTAAAAAGGTAAAATAATCTTTTTCCCCCTTAACAAGTAGCCTCACCCTCTCACTGAAAAAGTCATTAAAATAAAAAATATAAACAAATATGCTGACTCAAGGACCAAAAGGAAACTTAAATGATTTGATGATCTCAGGCTGAAATAGTCATTGAATCATTTACTCATTCATTCAATAAGTATTGTGGAATGATAGTTCTCCTCATACCTAGAGAGAGCAGGAAATGCTCTCAAGAGAGAGGCAGTGACATTTAGGGAAGACGACACTGCAGAGAGCTTGCTATTTGGCTGCCAAGGCCTCCCTCACCTGTCTTCACCTACCTGTCTTCTCTTACTTTTTCTCAAATTGAACTGTCCGCCCCAGGAGGCCAGGCCCGTTCTCCCTCTTCACCTTTCTTCCTGCTATGCTCCACTTGGTATGCCTTCCCAACCTCTCTTTGGTTCTCTAAATTCTGTCACTCAAAGACCAAGCTTGAGAGTGTGCCTCCTTCTTTAAGACTGTTGTCTCTTCTCGGATCTCAGGACTTTCTCTTCAGTGAACTCCTGTTATACTCAGTACTAAATAACATACTGGTGTTTTTGTTGTCCATTAGTTAGAATTTTGCTAGTGTGGCTTTGGTAGGTAAAAGGATGTGGTTGCAAAAGCACAGGGATTGAAGCCGACGTCACTAAGTGCCTGGGTCCCCTGTGATACGTCTAACGGGCATCCCCAGCTCTGCAAGTCTCCCACCCTCCATACACCCCGACAAAGCTGCTCGTCCTCCTCTTTTCCCTGTCGCACTAAATTATGTGCCACGTCTAGCCAAAACTAGGGGTCATCTTTTACCATCATCTCTCCCTCACATAATGACAATTATAAAGAATAATTTTCCCTCCTAAACATTGCCAGAACCCACCCACTTCTCTCACCACCACTCCTGCTACTATTCTTAGGGCTGCCACCCCTTCTTACCTAGATTATTTTAAGAACTTCCTAACAATTTTGCTCCATTCTGCAACCAGGATGATCATTCTTAAAATCTCATACTGTCACTGTCCTTCATACTATTAATTCCCTGCTTAAACCTTTTGGCTCTCAGGATAAAAGTCCAATCTGTTCAAAGCCCTTTCATGATCAAGTCCCTTTCCAGCCTTCCAGCCCCATCTCTTCCTTCTCTCCCATTTTGAATTTCATCTCCAGCCAGACTGAACTGCTTGTACAGTACATCAGATTCTCCACTGCTGCTGGACCTTTGCACATGCTGGTTCCTCTGCCTAAAATACCTCTTTCATGTTTTCGCTTGACTGTCCACTGTTGGTTTTAGAGGATTTAGCTTAGACGTTATCTCTTCTAGGAAATTTCTCTGAGCCAAGCGTCACTCCTTTGTATTTTTCTAACATTCTGGGCTTACTCCTTGTTACAGATTGAATTGTATCCCCCCAAAAGATATGTTGAAGTGTTAACCTTTGGTGCCTGTAACATGACCTCATTTGGAAATAGGGTCATTGCAGATATAATCAAGTTAATACAAGATCATTAGGGTGGGCCCTGTTCCAACACAACCCATGATCAGTGTCTTTATAAGAAGAGAAATATTCCATGTGAAGACATAGACACACAGGGTGAATGTTATGTGATGACAGAAGCAGAGACTGGAGTGATTCACCTGCAAGTTAAGGAATGCCAAGGACTGATGGCCACCATTAGAAGCTAGGAAGAAGCAAGGGAGGATTCTACCCAGAGCCTCAGAGGAAACATAGCTCTGCTGACACCTTGATTTCAGATTTCTGGCCTCTAGAACTGTGAGAGAATATATTTGTTTTTTAAGCCATCCAGCACTTTGTTATAACAGCCCTAGGAAACTAATATACTCCCATTGTGGTACTTACTGCATTATATTATATTGACTGGGCATTTTTGCTTATCTCCTTCTTTCCTTATTGAAAGGTGGTATTGAGTCTGAGACATCTTTGAAATCCCATGCACATCTCAGTCCTTAGTAGGTGCCCAATAATTAGTTGGTAAATGATAAGTCCATTAATATAAAAATGAACTAAAATATTTTAAAACCTCTAGCAAACTATCTGACATGAAGAAATACTTGGTGAATGTCAATTGCTTTCCCTTTCACCACCCTAACAGTTAAAATCTGCTCAGGGGCAAGGACTTGGCCTTTGTCTTCCTTGTACTCCTTCTCAGCACATGAACAATTCAACAAAGACCACTGGGGCTCCCCAACCATCCATGTGCTCCCCCATGCTCTCCAGCTTCCCTGGCATTTAGGGTTAGGGTCTTGTACTAGATTCTGGTCAGTTTGCTATAGATAGAAGTGATATTAGCCCAATCCGTCCTCTTAACCCTCCAGGGGCTCCTTCCCATGCCACGGCAACCTTGGGAACCCCATGCCAAACTTGGGGGCCCACAGACTAAATTAGATACAAGATGAAGGAGCTTGACTCAATCTATGTAGGACTCTATATGAGTGAGAAATAAACTTTTACTATATTAACCACTGAGATTTGGGTGGGTGGGAGGGCAGTATTTATGACCACGGCAGAACCTAGCCTATCTTGACTAATGTACAAAGCAACATGGACAAAGGGGAGGTACCAAGAAGTCCCTGTTGGTTGGCTAATTAAATCATCACAACAAATAAAAATATCAGAGAGTCCTCACTGAATAAAGACTGTTTGAGAAAAACAGGCATCTTTATGTTTCCTCTTGGCATGCTTAGCTAGTTTTAAAAAGTGTCTGGAGCTTGAATGTTTTGATTGAGAAGAAGCTGCCCAGCCAAGACAGCTGCTGTGGTGAGGCTGTCTCGTCATGACACTGAACTGGTTCATGTTGCTTGGGCTTTAAAAGAAATTAGTTCAGTGGGACCAAACTCAATTGAATGCTGCCTGCTTCGCTGTCTTCCTCTCCCTGCAGGTGAAAGGGGTATAATATTTTTTTATCATCAAGCATGTCTTTGTAAGAAATTATTGTTACGCTGCAGCTCTTGCCATAAAGTTAATAAGGATAGTTAATTAAGACATTAAAATCTAAGCCACAGTAATTATCTGGAAGTAAAGTAATGTCTAGTAAGCTAGAAAACAGAACATCGCCAATAAAAGACACAAATTGAGCAGGCATTTTCTAGTAACACAATTAAAATTTCACAGTGTAAACAGGAGAGCCACTTGTTACTAAGATATGAATCTAAAGCTTTATTTGCACAGAGACATAAACCTCAGAACATTTGGGCAAAAGTTCCAGGGCCTAGATGGTGAACTGGATTCACTTTACTTGACTGTGCATTGGATGTTCCTGGGATGAGAAAGGGGACTTATTGACCACAGTGGGTCACTGAGGCCCAGAGGGCAACATTTATCAGCATTCATTTATTATGATTGACTCATGAAGGGCAAGTAGGAGTGTATCCTGCTAAGACTTCTCACTCTTAGAACTAGGACTATAGTGAAGCTCATCAATCCAACTATTTTTCTCTTGTCCCTTCTCTCTCCACACACGTAGATGACTATTCTGTAAACTTTTTCTCTCTTTAGCCTCGAATACCTCCTCTCCAACTTCATTCTCAGCTAATGATGATGCTTCTGATTTCACTGAAGAAACAAGAGCAATGACAAGAGAATGTCCACACACTCCCATAACCACACTAATTCACCTACCTGCATCAGTTCCCAGTTATTCTGCCTTCTCTTCTATTACTATGAATGAAATGTCTGAGACTCTGCTTGTGCACTAGATTCTAGGCCCTTTTACCTACACAAGGTATTACTTAAAAAATTCTCCCTTCTTGCTCCTCCATCAGTGGCTTTTTCTTCTCTACTTATTTGTTCTTATAAATACACAAATATCAAGAACTATGAAAGTTCTGTGATTTTACCCTACTTGCAAATCACAAATTAGCTTGCCGCAGTTTCATGGCTGCTGGCAGGAGCCACAAGACTCCTGGGTCAGAAACAAGGGACTTTATTACTGACAGCAACAGCAGTAGCCAGAGGATCAGCATTTTATTGTGCTGGTTCCCTGAGCCCCAATCCCCACAGGGTGGTGCAAAAAGAGCCAGGTAACCCCTGCACACACAGTGAACTGCATTACAGGAGAGGAACCCTGAACTTAGGGAACTTGAATTATTTATTATACTAGACAGTAAACATGCCTGCTCTTTGTTTTAGAGGGAAACACCCTCTTTGTCTTCAAAAGCTGTTCATTATGCAAGTATCCTTGAAAAGAAAGTCCAGAAGAGAAGCAACAGCATTTCTGCTCACAATACATACAGAAATGCAAGAGACACATGGAAATTTGCCTTCCAACAACAGCGTGCTTTAATTTCTCCCATCATTAATAAAAACATCTTTCTTGACCCTCATATTCTGTCTACCCACCACCCCATTTCTCTGCTCCTCTTTATAGGGACAATCCTCAAACGACTTGCCCATGATTGCTGACTCAGACTTATCTCCTCCTGTTCTCTCTTGAACACACTACCATCAGGCTTTCATCCCTACACTGCTTTGTCAAGGCCACTGATGATATCTGTGTACTAAATCCAAAGCTCAATTCTCTTTTCATATTTCTTGACCCACCTGCAGAATTTGACACTGTTGATCACTCCCTCCTCACTGAAACATCTTCCCTGAAATTCTAGGACAACATTACTTTCCTATTTTTGCCTTCTACTTCACCTATTGTACCTTCTCAGTTTTCTTGGCTTTTTTTTTTTTTCATCTTCCATAATGCTGGAGCTTCCAGGGTTGGAACTAGAGCCCCTTCTCTTTTTTATTTACCAGGATATAGAAGGATATCTATGTCCAGCATATATAACCAGGATTGAATATATATCACCCTTGAGTATCCAGAATTATAACTTTAAAACCATCAATGAGATGATGACTCTCCAGTCTGGGCCTGTCCTCTGAAATCCAGACTAATAATCTAATGGCCTATTCCACATTTCCTCTCGAGTGTCTCCTAGACATCTCAAACCTAATGGGTACAATACAGAACTCCTGACTATCCTACCCCTAAACCTGCCCCTCCCATAAGCTTGCCCATCTCATCAAATGGCAACTCTATTATTCCAGTTTCTTAGGCCAAAATCCTTGGCACTATTCTTGCTTCTTCTTTATCTCTTATATTTCACATTTTATCAGCACCAAATCCTGTTGGCTCTGCCTTCAAAATATAGCCCCAATCCAATCATTCTTTAGCACCTCCACTGTTACCACCCTGGACGAAACCACCATTACTTCTTCCCTGGATTATTATATGAGCCTCCAAAATGGGCACCTGCTTCCACTCTTGTTTTCTTTCACTCTAGGCTCAACACAGAGGACGCTGTTAAAAATATAAGTCAGACCATATCACTCACCTCATTCAAAACTCTCCACTGGCTTCCCATTGACAGAAGATGCCAGCCTTTACAGGCTCTTCTGCTCCCCATCAAGTCTTCGACTCCAGCTTCTACCACCTGCCCCTTTACTCCGCTGGCCTCTCTCCATGCCCCATCCTCAGCCATGCTCCTGCCTTATGGCCTTTGTGCTTACTCTTCTCTCTGCCTATTGTGCTCTTTATCCCAGATATTCTGATAGGTCCTTTCCTCACCTCTTTTACATCTTTGCTCAAATGTCACATGAACATATAACTGTAAATGAAAAGCACACCCCCGCTCTGAACACTTCCTGTACAACATGTAACCTTATTTTTTTTACCCGTAACATTAACTAAAACCTGATCTAATATATACAGTTGATTCTTGTTATTCATGTAGTAACATCACTGTGGACGCTAAATTAGCAAACACTGAATCCTTGTTCTTACTGTGAGCCTCAGTTATAATACTTTCTTCAACCACTAATGCATAACTTTGTTTTATGTGTGCTTCTGTTTATGGTCACTTTACTTAATATATATTGTAGATTCATTAACACTGAACTTACAACTTATGCCTGAACAAAGTTTATCTAACACATGTATTTTCTCTGAAAGGGATATCACAACCTCCTTGCACTAGGAAACAATAGACGGCACCTTGGCACGATGTTTGTGGGGCTATTTTAAACAGTGAAACTACTAAGAACACAAAAATGAGAAAAATGTGGTGCTAAATAGACCAATAAAAGTACACTTGTTAGTATGAGATAGTATGAAAGCGGAAACAAGAAGGCAGAGTACTGTCTTGTTTGACCTCACCTAGGAACATGCCTGTCAGGTGACTCAAGTTTTTCACTCCTCTGGCATGTTTACAGATGACCATGAAATGCTCTAAGTACTGACTTGGGAATTACAAATAAATTTTTAGCAAGTAGGCGGATTTGCAAATATGGAATCCTCGAAAAATGGGAATGGACTGTGTTTACCACACATATTAGTTACATGTTTGTGTATATAACTATTATGTATTTATTGTGTTTCCTCCTACTAAAATGTAAACTCTATGAGCCTGAGGATTTTTGTCTGTTTATCTCACTGATGTATTCTCAGTGTCTAGAATAGTACCTGTCACACTCAATACTGCTGACTGAAGGTGCTTTTCTCTCCAGGCTGGGAAATGCAGTCCTATTGCAGGTTCTGAAGGCCAGGACTGTTGATGTTGAAGGCCAGAGCCCCAGGGGCATCAAAGCCATGGAAGCATTTAGAGCCAAACGTCCAGGGGATATATGAGGTTGGTATGCCAGAGAAAGAAATCCAAATGAGTCATCAGACTCAAATGGGGAGATACAGGTATGGAGAACTAGGGATGGAGCTGGGGAGCTGAGGACCAATAGAAGAATGTACTGAGCATTGGGCTGAAAGACAAAATAGGATAGCAGTCAGGAAATTCTCTGAAACTGCAGTTAATATCTTTGGCTGGATATCTCACGACCATGATAGTGATATTTATGAGAGGGCCAGCTGGGTATAAAACCCCAGCAATATGGAATATGTCACTAGCTGTGAGCTGCTTGAAATCAGAACATGTGTCTAATCTATCTTTATACTTCCAGCTCTTGGCAGTACCTAGCATACCATAGGGGCTAAAAAAATGTGTACTGCATTGAAGTAACCTCTATTACCTATTACAATCCTTTTGGGCCAGAGAGAAGAAGAGTTTCTGCACACTCTTGGGTCTAGGGGTCTTAAAAACTAGCTTCCATTCAGACTATACTCCTCGTTAACCAGGGCCCTAACTCAGGGATGAGCTTCCTCCCCCCAGTTCTCAGCCCACTCTAGCTCTCTAAGCCAGACTTCTCCAGATTTCCTTAACCCTACTGTGTCCTGTGACCCATCAAGACAAAATGTTTACTGAAGCTGGTTGACTCAGTTATCTTTCCCAGGGCAACAGCTCTTAATCTGGCATATACGAATTGGGCTTAAGTCTGTGAACCTCATGAAATATAAAATGTAAATGTGCATATGTGCCTGTGTGAAATTTCTTAGGGAGAGAATTCACAGATTTCACTAAAGGGGACTCATTATTCAGAAAAATTTGAGAACAATTCCTTAGAATGATTCTGATGGTTCCTGCAGATCAGGGATAGAATTAAATATGATCAAAGAACTCTAAGTAGAGTATCCATCCAGGCAATTGATTGTTCATTCATTCATATATAGAGAGGTTCTAAAACCTTGGCATGCATGGAAATCTCTTAGAGAACCTCATAGAGAAGAGACTTCTGAGACACTGAAATTCAGATTCAGTAAGCCCAGGTTAGAGTCCTAGAATTGGCCTTTTAAATTAGCTTAACAGGAGAGTCTTATGTTCCCCAGAGCATACTTCTGACTTTCTAAAGTGTTTGGCTAAGTAAAGGCATGGCTCTCCTCACTTCAGGATCAGCTGGGACCATTTCATTGCTCCAGGCAGTGGTTCCCAAACCTGGCTGGGTACAAGAATTACTCAGTAAGCTGGTGGTTAGTGATGCTGGTGGTTTTAAAATACAGATGCTTAGGTCTCACCTTAGGGACTCATATTCAGTACCGCTGTGGTGGGAACTGAATATCTATACTTTCAAAAATCTCCCAAGGTTGTTCTACACACAGCCATGACTAGAACCTCTGCAGCAGAGGCCAGGACCAAGAGCAGCCATGTTTAAATAATGCCACACAGTGGGGAAAGCTTTCCTTGTGGATGTGATCCCACAAACAAACTGGAAGTTAAATATTACAACCCAGCTTTGTTGAGAAAGTAGTTCCATTTTTTTAAACCTCTGGATTCCTCTGAAAATGGCAAGTAAGCAAGTAACAATTTGGTACTTGTTAATGTTTCTTTTTCATGGAAGTCAGTGAAGGGAAACATAACCCATGGATTGAATTTCAACGTGGAGTATCAGCTATGTAAAGGCCAAAGTGAGATCCATGCTAGGACTTCCTATGGTATTATCATAGCTCCAAGCAAGAGTATGATTAAAATGAAAAGGACTCAATTAAGGAGCTAAGTGAAATCCCAAAAGGAACAATGGTGCCAGGGACTCAAACATTTTAGAGCAGTATGTTCTCCTAGCACCAAAGAAGAATAATTCAAATGCATCACTAATGCTCAAAACCACCTCCAGTTATAGACAAAGACTCTTCAGTAATTACTTCTGTAATTATTACTCTCAAAGTTATGAAGAGAAGCTAAACATCAATATCCAATAACAAAGAAAAACCACAACTAGGCACCATTTATGAAAAGGACAGGCTAAAACTATAACTCTGAAGAAAGTTTTAGTATTATCTTATTAAACATTCAATTTAATTGAACAGATAACTCATCCGGTGCTTATTTACTATAATTCATATGAGATAATTTCTACCTTATCATGGTATCCCTTGTATATTAAGTGTTTAATAAATTAGCCTAGATTGGCCTACAGATAGGCATCAACAGAGGGGCCTCCCGGGATGGCATGACAGGCTGCAGATGACCTCAGCGCAGCATCAGTTAGGGGGGGAGGGTCAGCCCCCAACCCTGCCCTTGTCCAGCTCGCTGGCTGCAGCCATCCCACCTAGTCCACCTCACTCACACCTGTGCACTTCTTTCAGCCGCGGCCAAGCTTTGAGGCTCCGTCACTGAGCACAGATGAGTGGACTTGGGCAGCTCTCCCCCACCCCTCAGCCTCAGCCTAACTTCTTACCCCAAAGCACTGCTCCCCTGGCCCACCTCCCAGCTCCCCCACTAGCTGTACTGTCTCCCTTCCCAACCTAGGCTGAGCAGGGGGGACGTGGGCTGGGGGTGGCCTCGCTGTGGGCAAGTCCACCATCCTTGGCAGTGGATGCCCATTGAAGGAGACCCAGCCCAACTTCTCCCCCATTTTTTGTTGGAATATTTTGGGGGCTGAAATTCAAAAAGGAAAAAAAAATAAATGTCAACCTTTTCTCGGGGAAAAAAAAACCTTAGGATTCTGGAATCTTATAACAAGTCTGATGTGCATGAAAGCTCCCAGGTGAACTTGCACTAGACTTTGTGACTGATGGCCAGGCTCCTAAATAACGCAATTAAAATTCTCAAACCAAAGAAAGATGACTGCCCTAACCTCCACCTCAGGAAGAAGCAGGTCTTTTCTAAAATATAATAGAGTCAAGGCATATACTCCCTATCTTAGAATACTGCTTTAAGTTTCATGAAAAAGCCTCAAGTGGTCTCAGGCTATTAGTTCCAAACTTGGTATGAAGTACCCGGACACAGAGAAATGTGAACCATAAATAGCAAGTCAAATACTGAGCCCCACTGGTTGTGTCTGAAAGAAGGTCACATTTAGAGGGAAAATCTCTTGGGAATCTCTCTGGACTTGCTCATCTCTTACTCCTAGTTTCCACTGGAGCCATTCACTGGCTTTTTTTTTTTTAATTTTTTTCCTACCTGCACCTACCCCACCCCCAGGGATTTAATGCTTAAGGCTCTTCTTTGCTTCCTTAATTCTCATCACCTAAGATCTTGCCATGGCCCTGCTCTGAACAATACCACCCCAGGCCTACTGAATCAGAACAACATTTTATCAAGATCCCCAGATATACATATATGCATTAAAGTCTGAGAAGCACTGGCTGAAGACACATAATTTAGTTTCCCTTTGCTTCATGGTGTCTACAGAGAGCTTTAAATTGCACATTAATAAGTTTGTGGTTATTCAGTAAACAGGGAGTCGTGGAAAATTTCTGAGCAGCAGAGTAAAAGAGCACATAGCTGAAATTTGTTCATTTTGATGACCAATAGTAATCTTGTTGCACTAAGTTTTCTAAATTGCTTTGGCTTGAGAGAGAATCTGAGTAGAAGCTGATAATTTTCTATTAGAGCAAATATCATGCACCATTTAAAAAAATTAACTGGTTTAAAATCTTATCATCGAGAATAGAATACAGCTACAACTAATTATGTGTTCCAGTTAAACCAGCATCTAACCTAACCCTAACCTTCCTGCCAGAGGAAGTATCCTCACAATAGCGTGTTAATCATTTTCAACCACAACCTGAAGAGGTCATAAAAGTTAGTTTTTCTGACATGCTTACGATTTAGTCTTATGAGTCATCCTTCTCAGCAAAACAGAAACTGGATCCAGAGCCATGGAAATATACAGAAATAGCTCACAGCTCACCTTCCCAGATCTCTCACTCTGCTTTGACTTTTTTTTGAAAAGCAAACTCTCCTAACTATGATTTGACCCTAAAAGAAGCAAGTCTAGATCCGCACCATTTGATCCATATCATGTTTTCAATGAACTGGCCACCTGAGTCAGCAAACAAAAGCCAAATCAACCAACAGCAGACACCAATAGGTGGTAGGCAGAAATAATATTTATGAACAATGTGAAGAATCAGAAACAAAAGGTGAAGCATCAGAAGATGAAGGGGGATAAGGACATTCTTAACCCACTCAAAGGTTAAAACAGGAGCAGTGGCAATATTATAAGTTAAAATTCTGAGCCTCCCTAATGCAAAATTAGCAGCTATAATTTGTTGCTTAAGTACTAGACACTTTATATATATTTCCCCAAACTCCCTTATAAGTTAAAATTCTGAACCTCCCTAATGCAAAATTAGCAGCTATAATTTGTTGCTTAAGTACTAGACACTTTATATATATTTTCCCTAACTCCCTTATAAGTTAAAATTCTGAGCCTCCCTAATGTAAAATTAGCAGCTATAATTTGTTGCTTAAGTACTAGACACTTTATATATATTTCCCCAAACTCCCTTATAAGTTAAAATTCTGAGCCCCCCTAATGCAAAATTAGCAGCTATAATTTGTTGCTTAAGTACTAGACACTTTATATATATTTCCCCAAACTCCCTAACCACCCTGCAAGGTGGGCATCATTATTTGTTTTTCACAGATGAGCACACTGAGACCCAGAGTTTACCTAACTTGCCCCAATTTGTAGACATACCAAGGGCAGAATCAGAATACTGTCCCAGATTTGACTGTCTCTGAAGCCCATGACCTGTCCACTCTACCATAATGGTCTTTTGAGGAAGGGGATCTCCTTCCATTTTTCTGTCTGCCAAGAGTTACCTCACTGTGAAGAGGAAGAGTTCCTGGACCTCTTAAACCAGGATTTCCCAGACTGTGCTTAATGGAACACTGGTCTTGAGATATCCTCTGTGAAAAAGGATCCTAGGGCTGGGTAGCTCAGAAAACAGTGTCCCAATACACATTTAAGAAGACCTCGAGAACTTGTTTGACCTCGAAACATTTTTCTACCTATATTTAGTATTTTCAAGAACTCTATAGGGAGTCTTGTCTTAACTTCCTTGAGTTACTTATGTCTAGATGCTTCATAACAAAACACCTTAAGCATTATGGGAAAACCACGGAGCATTACCCTGACAGCCAGATAAAAGACACACATTTGTGAAGGATCTTCAGGCTAATAACTAACTCCTGAACTCCCACTTCCCTCTCTCCCACTTCCTAAATCCATTTGGACTCTAGCTTCTGATCTTTCTATGCCCTCAGATCTGACCTGTTCAGTAAGAATAGAGTATCCCTGTTGCCAATGCTTTGTTTCAGAATCTTCATTTCATCTTCCTTCACTTTTCCAATCAACTTCATTTTCTACACTTCATCTCAACATCTTTCTAGAAAATTAAATCTTAAAAAAATACATCTGCTTGTGCCACATTTCATTTTAACACCTCTACTCTCTCTTTGCCGCTGACTAGATGAAGTTCAACTTTTTAGTTGGCACATAAAAACCTCACACTCTGGTTCCAACATATATCTTGATACTCTCCAATGAAGCTGAGCTCAACATGGTTCCCAGCACGTTCCAGGTCCTTCATGATTCCTTAGTGCATGGTGTTCCTCTGCCCAGAATATTCTGTCCTCCCTTCTTTGTATGTCAAACCCCATTCCTCCTTCACACCCAGTTTAATTACTACATCCTTAAGAACACCTTTTTAGCTCTCTGAGGCAAAGTTTGCTACTTTCTTTTTTGTGCTCTTATAGATTTTTGTTCCTCTCTCTGTATGTTTACCAGGTAGCTTTTTAATTAATTGCTGTCTTGTTTCTCATCCTCACTAGACTATAAACTCTTTGAAAATAAGAACGCTTACTTACTTTTTCATTTATTTACACTCTTGTTTTTGATAGGTGTTCATTAAATGTAGCAAAAACTGAGAGATTGCTACGAAGCACCTCAGATATAAAGATTTAGCTATAGCAGCTTCTCTATTTTCTCTCTCATGCGCTCTCATTTTGAAGTGAAGCTTCGTCATACTTAAATCTCTTAGATTTTCGTGACTTTCCAAGTTTCGCAATTATTTCTTTAGGACTCCTGCCTGAAATGTGACAGTCCATCATACCACTTCTTTGATCATCTAGAGCCTCTTGAACCAGGCTTATCACTTCTCATACAAGTGCTTATGATCTAAACCTTGTTTTCATGCAGAAGAGAAGTTTTTCCTTTTGAGAGGCATCCAAGCTGTTTCTCAAGAACTTGGAAGTCAGTGAATTGGACACAGCTTCCCCCATAGTGAGGCGTTTCTCCTTTGCTTATCTCAGAGACTCTTGGCAAGATAGCACAGTGTACGTGTAAGACAGCAATTCTCAAAGTGTGGTCCCTGGAGAAGCACTGACAGCATCACTTGGGAACTGAGAAAACTGCAAATTCTCTGGTCCCACCTCTGACCTACAGAATAGAAAACTCTAGAAGTGGAACTCTGTAGACTGTTTCAACAAGCCCTCCAGGTGAGTCTGATACTTGTTGACATTTGAGGATTACTTCTGTAAGAGTTTGGAGTCAGACTACCAAGATCCAAATCCTCATTCTGCCTCTGTACCTCGTGTGTTTTCTGACACCTCTGTGCCCCACCTCAAATCCTGCTGGCTTGCATGGTAACTCCTGCATTTCTGTGATAACTATCTTGACCACACTTTGCCTCAGCTGCACTCTTACCTCTTGCTTTCTGCTCTGTCATTACCCTCATGGGACACCTGTTAGAAGCTGTTCAACTTTCTAATGCATGTGCAAACCTGAAAGTGCAGGGGATTGAAACACTTATGAAGAGAACTTCGACCAGTGGGAAGATGGGAGCCAGTTATTGAATAGTCCCTTCTTCTGTCCTTTGAGGACAATTTTGTGCCTTCTTCCCCTCAGCTCCTCCTCTCAGGTTAATTGAGGCTCTGTTGCCCACTCGGTTACCATGTCAGTTATACAGATTGGACAGGCTTTCTCTGCTTCCCTCTCTAATTTTTCTCAGTCTTCCATTCCTGTTCCTTGGGTCACTTTCCAAAGTAAACTACTTGACAGGCAAGCACTTGTTTCAGATTCTGCTCTTGAGGGATCCCAGACTAAGGCATTAGGCAAGTTTCTTCACTTCTTCAAACAAGCCTCAGCTTCTTAACATGAATGAGCATAATACTTACATTTACCTTATAAGCTTTTTCTGAGTATTAAGTGTGATAATGAAGGTGAAGTGCCTAGAACAGCACCAAGAACAAAGTGAGGATCAACTAAAGTTAGGGTTACTATTATTCCCTTCTTCAATTTATTTAAAAAAATTTTTATAGCAGTATAATTAACATATAACATTATATTGGTTTCAGGTGTACAACTGTCACTGTTTGAAGATGACATGATTTTATACATAGAAAATACTAAAGATGCTACCAGAAAATTACTAGAGCTCATCAATGAATTCAGTAAAGTTGCAGGATACCAAATTAATACACAGAAATCTGTTGCATTTCTAGACACTAACAACAACATATCAGAAAGAGAAATTAAAGAAATAATCCCCTTTATCATTGCATCAAAAAGAATAAAATACCTAGGAATAAACCTACCTAAGGAGGCAAAAGACCTGTACTCCAAAAACTATAAGATGATGATGAAAGAAATCGAAGATGACACAGATGGAAAGATAAACCATATCCTTGGATTGAAAGAACTGACGCTGTCAAAATGAATATACTACCCAAGGCAATCTACAGATTCAATGCAATCCCTATCAAATTACGAATGGCATTTTTCACAGAACTAGAACAAAAAAATTTTTAATTTCTCTGGAGACACAAAAGACCCCCAATAGCCACAGCAATCCTGAGAAAGAAAAACGGAGCTGGAGGAATCAGGCTCCTGACTCCAGGCTATATTAAAAAGCTACAGTCATCCAAACAGTCTGGTACTGGCACAAAAACAGAAATACAGAACAATGGAACAGGATAGAAAGCCCAGAAATAAATCCACACACCTGTGGCCAATTAATCTAGGACAAATGAGGCAAGAATATACAATGGAGAAAAAGACAGTCTCTTCAATAAGTGGTGCTGGAAACTGATTTTTTTTAATTGAAATATAGTTGGTTTACAATGTTGTGTAGATTCTGGTGTACGGCAAAGTGATTCAGTTTTTTTTTCATTAAAAACCATTCAGTTTTATTAATCAACATATAATAAGTTCACATGTAGTCTAAATAAACCCTTTCAAAATTCACTGTAGGATCCAAAATCAAAATATATATATTCTTTTCCAGATTCTTTTCCATTATAGTTTATTACAAGATATTGAATATAGTTCCCTGTACTATACAGCAGGTCTTTGTTGTTTACCTATTTTATATACAGTAGTGTGTATCTGCTAATCCCAAACTCCTAATTTATCCCCCCTTTTTCCATTTGGTAACCATAGTTTGTTTTCTATGTCTATGAGTCTGTTTCTGTTTTAGAAGTAAGTTCATTTGTATCATTTTTCAGATTCCACATATAAGTTATATCATATTATATTTGTCTTTCTCTGTCTTACTTCACTTAGTGTGATAATCTCTAGGTCCATCCATGTTGCTGCAAATGATATTATTTCATTCTTTTTTTATGGCTGAGTAGTATTCCAGTGTGTGTGTGTGTGTGTGTGTGTGTGTGTACATATATATATAACCATGTATAAATGCAGGGGGAGTTATAGGAGTATATATACACATATACATATATTCATACACCATATCTTCTTTAACCATCTGTCAACGGACACACTTAGGTTGCTTCCATGTCCTGGCTATTGTAAATAGTGCTGCTATGAACATTGGGGTGCATGTATCTTTTCAAATTAGAATTTTCTCAAAATATTTGCCCATGAGTGGGATTGCTGGATCATATGGAGTTCAATTTTTAGTTTTTTAAGGAACCTCCATACTGTTCTCCATAGTGGTTGTATCAGTTAACTCCCACCACCAATGTAGGAAGGTTTCCTTTTCTCCACACCCTCTTCAGCATTAATAATTTGATGTTTTTATATATTGTGAAATGATTACCACAATATATCTCATTAGCATCCGTCACCATACATAGTTAGAGAAAAGGATTTTTTTGTGATAACTTTTAAAATCTACTCTCAGCAACTTTCATATATTCAATACAGTATTATTAACTATAGTCACCACACCATACATAACATACCCATGACCTATTTTATAACTAGAATCTGTTCTCTGTATTTATGAACTTATGAGTTTTATTGTTTGTTTTTAGATTCCACATGAGCGAGATCGCATGGTATCTGTCTTTCTCTGTCTGACATTTCGCTTACCGTAATGTCCTCAAGATCCATCCATGTCTTCACAAATGGCAAGATTTCATTCTTTTTTATGGCTCAGTTTTATACACACACACACACACACATTTTCTTTATCCATTCATCCATTGATAGACACAGGTTGTTTTTATATCTTTCTTTAATTTTTCAGAACTATTTTGTCTCCATCTATGACACCATTTTTATTTCTTATATTATAGGTAGTCTCTAGAAATCATCTTTTTTTAAAAAAGGAGAAAAGAACTATTTAATTCGTACACTCAGAGGTCTCACAGAAATGGGATTCCTGAAGTGGTCAAAGCAGGCTGTTTATATATCATTTTTAGAAAAAGAAACAATTATTTGTAAAGATTTAACAAAACAAAGGAGCTTGTGCTTGGGATAGCAGGCTAATGGAGAAGTAATAAAGTCTGTCTATACAGCTAGGAATCATCTTTTTATTTTGAGGAAGACAACAGCTTTGAGAGCAAATTTCATCTTTTCTTTTTTTTTGTCTCTCAGGAGAGCAAAAGTTGAAATGGGAAGATCATAGTTTTTGGAGTTAGAAAGCAGTGAATTTAAATCTTGGCTGTTCATAGTAGCTGAACGAATTTCTAAAAGTGTTTCCTATTCTACTTTATCTGTAGACTTGGGATAATCTTACCTACCTTTCAAGGTTGTCATGAGCAGTACATAAGATAATGCATGTAAAGGGTCAGGCACGTGATAGATGCTCAATAAATGCTGGCTCTTTCCTTCACTGAAAAATATGCCCTTTCTCGCCATTTTTATTGTCGTCACCACCCTGGTCCAAGACCTCCTCGCCTCCTCACCTCATCTCTTGCTGTACTTTCACAACAGCTTTTCGTTTCTTTCCTTGCTGTTATCTTTATGGCCTTTAATCCATACCGTACACTCCACAGACCCTTCTGGAAACAATACTGCATTTTTATGGCCTTTGATAATCTAGTGCCAACCTACATATGCGATTTCATTTTTCACTACTTCAAATTCTATTTTTCACACATTCTCCATTTCTGATCACACTAGATACCCAAATTTTGTATGCTCACTCCTCCTCGCCCATCCTCACGCTCCTCCCAGACACTTTCTTTACTGACTATTCTTTCCTCAAGTTCCCTCATCTGGAATGTTCTTCTCTTTCCTTATCAAACTATAGTGTTCTCATTTCCCAATTGCCACCAACTTCAACTACTCCTCTGGTCTCTCCCTCCTATAACTCCCCCTGCATTTGTACATGGTTAGATGCCTAAGTGTCCACAGTTAAGGCCCATTCTCCCAGGGCTCAGTGTTAGGGCACTGGGATAGCACCAAGGAACAGTGACAAGAAGTCACCTAAGTGTGGGGGAAGTTAGAATAACTTATCTTCATTTCAATTTCACATAGACATTCAGTCTAACAGCAGGAGTTGAAATAAGAAGTAATTGCTCACCAAACAAAAACATCTTAAAGAAAGCTGCCCAGGCTGAAGAACATGCCAGCTATTGTTCTCATTTCACTCCTGTTCATCTTAGAAGCAGTTCTAAAAACTGTGAAATTGTATTCATTTAATTTGAGGAGAAGATAAAGCCACAGTTTTCTGCTTCCCTTTGCAGGGGGAAAAAGGTTAAGATGTACAATTTCATGGCTCTGTCTCCATGCTCACATTGGGTTACTGGGTCTGAGTGCCACCCAAGGTACAAAAATAATTTGTTCACTAGGTAAGAGCTGTAGCAGCTCAGTGCTTGTTGGTGCTCCTTCATGGCCACTTTGTTTTGGTGGTGGGTTGAATGCATGTCTCAGGGAGATAACTTATGATTGCTGAAATATATTTATAATTCATGACCATTTATTTATAATTTATAATCTTTCTTCTTCCAAAAGTAATTTTAAGCATCTTGCAATAAAAATGAATATATGCTCTTACATGGATTTTAAAATAAATGAGAAAAGGACAGCAAATGTCACACAGAGGAAGGTCCCAAGTCTCCAAGGGCTTCACTGAGAGAATAAAAGCTGCCTTCATGTGGCAGTCCAGATGATCGTCCAAAAAACAAGTGCCATTTTCGGGGCCTTGGCTGACTCCCAGCCTCAACTAGATGATCACTCCATAGATGACCCCTTCTTCACCCAGGTCATCTGGGAAGTTAGTGGGAACAAGATAAAGAAGTAGAGAATTAAACTGAGGATGAGCTATTAACAGGTATTGACTCTAAACAGGTACTGAGTTAACTCCAAGCTCTTGAGAGCCAAACCAAGAAAGAAAAAAAAAGGGGAGCAGAGATAAACAAAGTTAGATATAACTCTCATTCTAATAAAAGGAAAAAATACCTGATTTCAGAAGAAATGAACTTTCTTTCTGACACTGAGTTTTGTAGAAATTAATCATAAGAGTGTCACAAGCCAAATCATGTGAAATATCTTCAATAGCAGTTACTCAGAGGATGATTTTTGAGGGCCATTTCTCACATGAATCCACAATTCTTAAAAATACAATATTAAATTGTGGTTCAATAAAGGAATTTCTGTAGGGAGATGTCTAGTACAGACACATTTTGGTGGTACATTCAAAGTTTTTCTTAATATATGGAAAATCATGACAGTAACCCTTGAACTGTTTGTGAGGGAAGGGCAGATTTGTGGGAGCAAGACGGATCAAATTCACGATCTGATGGTCAGTGATTGAGGAAGGCATCTAAGAGTAGCAAGCACTTTGTCGCCATGGGCTAGCAAAGAACAGTTATACACAACCAAGCCCTAAAACTACCCAGGATCAATACTAAGGCAAATTCATTCCCCAGCAAGATTTTTTTCCTCCTGAAATCTGCAGGGTACTCCTTTGGGACAATTTCCCCTCTGGTCTTTATGTTCACTTTGTACTTAATTTTATCTACATGGGAATGGAGCTGGGGTTTGGAAAATGGTCATGCAGTGAAATTTTGCCCCGGATCCACACCCCTGTGGAGCTGATTCTGAGTCCTTAAAAATTTAAAACATTGGATTCCCAAGGACCCATTGTGGTATGCTTTGTGAAATTTGAGCCTGGATTTTAGAGGCAATTCATCAGTGCCAGAATTTTCTACAGGTACCTACAGACTTTCTGAGGAAAAAGCTTAGTTGGAATTACTCTCAACCTGAAAGTTTTCCAGCTTGGCCAACAGCAGAGTAATAACAATGGAAAAAATGTTAAAGAAAGTGGTGTTGTATGATGGAAAAAAAACAAAGTATTTGGAGTCAAAAGACATGCAGTAACTACTTGTATTATCCTGGTTAAATCACGTTACCCCTTTGGACTCAATTTCCTCAATGTTAAAATAAAAGGCTTGAATTATACTGTCTGTAAGCCCTAGCTGTATTATGCCATGATTATTTGTAAATTATGGATATGAGTGTGTGTGGGTGTGTGTGTGGAGTGGGTGGGGGGTTGTTTGTGTGTGATCGTATTACTCCACGATATAACATCCTTCAGCAGCTCTTTGGGTAAAATCCAAGCTCTTCAGATTTGGCTTATAAAACTGTTCATGATCAGATGTGGTTTATGTCTCCATCTCATCTTTTGTCACTTACCTTTTATATATATGTATACATGTATATGTATGTATATGTGTATATTATGAACATACTATACATGTATACTATATACATTTTCTATAAATATTAAATGTTCAGTTATCCCAAGCTCTGATGACTCTTGACTGTATCTCTCACACATTCTGTTTCTCTGTCTGATATGATCTCCACCCTTCCCCTGGTTCTCACCTACTCATCCTTCAAGTCCCAAATAAATAAGAGCAATAAAACAATAGTAATAGTATATTAGTAACAATAGTTTAAGAAATAATAGTTTAACAAAAATAATGGTATCAACTATGTCTTGGCAGAACTTACTATATCCAGCAACTATGCCAAGAGCTTTACATATGTAATCTCATTTAATCTTCACCTCAATTTTATAAGGTAGTATTATTATTCCTGTTTTAAAGATAAAGAAACAGAGGGCCCAAAAAGTGACTCATCCAAAGTTATTTCCTCCTGGAAGGCCTTCTTGATCTGATTTCTCAAATCTCCATTAGCTGCCCATCCTATGGACCCCCATAGCACCAATAATAGCAATCAACACACTAGATTATGACACCCACAATGCTCCACAAATGAGGCTTGTTTACGACTATATTCTCAATGCCTGGTATAGTACTTGGTTCATAATACACACTTAATAAATACTATTAAATGGATGAATGAATAAACTCAAAGCTCTCCGTACACAAAATTTTAACTTAGGCCAAATTAGGCATCACTGTATCTCATTCTCCATTCATTTGCTCATCCTCCCTTTGTTCTTCTGTTCCTAGTCACTTAGTGGATACTCATCAGTTTTTGCTGCTCAGCATCTGAACCCTCTTCCAAGACTCAGTGGAAGGTATGGTCCTATCTCTCATTACAGAAGCTAACGGCTTGTAAAAATGTTACTTTGACCATGGCTAGACACTGGTTGCCATTGTAGACACAGGATGGGGAGGTGCTCCCGGGTCTGTTGCTTTCTGAATCATAATAATCTATGTAATATTATTTCCTGAGCTGTGGATGACAGTCAAAGATTCAAATGTAGGGGTTTCCCACATGTTCCATATTGTTCCCTTGTCTGCCCGCCCCCTTATGAATAGGACAATATGAGAACTTGAAGATTCTGCTCGCCTTGTCTCTGGAGTGGTCCTGGGTGCTGGCCACCCATCCCACTTGGCATAAATGCCACATAGATCAATGTGAATTGTGAGAAGGATACAATCAATTTCTCAGTAAAGAAAAAAATAACATGCCAAGATTTGTCCTCATTTGAGGTATTCTTTCTGGATAATTTCCTTTTACTTGCATTTGGATTGCAGCCAGATCCTTATGTTTTCAAAACCCAGAGATCCCACAACTTGATGGGATGATCCTCCCCAATAGTCATCGGTGGCCCCAATTAACTGTGGAGTCTGCAACAGTCAAAAGGAAAGTTGGCAGTCTCTGATAAAAGCTAAAACTTCACTTAAATATTTTCTCTTTCACAGATACAGGTGTAACACAAAAGGATATTTCAGTTATATTTTCAGAATCCACAGTTTACAAGGCATCATTTCCCAGTGTATGTGGACTCATTCACTTAGGGTTCTACTATAGCAGTCGGTTCATATTATGAAATTGAAGCCAAAAAGGAATTTTACCAAGAAGAAGGTGTACTGTAATTGGAACTGCTGGGTGAGATCTGAGGTTCTAGATGTTTTTCTTGACTATGCTGTGGATCTGATGGTTCTAGAAACGTCCTGGCCCCCACTGTTAGCATCTGTTTCCAGGTGAAGCTGAGCTACAATAAGGGTTTAGGGCAATCCTTGAAAGGAAAATAAAATTTTTTTTTCAAACATAGTCTGATAAATTTGGAAGGAGGAGGAAGGTCAGCTGCATACCATGTGGTCACGTGCAGGACCTTCTTTGCAGCATCTGCAGCTCTAGGTGGACTAAGTCTGTGGTATGTGGGAATGGACCTAATTTTTCATCCCCCAGGGCAGCTCTGAGTACAAGTCAACCTTACTAGGAGAGTACTTTTGCAAACTGTTTAAAGTAAGAAAAACACCGCCTCTGTGATACTAAATTTTCCATTCAAATGGGAATAAAGAGCCCTGAATCCAGGTGTGTTGCCCACAGGGAGATGTTGGGAAACAGCTGTCCCTTAGATTGATTTGTCTAATTTTTATCCAGGTGTGTGCCAACACCAAGATCCAGCTGGAAAGTATGTCTGCAATCTTCCCTTTTCTCATAACTACTCTGCAAATGCTGGCAGCAAAGTATGGTAAGCCATAGCACTAATATGCTTCAAATTAAAAAACTGATCAGGTCGCTGATCACCATTGGTCTGCCACAGGACACCTTACAGGACAGAAAAGGCCTGGGATGCCTGGCTCCTCTGAACTTCCTCACTGTAGTCAGTAGCTATTTGGGACACGTAATCTCAACTTCAAGGTTTCTGAGACACAATCACCCAGAAGTTCTTGTTAAAAATGCACATTCCTAGTTCCTGCCCTTAATATATGGAATCAGAAATTCTGCACAGGGAATCTGCATTTTAAACAAGTTTCTGGTAAGATTCTTATGTACTCTAAATTTTAACGACTTCTACATATTTTAGAGTCCAGGCACAGTGTTCCAAGTGCTGTGTAGATCCACTCAACTACTTAACCACCATAAGCCAGTATTTATTTAATAGCTCCCAAGTCACCGTCCTGATATAGGCTCTCCATTCTGCTAGCTCTTACTCCTAAATTCCAACCTGCTGTGGCTAACTCTCATTCACATGTTATTCCTGGTTCCTGTCCAGCCTTCTTACCTGGTTTCCTGGCTCTGCTTTAGTTCTGGGAACATAAAATCTTAGGATGTAAGAGCTAGAAGGGACTTTAAAGATCACCTCTTCTGACACCATGTTCCATGAAGGTTTGGCCTTGGTGGGGGACCCTCTGAATCTTCTGTTGAGAGATTCTATTCTGGGAAAAATCACTACCTACACAACCAAACCCACATTTTTCTAATTTGACAGTTAGGCACTGAGAGTGTGTTAAAAGGCTCAGCTCTGAGAAGCCAGAGCCATTTCACTTCAGAGGCGACATCATCTAAAGCAAGCCATACATGTATTACTCTCTTTATACTGTTTTTGTTTTGTTTTGTGATTAGTTATCCCTGAGTGCAGGTTTTATGTATCATCAGCATTATACTCTTGTGTACTTAGCACAGGCCTGCATATTAAGGTTCCTGGAAAATATGTGTTTAATTGTGGAAAGAAGGTAGAGAGGAAGGAAAGGAGGAACCAGGGCAAAGATTCAAATCCAATTCTGTCAGGGTCTCAAGGCTGAGCTCTTCCTACTTTCGCATACTACCATTATTGCATTATTGTGTCTCATCCACTAGATTGTGGTCTACTTGACTACAAGGTTAACGTTTCATTTATATCACCAGTGCTTTGTGAAGTGGCTTCCCCATAGCAGATATAGTAGATAACAGATATTTGTGGAATTAACAAAATTAACAGAATAATTTAATAGCTTAATTTATGTGAGTGGAGACTGAGTAATGAGAACATGCCAGGGGATGTTAGTGAATTTTATCTGGCACTAAGCCTCCTCTGTGTAATTGTCCTTTATAAATAATTGCCCTCCTCTTAGCATCATAGAGGGGAAAAAATGCTTATCTGGTCTCTTAACCATAATGGAGTGTAACAAAAACTGACAATAAGTGGGTTCTCTGTATGCTGATCATCTTCTATCTCCCCCCTGATTGGCTGAGACTTGGGGGTAACACACAATGGAGCTTACTCTCCCTAGTCCTTCCTCTATGACTTTCCTTCTGAGCTGCCATGCCCCTTTCTAATGGTTCATTTCTCTTTCCCTTTCACTTAACTCAGCTTTTATACATCTGTCCATCACTGACTAACTACCAGCCAGGATGGCCTGGCTCTTTTTTAACTTTCAAAGGAAGCTGCCTGCTCTGAATGTGTGATGCTAGAGAATGGGTTTGGTAAGTCCTTAAGAACAGTTGTTTATATTCTTTCAAAGGTTGCCAAGTAATAAATAGTTGTCTGAAAGTGAAGGGTAAAGTGGTATTTCATCACCCTGTTCTCTGGTGTTCTAGTGATGGCTCAAATCATAAAACATTGCGTTTCAACCTTTGTAGGGAGATCTCATCAGTCCAGGGTTACTGAGTGGGCACAGACACTTGCTTCCCTACTCAGTACCCAGGGCACTACTCAATTCCAGCCTAGTTGGAACGCCGCTGGTTGAACCTTTGAAACTCTGAGGCTGATTGAAGCTTCTAAGCCAACAAAAAGAGGCAAAGGGCCTTTGTACTTCAGCAAGGAAATGTTCCAGTTCTTTTGCACTTTCCTAATGAAAGCAGCCCAGCAGCCCTAGTGTCCCTGGCACACAGAGGGGGGTTGCAGGGAATAAAGGGAATTTGACTCTTTGGGGTCACTCCTCTCTTCCCAGGGACTTTTATAGATGGCTTTCCAGCCATTGAGAGGTTTGCTACTCATTCAGATTTCATAGCTTTGAATCTTGGGGAAAAAAAAAGAAGTGCTATTTTGTGTACTGCTGAACTGTATCAAATGTTCCAATGCATCTCACACATGCCATGTCTCATTTACATTAGTCCCCACCTAGCTTCATTCATTTAGGTCAACTGACCAGGCTTGTAGGGATTTCGGTTTGCCATCTCAAACTGAATTTGTAAATTACAGGGCTAGGAAGATGTAAATTGTTCACCATTGCTGTTACTGCTGGATGAAGTTGAAGTGCTTTACAGTATGAATTCAGGTATTAATTCCAGTACCATGTAATGCCTCCAGTAAGCTAAGTGAAGGGAGTTTTCCATTCCTTCCTGACACAGTATTAGAAAATGTGAGATTTTAAAAAGTGCAGGACCCAAATTCCAAATTCCACTGTGACTAGTTACGTTAGATATCTGGATATGGAAATTGAGGTAAGTAGAACTGCAAACAGCAGGACTGACAAGAGCTTTGCAATTTGATCCCCAATCCTTGACTTTATAAATAAGCTATCTTATTTATAACCCAGCGTAATTACTGGATATGAGTTAGTGCATGAGATGACAATAGTGTCCTCCTGGTCATCAATTACAAATCTCCAAATTGCTGAACCCATTAGAATAATTACGGTATAGCATCTGAGCTTGCAATGAAAGAATGCAATGTAAAAGATGGTTCTGATACCGCTTAGAAGTATCTGGCCCTAATCAGACTCCAATTTTATACATAGTCCTACCTAAAGTTTCCTATAATTTATTACATCAGAAGATTGAAAGAGTTATTTTTATGCAGAGAAAATTGGACTCAAGTAAAAGTTATTTTCATCACTTCATCTAATTACAAAGCTGAGCATAGAACCATGACTATTGAAACATATTACAGATATAACAAAGAGAGTGAATAGCAATGAAAGATGGTCTTGACTAGCTGCCAAGGCAAGCAAAGATGGGGAGAATGATTCTCATGATTAGAGGGGAAAGTAAGGAAGCAGTAATTTCTTTTCAGAATGTTTACACACTCTGTTCAGTTAGATATTTTAAGGGTTCATGTTAACTATGATACTGATTATTCCTTAGTAGCATGTAGCTCATCTGAGCAATGAAGTGTGTTTTTATTGCAAGTGACTTCAAGGGATACGGTCTCCCACTGAGAAAATAAAGAGAAAGACATAGTTGGGCCAGGGAATATGAATTTGAGCAGACATAGAGTCTAGATCTAGGCTACAGGTCCATATCCTTTTGGGTGATTCTTTCCTTCCTTGGGATAACACAAAACTACATTAGCATTGAGGAGAGAAACATTAGCACTGAGGAGAGAAAATTTAGGCAAAAACAATACCTTGTGTTTAAAAGTGAAGCAAAAGAAAATTTAGCACGATGAAGGAGGGCTCATAAATCAGTCAACGATTCTGAGTTTTTTAAAAAAGCAAAGAACTCTATTTGGTTCAGAGAAAAACTTCAACTTCCTCTCAGTTACCTGTGGCAGGTTAAATAGATTTAGCTTATCTAGTTTCTTTCTAATACTTTGCTGCTGAGAAGCAGTTTGCGTACAAGTCCAAGAAACCTGGAATTAAATCCAAACCGTGTAGTTTAGAGCCATGCGACTTTAAGCAAATCACAATCTCTCTAAACCTCAATTTCCTCATCTGTTAAATAGTATAAATCAAGGCTATTTTTAGGGTTGGCATGAGAGGTAAGTGCAAAAAGATAAACTTCAATAAATAGTAGTTTTAAATTTCTGATGAACACATTGTTTTCTAAGACTCAGCACTGTCAGTATATTTCCATTGTCTCTGGAAGTGACTAGAAGAAGAGTTATTTTCTTATTCATTTAGTTACCCTTGCTGCCCAGGGAACAAACAGCTTGGAAAAAAGATATCTCTACTCCAGATGAGGGTTTGCAGTAGCCCAAGATATATCACTTCCTAGAAAATGGAAGAGGCAGAAAGAGGTTGGAGCGAGTAATTTTCATGCTCCTGTGAGCTAAAAGCTTATTGTACTTGCAGTTTGGCAAATCCCTAGAATTTCAAACACAGTCATATATAAATATGTTAGTATATAAACATAAATACCAGTGGCCAGTTGAGGAGGTGGTGAAAGGCATCACTCCATAAGCATGGACATTTTTATTTTATTTTAAATTCTTATTACTGAGCATCCACTATGTGTTCAACACATACACAGTGTTTAGGTGCTTTATATATGCCATTTCATTTAATTCTCCCATTATCCTGTGGAAAAGATGCTGTCCTTATCTTGCATTTGAGGCAATTAACAGAGAGGTTAACCTGGATTCATGCGCAATGTTTACAATATAAAGCAGAGGTAGGGAGGCCAGTTAGGACTCCTCTGCAGTAATCTAGCTGAGAGGAATTATTTTTCTGTAAGAATGGAGAGAAGTAAATCTTTTGGAAAGAGTCTACGATGTTGTTTTTGCACCAAATGGCATATTACAGAAATCAATTAATCCAGTTAAATTGCAACAAAATGTGCAAACATGTTCTTATGACTCATCTGGATCATATCTTGTACTTTCCCTTTAATAAATGTCATTTATAAATAAATTAAAAGCACTTGAATTCAGGGATAATGTCCAAACACCCATCTAGTCTCTATTTTAAAGACTTTTAGACAGCGAAATTGAGAAATGTGCTTTGCAAAGTGTTCCACAACCCTGACTGCCAGGACTTGCTTTTGGAAATCTGAATAAAACTGAGCCTTTGGTTGGTGTGCATTATGTTGGCTCTGAAGGAATCACTATCATCTCAATAATTTAGCCTTATCATAAACCTACTAAATGAAAATAGCCAATATAATCTTGTATTATTTAGCTCTTTCTTTTATACTGCCACTCCCTTCTCTATAGTGAACCATGTGTACAAAACAGCTGTAAAATAAAGGAATATATTTAAAATATATGTCTATGAACTCCATTTTGAATGACTTCTCTATAACTAATAAGTTACACTGTTGGCCACTAAAAACATTTCCTCCACTAATCTGACACTGAAGTCTTACATTTTGCCATCAGAGAGGCTTCCAGTATCAAAATGCTAATTACTCTAGAGTGGGGTTTCTCAAACTTGACACTCCAATTGTCATTTTGGACCAGACAATTCTTTGTTGTAGGGAGTTAGTTGTCCTGTGCATTGTAGAATGTTTGGCAGCATTTCTGGCCTCTCCCCACTAAATGCCAGTGGCAACTGCCCCCTACTTTTCCAAAATTATGATAATAAAAATGTCTCTAGACATTGTCAGATGACCCCCAAGGAGGCAAAACTGCCTCCAATTGAGAACCACAGCCCCAGAGACAAGACTATATTATTCTGCTTTCAGTCACAGACAAAATATTATTTGTTTTTCCATGTGACAAATGTAAGAATAAGACTCAATGGACAAGTCTGTCACCATCATTATTAAAAAAAAATTTATCTTTGTTAAAAGAAAAAGCAATATATGTCCATTGCAGATAAAAACAGACATATACGTAAAACTATCAGAAATTATTTACTCACTCTTTTTTCATGTTTCAGAAACAACCAGCATTATTATTTATGTATTAATCTTTTTGATCAAACTTCAAAATGAGATTATATTGTACATATTGCTTAGAAACTTGATTACTTTTAAAGTAATAATATATAAAATTTAGTTATCCATCTACAGCATAATTTTAAATAGAATAGCATTCTACTGTATGGCTTTACAATTAGTGAGTCATTAATTCATTTAATAAATATAGTAAACCTCTATGTGTCAGGCACTGTGCTAGGTGCTAGGGATAAAATATGAAGAAGATAAGTAGGCAAGAAACTGCCTTAATGAAGTCTGAGAGACCAACAAAGAAAAGAAATAAAGTAGGAGAGACTAGGCAATAGCCTAACACCCTCTAGGAAAACAGGCCTTGGCAGCCAGGTTAGACAAGACAAATGAGAATAGAAAAGTGAAGAGTAGCTAGTGCTGAAGACCCAGCTGTTGTCCTATTGATCTATGTTTCTCTCCATTCAGTTATCATTATACTGCTTAATAAATGATGGAAGAATTTAAATTTTTATACAAACTTGAACATCTCCAATCATTCCTACCCCTGGTTTGGTAACCTTTCTGCTACTCTTCCTCCCTCTCTACTTCCCTAGATGTGCAGGCAAATGTTTGGTGTCTTGCATCTGTGTTCTTAACAGGTCTAGATATGCAGAGTGACCCTCAGACCCTAATGGAAGCACTCAATAGGTAAAAACTATGATTAAAAAGGTGCTTGAACTCAAACTGATACAGTGTTTTAGACTAAAGATTTTCTTGTTTGTTTTATGTGTTTCTTCTAAGTGTAATAACAGCCCTAATCTCTTCCTGATTAGTGTCGATATTCCTGCCAGAATGATAATTCCTGTTTTTGCCAGCTGATCCCTTGACAGAAGTAGCCTTGGAAGGAGGAGTTCAATGGGACTCTTGCTATTCCTTCTTTAAACTTACAGAATCCAGAGCTGTAGGAATGGTAAGCAAAACTTCTCTGACTAGGTCACTAGGAGTGATGAGAAACAGGTAATCAGGACCATTTCTGTGTCTATTTATTGGTTCCTGGACCCAAGTATTTTGCTAATTGAAGAAAGAGAACTATGTAATAGTCATTGATTTAGGATATATACTGTTCTTGGAAATGGCATCCCATCCTCATTGGGTATCATTTCTAAGCTGGCACTATAACTGGCAGTTCTGTCACTCCTTCAGGCCAGCAGGTCCAAGGTGGTACACTGTGATGGGCCTAGTAGATCCCATTGTAATATGCCCATTGCTGCACTTTCTTTGCTTTAAAATAGGTCCCTTGATCTGTGTAATGTCTTGTGGTCAATGGATCAGGCTGTAAGCCTGCAGATAGTTGTGCTGACTGAGGACCTATAGGCAAAAAAAGACAAAACTCATACCAAGAATAGAAGCCAGTTTCCATCAAAATGGAAACTTCTATTCAACACTGTACTGTAGTTCCTAGCCAATGCAATATGAGAAAAAAAAGAAATAAAGGTATTCAAATTAGGATGGAAGAAATAAAACTATTTGCAGAAGACATGCTTATCTATGTAGAAAGTCCTAATGAATCCACAAAAAACCCTATGAGAACCAAGAAGTGAATTTAGAAAGGCCATAGAATATATATATATACACATATATATAAACTTTCAGCTTATGACACTTAGATAACAATGGGATCAAAATACATTTACAAATGAAATAAAAACAAAATATGATAAAATTAACAATTAACAGCATCATTTTTATGTGATGGGTTCTTTTTTCTTTGCTTTATCATGAATATCAGACCACTATATCATCCTACATTGTTTTGAGATGAGCATGTCTACTACCCTGTTCCAAGTGATAACTCCAATTCTTCTTCCGCTCTTTCTATTTCAGCTACTTATACAGCTTTCTGCAATTTATTTGCATTTTAATTGACTTGAATACTTCATTTGTGTGTTGACTCCTGACTAGTAAGCACAAAAAAGTGATACAACTTGGACTCCATGCTATTATAATCACAACTACAAATATAAACTTCGGCACTGAAATGTTGTGGCAGTACCCAATTATATGTTATCCCCAAATGATCCAAAATATATTAATTAATTTTAAAAGATTTTCATAAAAGTATTACAAAATCACACAGGGACCTTCCATAATAATGTAACCATGGATTATACAGAGGTTTATGGATCCCGCTTTTGAGAAACACTGTTAAATACCACTCATTTGGCAATAAACTCTTATAAAGTCTGGTACTACCTCTTATATTGTGTGCTATACATTAGAGCCAGGAACTTTTCAAGCTTTTATAGTACACTGAGAGTGTGCTCAGTGAGGGTTTATTTCTTATTTCCTAACACATAGAGGATATTCTTCTGATATTTATGGGTTAAAATATACCCAAATTCCTCTTCAGTGGACAGAATGCCTGTGACCTATATAAAATTCTAAGCTTCAAATTTCGTTTCCTCTGATTGTAAAAATGAGGACATTTCATATGTGTCATCTAGTTTAAGGAGATGCTCAAATTAATATTCTCTGAATACTAAGCATTAATGCTTTTATGCAATGCATGGGAATATGAGCTGTATCTCATTTGAACCTACCATAGCCCTCTGAAGAAGGTTATGCTGTTATCCCCACTTACAGTAATACTTAGGAAAAATAAAGGCTTAGAGAGGCTTAGAGAGAGACAACAATTTGTCTAACATCACGTGACTATTAAGCAGCAGAGGGGGAGTTTGAACTCAGGCAGATTGGTTTTGAACCAGAGTACCAGTCCCCCACGTTCCAATGCTCAGTGAATCCTGGAAGCTTCCTGGGTATCCTTGCTTCCTGAGTTCTGCAATTTGCCCACCAGCTGATTAAGTTGCTTGGAATGCCTGTTACATAAACATTAGTAAGGAAACCTCATCTTCGGTTCATGAAGATCCATAAGGAAATGATCTTAATTCTCAATGGGAGTTTAGTAAGTGTATTTGTACTCTGGAGTTTTATGCATCTATTTTTTAAAATATTTTGACTTGTGCAGCTGTGGCTTGCTAGGAGCATTAATGTACTTATGTAAGGATACTGACTTTTTATAGTAAAGAAAGAGATGATTCTAAATTTCTTTGATAATCAAAACTTAGCACTCTCCCTTAAAATACCCAAGAAAAGGAACTGCTTCTCCTCCATTTTCTGCATTAACTCAGATGGAACTGAAGGAAGTTCACAAGCCATCTGGACTTAATTAGTGCACTGTGTAGATATGCTGGTAGCAGCATTGCTGAGGGGAATTAGCTTTAATGGAAAGAACCTCAAATTTGGAGTCAGGAATTCTGGTTTCTCTCTGGCCTCTGTCACTAACTTCTCTATGTTTTTCTTTTTTTTTAAAAAAAAATTTATTTATTTATTTTTCCTGTGTTGGGTCTTCGTTGCGGTGCGCAGGCTTCTCATTGCGGTGGCATGTCTTGTTGCGGAGCACGGGCTCTAGGCGCGTGGGCTCCAGTAGTTGTGGCACACGGGCTCAGCAGTTGCGACTTGGGGGCTCTAGAGTGCAGGCTCAGTAGTTGTGGCGCATGGGTTTAGCTGCTCCATGGCATGTGGGATCTTCCCAGACCAGGGATTGAACCCGTGTCCCCTGCATTGGCAGGCGGATTCTTAACCACTGCGCCACCAGGGAAGTCCCTATGTTTTTCTTTTATCAAAAGAAAAGAATATCTCCTCTGGTACCTCACTGAGTTTTACTTTTACTTTGGAGATCAGATAATATTTAAAAAACCCAAATCACCTCCGAATGCAAAAGATTCTTTTATTATTATTATTATTATAGTACTACGGAATTTAAGCCATGTTTGTGGTTATTGTTGTTCTTAACAACTTTTATCAATATATGATAATTAAACCTTTTTGTCATTTGTTACTACTTGGTTGGACCAAAAATGGTGACCAGGACATTTTGAGGCTCTAATTTTGGAGTCTAGTATCTCTGTATAACCTCCCTGAGCCATAGCAGCACTCAATCATGCAAGTAGAGTTTGCCTTTATTTGCAGACTTCCTCTCCCCTTCCTATTTCCCTCAGGTTTCAGAAGTTGAAATATTCAGGCATGCACACAGGAAGTCAAAGAGTTATTACTGATTCCATATTGGGATGAGGATTCCAAAACAGTTCAGATGAAAGAAAAATAATCTGCAGATAGCATGTAATTAGCCAGCTGTGGCTGAGGGGAACCAGCTTCAATTAGGGGAATCTTGGATTAAATAATAGCAGTGTGCATTTAGCTGATTCTGGCCTTAGTTAGGAAACATAGTGACTCTGCACAGAGTTTGCTCTTATAAAGATATTTGTAGCCATCCTCATTTCATGACCAAATACCTGGAAATTTGGGACATGCAGTGTGTTTCTGAAAAACGGTCAACTGTTCGTTAGGCAGTTTGCAGTAGGAGGGGTGAAAAGATTCCGTATCTCCATTTATATTAGACTCTCAGCACCAGTCTTGCTCCTTTGGGAAGTCAGAGGAAGATAAATAGACAAAAAACAAACAAACAAAAGAAAGCAAACAAAAAACTAGCACATGAGCACTGAAAATCTAAAAGCATCAAGAATATTTTGTTTTTGCCAAAACCACTCTTCTAGGAGGCTTCGTCTGATTTAGTAGCTGAAAAACAGATTTTCATTAGTTTTCTTCCCCATCATCAAACTTTAATTTTTCTAATTTCTTTAAAAATATTTTAAAGTATTATTACAAAGATGGTATGTGGTTTTAGTAGAAACATTTTATGTTTATTGCTAAACAGAAATGAAATAAGATGAAAAAAGCAATCAACTTGGACTAACCATGGGGTTTATCATCATTCTTGCTGACCTTACCTTACCTTACTGACCAGTGAAGATTAAATCAGGTAAGTGGGGACTTCCCTGGTGGGGCAGTGGATAAGATTCCACGCTCCCAATGCAGGGGGCCTGGGTTCGATCCCTCATCAGGGAACTAGATCCCACATGCATGCCGCAACTAAGGAGCCCACGTGCCACAACTAAGGAGCCCAGGAGCTGCAACTAAGAAGCCAGCAAGCAGCGACTAAGGAGCCTACCTGCTACAACTAAGACTTGGTACAACCAAAAAACTAAATATTAAAAAAATAATAAATCAGATAAGTAATGTTAGTCCTTTAAAAGGGTCCAGTTGAATATAGAATAATAAGAGCTAACCCTCACTGAGAGCTTATCATGTGCCAGACATTGTTCTGACCACTGTGCAAGTATCCTTCTGGCAACCCCAGATAGGTACTGTTATCCCTATCATAGAAATAACAAATGTCAAAGATGTTTAGTAATTCACCCAGGGTCACAAAACTAGTAAGGGACAGGACCTGAATTCAAACCCAGCAGTCTGACTCCAGAGCCCATACCCTAAACTAAGAGTCATCAAATTACATCCCAAAAGCCAAATCTGGCCCTGCCACTTGTTTTTGTCAATAAAGTTTTAGTGGAACACACAGACATCAATCATAATCTTAAAACTCAGAGATAAACCTTGCTGATTATCAGTAGGTATGTCCATGGTTTTCCAATTCTTTCCTTTTTTTTTAATGAGAAAGGGAAGAGATGATAGTGGCTAAGAGTAGGGCATTTGTTAAACTTATTTATTACCAATTCCAGACAACTACCACTCAAAGAATTCATAAGAAAGACGTGTTCTACATTATCTCAAAGAGAACAGAATATAAATTCATTAAACCTTTTGCATCTATCTATTAGATAGGGCTAAACCCTCAGACAGACTTTGATAATGTTGTTTTTGATAAGCACAGCTAGCCATATTGTTGTATAGCTCACGACTCAATTTAAATACTGATTTATGCCTTAATACTAAGTAGGACTCTGAAAATGCTACTAAGTTTTAGACCCTGGTTTGGAAGTCAACAACTGTGTGATGTAAACATATCTTTTAAAATATATACTGAAGCCTGCGTGCCTAGAACTCCTGCTCTGCAACAAGAGAAGCCACCACAATGAGAAGCCCGCGCACCGCAACATAGAGTAGCCCCTGCTCGCCGCAACTAGAGAAAGCCTGCGTGCAGCAATGAAGACCCAACACAGCCAAAAATAAATAAATAAATTTTTAAAATAAATAAATAAAATAAAATATAAACACCAGTCATTCCTGAAAACAAAAGCAAAACTCTAAAGGCCAGCAATAAGTGAACATCAACATGTGTTTACTCTCTTCATGAACAGGGCTCCTTGCTAGTATATATGCATTGTTTAAAGCACATATCCCAGCTTATCCTATTCTATGGGGACTGTGAGTCTTTTATTGCCTCTGAACTATAACACCGTTATAAAATAACAGTTAATTTACAATAAGTTGATACAATTGTAGATACAATAAGCTGTAGATAACTGTAAGCAGTACAAAAGAATTTTTCTCTATAGATACGTAAATAAATTCTGTCCAGTGTAAGTTCAAAGACTTCCCTCCTCCACTATGGAGGCCAGTTGTGGCTGTTTCCATAGTGGAAATTTGCAAATTCATTTCAACATTCCTGATCTATAATAATGTCTATTCTTCAGACACTTTTTTGAACTGGTTAAAACATGTTACCAGTTCTCTTATTTATTTAATGAGTTAGATAAAAATCTTTGACATGTGTTCATTGTATACTTGTTAAAAAATTATCCCTTAACATGAGTTTAGGCTCTAGAGTCAGTCAGTCATAGATCCTAATCCTAGTTTAGCTATTACTAGCTGTGTAACATTAGGCAAAAAATTACCCCCCCTATTAATAATACCTGCCTCATTAAACTGTTGTGGGATTATGTGACATGTTACTTCTATTCTGAAACTTAAGATATACGTGGTGAATAAAATTTGTATTTTAAGGCAAAAGAATTAAAAAAAAATATAGTTGATTTACAATGTTAATTTCTGCTGTATAGCAAAGTGATTCAGTTATATATATCTATATCTATGTATATAGATATACACACACACACATTCTTTTTCATATTCTTTTCCATTATGGTTTATCACAGGATATTGAATACTGTGCTATAAAGTAAGATCTTGTTGTTTATCCATTCTATATATAATATTGATAGTTTGCATCTGCTAATCCCAAACTTCCAACCCATCTCTCCTCCACACACCCCTTGGCAACTACAAGTCTGTTCTCTATGTCTGTGAGTCTGTTTCTGTTTCACAGATAAGTTGATTTGTATAATATTTTAGTTTCCATGTATAAGTGATGTATGGTATTTATCTTTGACTTACTTCACTTAGTATGATAATCTCTAGGTCCATCCGTGTTCCTGCAAATGTCATTGTTTCATTCTTTTTTACAGCTGAGTAGTATTTCATTGTATATATATATATATAAACCACATCTTCTTTATCCATTCATCTGCTGATGGACATTTAGTTTGTTTCTATGTCTTGGCTATTGTGAATAGTGCTGCTACGAACACAGGGGTGCATGTATCTTTTTAAATTATAGTTTTGTCTGTATATATGTCCAGGAGTAGGATTTCTGGATCATATGGCAACTCTATTCTTAGTTTTTTGAGGAACCTCCATACTGTTTTCCATAGTGGCTGCACCAACATTCTAACCCATAGAGTAGGAGGGCTCCTTTTTCTCCACACCCTCTGCAGCATTTGTTATTTGTAGACTTTTTAATGATGGCCATTCCGACCAGTGTGAGGTAGTACTCCATCATAGTTTTTCTCTGCATTTCTCTGATAATTAACGATGTTAAGCACCTTGTCATGTGTAAGGCAAGATAAATTTAAACACAGATTTTTTTTTCTCTGCCTGTTTGGGCCTCCTCCATCCCCTGTAGTGTGCATTGTGCATCTGCATTATGCATTAACCAGACCTCCCCAATGGCAGAAATACCTGCTCAACCAAAAAGATCCATTTTTCTTCTTTGGATGCCAACGATGTAACTCCCGAGAAGACAACACTCCTTTATCAATCCTGTAAGGGGTCCCGATGGCCCACCACTTGCCTTGTACGTGCAGATATCTTTGGTGAAATTTACATACAGGTATAAAAACACAGACATAGAGAATGGACTTGAGGACACGGGGAGGGTTCCCAGGGTAAGCTGGGACGAAGTGAGAAAGTGGCATGGACATATATACACTACCAAATGTAAAACAGATAGCTAGTGGGAAGCAGCCGCACAGCACAGGGAGATCAGCTCGGTGCTTTGTGACCACCTAGAGGGGTGGGATAGGGAGGACGGGAGGGAGATGCAAGAGGGAGGAGATATGGGGATATATGTATATGTATAGCTGATTCACTTTGTTATAAAGCAGAAACTAACATACCATTGTAAAGCAATTATACTCCAATAAAGATGTTAAAAAAAAAACTTATGTACTACGCCAACATATCATTTCCCTTAAAGATAGTGACTGGTATGGAACAGACTGGGTCAGACAACCTGGGAAATTCTGGACCCCACCTAATGGAAGTTCTTAGCTTAAATACTTACTTATGACCTTATTAATGTCACTAGCTATGTTACTTGTATTCTGCCTATTTTATAAGATTATTGTTCCTTGCGTTACCAAATAAGTGACTGAGTCTCTCATAAAAATAATGATGACCAGGTGACTTGAAATGATTGACCAAATATATAATTTTATAAGATCAATAACTGTAATAGTGTAACTCTAGATATGGGAAGAAGCAACAAGAGGGAACCATATCCTGGAACATAATAGACTAGTAAAACAGGGGGTCCAGAGGCTTTGGGATACTGTTAACAGGGCCTAGTCCAGTAGTAGGACACTAAGTGGACTATCGATGAAACACCTGCTTGACCTGGGAACGAGCATTCCTAGCACCATGGAACACATCGGTCACAAAATGTCTCCCAAACCTTGGACAAAATGAAGGCAAAAAGGGAGGGGACTGTAAAATAAAGAATACTGCCCACCATTCAGTTCTATAAGAATCAAGTCATTAGCCACTGCAGTTGCCGACCTACAATACACCCTGACGGGAATTCAGGGTAAAGATCAGGATGAGTTACTTTGTGCTCTAGGAAAACTGGCACAACTAGCCCTCAAATAGTTAAATATTTTCAGGAGAAAATTTTACGAACCCAGTTTCTTGCATCTTCCCATACTTAGGAAAGTACTAAAACCATTAACTAAGATATCTGTTCCTCACGAACAGTAGTAACCGTCTATTAAGACGTGTGTTTGACTGCGTGTACCTTTTAACCAAAATTACATATATGCCTCCCTCTCCCCTTACCTCTTCAGAACAGTCTTCAGAGCTTTCTGAAGGACTGTCTCCCAGGTTATAATCCTCAGGTTGACTAGAATAGACTGATCTATTTCTTTCTTAGATTGACCATTAATTACTTTTACGTCGACACACTCAACAACAATTTAAAAAATGTTTTTTAAGGAATTAGCAGAGCCAGGGTATGAACTGCTTACTGTGTAACAGCAATAAAGTAGAAGACCCATTCTATCAATATCCAGGAAGTACACTAAATGTGACTTCTGTTTTTTTAAACCTCTAAAGTTCCTACTTTAAGGCTTATGACTCAACTACATAAATAGGTCAAAATGTTTTCCAAAACCATATAAATGAAACAGACTAATGACTTTCAAATTCCAGTTAGGGCATAGTTAATATGCAAAGGTTAATCAGTGAGTAATCTTTGCAGTCACGTTTGTACAGGAAGACACCCATAAAAGTCAATTTCATGCATTTCCTCTCTCTAAGTTTTCCTGAAGTTCTTCCTCTAAATTTTCATTTAGTGCACATTAACTATGAGTTATTTTTCAGTGGACTAAGAACACAGGCTGTCCTCAAAAGATTAGTAATACTTATCCTTAATTCTAGCTCCAATCATGAATATAATTAATTCCTCCTACAATTATATTTTGCCTTTTACGTTTAGAAATATTGAAACAAGCCTCTTTTTTTTTGAAACTGGAATAAATAATTAAATAATTCTTTAAGTGGTGAAGAGCCAGTTGACAAAACAGAACATATTACTGTGTGGTATTACATGCCATTTATGTAAACAGCCATTAATTCCAATTTGAGGTCCCTTTCAAAATCCTGCAGAGATTAAAATGATGTCTGGATTTTAGAAGATTTATTATCAATCTTCGTAACTTCTAAAACAAAATTATTCTACTCACCCCCCACTTCAACATTCCCCACCTATCTAGTCCCTGCTACACTTACTTACATACAAGCAGTATTTCCTAAATGAGAAACGTAAGAGTCTCTACAGGCTCTGTGCAGAAGTAACTTGAGATTACTGTACACAACGTACGTCTTGGAGACTCACTAAACATTGGATTAGTGGAGATTCTGAGAAGGCCTACAACAAAGAAACCTATTTAACTTTGTCAAACTTACTACCTGAGACCTCTGAGACAGGCTGAGATATCTGAGTGTCTTGAGAGGTCAATGAGGTGTCAGAGAATTTTTAAGATTGCCAAATAATCAGCAAATAAATAAGAGAAGCCTTTTCTTCCAGGTCAATATGAAAAAACTCAGACTGCTTTCCTCTCACCATTCACCATGTTTCTTTCTCTACCCAATTTTACAGAAGTTGTTCTTTTGAAAAAGGGCATGCAGCAGTGGCAGACTAGAATCACCTGAGGAACATTTAGAAAACACAAATGCTCAGATTTTATCTAAGACCAATTAAATTAGAATCTTTAGGGACTTCCCTGGTGGCGCAGTGGTCAAGAATCCACCTACCAATGCAGGGTCCGTGGGTTCGAGCCCTGGTCCGGGAAGATCCCACATACCACAGAGCAACAAAGCCCGTGCGCCACAGCTACTGAGCCTGCGCTCTAGAGCCCATGAGCCACAACTACTGAGCCTGTGTGTCACAACTACTGAAGCCCGCGTGCCTAGAACCTGTGCCCTGCAACAAGAGAAGCTACTGTAATGAAGCCCACGCACCGCAATGAAGAGTAGCCCCCGCACGTCACAACTAGAGAAAGCCTGTGTGCAACAAGGAAGACCCAAGACAGCCAAAAATAAAATAAATAATTTTAAAAAATAGAACTTCATTAAAAAAAAAAAATTAGAGACCAGAGGGCAGACAGCAGAAGCAAGAACTACAATCCTTCAGCCTGTGGAACAAAAACCACATTCACAGAAAGATAGACAAGATGAAAAGGCAGAGGGCTATGTACCAAATGAAGGAACAAGATAAAACCCCAGAAAAACAACTAAATAAAGTGGAGATAGGCAACCTTCCAGAAAAAGAATTCAGAATAATGATAGTAAAGATGATCCAGGACCACGGAAAAAGAATGGAAGCAAAGACCCAGAAGATGCAAGAAATGTTTAACAAAGACCTAGAAGAATTAAAGAACAAACAAACAGAGATGAACAATACACACCTGAAATGAAAAATACACTAGAAGGAATCAACAGCAGAATAACTGAGGCAGAAGAACGGATAAGTGACCTGCAAGACAGAATGGTGGAATTCACTGCTGCAGAACAGAATAAAGAAAAAAGAATGAAAAGAAATGAAGACAGCCTAAGAGACCTCTGGGACAACATTAAACGCAACAACATTCTCATTACAGGGGTCCCAGAAGGAGAAGAGAGAGAGAAAGGACCAGAGAAAATATTGGAAGAGATTATAGTCGAAAACTTCCCTAACATGGGAAAGGAAATAGCCACCCAAGTCCAGGAAGCACAGTGAGTCCCATACAGGATAAATCCAAGGAGAAACATGCCAAGACACACAGTAATCAAATTGGCAAAAATTAAAGACAAAGAAAAATTATTGAAAGCAGCAACGGAAAAACGACAAATAACATACAAGGGAACTCCCATAAGGTTAACAGCTGATTTCTCAGCAGAAACTCTACAAGCCAGAAGGCAGTGGCATGATATACTTAAAGTGATGAAAGGGAAGAACCTACAACCAAGATTGCTCTACCCGGCAAGGATCTCATTCAGATTCGATGGAGAAATCAAAAGCTTTGCAGACAATCAAATGCTAAAAGAATTCAGCAGCACCAAACCAGCTCTGCAACAAATGCTAAAGGAACTTCTCTAAGTGGCAAACACAAGAGAAGAAAAGGACACACAAAAACAAACCCCAAACAATTAAGAAAATGGTCATAGGAACATACATATCAATAATTACCTTAAACATGAATGGATTAAATGCTCCAACCAAAGAACACAGGCTTACTGAATGGATACAAAAACAAGACCCATAAATATTCTGTCTACAAGAGACCCACTTCAGACCTAGGGACACATACAGACTGAAAATGAGGGGATGGAAAAAGATATTCCATGCAAATAGAAATCAAAAGAAAGCTGGAGTAGCAATACTCATATCAGATAAAACAGACTTTAAAATAAAGAATGTTACAGGAGACAAGGAAGGACACCACATAATGATCAAGGGATCAATCCAAGAAGAAGATATAACAATTATAAATATATATGCACCCAATATAGGAGCACCTCAATACATAAGGCAACTGCTAACAGCTATAAAAGAGGAAATCGACAGTAACACAATGATAGTGGGGGACTTTAAACCTCACTTACACCAATGGCCAGATCATCCAAAATGAAAATAAATCAGGAAACAGAAGCTTTAAATGACACAATAGACCAGATAGATTTAATTGATATTTATAGGACATTCCAACCAAAACCAGCAGATTACACTTTCTTATCAAGTGCGCACAGAACATTCTCCAGGATAGATCACATCTTGGGTCACAAATCAAGCCTCAGTAAATTTAAGAAAATTGAGATCGTATCAAGCATCTTTTCTGACCACAACGCTATGAGATTAGAAATGAATTACAGGGAAAAAAACATAAAAAACACGAACACATGGAGGTTAAACAATATGTTACTAAATAACCAAGAGATCACTGAAGAAATCAGAGGAAATTAAAAAATACCTAGAGACAAATGACAATGAAAACACGATGATCCAAAACCTATGGGATGCAGCAAAAGCAGTTCTAAGAGGGAACTTTATAGCTATACAAGCCTACCTCGAGAAACAAGAAACATCTCAAATAAACAATCTACCCTTACACCTAAAGGAACTAGAGAAAGAAGAACAAACAAAACCAAAAGTTAGCAGAAGGAAAGAAATCATAAAGATCAGAGTAGAAATAAATGAAATAGAAACAAAGAAAACAATAGCAAAGATCAATAAAACTAAAAGATCAATAAAACTAGAAGCTGTTTCTTTGAGAAGATAAACAATTTAATAAACCATTAGCCACACTTATCAAGAAAAAGAGGGAGAGGACTCAAAAATAAAACTAGAAATGAAAAAGGAGAAGTTACAACAGACACTGCAGAAATACAAAGCATCCTAAGAGACTACTACAAGCAACTCTATGCCAATAAAATGGACAACCTGGAAGAAATGGACAAATCCTTAGAAAGGTATAACCTTCCAAGACTGAACAAGGAAGAAACAGAAAATATGAACAGAGCCATCACAAGTAATGAAATTGAAACTGTGATTAAAAATCTTCCAACAAACAAAAGTCCAGGACCAGACGGTTTCACAGGTGAATTCTATCAAACATTTAGAGAAGAGCTAACTCCCACCCTTCTCAACCTCTTCCAAAAAACTGCAGAGGAAGGAACACGCCCAACACTCATTCTATGAGGCCACCATCACCCTGATACCAAAACCAGACAAAGGTAACACAAAAAAAGAAAATTACAGACCAATATCACTGATTAATATAGATGCAAAAATCCTCAACAAAATACTAGCAAACAGAATCCAACAACACATTAAAAGGATCATACCCCATGATCAAGTGGGATTTATCCCAGGGATGCAAGGATTCTTCAATATACGCAAATCAATCAATGTGATACACCATATTAACAAACTGAAGAGTAAAATCCATATGATCATCTCAGTAGATGCAGAAAAAGCTTCTGACAAAATTCCACACCCATTTATGATAAAAACTCTCCAGAAAGGGGGCATAGAGGGAACCTACCTCAATATAATAAAGGCCATATACAACAAACCCACAGCAAACATCATTCTCCATGCTGAAAAACTGAAAGCATTTCCTCTAAGATCAGGAACAAGACAAGGATGTCCACTCTCACCACTATTACTCAACATACTTTTGGAAGTCCTAGCCATGGCAATCAGAGAAGAAAAAGAAATAAAAGGAATACAAATTGGAAAAGAAGAAGTAAAACTGTCACTGTTTACAGAAGAAATGATACTATACATAGAGAATCCTAAAAATGCCACCAGAAAACTACTAGAGCTAATCAATGAATTTGGTAAAGTTGCAGGGCACAAAATTAATGCACAGAACTCTCTTGCATTCCTATACACTACTGATGAAAAATTTGAAAGAGAAATTAAGGAAACACTCCCATTTACCATTGCAACAAAAAGAATAAAATACCTAGGAATAAACCTACCTATGGAGACAAAAGACCTGTATGCAGAAAACTATAACACACTGATGAAAGAAATTAAAGATGATACCAACAGATGGAGAGATATACCATGTTCTTGGATTGGAAGAATCAACATTGTGAAAATGACTATACTATCCAAAACAAGCTACAGAGTCAATGCAGTCCCTATCAAATTACCAATGGCATTTTTAACAGAACTAGAACAAAAAATCTTAAAATTTTTATGGAGACAGAAAAGACCCCGAATAGCCAAAGCAGTACTGAGGGAAAAAAACAGAGCGGGAGGAATCAGACTCCCTGACTTCAGACTATACTGCAAAGCTACAGTAATCAAGACAATATGGTACTGGCACAAAAACAGAAACATAGATCAATGGGACAAGATAGAATGCCCAGAGATAAACCCATGCACCTATGGTCAACTAATCTATGACAAAGGAGGCAAGGATATACAATGGAGAAAAGACAGTCCCTTCCAGAAGTGGTGCTGGGAAAACTGGACAGGTACATGTAAAAGAATGAAATTAGAACACTCCCTAACACCATACACAAAAATAAACTCAAAATGGATTCAAGACCTAAATGTAAGACCGGACACTATAAAACTCTTAGAGGAAAACATAGGAAGAACACTCTTTGACATAAATCACAGCAAGATTTTTTTTGATCCACCTCCTAGAGTAACGGAAATAAAAACAAAAATAAGCAAATGGGACCTAATGAAACTTCAAAGCTGTTGCACAGCAGAGGAAACCATAAACAAGACGAAAAGACAACCCTCAGAATGGGAGAATATTTGCAAACGAATCAACGGACAAAGGATTAATCTCTAAAATATATAAGCAGCTCATGCAGCTCAATATTAAAGAAACAAACAACCCAATCCAAAAATGGGCAGAAGACCTAAACAGACATTTCTCCAAAGAAGACATACAGGTGGCTAAGAAGCACATGAAAAGCTGCTCAACATCACTAATTATTAGAGAAATGCAAATCAAAACTGCAATGAGGTATCACCTCACAGCAGTTAGAATGGGCATCATCAGATAATCTACAAACAACAAATGCTGGAGAGGGTGTGGAGAAAAGGGAATCCTCTTGCACTACTGGTGGGAATTGGTACAGCCACTATGGAGAACAGTATGGAGGTTCCTTAAAAAACTAAAAGTAGAACTACCATATGATCCATCAATCCCACTACTGGGCATACACCCAGACAACACCATAATTCAAAAAGACGCATGCACCCGAATGTTCATTGCAGCACTATTTACAATAGCCAGGTCGTGGAAGCAACCTAAATTCCCATCTACAGACGAATGGACAAAGAAGGTGTGGTATATATATACAATGAAATATTACTCAGCCATAAAAATGAAAATTGGGTCATTTGTTGAGACGTGGATGGATGTAGAGACTGTCATACAGAGTGAAGTAAGTCAGAAAAAGAAAAAAAAATCGTATATTAACGCATGTATGTGGAACCTAGAAAAGTGGTACAGATGAACTGGTTTGCAGGGTAGAAGTTGAGACACATATGTACAGAAGAAACGTATGGACACCAAGGGGGGAAAGCCACGGGGGCGTGGAGATAGTAGTGTGATGAATTGGGTGATTGGGACTGACATGTATACACTGATGTGTATAAAATTGATGACTAATAAGACCCTGCTGTATAAAAAATAAATTCAAAAATTAAAAAGAAACCAATAAACAAAAGAAAAAACAAACAAAAAATATTAGAATCTTTAGACATGGTGTTGGACATTGGTATTTTACGTAATGTCCTCAGGTGAAAGTAATGTGCGGGTAGATTTTTGGCAATCACTAACTACAAGGAGATGCTCCTTTGACTAAGAATCAACAGGCAGTGAATAAACTTTCATTGCAGGGCATTGTTCTAGGTACCACAGAGGATACAAAAAACAACCAAAACTTGTCTCTGTACTCAAGGAGCTTTCAGCTACTTGTAGGAGAAAACTTCCACTGGGAAAATAAAAGATAGCCAAAGGGTACAAGTGGTGGGTGTATGTGTGGGTAGAAACTAAATGCTGCAGAAATTTAGAGGTGAGAAGTCAATGGAAGTTGGAATAGCCAAAGGTCTCATGGCAGAGGAGGGAGGTCACTGAAGATTTAGAGGGATATGAAGTCAAGAAATGCCATCCTTGACTTTTTCACATCAACTTTGGGACATATTTTCAGGACTATGGGGGGCTTCTTGAAACTCTCATATGTTTGTGGCCTAAATTTTTAAGACACCACAAAACCTTTGTAAATATAATTTATTTCTGTAAAATTTCAATTCTCAGAACAGCTCTTGAATGCAATGCTACTGTTATTCTCTGTTTAAGAAACTGACACTTAGAAGTAAGTGATAGCTTTAAGGAAGTGTGGCATATAGGCAGGTGCATATTAGACTTGAGGGAACAAGCATGTAACCTCTGAGGATCTTATTTTCAGGCAACTTGCCAATGTTTCTCAGAAAAGTCAGTGTTCCTTTTGCCTTTTTGGTCTCTTCCCAGGTCACACAGGAAGGACAAACTTTCCCATAAGCAGCTGGGCAAACCTCTAATGGCCTGATCCTCTGTCTAGCAGCTTACAGCCTCCTTCTCTGTATGTGGAATTGAAATTAGTCCTTAACTGTTCTCTCAGTAAGAACAAGTAATTTCATTTCTACTCATTTCGACAGTTTCTTTGCTATTGGACCTAAGGGCTTTATACAGAAAAGAAAAAGCCAATATTAATATACATTTTGTCTCCTTTCAAGAGTATCCTTTTTTACACATGGAGTTTAAGATATCTAGACTTTCATTTCTGAGAATCACACCTTTGTAACACTTTTGTCAAAAGAAACTCATTAACTTTTCCTAATGGAAATGTTAGAGGCGTCACATGCTTATTTGAAGTTTTATTCTAACAGGGTTGGCTTAAGATCCTTGTTTTGGGGGGTCTGACTGAACATTGACCCCAATTACTGGCATTTTTTGTGCCTCAGTGCTGCTGTTTCAGAATAAAAACCAATAACTCAACCCTACAGAGAAGCTTTATAAACTTCCCTAGTGAGTCTATAGCTCATTTCTCTTTTTTTCATGGTCATTGAATTAATTTTTCCTTGTTGCTTGGCATTCAATTATAGTGCATTGCCAGAATCAGATGACAACCTGCTATCAGAGAAATTGTAGAACTTGAAGGGAAAATACAGATTTTTAAGCCTTCTCCATGGATAACATCCCAGCCCTTGGCTTTCTATTCTGGAAAGCTTGTCACAATTTTAGGTTGCTCTATCAGGTAGTTTTGATCTTGCCTTTTTTGAGAACATATCAGTTGCCACTATTAAGAGTAATGTGTAAATTGGTTTAATTTTCTATTTTGGGGTATCTCTAAATTATAAATGGAGTAATTGTTTTTTCAGGGGTCCTTTGGAGTTGATCTTTAAATCAGGCTATTAAAAATGAGTTAGACTCCACCAAAAGAAAAAAGTAAAACAACAACAACAACAAAAATTGGTTAGCCACTATGGAAAACAGTATGGAGGTTTCTCAAAAAGCTAAAAATAGAACTACCATATGACCCAGCAATCCTTCTCCTGAGTATATATCCAAAAAAACCCCAAAACACTAACTTGAAAAGATACATGAGCCCCAATGTTCATAGTAGCATTATTTACAATTGTCAAGATATGGAAACAACCTAAGTATCCATCAACAGATAAATGGATAAAGAAGATGCGGTGTGTGTGTGTATATATATATATATATATATATATATGTGTGTGTGTGTGTGTATATACACACACATACACAATGGAATACTACTCAGCCATTAAAAAGAACGGAATTCTGCCATTTGCAGCAACAATGGATGAACTTGGAGGGCATTATGCTAAGTGAAATAAGAGAAAGGAAAATACTGTATGATATCACTTATATGTGGAATCTAAAAAATACAACAAGCTAGCGAATATGACAAAAAAGCAGCAGACTCACAGATATAGAGAACAAACTAGTGGTTACCAGTGGGGAAGGTGAGGTAGGGCAATACAGGGGTGGGAGAGTGGGAGGAATAAACTATTGGGGGAATAAACTATTGGAGGAATAAACTATAAGATAGACTCAAGGATGTATTGTATAAAACGGGAAACATGCCAATATTTTGAAATAACTGTAAATGCAAAGTAAATCTCAAAATTGTATAAAAAATAAAAAATTTTTAATTAAAAAAATGAGTTAGTCTCCTCCACCAAAAGAAAAAGGTAAAACAAAAACAAAGACATGTACCCTGGTTACAGGATTCAATCCAGCGGAATGACAAAGGATAAGAGCTGTGAAGCTTCCCTTTCAGGAAACCAGTTCAAATTGAAACAGGAGGCCCAAACTGACTCTAGAAGGAAAGTCTAGAAAAAAATGGAAATAAAGTAGGTTTATTTGTGACAGCTTGCATTTGTGAGCAATTCTATTGAAATGCTGGCTGCTAGAGGATGTAAAAAGACTAAGTATAAACACAAAGAAAACCAAGTGAATTCTTTTAAAAGAGGCAATAAATAACTCTAGGAAAAGCAAAAATTATGTTCAGAGAAAGAAAATAATATCATGACTTGGCACAGCAGTGAATCATATTTATATAATTACATTAACATAAAGTTAATTCTTAAAAACATGGACATAAATACCATAAGAAACAGATAAGATACTTGAAAGTAGTTGCCTTTTGAAAATGGGGTTCATGTTGCTAGGGCTGGAGGAGCAGCTGTTTGTTTTGTTTTAGTGTAAGCTGCTAACACTATTTGACTTTTAAAACTCTGTACCTCTATGATTTTGATTTAAAAGTTAAACATTTAAAATACAAGTTTGTATTTCTAGCCCTTTTAGCATAAGTACAAGCTTGGCATGTTTTCCTCAATGTTCATGGAGCAGTGCTAAAGGAGGGCATTGGCTTTTTAAGCATATGGCCTAGCAAGACTTTGGTGGGACTGGTAGGATGGAGGAAGAGCCTTAGGACTGGGGTTCTGTCTGGAAGAGCCCTGGTCAAATTTTGTTAATAACCTCTGTTGGCATTGATCCAGCCCTGATGTATAAGGAGAGAGGATTTCATCAACCTCAGAGGGCTGAGTTCTGTGTGTTCCTCTGGGCTGCTGAGCTTTTCCTTGCCATTATTAGCTATTGGCCCAAACATAATTCTCATTATGAAAAATGTTCTTCCAGGCCGCCTGGGTGTGCAATGGGCTTGTGTTTAACTCTTGGATGTGTCAAAGCACCTTGCTGGATCTAAGGTCTTTGGATGAATATGGATACAAGAGGTTGAGGAACTAGAACGCATTTTGAAAAAAAATGGACAAGGATTTATCTTGAACACCTGTCTGTGAGCAGACATGCTCTATACCTTCTTATTCATCCTTAAAGCAATTTTTCTCAGTTTGCAAAATAGCACCCAAGGCATGGTGATAAATTTGGGTTAGTAATGACATTTTTTTCACTTGAATAAGTTTCAAAATCTTGTATCAGCTGGCTTTTGTAGCATGGCTAATTATATGCATGCATTAATGTTCTGTCACGCCTAGTCACTCAAACACAGCAAAAATGCTTCTGGGACTAGAAACTGGTCATTTGAGTTGAGGTATGTGATTTTTTAACGATCTGAAACAGTGGAGTTGTTTACACTCAGGTTAAGAATTAAAGGAGAAACACATTCTAGTTTAAGCTCAGATTAAGAAGGAACATGATATGTGTTTGGGGAAAGAGATGAACATTAGTTAAATGTCTACAATGTACCAGGCACTTTACATATATTATTTCATTAATCCCCGCAAAACCCCTGAATTATTCTTAAAGTCAAGATCCAGAAAGGTCATGTGACTTTTCTAAGGACTTCTAGCTAGTAAGCTGTGGAGCTCGAATTTTAAACAAAGTTTGGCTAGAAACCAAAAAAGAAAGAGGTTGAACAATTTTTACCAACATAAGTCCACTTGCAACAAAATCACTTGTAAAACCTGTTAAAAAGTGGAAATTGTAGGGCTCCATTCCCAACCTACTAAATCAGAATTTCTGGGAGAAAGGCCAGGGAATACCTGGTGACTTTTATGTACCCCAGAGTTTGAGAACCATTATATGGTAATTGTAAACTGTGCTCCAATTATTTTGCAGAATACATGGTATTACCCTTAAATTAAACTTCCTTCAAGTTTAGCCTTGTTTTATCACTTCTATTTCTCATTCTCCATGTATGCAGTCACAATTTTGGGGAACTACATACAGAAAATATCAGAAGATCACACTTTAGACTCAAATGGGGTCACAAAGAATTAGCATTTTCTCCTTAGACTAAGTTTATGGGGTAGTCATACAAAACAACAATGGAGTGGGAAGAATAAGAACTGAGGAATTTTCTGTGTGTGCATTCAGGGTAAGAACCATGACTGTGCTGCATCTGTTTACTGTGGCCTCTTAACTACTGATACTTGTTTTAACATACAAGCATAGATTTTCTCCATCCATTCTGATGGATCAGTGGCTGTGTGCTAGTCCTATTTTATTCTTTCTTTCTCTTTCTTCTGTGCTTATGCATAGGTTATTCCTTGAATAGCTTAGAATTTGAGAAGACTGAATGAATGTTTCCAGAACACCTGGAAAGGTTATTACCAGAAATTTAATAAAAACCTAAATACAGACAGAAATCAAGTGCAAGGCAAAATTAAGAAAACATAAGAAAGGGGGTGAAAACAATGAGAGAGTTTGTACCGGGCCATTTTTTCCATAAACCCAAATAAAAGGGCCATGCCCTAAATATAACAGAGCAGAAACGACAGGATGAAAGAGATAAGGGCAGTGTATTCTTTTTCCTACTGTGTCCCTTTCCAAAAATGGAAACTTGTTAATGTAGAAAGACTGGAGGTTTAGATTTTGGTACCAGTTTGGGTTTCCTTTCCTAATAATTTAGTGTATTTTAAAATAGGAGAGTGTAAGGTTACCAGTTCAATCTGGGATATTCATTCTGAATTTAACAAATATTTATTGCATGGCTTCTATATTAAAGTTCTCTGAGTTTTGAAATACTGAACTCCTACTCAGGGAATCAGGGCACACCAGTTCTAATCTCAATTAGTTGTATGACTTCAAAATGGTCACTCATTTCCTCTGACCCTCAATCGCTTTCTCTGAGGCTCTTTCAAGCTCTGTGAGTCTGTGTCTGCATTTACAATTGTGCCACAAGGAGAGTCTGAATATTTTCTTTGGTGGATCAGGAGATTCTGAGTGAGGTTATCAGAAGTTTGTTTACACTGATGAAAAATTATAATTGTACCAGAAGATACTTAAAGCCAAGTTGATAGTGATTATTTTAGATAATATGTTCAGTTAATAGGAGTCCAATCAAGGCTCCTAGTCAGCATCTGTCTGTTTCTGAGACAGTTATCAAGTTGGTTGTTCTGCTGATAAAATAAAATGCTAATGTTTAATGTGTAAAGTGGATAGGAGAAAGTGGTAAAATATTTGCATCCTGATCACCCTGAGGTGAAACCTTCTGTGCATACTATTATATTCCAGTTGTTTCTGAACAGCTTTTTTGAGGTATTTATTGACGTACAGAGTTTTATTGATGTACCATAACCTGCACATATTTAAAGTGTACAATCTTATAAGTTTTGACATATGATATATGTCCACATGTTAAATATGACCTATGAATCCATCACTACACTAAAGATACTGAACATGTAAGCACTCTCAAAAGACCCCTTTTGCCCCTTTGTCATCTCTCCCACCCTTCCCCACAACACCCCGTCCTGCTCACCCACCTGGCAGCCAGTGATCTGCTTTCTGTCACTATACATTAGTTTGCATTTACTAGAATTTTATGTAAATAGAATTACATAGTAGTTTGTATTCTTTTTTTGTCTGGTGTCTTAAGCTGAGCACTTATTTTGAGATTCATCCATACTGTTGCATGCATCAAGAATTCATTCCTTTTACTGGTAAATAGTATTTCATTGTATGGATATAATATATTTTGTTTTTCTATTGACCTATTGATGGACATTTGGGTTGATGACAGTTTGAGGCTGTTGCAAATACAGCTGTTATGGACATCTGTATACAAGTCTTTATATGGACATATACTTTCATTTCTCTTGGGTAAATAAACACCAAGGAGTGAAATGGCTGGGTCATATGGCAGGTATATGTTTAACTTTATAAAGAACTTCCAAGATGTTTTCCAAAGGGACTGTTGCATTTAATATTTCCACCAGCAATGTGTGATCCATTTATCATTAAGAAACGATAGTGTGAGTATGGCATATCTTTTTCCATACATTTTTTTACTTTTAACTTATTTGTGTCTTTATATTTCAGGTAGGCGTTTGGTATGCATCACATACTTGGGTCTCAAATTTTTATTCAATATGATAATCTCTGCCTTTTGAGGTATTTAGATTATTTATACATCATGTACATCATTAATATGGCAAGATTTAAATCAACCTCCTATTTAATTTCTCTTTGTCCTTTATGCTTTTTGTTCCCCTTTTCCTCTTTTTCTGCCTTCTTTTGGGTAAGCTGGGTATTTTCTATGATTCCATTTTATCTCCTTTGTTAGCTTTTTTGCTAACAATTCTTATTATTTGTTCTGTTATTTTAAGGGGTTCTTTAGGATTTATAGTATACATGTTTAACTTACCACATTTATCTTCAAGTGATAATATATCATTTCAAATGATTTTATAAGGACCTCATAAGAGTTTACTTCCATTTCCTCCCTATTAGTCTGTGTGCTATTACAGTCATACGTTTTACTTCTACGCATCTTATAAATCTCACATCCCACTGTTATTATTTTTACTTACGCAATTATCTTTTAAAGATATTTAAATAATAAAATACAAACTTTTATTGCCTTTGTGTAGATCCAAATTTCCAGTTGGTATCATTTTTCTTTGACCTGAAGGGCTTCTTAAAACATTTCTTGTAGTACAAGATTATTGCTTATGAATTATTTCAGTTTTTGGATATTGGAAAAAGCCTTTATGTAACATTTATTTTTGGAAAGATATTTTCACTGGGTATGGAATTCAAGATGGACAGAGTTCTTTTGCTCTTTCAGAAATTTAAAAATCATGCTTTGCTGTGTTTCCACTGGCATTGTTTTTGACAAGAAAGCTTCTATCATCCTTATCTGCATTCCTCTGTATATAATGTAACACTTTTCTCTGGCTGCTTATAAAATTTTCTCATTATCACCAGTTCTTGGGCAATTTGGTTATGATGAACCTTGGGGTTTTTCTTATTCTATTTCTTATTCTTGGGGTTTTTGAACTTTGTGAAGGTCTATAGTTTTCATAAATTTGAAAATTTTTTGTTCACCATTCCTTTATCTTTTTCTGGTTCCTACCTTCCTGCGAACTCCAATTATGCATATATTAAGTCACTTGAAGTTGTACCACAGTTTACTGATTTTTACTGTCTTTGTAATTTTTTAGTCTTTTTTTCCTCTCTGTTTCATTTTGGATATCTATTGCTATGTCTTCAGGTTCATTAAACTTCCACACTGTTTAATCTGTAATAACCCCATTAATGTTTTTTTCATCTAGGTTTTACTTCTAGGATTTTTCTGTTTTTTTGTCTCTAGAAGTTTGATATGGGTCTTTTTTTATATCTTCATCTCTCTATTTAGAATGTTTAATTTTTCCTCTGGCTTTTTGAACATATGAAATATAGTATAATGATTTTCCAATGTCCTTGTCAGTTAATTTTAACATCTCTGTCAGTCCTGGATCAGTTTTGGCTGATTAGTTTTTCTCCTTATTATAGGTTTTCCTGTTTCTTTTCATGCCTGGCAATTTTTGATTGGATGCAAGATACTGTGTTTCACCTTGTTGGATGCTGGATATTTTTGTATTCCTATAACCATTTTGGGGTTTTTTTCTGGGACACAGTTAAGTAATATGGAAATCGTTTGATCCTTTCTGCCACTGCTTACAAGATTTATCAGGCAAGACCTGAGCAGTGTTTTGCCTAGGTCTAATTATTTTCCACTACTGAAGCAAGACTATTCTCAGTATTCTATCCAATGGTTCATGAATTATGAGTTGTTCCTCTCCGGTAGGGGATGGATCTAGTCCTATTCCCTAGTTTATCCTGCTGGTCCTGGCCCCATTTTGGGATCTGAGTGCTGTTGTCTCTAATCTTTTTGAGTATTTCTTTTCCTAGACTCAAAACAGTTTCTGCACATGTATGCCCTGGTAATTATTCGGCTGAATAATTGAGGAAGACCCTCTGCCAATCTAGAGAGAACTCTCTCTTTGCAGACCTCTCCTCTCCAGTATTCTGCCTTCCAAATTTAAGTGCCTTGGTTTCTCTAGATTCTCAGTTCCATCTCAACTCCAGAGTTTTGCAGCCTCTGCCTGTGTTTCTCCTCAGTGTGCAATGGTCCAGAAAATCTCAAAGCAACAAATGTTGGCAATCCTAGGGTTCCCTCATTTGTTTTCCACCTCTCTGAGATCACTATCTTTCATTGCCTGATATCCAATAACTTGAAAATCATTTCTTAACTTACTCTGATTTTTTTTTGTTGTTTCAGGCAAGGGCATAAATTCAATTCTTATTACTGCTTCTTAGCCAGAACCAGAAGCCTTCTCTGCTTTCTTTCTTTTAAAAAAGAGCAACCTGACTATACTAAATAGAAGAGAAGGTAGGAGCACAGAAATCACTTAGGAAAAAAACCCTACAGAATTTGGGAGAAAGAAATAACCCTAATTAATGTAAATGAGCAAATGTTTGTTTAAATATATAAGTGAAATAGGAAAGACTTTGAAAATCCACCTTGCAGAAAAGCTCAAGAGTAGCTTCTAGAAATATATCATTTACAAGCATGCCAATATCATTATTTTTATATATTCTCAATGCAAAATAGAAGAGGGAAAATATCATCCCAGTCATAAAGCTCTGTGTAGTTTTAAAACATGTGACTATTTCCCCTGCCCCAATGTGGCTGTGCGGATCCATTTACTATGCACTGGGTAACTGCATCTAAGGGCACTGTAGATGGCAATGAGGTTTTTGTTTTCTTTTGTTTTTTTTAACATCTTTATTGGAGTATAATTGCTTTACAATGTTGTGTTACTTTCTGCCGTATAACAAAGTGAATCAGCTATACGTGCTTCCCACTAGCTATCTATTTTACATTTGGTAGTGTATATATGTCCATGCCACTCTCTCACTTCGTCCCACCTTACTCTTTCCCCTCCCGGCGTCCTCAAGTCCATTCTCTATGTCTGCATCTTTATTCCTGTCCTGCCCGTAGGTTCTTCAGAACCAATTTTTTTTTAGATTCTGTATATATGTGTTAGCACACAGTATTTGTTTTTCTCTTTCTGACTTAATTCACTCTGTATGACAGACTCTAGGTCTATCCACCTCACTAAAAATAACTCAAATTTCGTTTTGTTTCTTTTTATGGCTGAGTAACATTCCATTTTATTTATGTGCCACATCTTCTGTATCCATTCATCTGTCGATGGATACTTAGGTTGCTTCCATGTCCTGGCTATTGTAAATAGTGCTGCAATGAATATTGTGGAACATGACTCTTTTTGAATTACTGTTTTCTCAGGGTATATACCCAGTAGTGGTAATGCTGGGTCGTATGGTAGCTCTACTTTTAGTTTTTTAAGGAACCTCCATACTGTTCTCCATAGTGGCTATACGAATTTACATTCCCATCAATAGTGCAACAGGGTTCCCTTTTCTCCACACCCTCTCCTCCATTTATTGTTTGTAGATTTTTTTTTTTTTTTTTGGTGGTACGCAGGCCTCTCACTGTTGTGGCCTCTTCTGTTGTGGAGCACAGGCTCCGGACACGCAGGCTCAGCGGCCATGGCTCACGGGGCTAGCCGCTCCACGGCGTGTGGGATCTTCCCGGTCCGGGGCACGAACCCGTGTCCCGTGCATTGGCAGGTGGACTCTCAACCACTGCGCCACCAGGGAAGCCCTGTAGATTTTTTGATGATGGCCATTCTGACCGGTGTGAGGTGATACCTCATTGTAGTTCTGATTTGCATTTCTCTAATGATTTGTAATGTTGAGCATCCTTTCATGTGTTTGTTGGCAATCTGTATATCTTCTCTGGAGAAATGTCTGTTTAGGTCTTCTGCCCATTTTTGGATTGGGTTGTTTGGTTTTTTTTGATATTGAGCTGCATGAGCTGCTTGTATATTTTGGAGATTAATCCTCTGGCAGTTGCAAATTTTTTCTCTCATTCTGAAGGGTTGTCTTTTGGTCTTGTTTATGGTCTCTTTTGCTGTGCAAAAGCTTTTAAGTTTCATTAGGTCCCATTTGTTTATTTTTGTTTTTATTTCCATTGCTCTAGGAGGTGGGTCAAAAAGGATCTTCCTGTGACTTATGTCATAGAGTGTTCTGCCTATGTTTTCCTTTAGGAGTTTTATAGTGTCTGGCCTTACATTTAGGTCTTTAATCCATTTTGTGTTTATTTTTGTGTATGCTGTTAGGGAGTGTTCTAATTTCATTCTTTTCCATGTAGCTGTCCAGTTTTCCCAGCACCACTTATTGAAGAGGCTGTCTTTTCTCCATTGTATATTCTTGCCTCCTTTATCAAAGATAAAGTGACCATATGTATGTGGGTTTATCTCCAGGCTTTCTATCCTGTTCCAGTGATCTATATTTCTGTTTTTGTGCCAGTACCATACTGTCTTTTTTTTTTTTGAATTTTATTTACTTTTTTATACAGCAGGTTCTTACTAGTCATCCATTTTATACACATCAGTGTATACATGTCAATCCCAATCTCCCAATTCATCACACTCCTACCCCTACCCCCTACTGCTTTCCCCCCTTGGTGTCCATATGTTTGTTCTCTACATCTGTGTCTCTATTTCTGCCCTGCAAACCGGTTCATCTGTACCATTTTTCTAGGTTCCACATATATGCATTAATGTACGATATTTGTTTTTCTCTTTCTGACTTCCTTCATTCTGTATGACAATCTCTAGATCCATCCACGTCTCTACAAATGACCCAGTTTTGTTCCTTTTTATGGCTGAGTAATAGTCCATTGTATATATGTACCACATCTTCTTTATCCATTCGTCTGTGGATGGGCATTTAGGTTGCTTCCATGACCTGGCTGTTGTAAATAGTGCTGCAATGAACATTGGGGTGCATGTGTCTTTTTGAATTATGAGTACCATACAGTCTTGATGACTACAGCTTTGTAGTATAGTCTGAAGTCAGGGAGCCGGATTCCTCCAGTTCTGTTTCTCTTTCTCAAGGCTGCTTTGGCTATTCAGGGTCTTTTGTGTTTCCATACAAATTGTGAATTGTTTTGTTCTAGTTCTGTGAAAAATGCCATTGGTATTTGATAGGGATTGCATTGAATCTGTAGATTGCTTTGGGTAGTATAGTCATTTTCACAATGTTGATTCTTCCAATCCAAGAACATGGTATATCTCTCCATCTGTACGTATTATCTTTAATTTTTCATCAATGTCTTATAGTTTTCTGCATACAGGTCTTTTGTCTCCTAGGTAGGTTTATTCCTAGGTATTTTATTCTTTTTGTTGCAATGTTAAATGGGAGTGTTTCCTTAATTTCTCTTTTAGTTTTGGCAATGAGGTTTTGAAAGCCTTCACGAGACCCAAGTCTCATCTTTGCAGAATGATGCAAGAGCTCATTACTGTTGATGAATTTTAAATAGAACAATCATTTTGATTGCTTAAGTCTGACTCAGTAAGCCTGCAAAAGCATTTCTCCCATCATGCTGAATCCTCAACAAATCTCAGGATTCTACCAGACGTTTTCATGAGAAAATATGAAAAGTATCCAGAGTTTCACATATTACCACCAGGCCAAAATGACTCCTTTTTCTATGCCATGATCTATGGGCATTGAATAGAAAGAAAGAGTACTAGAGAATAAAGTTAGGGATAATAAAATTAAACCTCAAATTTCATAGTTGGTTCTTACACTTCCTTTCTGCTTTTCATATATTTACTCTCATTTCCCATTACCTTTTCTGAATTCTTTTTTTTAGCTTTTAAAAAATATTTATGGCACCTCAAATTCTTTAGGAAAGAAATGGACAATAATACATGCTGTGCATGTAAACAGCATTCTAGTCTATTATAGCAGGTGGTAAGATTCTGGCATAAGGGCCCTCATTCCTCTGTCCCATGCTTATGGCTAATTTATCACAAAACATTCTCCCACTGTATCAGGTTTCATCTTCACTGTCTCAACTCAGTACCCCAGTTAGCTACTACCAACCACTCAAAGTAGGACTGTAAAATAAATCCTATTTGCAATTCAGCACCTAGTCCATTCTCTTACTGTTACAGATATGGGAACAGAGGCTTCCAAGCAGCTACAGGGCTTAGACTGATCCCTAACTCTGAGTACAGTCATTCCAGAATGTCTCCGTAGTCCTAGAGGGCCAAATATTTTCATGTGAATACACAATGACAAAGAAGATATGTAGAAACAAGATGACAGTGCTGGCCTGGAAAGAAAGATTAAGAGACTTTCATCCTGTTCTGCTTGTTGCCAGACTGAAAATTTACCAAAAGAACAAAAAGATTTTCAATTGATTTAGAAACTAATCTTGTTTGTCAAGCAACCCAGAAAGAAAGGGTAGCATGAAATGTTTGTTTGCTTGTTTTTCTTTTTTTCTTATCCAGCTTTATATAGAGGCAGAAAAGAAGAATATACATATAAAAGTATTTCAGAATCATTGGAAGTCTCTACCCACTTAAAAACCCTTCTCTCATCATTAGGTCTTGATACGCGACACTCCTTTAATACGTCTATAGCTTATCATTACTCACTGAATGACTATATCAAAAAACAAATTCCTGTGCAGAGAAGGAATTCTTGGTTAAGGTGTCAACAAACATAACATATTATTTTCTCAGGGAAGTTTGTATAAAGAGGGGAAAAAAGAAAGAAAATACATAGTGAGAGACATGAAAAAGGAGGCCAAGTAAGTGAGTTGCCAAAGGTCTTTCAGGTGAAATTGAATTTTGAATCCTGAATTCCTTGACGTGATTCACATTACACTCTCCTGCATTGCACACACCCTGGCGGTTCTTCAGGGACCCTTCCCATGACCAAAAATTATCACTCAAAGTTCCAGATAAAAATCACTAATATTAAGGGAACACTTACTACGTGCTAGGCTATATGCTTAGTTTCTTATGTGTATTACCTCACTTAGTACTCAAAGAAAACTTATGAAGTTCATTCTTTTATTATCCCTACTTTGCAGATAAGAAAATTGAGTCTTAGAGAAGTTAAGTAATTTGCCTAGGGACTTCTGGCTAGAAAGTGACAGAGCAGAGATTTGAAGCACAATCCATCTGATTGTAAGCCAAACTTCTAATCACTACCGTAATCTGCTTTCAGTTGTTCCAGGGCCGAACAGAAGAATCTTTACCTGGATTTGTATGTTCCTCCGTATTAAGAATGCAATTATGGGACAATACATAAAAATTCTAAAGAATTCTTATTCTTTCTTCAGTTTTGCTAAAAATCAACAAAACATGTGAAAGGACATCTGACGTAAGATTGTGAGAGACATCTTATTGCAGAAATCAACCACTAATCCAAGGCCCGTGATCAAGCTGACCCTTGCAGGGAGGGAGGGATTTTAACATTTAGTTGTTCTCTTGGGCTTGTTTACTGGAGGTATGCTAAATCTTAGGCCAACTGTCCCATATTCAACAGTTGATAAAAAATGAGAAGTCTGACCAACTTCTGTTGTTGGACTTGCAAAGACCTGAACTGAGTCACAGACACTTCATCCATTAAAGCCATTCATTCAAATGACATTTATTTGAACATCTACTAAGTTCTAGAAATGATGCTAAGTTTTGAGGATTCAAAGGTAAAACGATATGATCACAGAACTCAAGAGCTTCCTCAAGTGATAGGCTGATTGCGTCATAAGTAATAACAAAACTAAGGGTAACTGTTATCATGGAAATCAATACACAGTGCAGTGCAAGTATCAGAAGACAGGTTCCTGCCCTAGTCCACCAGGGCGATAAAAGGATACCATAGACTGGGTGGCTTATAAACAATAAAAATTCATTTCTCACATTTCTGGAGCCTGGGAGTTCAAGGTCAAGGTGCCAGCAGATTTGGCGTCTGGTGAGGGCCCACTTCCTGTTTTACAGACAGCTGTCTTCTGTGTCCTAACATGGTGGAAGGGACACGGGAGCTCTCCAGAGCCTCTTTTATAAGGGCATTAATCTCATTCATGAGGGCTCTGTCTTGATGACCTCATCACCTCCTAAAGGCTCCAGCTCCAAATATCATCACATTGGGGATCAGGATTTCAAAACATGAACCTTGAGGGGGAAGACAACATTTAGTCTATAGCAGTTCCTAAGTCTACCAACACAGTATGGGAAGGCAAGAGAGATTATCCATAGAAGGCTTAGGCAGAAGACATGTCTTTATTTCTCTCTTCTGGGCAGTGCTACAAAAAAGATAAAATCACAAAGGGTAGAGGGTGAAGTTACCACCCAGGAAAAGGCATTACTAACTCTCAAAGTTGGTAAGGGCTATTCTTGTCTATGAGGGAAGTATTAAGACCCTAAATCTCTAATTACACAGCAATTTAAACATGTAAGTTCAATGATCCCAGGTCTCTCTCTGTGAATTCATATAAAATCACTTAATGTTAATATTTTCATCATTTGTCCCAAGCTGCAACTGCTAATGGAGACTTCTGGTTCCTTGCAAGATTCCTCAAAAAGGTGATGGAAAGTGTGGAATTAGATAGTAGTGAAGGTTTCACAACATTAAGAATATAATAAAAGTCACAACTGTACACTTTAAAATTATTAAAATGGTGAATTTTACATTACGTAAATTTTATCTAAAAAAAAAAAATTCCCTAAAAACATTTTCAAAACTCAAAGGATGTTTTTAAAATGCTTACAAAAAGAGTCCAACACTCTTGCTCACTTCTGGCTTCTACTACACGTCACTGCTTTTCAAATTTTTAAAAATCCAAATAATAAAATAATTCAGACATGCAGAAAACTGCACAAAATATCTACCATCCAGAATCATATCACCACCAAAAATCAAGAATTATTAACATTTTGCCATTTTCAGATTATTTTCACTTAAGATTTTTTCCATTAAAAATCAAATGTAACTTACAGTTGAAGACTTTTCCCATCTCATTCTCTGCTCTCTCCAAAGACAGCGATTTTTCTGAAACTGTTATGCTTCCCTTCTGTAACACATTTAAAAATATTAACCACCTGTAAGTTTTTTCATAGATTGTATACAATACCATTTCACAAGTTTAATTTTTTTTTCTAAACATCTTTATTGGAGTATAATTGCTTTACAGTGTTGAGATAGTTTCTGCTGTATAACAAAGTGAACCAGCTATATGCATACGTATGTCCCCATATACCCTCCTTCTTGCATCTCCCTCCCACCCTCCTCATCCCAACCCTCTAGGTGGCCGCAAAGCACCGAGCTGATCACCCTGTGCTACGCGGTTGCTTCCCACTAGCGATCTATTTTACATTTGGTAGTGTATATATGTCAATGCTACTCTCTTACTTTGCACCAGCTTACCCTTCCCCCTCCCCGTGTCCTCAAGTCCATTCTCTATGTCTGTGTCTTTATTCCTGTCCTGCCCCTAGGTTCATCAGAACCATTCTTCTTTTAGATTCGCTACATATGTGTTAGCATACAGTATTTGTTTTTCTCTTTCTGACTTACTTCACTCTGTATGACAGACTCTAGGTCCATCCACCTCACTAAAAACAACTCAACTTTGTTTCTTTTTATGGCTGAGTAATATTCCATTGTATATATGTGCCACATCTTCTTTATCCATTCATTAGATGATGGACACTTAGGTTGTTTCCATCTCCTGGCTGTTGTAAATAGAGCTGCAATGAACATTTTGGTACATGACTCTTTTTGAATTATGGTTTCCTCAGGGTGTATGCCCAGTAGTGGGATTGCTGGGTCATATGGTAGTTCTATTTGTAGTGTTTTAAGGAGCCTCCATACTGTTCTCCATAGTGGCTGTACCAATTCACATTCCCACCAGCAGTGCAAGAGTGTTCCCTTTTCTCCACACCCTCTCCAGCATTTATTGTTTCTAGATTTTTTGATGATGGCCATTCTGACCGGTGTGAGATGATATCTCATTGTAGTTTTGATTTGCATTTCGCTAATGATTAATGATGTTGAGCATTCTTTCATGTGTTTGTTGGCAATCTGTATATCTTCTTTGGAGAAATGCCTATTTAGTTCTTCTGCCCATTTTTGGATTGGGTTGTTTGTTTTTTTGTTATTGAGCTGCATGAGCTGCTTGTAAATTTTGGAGATTAATCCTTTGTCAGTTGCTTCATTTGCAAATATTTTCTCCCATTCTAAGGGTTGTCTTTTGGTCTTGTTTATGGTTTTCTTTGCTGTGCAAAAGCTTTGAAGTTTCATTAGGTCCCATTTGTTTATTTTTGTTTTTATTTCCATTTCTCTAAGAGGTGGGTCAAAAAGGATATTGCTGTGATTTATGTGTTCTGCCTATGTTTTCCTCTAAGAGTTTGATAGTTTCTGGCCTTACATTTAGGTCTTTAATCCATATTGAGCTTATTTTTGTGTGTGGTGTTAGGGAGTGTTCTAATCTCATACTTTTACATGTACCTGTCCAGTTTTCCCAGCACCACTTATTGAAGAGGCTGTCCTTTCTCCACTGTACATTCCTGCCTCCTTTATCAAAGATAAGATGACCATATGTGCGTGGGTTTATCTCTGGGCTTTCATCCTGTTCCATTGATCTATCTTTCTGTTTTTGTGCCAGTACCATACTGTCTTGATTACTGTAGCTCTGTAGTATAGTCTGAAGTCAGGGAGCTGGATTCCTCCAGCTCCGTTTTTCATTCTCAAGATTGCTTTGGCTATTCGGGGTCTTTTGTGTTTCCATACAAATTGTGAAATTATTTGTTCTAGTTCTGTGAAAAATGCCAGTGGTAGTTTGATAGGGATTGCATTGAATCTGTAGATTGCTTTGGGTAGTAATTTTCACAATGTTGATTCTTCCAATCCAAGACCATGGTATATCTCTCCATCTATTTGTATCATCTTTAATTTCTTTCATCAGTGTCTTATAATTTTCTGCATACAGGTCTTTTGTCTCCTTAGGTAGGTTTATTCCTAGATATTTTATTCTTTTTGTTGCAATGGTAAATGGGAGTGTTTTCTTGATTTTACTTTCAGATTTTTCAACATTAGTGTATAGGAATGCCAGAGATTTCTGTTCATTAATTTTGTATCCTGCTACTTTACCAAATTCATTGATTAGCTCTAGTAGTTTTCTGGTAGCATCTTTAGGATTCTCTATGTATAGTATCATGTCATCTGCAAACAGTGACAGCTTTACTACTTCTTTTCTGATTTGGATTCCTTTTATTTCCTTTTCTTTTCTGATTGCTGTGGCTAAAACTTCCAAAACTATGTTGAATAAGAGTGGTGAGAGTGGGCAACCTTGTCTTGTTCCTGATCTTAGTGGAAATGCTTTCAGTTTTTCACCATTGAGGACGATGTTGGCTGTGGGTTTGTCATATATGGCCTTTATTATGTTGAGCAAAGTTCCCTCTATGCCTAGTTTCTGCAGGGTTTTTATCATAAATGGGTGTTGAATTTTGTCGAAAGCTTTCTCTGCATCTATGGAGATTATCATATGGTTTTTCTCCAATTTGTTAATATGGTGTATCACGTTGATTGATTTGCGTATATTGAAGAATCCTTGCATTCCTGGAATAAACCCCACTTGATCATGGTGTATGATCCTTTTAATGTGCTGTTGGATTCTGTTTGCTAGTAGTTTGTTGAGGATTTTTGCATCTATGTTCATCAGTCATATTGGCCTGTAGTTTTCTTTCTTTGTGACATCCTTGTCTCGTTTTGGTATCAGGGTGATGGTGGCCTCGTAGAATGAGTTTGAGAGTGTTCCTCCCTCTGCTATATTTTGGAAGAGTTTCAGAAGGATAGGTGTTATCTCTTCTCTAAATGTTTGATAGAATTCGACTGTGAAGCCATCTGGTCCTGGGCTTTTGTTGGAAGATTTTTAATCACAGTTTCAATTTCAGTGCTTGTGATTGGTCTGTTCATATTTTCTATTTCTTCCTCATTCAGTCTTAATGATGCACAGCTTTGCAGTCCTTGTGATGCCAGAAGGAGAAGATTCTCTCCTCTGTGTAACACTCAGGTGCTGGTAGAGGGACAAAGCAGTTCCCTGGGCCTAAAGATGATTCTTTCAGTGTTCTCCACATTGGAGTAGGTATCAGCCACTGGTCTGTACTCCGACCAACTGCTCCTCTCCTACCCTCAGGTCCTGTTGCTGACTCTCACTGGACCAGATTTTTCTTATCTAAAGATAAATTCGACTTCAGACTCCCTGTCATTCCTTCCAACCAAGCTTCAGCTAGCGCCCATCCTTCCCTCCAGTCAGCATCCCCACCCACCTCCAGAAGACTCAGCAGATGCAAAGAGATACCTGAGCAGGGGCAAGGGTTAGGTGGAGAGGGGTGTCATTTCACTATGATTGTGGACTTGCCCACTCTCTGCTCTAGCCCACCAAGACCCACTGGTCTGTACCGAAAACAAAGCAAATCAAACATGTGATGTAAATTTTGTTTTAAAAGAATATATTAAAATTTTTGTTTCAAATGGAGCTGTTGTCTATGTAGTAATGAAATCACCCATTAGTTCTCTGTTCATGAAAGATATAAGTATAATGACAACAGAAGACCTGACTCTGGGTTCCACCTTTACGAGGCCTTAAATCAGCATTCCAAGTTAGAATGTTAAGTCTAAATAATGTGTGAATATCCACAATTAAGGAACTAATCTGTGTGGGGACCACTTCTACTTACTTGGTAAAGACAAACTTCTTCAAAATTATTTATTTATAACGTATGTACATTAAAACTCACCCATTCTTGAGGCGTATACAGTTCTATGAGTTTTAACACGTCTGGATCACACAAGCATGATGATCAGAACAGACAGTGCCATCATTCCCCAAATTCCCTCGTGCTACCTCTTATAATCATACCTTTCCCCAACCTCGTAAGCCCAGCAGCCACTGATCTGTTTCCATCACTATAGCTTTTCCTTTTCTAGAATATCATATAAAGCAATTGTACAGTATGTACTTTTTTGAGACTAGTTTGTTTCACTTATCAGAATACATGTGAAGTTCATCCATGGTGTCACAGGTATCAGTAGTTTGCTTCTGCTTAATGCTGAGTAATATTCCATTGCATTAATTTATTATAGTTTGTTTAGTCTTTTACCTGTTGAAGAAAGTTTGGGTTGTTTCTAGTTTGGAGTGATCATAAGTAATGCTGCCTAAATATTTTTGTAAAAGTTTTTTTGTGAATCTAAGTGTTCATTTCTCTCTGGTAAATACCCAGGAGTGAGACTGCTGATGATAATGGTGAGCGTACATTCAACCTCACAAGAAGCCACTAAACCATTTTCTAGAGTGGCTGTGCCCCAAGCAATGTAAGAAAGTCCCCAGAGCTCCTCACCCCTGCCAGACCTTGAGAGTGCCAATTTTGGAGTATTTTGTTACTATATTTTTAAAAATTAGACATTCTATAATAGGTGTGTATAGCATGGATAGTAATTAAGCACACAAAAAGATGAACATCATTAATCATTACGAAAATGCAAATCAAGCTCTTCTAACACTCTCATGAAAAGGGTATGAGGTTTCACACTAAAGAAACAAAAAATATTTCTTTCCAGGAGGTAAATAGTATAGCAATGTTGGCAGTATGACTCTCAACTTGATGGTCCGTGGATGCGAGAGGAAAACAAGGAGATTCAACAAAGATTCTGGAAGAATGCCTGGTCCAAAAATAAGAAAATACACTCCACGGTGTGCTGAAAGTTACTTGCTGGGTATCTCTAATCTGTTGTTGGAAATGGGGTGTAGAATTGATTTCCCAATAATGGATTTTTTTTTTTTTTTTTTTGCGGTACGCAGGCCTCTCACTGTTGTGGCCTCTCCCGTTGTGGAGCACAGGCTGTGGGCGTGCAGGCTCAGCGGCCATGGCTCACGAGCTCAGCCGTTCCGCGACATGTGGGATCCTCCCGGACCGGGGCACGAACCCGTGTCCCCTGCATCGGCAGGCGGACCCTCAACCACTGCGCCACCAGGGAAGCCCCCCAATAATGGGTTTTTGACAGTTGTTAAAAAAAAAAAGGTATTACATTTGCAGTTGAAAAGTGTAACTTTTCTGTGCTGTCTGAAAATTCAATGGTCCCTTCACTACAGGAAACAATGTGTTACATACAGATAAATAGAGGGAAACTGAATTATTGGGCATCAGTCCCACCAAAGGGTTCCATAAAATTGTGAGAGAGCCTTCATGGTTTGTACTGATATAAGTGCCAGAAACTTGAGGTGGATTTATAGCCACAGACTTAAAATCCTGCCAGGAGACCTTGCCTCCTATCAGTTATCCTCCCCCAACAAGTTCCTCTGTTCCCCTGGCCTTCTCTAGTTTCCCCTCGGCACTTTGGAATTATGAACATTATTCTCTCCCCACTTGCTTCCTCCTGAGACTTGAAGGACTCTCAATTCCAGGCCTCCTGATCTCTCGTCTTCTTTTGTATCTCATCCCGCCTCTAACTCTCCCCAAACCTTAGCCTCAGGCTTCGAGTCAAGGACACTTCCCACTGTCAGCCAGGCAAGCCTTGCCAAGGCTGAAGGGGCTATTTTTCTCTTTGTGGCCTCTGAAGGCCCTCACAGAGCTCATCCAATTTTGCCTTCCTCCACTGATGATTTCATCTCAATTTGTTGTCAGCCCTAAAGACACGTTTCTCAACTTTGAGCCTTGGCAGCACTGTTAGCTAAACTCCACAAGTCACATTTGAGTCTCGTTTGAGTTACTTTTCTTTTCCTCCAGATTACAGTAAGTTTTCAATTAGTTTCTTCCTAACTTATTTCATACCTTTCTCAGCTATCTTTGATCACTTCTGTGCCAATATACACTATGGATTATTTATTTAAAGTCATTTAATTCTAATCCTAAATTGAGGGCCCTACTGTTCAATAAATGATAAATGCAGTAAGAATGCTTCCGTCTTCCATTTGCTTCATTATAGGGTCATTTCTATGGTACACTGCATTAGGAAGGTTCTTTGGAGTCAATTATTTTGATCTATTCTTTCTGGAAATAAGAGCTAACATTCTTTAAGAGGAAGGATGGCCTGAGAGAATTTATGATAAAAGGTTGGCACTCCAAGCACAGACACATTCTAGTCCTAATTCTGTTGTTGACTCATGACAGGACCTCAAAAAAAACCATCTAGAAATCCATTACCTGTTAAGTGAGGATGAACTGCCTCTCAGGTTTCAGTTGAGGAATAAACTGCTAAATCACTTCCCTAACATATTGTGTTTTGTAGCTCATCCATTGTCAGGAACCTGAGCTAAAAAACAGGGAAATGGCTCTCTGGATATGATCACACATCACTCATAGGTTGAGTCAATTGTTCTAGGCAACAGAACTCACGCATGGAACTTAGAAAAAAAATTTTAACTAAATCATAAATGAGTCAATTCTTTCAGGCAACAGAACTTAACACATAGAAACTTTACAAAGTTTTATCTAAAATGTGTTAACTAAATTTCAGTTTAGCATAACTTATGATGTTACAAAATTGGGTTAATCTAGCCTGGAGCCCATACGGCCAAAAGAATTTAAGGATATTTCTCCTTGTACCACTGAGTGACACTGTAATTAATGAACAGATGATTTAATACCTATCTTGCTAATAGACTGTAAGTGCCATCAAAGCAGAGTTGGTGTCCTGTTGTGTTCCACATATATCTGTTAAATGAATAAGTGAAAAAATGACTTTTTAATTAAACAACCAAAATATGGTTTAAAAGTAAAACTGATTATCAGGATTTTGCTTTGTCAGGGATTCCAAAATACTCAGGAGTTGAACATTCAATTCTACTTGTCAAGTGTTGTTGGCACAGCTGACAACTACCATTTGGTGTGTGCAGGCAGGCACAGATTTTTTTAGAGGCAGTTGGTCTTATCTTTAGTGAGATGGAAGGTTTCTGGGTTTTTTGTTTTTTAATTTTTTTTGGTGTTTAAGTGTTCTAAGTGGAATTTATATAGCCTACAAATGTTGAACCTGAGGTATAAAAATATAAATAAAAGACTCTATTTACATAGGCTAATTAGATTGGAGGTCTCAATTGGGTTAGGTTCACAGAATTGAATCATCAGTAAAATATACCCATGCCCCTCAATCTGGTCTCTAATCAGTCTTGTAGGTGGAAGCACCTAATTTTTTCCAATGTGCACTTAAGCATACACAACAGCAATAGTCTCTGCCTACCTCCAGAGTTTTGTTGTATTGTGCCACTGGAACTACATAGGAATCCAACTGTAGCTACTGAGTTCCCTCTGGACATAGCTGAGGCTCTGTTGCAAGTGGATCATTACACAAGGATCAGAGCTAGACTTGTTTCAATCTCATTGCTGTAGTAGTTGCTGACTTGGCAGCTCAGGAATAACCTCTTGTGTGGTAATCTGTAATGGCAATCCCATATCAAAACAGAATCTTCACTTTGTTGTATACTAATCTCCAAGACATTCTCTCACCTTCCTCAAATGCCTGTCAGGCAGGTGGCTCAGTTTTTCCCTCTGCCACCATCTTCCCTTTCATCTTCATAATAAGTTTTGATAACTCTTCCAACTCTGGCCTAAACCATCTAAATTGTAATCCCCAATTTAGAGATCAAAATTATTAAAAACTGCTTCAGATCCTGAACCTCAAACTCCAGTATGTGAAGTGTCATTGACGTTGAGATATAAAGAATGAATAAAATCAGAGAGCCCAAAGGAATAACAATTGAGGGAAAGGGATCTGCATCTCTAAAGAATCACCAATGAATGAAGGAGAGCCCTGCTCTTTTAAGAAGCTGAAAGACAACATAGCAGGGTAAAGATGAGGGAGTAGAATCAAGCGTTTAAAGAGGAAGACAGTGCAGGGCATTGGGAGCCTTAGAAGTCACACTAAGGAGTTTGAACCTTATCTCAAAGCTATTGAAGGATTTCTCGCAGGGCTGTAGCAAGATAAAATTTATAATTTTGGAAAGATCAATCTGGCTCACATATAGAGTAGGGATTTAAGGGAAATTAAGACATGTGGCCAAGAGACCTATAGGAGGATGTTGTAGAAATCTGGGAAAGACATGTTTGCCTGAACATGGGCAGTAGGAATGGGGAGAAATGGATGAATGGATGAATCAGGAAGGATTCCAGGTAGGAGAAATGGCAAGCTTTAGTAATAAATAGAATCAAAGGGTAAGGGAGAGGGACTTGCTAAGACTGACTCTCAGGTATGTAGTTTAGGCAGTTGGATGGTGGAAGGTGGTTAATTTGACTTTAGAGAAGTTTGAAGTACCTGTCAGAAATCCACGCAGAAGTACTAGTAAGACATTTAAACAGCTGTATCTGGCTATTAAAAATAGAAGGGTTTGCTGTAGCTTGGAAATATGTCTGTACATAGGCAGGGGGAGAGGGAGAGAGAAAGAGAGAGAGAATATTTGTCTTAGCCTTAGTTCTCCAGAAAGTAGAACTCAGGCAGAAGTTTCTGTGCTACTACGTTTTCAGCATGTACAATCGAATGAAAGCATGAGCTGAAAAAGGGAAATGAGTCAAGGAAGAAAGAAAGACTAATAGAAGTTTGCTTTACCCAGCTGGTTGTTGCTTAATATCAAATCGGACTATTTTTCAGGAGACTGGAGAGCAGCACTGTATGGGGGAGGAGTGAAAGGGAAGAAAAATATCAACCTCAAATCATAGCTCCCACCTCCCATTGGTCAAAGGTTTGCCCCAGTGACTTTAACTTTCCACCTTTCTCACCCTCCAATACATACATCTCCTCCACTTCTGGGTTGCTCCTTGCATAGGTGACCACTAGGATTTTTGTGGTATCTGATGAGTCACTGGCCATAAGGAAGCCCCAGATTGGGAGGCAAGAGGCACAGACTGGGCATGAGGCAAGGCACTGCAGGTCACACCCATGTGAAGTCAGTAGTGTAGCAGCTGGCAAAGCCCACCTGGAGTTGGTCACTACAGAGTGGCAGGGCTGAAAAAATTGGGCAAGGACTTCAGAGACAGGTGAAGTGAAGAAGGCTTAAGCTGGTTTATAAAAAGTGTCTGTATACTCTAGGACAGAATGTAGCAAACACATAACTGGGGGATGGGCAGAGGAAAATAAGTGGTAAAGGATATTAAAAAGGCTGACAAACTGCTAGAAAGGTGGGGGTGAGGGAGGGCTTGAAGGTGGGGAGTGGCAAGCAAATACAGCAAAATGAGTCATTCCACAAGTTTTACCCCTTCTGCACTACTGCTAACGATGATCCCTCTTCTTAAAGTATCTTCCCCCTCAGTTTCACTGCTAACCTTGTAATTTTATCCACTTGGCAAATAATGAATTACTTCTGCACTGAAAAAGTCTTTTATTATCCTTCTCCAACCAAACCAGAGGTCATTTCCCCTCTTCAGCCCACTTACAGTACTTGCAAGACCTTTCCCTTTGGGCTATTGCTACCTATGTATGTGTTGTAAACTCCTGGTTATCTCCTTCACTGCTGTGCCAGTCCTACAGGACCTAGGGATCCTTGTTGATTGTGGATTATTTGAAGGATGAAATCATCATTGAAAAGCTGCACTTAGAGGTTCTCTAGCTAATATGTCAAAGGACTGAATGTCATAAAGACAATTCCCTGAAGCTCAGACTCTTAAGTGAACAGTAAGTTGTCTGGGTCAGGAAGTTAGATGAACTGGGCTTTACTCCCTTCATCTTCCTGTCTCACTTTTTGTCTTTCTCCTTTTGCCACCTTCTTTTCTCTACTCTTTCCCCATATACATACTCATTCCCCATCATTTTCTTTCTTCCTTCTTCATAGCTATCTCTCATTCTCTCTTCACTTCCTTTTTAGCCCATCTGTCCCTTCTCCTTCCCCTTTTCCCTTCCCATTTTTAGACTGTTTATTAAGCACCTATTACATGTAAGACACTCAAAAGGAATCAAATTACTGACCTCAAGGAAAAGAAAATCTAACTAAGCAAACGGAACACAGACATGTTATTATAGTCCTGCAGTAAGTGTCTGGAACATGCCTCCTACTATTTCTGCTGTCCCTTCTCCCTCGCCTGGCCACCATTATTGGTCTCCAATTCCTAACAACAACAGCTCATTTTCAACTGGCCATTAAAATGCACTGTAGCTTTGGGTTTGCAACCTTGGGACTCAACTACAAGTAGGGCCAGCTCTACTACTTGCCAACACAGTAACCATTGGCCAATTCAGCCTTGGCTTCCTCATTGGCAAAGCTGAAATAACAATAGTGTTTCTTTCTTAGGACTATTGTTAGATTTAGAGGTAATGTATATAAAGCACATAACAGAGTATCTGACACAGAAGTACTGCTCAATAAACAGAATGCTATGCTAATGATAACCATCATAATATATTGCATAGTACTGAGTCATATTTTACACTTTATGTTTGGAAACCATATTTGAGATTAATGCTTTATTGCTGTTAAAAGTAATGCACAACTAAATGAAGTTGCTTATATACCACACGGTTTTTGATAGGGGCTGGGGTGGGTAGGGGACTTACCCGTTCTATGGGAACCGGCATAGAAGCATTTTACCTGAATATGGATGAGTGAGAGGCAATATCCCATTCTTTATCCCCTTAACCTCCCACCCTTTCCCTTCCAATGACTAGGGAAAGTATGCCTTCTCAAATAAAAAGGGAGAGTCTGTTTTCCTTAGGTTTAAATTTAGTTCCATGCTATAAATTTCTAACTCTACCCTGGGACATGGGCTGCTTTCTGTTAAGATGATCCCATGAAAGGGTCAGGCTAATGTTTTCTCCAGAACTGTGTTTTTGGTATGCTATTGGCACTGACAGTCCCTATGGTTACACACTCTGTTAGCCAGAGCACTTCCTGTGAGCAAGCAGAGGAGTAGGAATCAGAGAGGAGGTGGTGGGCAAATGCCCAGCAAGCAGTCTTGTCAAGAGACAGTAATGGGGTAGGAATGAGAGATGAAAGAATGGCTTGTGAAACAGAGACAAGCAAATGCAGGAGGAATAATGACCAGGCTTAAAAAGACTCTGGAAATAAAGGGAAAAAGAAAGAATTTACCATAAAAGAACATCAGGGTAAAAATATAATAATTATTAATACAAAGATGGATCACAATGAACTTTAAGCTCCTAAATTATTATGTGGAGGAGGAAGAATATTTATTTTGTGAATTTAAGGCATTTGGAGTTATTTCATAGTTCCAAATATTTTTTGCATTAAACTTTGGAATTCAAATCTGATGATACAGATTCCCCTACAACTCCTAGTCCAGAGAAATGGCTCTTCAGCTTTTTGGAGCCATGAGATGCTTTTAAAAATCTGACGAGAGTTGTGGACCCTCCTCCTTAGAAAAAACCCACACTTATAAACAAAACATTACACACAGAATTTTATTCATTTATGCATATGGACATGATAAAGCTTATTCATGGACTCCAATATTCTCAGATAAAGTAACTGGAATAACACCTTTTACCCTCATTTGACTGATGTCTTAGATAAAAGAAATCATCATTTTCAGAAAGGAATCACGATATTCTCAGATGGTAAATAATGGGAAGGACAGAAAGTTTACTTAGTCCCAAACTTTAAGTAACTTTAATATAACATTAACAAGGCTTTCAGATTGACTTGGCAACCTCTGCTTAAGTGTTTTCTATAAGGGTCTGAATTGTGTCCAGTAAAGTGAAACCTGTACATTTCAGCTGACCTACTTTATGTACATTGCTTGCCTGGTCAGAGGCACAGGGTCTTCAGAGATAAGAGGCAGGGCAGAAAGAAAGGGGGACAGAGAGGGATTGTGCATTGGAGAAAGATTTACAAACCTATTGTATATGGTGAATAAATGATAAACACAAGAAATTCAGAGAATTAAAATCAGGAAATCTCCAAAACACACAATTGACTTGATATAAGGGCTCTGTAGAACATAAACCTTAAGACTCAAAAGTGAGATTATTTTTTAACATCTTTATTGGAGTATAATTGCTTTACAATGGTGTGTTAGTTTCTGCTTTATAAAAAGTGAATTAGCTATACATATATATATATATATATATATATATATCTCCTCATATCTCTTCCCTCTTGCATCTCCCTCCCTCCCACTCCCCCTATCCCACCCCTCTAGATGGTCACAAAGCACCGAGCTGATCTCCCTGTGCTATGCGGCTGCTTCCCACTAGCTATCTATTTTACATTTGGTAGTGTATATATGTACATGCCACTCTCTCACTTCGTCCCAGCTTACCCTTTCCCCTCGCCATGTCCTCAAGTCCATTTTCTAGTAGGTCTACATCTTTATTCCCGTTTTGCCCCTTGGTTCTTCATGACTTTTTTTTTTTTTTTAGATTCCATATATATGTTATGTTACCATGCAGTATTTGCTTTGAAGAAACACGAATTACTAAATGAAATGTAGGATTCTAGGTTGGATCCTAGGACAAAAATAGTTAATCAATGGAAGAACTGGGGAAAACTGAATAAAGTCTATGGTTAGTGAATAGTATTGTGCCAAGGTTAATTTATCAATTTTCATAAATATGGTCCTATAAGATGTTGAGATTGGGGAAGCTGAGTACTATCTTTGCAACACTTCTGTAAATCTAAAATCCAAACTGAGAGGTTAAAAAACTTTTTAAAAAGAATCCTAAATGGAGGAACTAAAATAGATCTTGAAAAAAAATCATCAAATCTTCAAATATGATTTTAGAAAACTAAGTGCTGACCCATCCCACTTTGAAAGAAAGACTCCACCTGGTCCCTCAGTAAGTCTACTCTCCCATTTCATCTCCCTGATTACCATAGTCCTCCTTTACATTTACCTTGGTATCCCTCTGACCAGGTTTCTCTTCTCTCATGGGGAAAGCAAAATGCTTGGATGACCATGATTTACCCTTTCATATTTTTGAGTTAGTGTTTCTATTTCCTGGAGCAAAAAAGATTCCTTTTTAACCTTTTTCAGAAATTAAGGTAACCTAGCAATTAATCGTTTCCGTGCTGTTCAAATTTGTTTCAAAATGACAGTTTGTCCTAAGATCCTATCTATGCACACTCAGTTTAATTAGGTGGGGAAATATCTAACATGTTATTAAATGGATGACTTGGAATGTGAGCAGTCGAGGAAGAAAATACTGCTTTTTCAATGTTTAAGCAATATATTGTCTGGCTTACTAAAAACAGATCCATTGAACATTTCTATGCAATCCAATACAACAAATGTTTATTGAGAGTCTTTTACGAGCCATGTGCTGAGCTGAGTGATGGGAAAACAAGGCTGACTAAAATGAAATCCCTGACTTCAAGGAGACTCCATTTGGGGGAGAACACAGAGAGGAAAAGAGTTAATTTCAATGTATTAAGTGCTATCAGAGAAGTACATATAGGGTCTCATGGGATTGTACGAGAAAGGTGTAGGGACTATGGTCAAATGCACGTTTAATCATTCTTTTGCCCAGTGTTAAAACACCTGTAAAACAGATTAAAATGGTGTCTTTCCCATGGCTTTTTTAAAAAAACAGACGCTTTTTCCCTACACACAAAGGATCTTTAAATTGTTCTACACTAGACACAATGCACCTATGATATGCCATTTTCTGTGAAACACATGGTTGCATTTTTGTCTAACACGTTATTTTCCCTATGACTATTTATCATCTGCTCTATGTTTGTCTAATGAACAAAAAGTGTGAGGCAATGAAATAAACCTCAGCAAAACAATGAAAAGGCAACCATGCATCATCGATTTAGCAGGGTAAAAAAGGAACAAATAAAAAGAACATAGAGACTCAGTTGCTTCTGAATACCAGGAAAAGGCATCTGTGGTTCTCAACAAGTTAATAGCACCAACTGTGCCAACTAGCTGGAACCACTGAGGAAAAAAAAAGTCAGCCAGAATTTAACACAAAAAAACTATTCAGCTGTATTCAGGTGCTCCAACAGTATGCAGTCAATCAAGAAGCCAACAAAGCAGCCATAATAAGATTTCCCATGTGTCCACACACAGTAATTTCTCCTACCACCACCACTAATTCAACCAAGGAAAACATATTAATATTTTAATATAATGGATAAAAATCTGGAACTACTATTCATGTATCTATGGAATTTTGTTATGGCCACTCTGGATGCCACAACAAAATACCACAGACTAGGCAGATTAAACAAATTTATTTCTCACAGTTCTGAAGGCTAAGTCCAAGATCAAGGTGCTGGGAAGGAAGGTTTCATTCTGAGGCCTCTTCTCTTGGCTTGTAGGCAGCTGCCATCTCACTGTGTGCTCACATGGCCTCTTCTTTGTGAACTGGGATAGCTCTCTGGTACCTCCTCTCATAAGGACACTAATCCTTTCAGATCAGGGCCCTACCCTTATAACCTCATTTAACCTTAATTATTTCCTTAAAGGCTTGTCTCCAAATATAGCCACACTGGAGGTTAGGGCTTCAACATATGAATTTGAGGGGGACACAGTCAGTTCTTAACAACTTAAAAAGAAGAGGGAGTTGTGGGGGGGCTGAAGAACGCACAACATCAGTCGGAAGGAATAGAAGACTATAGGTTAGCAAGTTAGTTCTGGGTGCACATGTTCTAAAAGCAGTGTCAACTACAGCAACATCTCTGGAGATGTCAGTGCCTCAGGCGTACATTCCTGAGTGTCAGAAAGAACAGTGTGTCCTGGGAAACCCACATATCACACATGATAGGAAGCAATGTAGTGGTTGAATTAGGGCTAGAAAAAATGCAGTGGATGCAAAGAAGGTGCTAGTAGAAGAATAATATTCTCCAAGAGAGTATTTAAAAATCTGACAGGGCTTCCCTGGTGGTGCAGTGGTTAAGAGTCCACCTGCCGATGCAGGGGACACGGGTTCGTGCCCCGGTCTGGGAAGATCCCACATGCCGCGGAGCGGCTGGGTCTGTGAGCCACGGCCGCCGAGCCTGCGTGTCCGGAGCCTGTGCTCTGCAACGGGAGAGGCCACAACAGTGAGAGGCCCGCGTACCACACACACACAAAAAATCTGAGAAATAGTAACTTTCTCAACTTATATTTGAATTAAAGTAATATGTTGATGAATTTCTGAAAGTAGCTTTGGAAGCATGTTTAAAGGTGTCTTAAGAGGAGCTATGGGGCTGTGTGGTATGTGTGTGTGTGTGTGTATTCCTCCAGTTATATCCTGAATGTGCAGAGTGCCCTAAGGGGGAATATTTTAACTTCTCTGTGTCTAGGCCTCCATATTCATTAAGTAGAATGGCACTGACAAACATTTTCCCATAACTTATCACACTGAGACAGAGTAACATAATACATTAATAAAGAATGATTTTTTCCAACTAGGGAAAAAGGGACCCTAACACAAAAACAAATACAGCTCATACATTTGAACAATGAACTTATCACCACTAGTCATTAGATTCTTTGACTGTAAAACAAGGATGTTAAACTAAAATCTGATATCTAAGATTCCAATGAATTTTAAGACAATGTTTTTTATGTGATCAAAGTTCTAAGTGTAAAAAGACTTCAGGGAATCTTTATTATTAGATAAAACTTTAAACCTATTTTCTTACTGTTCTTACCTAAAAAACATTTCACTTTTGCGTATATCTTAGGCTTTTAAAAGAAATTTCTCTCATTTTATATTTTTTCTCACTACACTCTGTGAGAAGGATTTTAGTCTCCATTTTCAGACAAGGTAACTGAGTCCAGAGAGGTGAAATGACTTGCTCGAAGCTACATCACTAGTAAAGACTGAATCCATCCTTTCTACTCTACCTGTCTTAACAGTAAATTCTACTCTTCAGTCCTCATAAATACCATTTTCAAATGGAAAATGAAAGTATTATTCTTCAGCCAACCATATTATTTCATAAGCATTTACTGAATACTTATCATACACCTGGACTGGGCTTTGAGCTTATGTTAATCGTATCCAAGTCACCGCAAGATCCTTCTCTACAAAGCAACTATGAATCCATAGACATGTTTCTAAAACTGAAGTTTCTACCAGTCGATAATATTTTACCCTCACTTACCCACCTTACTAATTTTCAGTCTTCCTAATTTCTACCCCTTCCATATGCTATGAGATAAAAGATGCCTTCTTTGACATTACTTAGAGTTTACTTATAGGTATGCACTGATTTAAAGATGTGGTAAAAGGTAAATATAAACAGGAAAGGTAAAGTATTATGTATTTATTTTCTATGTGTGGCTGCTTGGCTCTTATACCTGGGAACTGGCTGCTTTGTGCTATTAGGCTAATGTAAAATGATAGATGGTAAAGATAAAGTCTTGGTTGTGCTGGCACCTATCCAACGATGGTAGGCTTGAGAGAAGTTCTGATGAAATAGAGCAATTTCACAAATAAGAATAACTCATTAAAGGAGATTCCATAACATGTACTGTCTTGATGTGATAGAAAGATCACCTAATCTTTGCATGTTAGACCACCTGGAGTTGAACATGTCGTGTACCAGTATAATTACTGTACAGCATTTCTGCTGTTAAGCTATCTGTAGTTGGGAAAAGTTGAGAAAGACAGTTCCTAAATGATATTTCTCTTCATTATTAATAGAGAACTGAAAATATAGGGACTTTGAGAAAAGAACAGCTTAGTAGTTAAGAGCACTGACTGGGGAGACATGATGATATCTGAAACCATGGGATCAAAACAGAGCTGGATTTGGAAGTAGAGGACTGAATTCGAGACTTAAATTTAACAAGCTGAGAAGAGTGAAAGCTCTCTGGGCCTGGACCAGGCTGTGGCATAGGGCTGACAGGAAGGGATGGCCTGGATTTGAGATAAGGGTCACCAATGAGGCTATATAATTGGGAACTCTCATATATCCTCAATTAATCACTTGTTAAAATTTACTGAGGAAGGCCACATTCTGTTCAAATACCTCCACATGTCTAAACCAAGCTTTCTAGCAGGGTTTATTCCCAAGTCCTTCAGGCAAAACAATTACATTCTTATGTTAATTTGGCAACTGAAGTCAGAGGAATGGCTCCATGGGAGTCTTGGGGTCAGGGAGTATTGCTAAATATATATCTCATTCCTGGCCCAAAGGACCCTTAGCATTAAAAAGAATTACTTGGTTTCACTTATATGAAAAAACACATTTTACATTGCTGAAACATAGGTGAGACATTTGTATCAAATAATTCTTAGGCATAAGAGAGAATGTATGAAAAGTACCTTCATTAAAAATTAGGAGTTTGCCAATCCAATTAAAAAGTGGGCGGAAGACCTAAATAGACATTTCACCAAGGAAGACATACAGATGGCCAAGAAACACATGAAAAGATGCTCAACATCACTAATTGTTAGAGAAATGCAAATCAAAAACTACAGTAAAGTATCACCTCACACAGGTCAGAATGGCTATTATCAAAAAATCTAGAAACAATAAATGTTGCAAAGGGTGTGGTGAAAAGGGAACCCTCTTGCACTGTTGGTGGGAATGTAAATTGATACAACCACTATGGAAAACACTATGGAGGTTCCTTAAAAAACTAAAAACAGAACTACCACATGACCCAGCAATCCCACTACTGGGCATATAACCTGAGAAAACCATAGTTCAAAAAGGGACATGTACCACAATGTTCACTGCAGCACTATTTACAATAGCCAGGGCATGGAAGCAGCCTAAGTGTCCATTGACAGATGAATGGATAAAGAAGATGTGGCACATATATACAATGGAAGATTACTCAGTCATAAAAAGAAACAAAATTGAGTTATTTGTAGTGAGGTGGATGGACCTAGAGTCTATCATACAGAGTGAAGTAAGTCAGAAAGAGAAAAACAAATACCATATGCTAACTCATATAACGCATATATATGGTACTGATGAACCTAGTTGCAGGGCAGGAATAAAGCTGTAGACAAAGACAATGGACTTGAGGGCACAGGGGTGGGAGGGGGAAGCTGGGGCAAAGTGAGAGTAGCATCGACATATATACACTACCGAATGTAAAATAGTTAGCTAGTGGGAAGCAGCCGCATAGCACAGGGATATCAGCTTGGTGCTTTGCAATGACCTAGAGGGGTGAGATAGGGAGGGTGGGAGGGAGGCTCAAAAGGGAGGGAATATGGGGACATATGTATGCATATGGCTGATTCACTTCAGTGTACAACAGAAACTAACACAGTATTGTGAAGCAATTATACTCCAGTAAAGATTAAAAAAATTAGGAGTTTGCGATTTAACATATACACACTATCACATATAAAATAGATAATCAACAAGGACCTACTGTATAGTACAGGGAACTCTACTCAATATTCTATAATAACTTAAGTGGGAAAAGAATCTGAAAAAGAATAGATATATGTATATGTGTAACTGAATCACTTTGCTATACACCTGAAGCTAACACAAGATTATAAATCAACTATACTCCAAGGTAAAATAAAAATTAAATTAAAAAGAAAGGTACGGGTTATTTTACTAGTATTCACTCTTTGCAATCATTGGTTCATAGAAAAACTGGGAAGAAAAAAGTGAGGCAAGGAAAGAGAAAATGCTAATGGTTTTTATGTTTGTTTTGTGTTTTTACAACACTGTACACATGCTACACATCCCTAACTATGCTTACATAATATCAGGTTATATAAAATCTTACATGATCATTAGCCAGATTATGTAGTCTTATGTTTACCACGGAAAGATCTATATTCTGCTCCTTAGGCTACAAAATGCTATTTTATCCCTTGGAAAAAGCAAGTAATGAACAGGCTAGAAATACATTTTAATTTCCTTGGAATTCATAACTAATACTGATGATTTGTTGGATTCCTCCAACTCCTCTGATAACAGAAACAGTCTAATTAAAGCAACTTCACCCACATAAAAGACATATGTTTCCTTTCTAAAACAACATTTAAATTTTGTTCTAGTATATTTAACATAAATACAAATGATCCTGTTTTAATTTCAGTATATCTGTATTTCAATTTTTGATTTATTAATTGGATCTATCTGAACTTTAAGATTTCTTTGAGCTTATTTGGTTTTATTTACTTACATGTGAAAACATTAAAGCAATATGTATTTTGATTTTGCTTTTTACCAGATACACTTTGTTTTGTAACACAAATACTGAACTACTACTTTAAAAACTTGGTAAAATAACCATGAGTGATAATATTTAACTAAGCCATTCTTAGAGAAAGATCCTAGGAATAAGTTACTTAGGTAAATTCTGGAATAGCATTCTCTGGAGATAATCAACTAGACTGTTAATGCCATAACCTAGGGAATCTAGCTATATCAAATAATGATGCAAAATGGTGAACAGGAGTCATGACCACAGCTTGGTCAGATCCTATCTCTGCAGAAAGATGAGCAGGCTCTGATTGCTGTTTTGTAATCCCAAGGATATTTTCTAAACATGAAACGCAAAAATCATGGGTGACTCTCATGTGATTTTTTTTTTGGTTCAACTAATGACACTTGTGGCTTTCAGTGTTAAAAATGAGAAAGTCCCAGGCAAAAAGGGTTGAGTTGGTCACCCTACTAATTATCCTTGCCTCTTCTCCTATCCCAGAAATGAATGTAATGTCTAGGGATATAGCTTTCATCTTGAGACAATAAGGGCAAAAGCTTTACGCAGACAGAAGTAAAAACAGATAGGGAAAAACCTAGGTCCCTAATTCCCTATCTGAGCAGCCATATCAGCTTTGAATCGGCTACCTCTAAATTTCCTATTACGTGAGGAAATCCAACCTGGTTTTGTTCAAGTCACTGTAGTATGATTTCCTATTAAATGAAGCCAAATGCATTTCAAACTCATGGACACATTCAGCTGGATCTAGAATTCAAAGAAACTTCTTGAAAAGTTGATGATTAATCTGAGTATTGATCAATGAGTAAAAATTAGCAAGGCAAAGAAAAGCTTTTAGCTTGGGGTGAAGCCACAGTAGGCACTTCGTGGAGTGACTAAAACTCCGCAGAGAACCCATACTGTTTCTGGCACGAAGAATCAGAGGACAAAGTCGAGGACAACCACAGCCACTAGAAAGTAGCTATGAGTATCTCAGGTGGCGGTAGGAGGGTTGCAAAATCAGATGGAAGCTCAGAACTTGAGGAAGAAGTGAAAAAAAACTGAAACTGTAAATATATTGGTACATATAAAAGACTATATTCTCCTCTTATTTATTAAAATAAATGACTATTTAAAAAATTATACCATTGTCTTATGGGGTTTAATTCTGTAGATGTAATAATGATGCCTACAGTATAAAGGATGGAGAGTTACAATAAATGGCCTATATAGGTACAAGATTACTACATTTTATACAAAATAATGTTAACTCTAAGCATATTGTACAATGTTTACTGTCTATATTTAAAAATATAGCTAAAAAGTCAATAAACTAAAATGGAATTCTAAAAAAATTCAAGTAATCTAAAAGAAGGTAGCAAAGGAGAAACAAAGGAAAACAAAACAGAAGGGAAAAGCAAAAATCAAATAATAAAATATGAGATCCAAATTCAATCATATCAATAATTACAATAAATATCAATGAACTAAATGATCCAATTAAAAATTAGCAAAAAACCATAAAGGATTAACCAAAAAAGGCACAAATATACGCTCTCTACAAGAATGAACTTTAAAATACAGACACAAATAGGTTGAAAGTAAATGGATGGGAAAAATTTACTATGCAAACAGTAAGCATTAGAAAGCTGGAGGGACTCAATATCCAATAAAATAAGCTTTAAGACAGAATACAACCAGAGATAAAAAGGACATTTCATAATGATAAAGCTCATAAGAAATAATAATCATAAATATGTGTATACCTGATAATAGAGTTTCAAAATACAGTGGACCCTTGAATAATGCAGGAGCGCTGACCCAGAGCAGTCGAAAATCTGTGCATAGCTTTATAGTTGGTGCTTGGCACCTGCAGTTCCGCATCTGTGTATTCAACCAACTGTAGATCATGTAGTACTGTACTATATATTTACTGGAAAATCTGCATATAAGTGGACCCACACAGTTCAAACCTGGGTTGTTCAAGGGTCAACTTTATATGAAGCAAAAATTGACAGAATTAAAGGGAGACATAAACAGACAATTTCATTATCATAGTAAGAGATATCAACACCCTTCTTTCGGCATTTGATAGATCTAGGCAAAATTCGATAAAGATATAAGTGATATGAATTACCTGGACTTACATGATACCCCCATTAACTACAGAATACACATTATTTTCAAGTGTACATAGTATGTACAATAATAAAGGAAATAAATTATACAAAGCATGTTTTCTGACCACAACAGAATTTAAAAAGAAATCAATATCTGTAAGGTATCTAAGAATTTACTGGGGGGAGACCAGATGGATATGAGAACTCAAGCTACTAAAGGATGGACTGAAAGATAGTAGTGTTGAAACATATGTTCAAATATTGTCACCTGGAATTATTATTTATCAAAATAATACAAAAGTATTATAAAATACCCAAACTCCAATTTTAGGTAATAATCAAAGCAAGGGATATCGAAATACGAAGATTCCCAAATTAAATGTCGAAGGAAGAGGAACTATCAAAAAGATTAATTAGAACTTATGATAAAAATGTACATTTCTAGGAAAGGACAAATGTGGCCATTTCATTCAGAAGCCCTTGTAGAGTGTCTATATTTAGAAAAAGGAGCTTCACAGCTGGTTCCTGTTCAATCTGGGGAAACTAGAGGGCATCAATTCAACTCTTTGTATTTTACTTTCCTGTTTATTCTTTTCAACCTTGGTCATGAGATCTTAGAAGAATTAATGAATTAACAAGCTGAAACCATTTCAGGTTATTTGAGAAGATGGTGTTCATTTGGGTTTTATGTCCTTAGAGTATAAGTACTACTGGATGTTCAGTGGTTATATTGTATGCTTTTCCTCTAGAGCTGAAGTCTGTGAATACAATTCTTATCTGATCACAGTCTCTTCTATCTGGTAGTGCATAAAGCTAACATTTACACCAAGAAGTCTAAAAAAAGGGATACCCTAGGGATTAGAGGCACAGACTTTAATCATCTCCTAGCTGACAGGCTATGAGTTGTACTTTCAGAGCTGAGCAAGTAAGTAGTGGTTAAATTCTCATGACTAAAATGGGCTCCACCAGCCTCCATCTCCCCAAGCAACCTTGTTAGCTAGTTGTTGACTAAAGGTTACAAAGTATAGACTCCTGATACAATAAATCATGGCATCAGAAGCACACAGTGCTATGCATGAACATATCTGCAGGGCAGGAATAGAAACGCGGACACAGACGTGTGGACACGGTGGGGGGGGGGGAAGAGGAGGGTGAGATGAATTGGGAGATTAGGATTGACATAAATACAATATCATGTGTAAAACAGATAGCTAGTGGGAACCTGCTGTATAGCACAGGGAGCTCAGCTCGGTGCTCTGTGATGACCCAGATGGGTGGGATGGTGGAGGGAGGGAGGTCCAAGAAGGAGGGGACATATGTATGTATACATATAGGTGATTCACTTCTCTGTAGAGCAGAAACTAACACAACATTTTAAAGCAATTATACTCCAATTTTTTAAAAAAATAAAAAAATAAAATAAAAAGAAATAAAGCAAAATTTTCATTTCTTCCTTGGAAAACTCGTTTAATTTAAAAAAGTAAGAGTGGTTTGAAAGTGGTTATTGATTACTTAATGTGCAACCACACCTGGGTGAAATATATTCATAAGACAGATTCGAGCAAGGTAAATGCAAATTGTTTGCCTTAAAAACCTGTCATCAGCATTATCTGACTGGATCAAACCTTTTTATTCTACGTTTCCATAGTACCATGTTCCTGGAATTGGTTGCAATTTTAGAGTTGTTTTTATGATTATTTGAATAATACCTTTTTCCTCTACTAGACTTTAAGTGTTAAGTGCAGAGAGCATGTTTATTTTCCTAACAATTATATTTCCAGCACTCAGCATAGTGACTGGCCCAAAGTATGCATTCAGTAAATATTTTTAATGGAAAAAATTAATGATCAGTTGTATTCTTTCAACTCTATATTTCCTCATCTACATAATGTGGATAATAAAACATCATTAGCAAGTATTAAAAAGATTAACTTAGATAACATACATTAATGTTCTTTATAATGAACAAATTGTTTTGCAAATCTTATGTCACTTTATTTTTATATTACCCCCACCATCACCTCTCTCACTCTTTACCGAGTGTTACCATTCCATTCCTTTCTCCACCTCTTCTCTTCCTTTGTTATGTCCCCTTCTCTGCATCCTTATCTTCTCTCTTTGGATTCATTATGTCCCACTTGGGTCCTCCTTCCTGAAAGGGAGGATGATTATGGTGGTGATGGTGATGATGACAACAACCACCGCCGCTAAGAATATAACATTGTGTGGTGTTTCACCTGGATAATAAGGGTGGGAATACTAGAAATGAAAGTACACATGGTCATGGTTCCTTAAATATAGAGAACTGTATTTTTTTTGTCCTTGGAAATTTTTCTAAATCCTATGATATTATTTAATTACCCACAGCTTTCTCTTTTTGAGAAATAAAAGAAAAAAAGAAAACTGTACAGTGTTAATATCCCACCATCTCAACACATCAGAAAGAGAAGGCTATTTTATAGCCATGTCTCTGTTCCTCTCAACTGTGTGCTATTGTGTAAGGTTTAAGATTAATCCAGGTAGGGACCATCTCACTCACTCAAACCCAAAGAGTAAGTCCTTGCAGGGTGTCTTTGGATTCAGTGTTATGACTCTTTCCTCAAACTTCACATATCTGTAGCTAGTTAAATGGTGAAGCAAACCCTTATTGGTTCAATATGTAAACTATGTCCATTAGTTTATCAGCATTTTTTTGTGGGGTTTATATCAGGCTTAAGTATAAGTTAAAGACTCACAGAGGCCAGTACATCTGGTTGTTTTATCATGTGTACATCAGGTTTTCTAATGCAATGTTACTGCATTGCAAACTACTCCCAAATTAGTAACTTAAAGAAGAGACCATTATATGTGCTCAAGAATTCAGATAGAGTTCACTTGAGTACTTTTCTTCACCTTGTAGCATCAGCTGGGGTCATTCCCTTGGTTGCATTCAGCTGATGGATCAGTTGTATTCTATGCTTAATTGCAATGCTGAAATAGCTGAGATTTTATTGTCCAAGACAGCTTCACTGACATATCTGGTCACTCACTTGGGATGCCTGGAACAGTTTGGGTATGGATGGGCATCTCTCTAACTGATCTCTCCAGTAAGGTAGCTGGATCTCCTTAAATGGTAGTTCAGGCTCTAAGAAGGATGAACCAACTCTCTTAAGGTCTAGAGTTGGAAGTTACACAGCCCTGCTTTCAACACATTCTGTTTACCAAAGCAAGTCACAAGGCCAGCTCAGAATCAAGCAGCAGAGAAACAGGCTTTGCTTCTCAATGGGTGACTGGAAAGGCCTCCTTGAAAAAGAGCACATGGAATGAGATATAGTTGTAACCATCTTTGGAAACAAAATCTACCACACTTGTGTACATTTCCTGTTGGGTAGTTTTCTTCAAATAACTTTGGGATCAGTACCTTCCAAAGCAAAGGAATCGGAGACCTTCAAGATGGCAGAAGAGTAAGCATGGAGATCACCTTCCTCCCCACAAATACATCAGAAATACATCTGCAGGTGGAACAACTCCTACAGAGCACCTACTGAACGCCGGCAGAAGACCTCAGACTTCCCACAAGGCAAGAAACTCCCCACGTACCTGAGTAACGCAAAAGAAAAAACAGAGACAAAAGAATAGGGACGGCACCCGCACCTCTGGGAGGGAGCTGTGAAGGAGGAAAAGTTTCCATACACTAGGAAGCCCCTTCACTGGCGGAGATGGGGGGTAGCGCGGGTGAAGCTTTGGAGCCACGAGGAGAGTGCAGCAACAGGGGTGCGGAGGGCAAAGCGGAGAGATTCCTGCTCAGAGGACTGGTGCCGACCAGCACTCACCAACCCGAGAGGCTTGTCTGCTCACCACCGGCCAGGACGGGCAGGGGCTGGGAGCTGAGGCTCGGGCTTCGGAGGTCGGATGCCAGGGAGAGGACTGGGGTTGGCTGCGTAAACAAAGTCTGAAGGGGGCTAGTGCACCACGAGTAGCTAGGAGGGAGTCCGGGAAAAAGTCTGGAGCTGCCAAAGAGGCAAAAGAACATTGTTTCAGGGTGCGCGAGGAGAGAGGATTCAGAGCACCGCCTAAATGAGCTACAGAGATGGGCGCGAGCCGTGGCTATCAGCGCGGACCCCAGAGATGGGCATGAGATGCTAATGCTGCTGCTGCAGCCACCAAGAAGCCTGTGTGTAGGCACAGGTCACTCTCCACAACTACCCTCCCGGGAGCCTGTGCAGCCCGCCACTGCCAGGGTCCCGTGATCCAGGGACAACTTCCCCGGGAGAACACACGGTGCGCCTCAGGCTGGTGCAACATCACGCTGGCCTCTGCTGCCGCAGGCTCGCCCCACACTCCTGTACACCTCCCTCCCCTGTGCCTGAGTGAGCCAGAGGCCCCTAATCAGCCATTCCCTCAAACCCCTTCTGTCTGAAAAAAGAACAGACGCCCTCAGGCAACCTACACAGAGAGGTGAGTCCAAATCCAAAGCTGAACCCCAGGAGCCGTGTGAACAAAGAAGAGAAAGGGAAATCTCTCCCAGCAGCCTCAGGAGCAGCGGATTAAATCTCCACAATCAACTTGATGTGCCCTGCATCTGTGGAATACATGAATAGAAAACGAATCATCCCAAAATTGAGGTGGTGGACTTTGGGAGCAACGATATATATATTTTTCTCATTTTTCTCTTTCTGTGAGTGTGTTTGTGTATGCTTCTTTGTGTGATTTTATCTGTAAAGCTTTGCTTTTACCATTTGTCCTAGGGTTCTGTCTGCCCGTTTTTTTGTTGGTTTGTTTTGGGTTTTTTTAGTATAGTGTTTAGTGCTTGTTATCACTGGTGGATTTGTTTTTTGGTTTGGTTGCTCTCTTCTTTCTTTTTTTAATTACTTTTAATTTTTTATTTTTAATAATTATTTTTTATCTTAACTGTTTTATTTAATTAATTCATTTATTTTCTTCCTTTCTTTTTCCTCCCTTTTCTTCTAAGCCATTTGGCTGAAAGAGTCATGGTGCTCCAGTCGGGTGTCAGGCCTGTGCCTCTAAGGTGGGAGAGCCGAGGAGGCAACAGACCAGGACATTGGTCCACCAGAGACGTCCCGGCTCCATGTAATATCAAATGGCAAAAGATCTCCCAGAGATCACCATCTCAGCGCTAAGACACAGCTCCACTCAATGACCAGCGAGCTACAGTGCTGGACACCCTATGCCAAACAACTAGCAACACAGGAACACAACCACACCCACTACCAGAGAGGCTGCCTAAAATCATAATAAGCTCACAGACACCCCAAAGCAGACCACCTGCCCAGCAGAAAGACGAGATCCAGCCTAATCCACCAGAACACAGGCACTAGTCCCCTCCACCAGAGAGCCTACAAAACTCACTGAACCAATCTTAGTCACTGGGGGCAAACACCAAAAATAACGGGAATTACAAACCTGTGGCCTGTGAAACGAGACCCCAAACACAGTAAGTTAATCAAAATGAGAAGACAAACACACAGCGGATGAAGGAGCAAGGTAAAAACCCACCAGACCAAACAAATGAAGAGGAAATAGGCAGTCTACCTGAAAAAGAATTCAGAGTAATGATACTAAAGAGGATCCAAAATTGTGGAAATAGAAGGAAGAAAATACAAGAAACACTTAACAAGGACCAAGAAGAACTAAAGAGCAAACAAACAATTATGAACAACACAATAAATGAAATTAAAAATTCTCTAGAAGGAATCAACAGCAGAATAACTGAGGAAGAACGGATAAGTGACCTTGAAGATAAAATAGTGGAAATAACTACTGCAGAGCAGAATAAAGAGAAAAGAATTGAGGGCAGTCTCAGAGACCTCTGGGACAACATTAAACGCACCAACACTCGGATTACAGGGGTCCCAGAAGAAGAAGAGAAAAAGAAAGGGACTGAGAAAATATTTGAAGAGATTATAGTTGAAAACTTCCCTAATGTGGGAAAGGAAATAGTCAATCAAGTCCAGGAAGTGCACAGAGTCCCAAACAGGATAAATCCAAGGAGAAACATGCCAAGACACATATTATCACACAAACTATCAAAAATTAAATACAAAGAAAAAATATTAAAAGCAGCAAGGGAAAAACAACAAATAACATACAAGGGAATCCCCATAAGGTTAACAGCTGATTTTTCAGCAGAAACTCTGCAAGCCAGAAGGGAGTGGCAGGACATATTTAAAGTGATGAAAGGGAAAAACCTGAAAGTAATATTTAAACCAAGATTACTCTACCCAGCAAGGATCTCATTCAGATTCAACAGAGAAATTAAAAACTTTAGAGACAAGCAAAAGCCAAGAGAATTCACTACCACCAAACCAGCTTTACAACAAATGCTAAAGGAACTTCTCTAGGCAGGAAACACAAGACAAGGAAAAGACCTACAATAACAAACCCAAAACAATTAATAAAATGGTAATAGGAGCATACATATCGATAATTACCTTCAATGTAAATGGATTAAATGCTCCAACCAAAAGACACAGACTGGCTGAACGGATACAAAAACAAGACCCGTATATATGCTGTCTACTCTTGAGACACTCTAGACCTAGGGACACATACAGACTGAAAGTGAGGGGATGGAAAAAGATATTCCATGCAAATGGAAATCAAAAGAAAGCTGGGGTAGCAATTCTCATATGAGACAAAACAGACTTTAAAATAAAGATTATTACAAGAGACAAAGAAGGACACTACGTAATGATCAAGGGATCAATCCAAGAAGAAGATATAACAATTGTAAATACTTATGCACTCAACATAGGAGCACCTCAGTACATAAGGCAATTGCTAACAGCCATAAAACTGGAAATTGACAGTAACACAAATATAGTAGGGGACTTTAACACCCACTTTCACCAATGGACAGATCATCCAAAATGAAAATAAAAAAGGAAACACAAGCTTTAAAAGACACACTAAAGAAGATGAACTTAATTGATATTTATAGGACATTCCATCCAAAAACAACAGAATACACTTTCTTCTCAAGTGCACATGGAACATTCTCCAGGATAGATCATATCTTGGGTCACAAATCACGCCTTGGTAAATTTAAGAAAACTGAAATCGTATCAAGTGTCTTTTCCGAGCACAGCGCTATGAGACTAGACATCAATTACAGGAAGAAATCTGTAAAAAATACAAACACATGGAGGCTAAACAATACACTACTTAATAACCAAGAGATCACTAATGAAATCAAAGAGGATATAAAAAAAAATCTAGAAACAAATGACAATGAAAAGACAATGACCAAAAACCTATGGGATGCAGCAAAAGCAGTTCTAAGAGGGAAGTTTATAACAATGAAATCCTACCTCAACAAACGGGAAACATCTCAAATAAACAACCTAACCTTACACCTAAAGCAATTAGAGAAAGAAGAACAAAAAAACCCCAAAGTTAGAAGAAGAAAAGAAACCATAAAGATCAAATCAGAAAGAAATGAAAGAAATGAAGAAAACAATAGCAAAGATCAATAAAACTAAAAGCTGGCTGTTTGAGAAGATAAACAAAATTGATAAACCATTAACTAGACCCATCAAGAAAAAAAGGGAAGAGACTCAAATCAGTAGAATTAGAAATGAAAAAGTAGAAGTAACAACTGACACTGCAGAAATACAAAGGATCATGAGATTACTACAAGCAACTATATGCCAATAAAATGGACAACCTGGAAAAAATGGACAAATTCTTAGAAAAGCACAACCTTCCAAGACTGAACCAAGAACGAATAGAAAATATAAAAAGAACCATCACAAGCACTGAAATTGAGACTGTGATTAAAAATCTTCCAACAAACAACAGCCGAGAAATAGATGGCTTCACAGGCGTATTCTATCAAACATTTAGAGAAGAACTAACACCTATCCTTCTCAAACTCTTAAAAATATAGCAGAGGGAGGAACAATCCCAAACTCATTCTATGAGGCCACCATCACTCTGATACCAAAACCAGACAAAGGTGTCAAAAAGAAGGAAAACTACAGGTCAATATCACTGATGAACAAAGATGCAAAAATCCTCAACAAAATACTAGCAAACAGAATCCAACAGCACATTAAAAGGATCATACACCATGATCAAGTGGGGTTTATCCCAGGAATGCAAGGATTCTTCAATATACGCAAATCTATCAATGTGATACACCATATTAACAAACTGAAGGAGAAAAACCATATGATCTTCTCAATAGATGCAGAAAAAGCTTGGACAAAATTCAACACCCATTTATAATAAAAAAAAAAAACCTCCAGAAAGTAGGCATAGAGGGAACTTTGCTCAACATAATAAAGGTCATATATGACAAATCCACACCCAACATTGTTCCCAATGATAAAAAAATGAAACCATTTCCACTAAGATCAGGAACGAGACAAGGTTGCCTACTCTCACCACTATTATTCAACACAGTTTTGGATGTTTTAGCCATAGCAATCAGAGAAGAAAAAGAAATAAAAGGAATCCAAATTGGAAAATAAAAAGTAAAGCTGTCACTGTTTCCACATGACATGATACTATACATAGAGAATCCTAAAGACACTACCAGAAAACTACTAGAGCTAATCAATGAATTTGGTAAAGTAGCAGGAAACAAAATTAATGCACAGAAATCTCTTGCCTTCACCTATACACTAATGATGAAAAATCTGAAAGAGAAATTAAGGAAACACTCCCATTCATCACTGCAACAAAAAGAATAAAATACCTAGGAATAAACCTACCTAAGGAGACAAAAGACCTGTATGCAGAAAACTATAAGACATTGATGAAAGAAATTAAAGATGACACAAACAGATGGAGAGATATACTATATTCTTGGATTGGAAGAATCAACATTGTGAAAATGACTCTACTACCCAAGGCAATCTACAGTTTCAATGCAATCCCCATCAAACTACCACTGGCATTTTTCACAAAACTAGAACAGAAAAGTTCACAATTTGTATGGAAACACAAAAGACCCCGAATAGCCAAAGGAATCTTGAGAAAGAAAAACGGAGCTGGAGGAGTAAGGTTCCCAGACTTTAGACTATACTACAAAGTTACAGTAATCAAGAGAGTGTTATTGGCACAAAACCAGAAATATAGATCAATGGAACAAGATAGAAAGCCCAGATATAAACCCAAGCACATATGGTCACCTTATCTTTGATAAAGAAGGCAAGAATATACAATGGAGAAAAGACAGCCTCTTCAATAAGTGGTGCTGGGAAAACTGGACAGCTACATGTTAAAGAATGAAAGTCGAACACTTCCTAACACCATATAAAAAACTAAACTGAAAATGGATTAAAGACCTAAATGTAACACCAGACACTATAAAACTGTTAGAGGAAAAGATAGGCAGAACACTCTATGATATAAATCACAGCAAGACCCTTTTTGACCCACCTCCTAGAGACATGGAAATAAAAACAAAAATAAACAAATGGGACCTATTGAAACTTAAAAGCTTTTGCACAGCAAAGGAAACCATAAACAAGATGAAAAGACAACCCTCAGAATGGGAGAAAATATTTGCAAATGAAGCAACTGACAAAGGATTAACCTCCAAAATTTACAAGCAGCTCATGCAGCTCAGTATCAAAAAGACAAACAACCCAATCCAAAAATGGGCAGAAGATCTAAATAGACATTTCTCCAAAGAAGATATACAGATTGCCAACAAACACATGAAAGGATGCTCAACATCACTAATCATTAGAGAAATGCAAATCAAAACTACAATGCGGTATCACCTCACCCCAGTCAGAATGGCCATTGTCAAAAAATCTACAAACAATAAATGCTGGAGAGGGTGTGGAGAAAAGGGAACCCTCTTGCACTGTTGGTGGGAATGTAAATTGATACAGCCACTATGGAGAACAGTATGGAGGTTCCTTAAAAAGCTAAGAATAGAACTACCATACGACCCAGCAATCCCACTACTGTGCACATACCCGGAGAAAACCGTAATCCAAAAAGTCATGTACCACAATGTTCATTTCAGCATTATTTACTATAGCCAGGACATGGAAGCAACTTAAGTGTCCATCGACAGATGAATGGATAAAGAAGATATGGCACATATATACAATGGAATATTACTCAGCCATAAAAAGAAACGAAATTGAGTTATTTTTAGTGAGGTGGATGGACCTAGAGTCTGTCATACAGAGTGAAGTAAGTCAGAAAGAGAAAAACAAATACCGTATACTAACACATATATATGGAATCTAAAAAGAAAAAAGAAGAAAAGCACGGTTCTGAAGAACCTACGGGCAGGACAGGAATAATGATGCAGACATAGAGAATGGACTTCAGGATGCGGGGAGGGAGAAGGGTACGCTGGAATGAAGTGAGAGAGTGGCATGGACTTATATATACTACCAAATGTAAAATATATAGCTAGTGGGAAGCAACCACATAGCACAGGGAGATCAGCTCGGTGCTTTGTGACCACCTAGAGGGGTAGGATAGGGAGGGTAGGAGGGAGATGCAAGAGGGAGGAGATATGGGGTTATATGTATATGTATAGCTGATTCACTTTGTTATACAGCAGAAACTAACACACCATTGTAAAGCAATTATACTCCAATAAAGATGTTAAAAAAAATCCAAAGAACCCTAAGTTAAAATTAAAAACAAAAAAACCCAGAGGAATCTTAGAAGTTGCCTAGTCTAACATGTAAACCTATCAATAATACTATATATAACGTCTTTGGCAGATTGTTAACCTCTCCATGCTCAACAGTTACTGTGATAGAGCAAGAAACATTTCAAGAAGCAGTTCGTATTCGGACTATTGTAATTTCCTCAGAATTTAAACAAGATCTACAAATTGCATTTAGTTGAGAAGTTCACCTTTTAATCCATAACAGAAAATTTTTTACCCTCTTTATTACTTGCCATTTATTTGATAAAGAAACTGGCTCATTTATCTTATAGAAATTCCCCCATTCTGAACTTGGCTTATTGCTTCCTTGGGATTGTTGTTTCGCCTGTTCCTCTATCCTCTATATTTCCTGCAAAATGGTAATTCATGCCTAATTAAATTTCCTGGCATGAATACATCAGTGGTGGTGTTGGATGCTTATGATCAAATCACTTCAGGAGGCACATAATCACTGGCTGTCTCTCTTTGTGTGATTTAAAATTTATCAGTGGGTTCAGGTGCAATCAGTCTAATCTCCCAAGTATTGATATAAAGTTCCCCATGAATCTTTCTTGTAGTTGTTTTAGCATTCAAAATGCATTATTTCATTAGGTGTTGCAAGCTGATTACTTCCTAATTCTATAATTCTGCGTTTATTAGCTGAAATTCTTCTCTTAATATTACTGATTACACAGTTTGTATAGCAAGAGAAAAATAAATGCTTCATTTTTTTCCTTTTATTTTCCAGTTTTTAGAATAATGATTTGGTGACCTAGCAACCTTTGAAGGTGACCAGCAGGTTTTGTTTTAAACTCATGCATTTTAATGCATTTGCTTCAATCCATTGGAGTCATTATTCTTTTGATGCACAAATACCCATCTTTGGCCTGTAACAACCCTTTCAAAGTGGTATACTGACTTCTCCTGACACAACCACAGTCGTCTTGGATCACGTTCATGCTTTCCAGCATAATAAGATGTCCCAAGGTAATCTTGTACGTTTCTTGCCAGTATGTGGCATTAGCCATTTCTCCTAAGTTTCTCCTAGTCTTAGTAAGAACAGGTATTTAGAGATATCACTCCAGGGTCAGTGATTTATTTCTACCATGTTGATATTACTTCCAGGAACTTTTCCATGGATAGTGCAAGCAACTAAATATTTTTTAAAAGGAAAAATGCATCATGAATCCATAGTGGTATTAACAATCCAATTTAAGATTAAGGATTTTTCCTTAACTAATTTAGTATCAGTATTTGTAACTCTTTTCACTTACTCTGAAATAATAATTCCAAAAGATATGAACATAACTATTTATGGATAAAGAAAATAAGTAATGAAATTAATGAATTATATGAGAACCTAATACATATACATATTCATTATAAAGTAGCAATACCAATATGATTATTAAGTATGTTTTAATTTTCTTTTTTATCTTTTTGTCATGAGGATATATCTCCTAGGAATGTACATTCAAATTACTGAGTTTTGTAGATACTTGAAAGATTTCTTCTATGTGTGACTAAACTACCAACATGACAGAGTTAGTTTTACTTATTTCATTTTGTTATTGATTTTTTAAAGGTATTTCTTTGTTTTTCAGGTTACTTTGACCTACGATGACTATACATATTTTGTTTATACAATTATCTTTTCAAAACAATTTTAAGATATAACTCATAACAAAATTCACCCATTTAAAGTACACAATAAAATGTTGCTTAGTGTATTCACAGTGTCTAACCACAACCATAACCTAAGTTTAAATCATTTTTGTTCATCCAAAAAGAAAGCCTGTATTCATCAGCAGTCACTCCCCGTTCCCACCACTTCCATGCCCTTACGCCCTACGTAATCACCAATTTACTTTCCATCTCTATAGATCTGCCTATTCTGGACATTCCATGTGAATGGATTCATCGAGTATCATTGGTGACTGGCTTCTTTCACTTATCATAGTGTTTTCAAGGTTCATCCATGTTGTAGTGTCTATCAGTACTTCATTCCTTTTTATTGATGGATAATATTCCATTATGGAGGAAAGGATCAAGATGGAAGAGTAAGAAGACACTGAAGTCACACCCTCCCACAGGCATATACGAAAATTACAACGACTTACAGAGTAACTGTTTATGAGAATGACCTGAAGACCAGCAGAAAGGATTGTCCACAACTAAAGATATAAACGAAAAGCCAAAACAGACATGTAAGAGGGGCACAGATGTGGTCTAGTCAGGACCCACACTCCCACGCTGGCAACCCAGAAACAGGAGGGCTAGCACAACCACAGAGGTCCTCACAGAGAGGGGTCCAAGCCCTGAATCAGGCTCCCTAGCTCAGTGGTCCTGCACCCAGTAAGTCAGGCTTTGAAAACCAGTAAGGCTTATGTTTGGGAGAGCCCTAAGGCTATAAGAGATTCTGTTTTTAAAGGGCACACACAAAATCTCACATATATTGACTCTCAGAGCAAAGGCAGTAATTTGAAAGGCGCCTAGGTCAAACCCATGTGCTGACCCTGAAAAGCCTCCCAGAGACACAAGTGGTAGCTGGGACTCTGCCTGGGGACTGAGACAATGATGGCACAGCCATTTTGGGGAATCTCACTCTACCATGCTGACACAATGCTGGAAACTGTCATTTTGGGATCTCCCCTCTAGCCTTTTAGCACTGGGGGCCTGTCCCACCCACCCACAGGCCCACAGAAGTCACACACAACCAGACTGCATGGCCAGATGAACAAGGAGCCAGCCCCACCCTTCAGCACACCTGCAGCCACTGAACAAGGCAGGGCCTCAGAGCCAGCTGGGCTAGGGGACAACACCACCTACCAGCAGGCCCATAATAGTTGGCACCATAACAACAGAAGCACACACACAGCTCACATGGGAGCATCTAGCTCAGGTGGCCAGAGGGGAGCATGATTTGGGCCCCATAGGACAATTCCTACATAAGGCCAATTCTCCAAGATTGGGAGATGTGATGGACATAGAAATACAAATACACGGAAAAAAACCACAGAAAATTAGGCAAAATGAAGACACAGAGGAATGTGTTCCAATGAAGGAATAAGACAAAAACCTCAGAAAATGTACTAAAGGAAATGGAGATGAGCAACCTACTTGATAAAGAATCAAAATAATGATCATAAAAACGATCACTGATCTTGGGAGAATGGATGACCACAGTGAGAACTTCAACAAAGAATTAGAAAATATAAAAAAGAACCAATCAGAGCTGAAGAATACAATAACTGAATGAAAAATACACTAGAGGAAATCAATAGTAGATTAGATGATATGGAAGAATGGAACAGTGATCCGGAAGACAGGGTAGTGGAAATCTCTCAAGCTGAAAAGAAAAAAAAGAATTAAAAAAAATGAGAACAGCTTAAGAGACTTCTGGGACAACAGCAAGTGTACTAACATTTGTATTACAGGAGTCCCAGAGGAAAACAGAGAGAGAGAAAGGCAGAAAACTTATTTGAAGAAGTAACAGCTGAAAACTTCCCTAACTTGGGAAGAAAACAGACATCCAAGACCAGGAAGTACCGAGAATCCCAAATAAGATGAAGCCAAAGAGGTCCACACCAATACATTGTAATTAAAATATCAAGAATTAAAGATAAAGAGAGAATCTTAAAAGCAGTGAGAGAAAAGCAACTAGATATGTAAAAAGGAACTCCCATAAGACTATCAGCTACCTTTTCAGTGGGAACTTTTCATGCCAGAAGAAAGTGGCAAGATAAAGTCAAGGTGCTAAAAGAAAATTAAAAAAACCTACAACCAAGAATGCTTTACCCAGCAAGGTTATCATTCAGAATTGAAGAAGAGATAAAGAGTTTTACGGTCAAGCGAACACTAGCACAGTTCATCACCACGAAACCAGCCTTACGGAAATGTTAAAGGGACTCCTCTAAGTGGAAAAGAAAAGGCCACAATGAGAAATTAAAAAATTATGAAAGGAAAAATCTCACTGGTAAAGGCTAATATATAGTATAGGTAGTGGATAAACCATTTATAAAGCTAGCAGGAAGCTTAAAAGACAAAAGTAATAAAATAATCTATATCTATAAGTAAAGAATACAAAAGTAAAAGACATAAAATATGACATCAAAAACATAAAATGTGGGGAGTGGTAAAAATATAGGGCTTTTAGAATGTGTTCAAGCTTAAGAAATCATTAACTTAAGATAGGTACCTATATATAGGTTGTTATATATGAACCTCATGGTAACCAAAATCCAAAAATCTGTAATAGATACACAAAAAATAAAGAGACAGGAAGCCAAACATAACACTAAAGATACTCATCAAATCACAAGGGAAGAGAGCAAGAAGAAAGGAAGAGAGAAGAACTACAAAAATAACCAGAAAAAAATAATAAAATGGCAAAAATTACATACCTATTAATAATTACTTTAAATGAAAATGGATTAAATGTTCCAATCAAAAAACATACAGTGTCTGAATGGATTAAAAAGAGGAAGACCCATGTATATATACTGCTATAAGAGACTTACATCAGATCTTAAGACACACACAAACTGAAAGGAAGGGGATGGGAAAAGATATTCCATGCAAATGGAAATGAAAAGAAAGCTGGGATACCAGTACTTACATTAGAAAAAAGACTTTAAAACAAAGACTGTAACAAGAGACAAAGAATGGAGTTAAATAATAATAAAGGGATCAATCCCACAAAAAATATAATACTTGCAAATATCTATGCACCCAACATAAGTGTACCCAAATTTATAAAGCAAATATTAACAGACATAAAGGGAAAAATGAATAGAATAATAGTAGAGAACTTTAACACCCGACTTACATCTGGAAAGATCATCCAGACAGAAAATCAATAAAGAAATATTGGCCTTAAATGACACATTAGACTAGATAAATTTTATAGATATATACAGAACATTCCATCCAAAAACAACACGATACACATTCTTTTTAAGTGGACATGGAACATTCTCCAGGATAGATCACATGCTAGGCCATGAAACAACTCTCAGTAAACTTGAGAAGACTGAAATCCTATCAAGCATCTTCTCTGACCAAAATGGTATGAGGCTAGAAATTAAGTATAAGAAAAAAAATGAAAAAAACCCCCAACATATAGAGTCTAAATGATATGCTACTAAACAATGAATGCATTACTGAAGAAATAAAAAATGAAATAAAAAACTGAACAAATGAAAATGGAAACACAACATACCAAAATCTATGGGACACAGCAAAAGCAATTCTAAGCGGGAAGTTTACAGTCAGTCATACAGGCCCACCTGAGGAAATAAAAAAAAATCTCAAATAACAATCTAACCTCACACATGAAGGAAGTAGAAAAAGAAGAACAAACAAAACCCAAATTTAGTAGAAGAAAGGAAATAATATATACTCAAGTAGAAATAAATGAAATAGAGACTAAAAAAATAAAAAATAAACTGGTTGATTGGTTCTTTGAAAAGATAAACAAAATTGATCAATCTTTAGTCAGACTCATCAAGAAAGAGAAGGCCCAAATAAAAATGAAAGAGAAGTTACAACCAATACCACAGAAATATAAAAGATCATAAGAGATTACTACAATTAAATGCCAACAAACTGGATAACTTAAAAGAAATGGGTACATCCTTAGATATGTACAATCTCCTAAGACTGAATAAGGAAGAAACAGAAAATCTGAACAGACCAATCACTAGTAATGAAATTGAATCAGTAATCAAAAAATTCCCAACAGACAAAATTCCAGAAACAGTTTCACAGGTGAATCCGACCAAACATTTACAGAAGAGTAAACACCTCTCCTTTTCAAACTACTACAAAAAACTTTTAAGGAATGCTTCCAAATTCATTCTACAAGGCCAGCCCTGATTCAAAAATCAGATAAAGCCACCACACACAAAAAAATTACAGGCCAATATCACTGATGAATATAGATGCAGAAATCCTCAACATCATATTAGAAAGCCAAGTTTTAACAATATATTAAAAGGATCATACATCATGATGAAATGGGATTTATCCCAGGGATGCAAGGATGATTCAATAACTTCAAATGAATCAATGTGATATACTACATTAACAAAATGAAAGATAAAAATCATCATTTCACTAGATGCAGAAAAAGATTTTGAAAAAATTCATCATCCATTCAAGATAAAAACTCTCAAAAAAGTGGGTATACAGGGATCACACCTCAACATAATAAAGGCCATATATGACAAACCCAAAGCATATATCATATGCAACAGTGACAAGCTGAAAGCTTTTCCTCTAAGATTAAAAACAAGGGAATGATGCCCACTCTCACATTTTTATTCAACAAACTATTGGAAGTCCTAGCCACAGCAATCAGACAAGGAAAAGAAATAAAACACATCTAAGTTGGAATAGAACAAGTACAACAGTCACTATTTGCAGATGACATGATATTATATATAGAAAAATGCTAAGGACTCTACCAAAAAACTATTTATATGGATTCAGTAAATTTGCAGGATATAAAATTAATATACATAAATCTGTTGCATTTCTATACACTAATAACACACTAACAAACATAAATTAGGAAAACAATCCCTTTTACAATTACATGAAAAAGAATAAAATACCTGCTAATAAATCTAACCAAGGGAAAAAAAGAAAAAAAATCATGAAAGTATCTTTTAGCAAACGGTGGTCTGTGAATTTAAAATATTGACATCTAGTGTTGAAATATACTGACATAAACTTAAATTAAAAATGTAACAGATATTTAACTGCAAAAAAATAAATCTAACCAAGGAAGTAAAAGACCTATAACTGAAAATTATAAGATACTGATGAGAGAAACTGAAGATGATACAAGCAAAGGGAAAGACATACTGTGCTCATGGATTGGAAGAATTAATACTGTTAAAGATAGTTACTGGACTTATTGTAGTGATTTCACAGTGCATTTAAATGACAAATCACTAGGCTGTACATCTGAAATTACTGTAATATTGCATACCAATTATATTTCAATAAAAAAGAATTAGTAAAACATTTCCAGTTCAACATATATTTACTAAGTGCCTTCTCATTCTAAATAAAAGTTATTAATTAAAAATATTCTGCTATATGAATATTCCATTATATAGATATTCTGTATGTATCTTATCCATTTATCATGGATATTTTGATGGATGATGGGTATTTTGGTTGTTGCCACATTTTGCTATTATGAATACTACTACTATGAACAGAACATTTATGTACAAACTTTTGGGTAGACATATGTTTTCACTTCTCTTGGGTGTTTAAAAGGTATGTTTCTTTTTTAGTGTAGAAACAGTAGTGACTCTATTGTTTGTCATGTTATACTAGACCCAGTACTAAGAACTTACATACCACCTTATGCAATAATACAGAAAAAAATATCTTAGGTAGTTGTCCCCACTTTTTCTTACTTAGCAGATGTCCAAAGAAGTTGCCCCCACAAAAGAGCAAAGGAAAGTAAAATCAAATTTCAGTTATATCAGCCATGCCTCCTTTGATTTCTTGCCAACACTTCACAACTACCTCAATTCAGGTTTTTGACAATTTTAGCTTTCTACCCACAGCTCAAAAATATCTTTTATGGATATTCATTTGTATATCTCTTCCTGACTGACCCAAACAATCAAAGGGTACTTACTGATAGAGGTAGAGGAAAAGGAGAATTATGTAATGGGAAAAGCATGTAGCTGAAAGTCAGAGATCTGCGCTCATATCATGATTTTAACTCAGTAGCAGTCTAACCCAGAACAAATTACTACTTAGTTTCTCTGTGCCCAGGTTCATTCTCTGTAAAAAGAAGGCAAACAGAATGGAAACTACCAGAGGGTTTCTACAGGCGTGCTCTCCGTTAGCGATGTTTCTGTTTGACTGAAAGCTTCCCTAAGAAACAAATTCATAGAGAGACTGGTTCAAGATGGTGGAGTAGAAGGATGTGCTCTTACTCCCTCTTGCGAGAGCAGTGGAATCACAACTAACTGCTGAAGAGTCATTGACAGGATGACACTGGAACTCACAAAAAAAGATAACCCACATGCAAAGACAAAGGAGAAGCCACAATGAAATGGACTTCGACAGGACTGGGGGAAACAGAGATTCCACTCTTGGAGGGAACACACAAAGTAGTGCACACATCAGGACCCAGGGGAAAGGATCAGTGACCCCACAGGAGACTGAACCAGACCTACCTGCTAGTGTCGGAGGGTCTCCTGCAGAGGCAGGGGGTGGCTGTGGCTCAGCGTGGGGACAAGGACACTAGCAGCAGAAGTTCTGGGAAGTATTCCTTGGCATGAGCCCTCCCGGAGTCCACAGTTAGCCCCACCAAAGGGCCTGGAGTCTCCAGTGCTGGGTCACCTCAGGCCAAACACCCAACAGGGAGGGAACTCAGCCCCACCCCTCAGCACACAAGCAGAGTAAAGTTTTACTGAGCTCTACCCACCAGAGCAACACCCAGCTCTACCCACCACCAGTCCCTCCCATCAGGAAGCTTGCACAAGCCTCTTAGATAGCCTCATTCACCAGAGGGCAGACAGCAGAAGAAAGAACTACAATCCTGCAGCCTGTGGAATGAAAACCGCATTCACAGAAAAATAGACAAAATGAAAAGGCAGAGGACTATGTACAAGATAAAGGAACAAGATAAATCCCCAGAAAAACAATTAAATGAAGTGGAGATAGGCAACCTTACAGAAAAAGAATTCAGAATAATGATAGTGAAGATGATACAGGACCTCGGAAAAAGAATGGAGGCAAAGATTCAGAAGATGCAAGAAATGTTTAACAAAGACCTAGAAGAATTAAAGAACACAGATGAACAATACAATAATTGAAATTAAAAATAGACTAGAAGGAATAAATAGCAGAATAACCAAGGCAGAAGAGTGGATAAGTGACCTGGAAGACAGAATGGTGGAATTAACGGCCACGGAAAGGAATAAAGAAAAAAGAATGAGAAGAAATGAAGACAGCCTAAGAGACCTCTGGGACAACATTAAATGCACCAACATTCGAATTATAAGGGTCCCAGAAGGTGAAGAGAGAGAAAGGACCAGAGAAAATATTTGAAGAGATTACAGTCGAAAGCTTCCCTAACATGGGAAAGGAAATAGCCACCCAAGTCCAGGAAGCGCAGAGAGTCTCAGGCAGGAAAAACCCAAGGAGAAACACGTCAAGACACATAGTAATCAAATTGACAAAAATTAAAGACAAAGAAAAATTATTAAAAGCAACAAGGGGAAAACAACAAATAACATATAACAAATAACAAATATTTGAAAATAACAAATAACAGGGAGCTCCCGTATGGTTAACACCAATTTCTCAGCAGAAACTCTACAAGCCAGAAGGGAGTGGCATGATATATTTAAAGTGATGAAAGGGAAGAACGTACAACCAATAACGCTACCCAGCAAGGAGCTCATTCAGATTCAATAGAGAAATCAAAAGCTTTACAGACAAAGCAAATGCTAAGAGAATTCAGCACCAACAAACCAGCTCAACAACAAATGCTAAAGGAACTTCTCTATGTGGGAAACACAAGAGAAGAAAAGCACGTACAAAAACAAACCAAAAACAATTAAGAAAATGGTAATAGGAACATACATATCGATGATTACCTTAAATGTGAATGGATTAATTGCTCCAACCAAAAGACACAGGCTCCCTGAATGGATACAAAAACAAGATCCATCTACATGCTGTCTACAAGAGACCCACTTCAGACCTAGGGACACATAAAGACTGAAAGTGAGGGGATGGAAAAAGATATTACATGCAAATGGAAATCAAAAGAAAACTGGAGTAGCAATACTCATATCAGATAAAATAGACTTTAAAATACAGAATGTTACAAGAGACAAGGAAGAACACTACGTAATGATCAAGCAAGAACACTACATCAATCCAAGAAAATATAACAATTATAAATATATATGCACCCAACATAGGAGCACCTCAATACATAAGGCAAATGCTAACAGCTATAAAAGAGGAAATTGACAGTAACACAGTAATAGTGGGGGACTTTAACACCTCACTTACACCAATGGAAAGATCATCCAAACAGAAAATTAATAAGGAAACACAAGCTTTAAATGACACAACAGACAGATTTAATTGATATTTATAGGACATTCCATCCAAAAATAGCAGATTACACTTTCTTCTCAAGGGCACATGGAACATTCTCCAGGATACATCACATCTTGGGTCACAAAACAGGCCTTGGTAAATTTAAGAAAACTGAAACCATATCAAGCATCTTTTCTGACCACAACATTTTGAGATTAGAAATCAATTACAGGGAAAAAAATGTAAAAAACACAAATACATGGAGGCTAAACGATATGTTACTAAATAACCAAGAGAACACTGAAGAAATCAGAGAGAAAATCAAAATATACCTAGAGACAAATGACAACAAAAACACGACGATCCAAAACCTATGGGATGCAGCAAAAGCGGTTCTAAGGGGGAAGTCTATAGCAATACAATCCTACCTCAAGAAATAAGAAAAATCTCAAATAAACAATCTAAACTTACACCTAAGGAACTAGAGAAAGAAGAAAAACAAAACCCAAAATTAGTAGTAGGAAATATATGATAAAGATCAGAGCAGAAATAAATGAAATAGAAACAAAGAAAACAGCAGCAAAGATCAATAAAAGTAAAAGTTGGGTCTTTGAGAAGATAAACAAAACTGATAAATCTTTAGCCAGACTCATCAAGAAACAGAGGGAGAGGATTCAGATCAATAAAATTAGAAATGAAAGAGAAGTTACAACAGACACCACAGAAATACAAAGCATCATAAGAAACTAGTACAAGCAACTCTATGCCAATAAAATGGACAACCTGGAAGAAATGGACACATTCCTAGAAAAGCACAACCTTCCAAGACTGAACCAGGAAGAAATAAAAAATATGAACAGACCAGTCACAAGCACTGAAATTGAAACTGTGATTAAAAATCTTCCAACAAACAAAAGTCCAGGACCAGATAGCTCCACAGGTGAATTCTATCAAACATTTAGAGAAGAGCTAACACCCATCCTTCTCAAACTCTTCCAAAAATTGCAGAGGAAGGAACACTCCCAAATTCATTCTATGAGGCAACCATCACCCTGATACCAAAACCAGACAAAGATACCACAAAAAAATGAAAATTACACACCAATACCGTTCATGAATATAGATGCAAAAATCCTCAGCAAAATACTAGCAAATAGAATGCAACAACACATTAAAAGGAACATACACCATGATCAAGTGGGGTTTATTACAGGGATGCAAGGATTCTTCAATATATGCAAATCAATCAATGTGATACACCATAGTAACAAAATGAATAAAAACCATATGATCATACGAATAGATGCAGAAAAAGCTTTTGACAAAATTCAACACTGATTTAGGATAAAACCTCTAGAAAGTGGGCACAGAGGGAACCTACCTCAACATAATAAAGGCCACATATGACAGACCCAAACCCAACATCATTCTCAATGGTGAAAAACTGAAAGAATTCCCTCTAAGATCAGGAACAAGACAAGGATGTCCAACCTCGTCACTATTATTCAACATAGTTTTGGAAGTCCTAGCCACGGCAATCAGAGAAGAAAAAGAAATAAAAGAAATACAAATTGGAATAGAAGTAAAACTGTCATTGGTTGCAGATGACATGATACTATACATAGAAAACACTAAAGATGCCACCAGAAAATTACTACAGCTAATCAGTAAATTTGGTTAAGTTGCAGGATACAAAATTAATGCACAGAAATGTCTTGCATTCCTATACACTAACAACAAAAGATCAGAAAGGGAAATTAAGGAAAAAATCCCATTCACCAATGCAACAAAAAGAATAAATTACCTAGGAATAAACCTACCTAAGGAGGTAAAAACCTGTACTCAGAAAACTATAAGACACTGATGAAAGAAATCAAAGATGACACAAACAGATGGAGAGATATACCATGTTCTTGGATTGGAAGAATCAACACTGTGAAAATAACTATACTACCCAAAGCAATCTACAGGTTCAATGAAATCCCTATCAAATTACCAATGGCACTTTTTACAGAACTAGAACAAAAAACATCTTAAAATCTGTATGGAGACACAAAAGACCCTGAATAGCCAAAGAAATCTTGAGGGAAAAAAATGGTGCTGGAAGAATCAGACTCCCTGACTTCAGACTATACTATAAAGCTACAGTAATCAAGATAATATGGTACTGGCACACAAACAAAAATATAGATCAATTGAACAGGATAGAAAGCCCAGAGATAAACCAACACACCTACGGTCAACTAATCTATGACAAAGGAGGCAAGTATATACAATAGAGAAAAGACAGTCTCTTCAATAAGTGGTGCTGGGAAAACTGGACAGCTACATGGAAAAGAATGAAATTAGAACACTCCCTAATAACATACACAAAAATAAACTCAAAATGGATTAAAGACCTAAATGTAAGGCCAGACACCGTCAAACTCTTAGTGGAAAACACAGGAAGAACACTCCATGATATAAATCACAGCAAGATCCTTTTTGACCCACCTCCTAGAGAAGTGGAAATACAAAGAAAAATAAACAAATGGGACCTAATGAAACTTCAAAGCTTTTGCACAGCAAAGGAAACCATAAACAAGACAAAAGGACAACCCTTCAGAATGGGAGAAAATATTTGCAAACAAAGCAACTGACAAAGGATTAATCTCCAAAATATATAAACAGCTCATGCAGCTCAATATTAAAAAAAACAAACAACCCAATCCAAAAATGGCAGAAGACCTAAGTAGACCTTTCTCCAAAGAAGACATACAGATGGCCAAGGGGCACATGAAAAGCTGCTCAACATCACTTAATTGTTAGAGAAATGCAAATCAAAGGTACAATGAGGTATCACCTCACACTGGTTAGAATGGCCATCATCAGAAAAGCTACAAACAATAAATGCTGGAGAGGGTGTGGAGAAAAGGGAACCCTCTTGCACTGTTGGTGGGAATGTAAACTGATACAGCCACTATGGAGAAGAGTATGGAGGTTCCTTAAAAAACTAAAAATAGAATTAACATATGACCCAGCAATCCCACTACTGGGCATATACCCAGAGAAAACTGTAATTCAAAAGGACACACGCACCCCAATGTTCATTGCAGCACTATTTATAATAGCCAGGTTATGGAAGCAATCTAAATGCCCATCGACAGATGAATGGATAAAGAAGATGTGGTATATATATACACTGGAATATTACTCAGCCATAAAAAGGAATGAAATTGGGTCATTTGTAGACATGGATCGACCTAGAGACTGTCACACAAAGTGAAGTAAGTCAGAAAAACAAATTTCATATATTAATGAACATATGTGGAATCTAGAAAAATGGTACAGATGAATCGGTTTGCAAGGCAAAAATAGAGACACAGATGTACAGAACAAACATATGAACACCAAGGGGGGAAAGCAGGGTGGTGGTGGATGAATTGGGAGATTGGGATTGACATATATACACCAATATTTATAAAATTGCTAACTAATAAGAACCTGCTGTATAAAAAAATTAAATAAAATTCAAATTTAAAAAAAATAGAAGGCAAACAACACAGAGCTCCCTAATCTTGTAAAGATTAAATTTAAATATCAGGAAGTCCATAGCAGGATGCACTGCTTTGTCTAGGTACCTAACAAATACTGGTCATAGTTTTTTTTTTTGCATAATTTCAGTTTAAGAGTAAATGATAATAAGATTTAGTGAAAAGAGTTTAGTAACTGCATTGAATTCTTATTCTACAGGCTATATAATTTATTATCACCAACTCAGCGGAGGTTTAGAACTGTCATAGTAGTGAATTGTACACTGAGTTGCCTTGACAAATTATTGTGGGAAAGTGGTAAATGTTCTTTTTCCAGCAATTTGGCTTTTTTCCCCTTCCTTTCACGTACCATAATAAAACACTTGGAACATGACTCAACGGGACAGATGAGAAGGTGTCCTTAAAAGTGACTACAAATAAGACTCCCGAAGCTTGGCCCCTGCCCAGAGTTTCTTCATTAGTTAAATGTATGTACCCGCATTTGGCTTTCTCCATTGAGACTTAAACCTCTCCTAGTAATAGCATCTCCTATGCCTGTTATCCTTAGGAGAAATAAAATTAATTTCTCTAGGTTGAGTTCCTATTAATATCATCATAATGGGTTTCTCTCTTCAATCATTGAACCTAAATCAGTTGGTCATGACCCAGCCCCATTTTTTTCAAATTATATTTGCCAAGTTAAGTTTATTCATAAATTTTCCCAGGTGTCCAAGGGTCTATATTATGTTCATAAATTTGTTAGGATTGCAATGCAAATGTTAAGCATAGCAACATTTTAGATTATATTTGCATTTATTCCATTTAACATTGTGAATTGCAGGGCTAGCAATAAGCCAAAACATCTTTCATAATTCTGACAAAATCACAGTGTTTTACAAAATTGCTCTCTAGTTGACATTCCTTATTTGCTAATGGGAAATAAATTTTCTAAAATAACAACTATTCTATAGCAATAAACTTTTCAGAGACTTTATTCATCGCTACTGTTTTCGTAACTACAAACGTAAACAAATCTGTAATGCCCTATAGCTGGGGCCCATTTAAAGAATCATTGTTTATCTCCTACAAATAAAATATCTGTTGTAAAAAATCACATTCGCAAGAACAAAATGCATAATTTAGTAGCTTTTTTGAGGTATAGTCAACATACAATAAATGTACAAACTTGAGGGCTTCCCTGGTGGCGCAGTGGTTGGGAGTCCGCCTGCCGATGCAGGGGACGCGGGTCCATGCCCCGGTCTGGGAGGATCCCACGTGCCGCGGAGCGGCTGGGCCCGTGGGCCATGGGCACTGGGCTTGCGCGTCCGGAGCCTGTGCTCCGCAATGGGAGAGGCCGCAGCAGTGACAGGCCCGCGTACCGCAAAAAAACAAGAAAAAGAAAAAAAAATTCGCAAGATCAAAATGCATAATTTAGTAGCTTTTTTGAGGTATAGTCAACATACAATAAATGTACAAACTTGAAACATACAACTTCACACATTTTGACATATGTATATATTCCCCATGAAACCATCAACATAATAAAAAGTCATTCCCAATGGTTTTCTCATGCCCCTTTGTAATCCCTCTCTTCCACTCCTCTCCCCACTCTCCCACTGCCAACTCATCCCTTGGCCATTACTGATTTGCTTTCTGTCCCTATAAATTTGCTTGTAATATAAATGTATTACATATATATATATATATATAAAATCAGTATTCCTTTTTTGTCTGTCTTCTTTCACTTAGAATAATTATTTTGAGATTCACCCATGCTGTAATATATCACAGTTTCTTTATTAATTCACCTGTTCATGAACATTTGGGTTATTTTCAGCTGGGCTATTTTACATAGCGCTGCTGCGAACATTTGCCACAAGTCTTTATACGCTCAAATCCTTTAGTTCAACTTAGGTAAATAGAAGAAGTAGAGTGGCTGGATCATATAGTACACGAATGGTTAGTTTTTCAATAAATTGCCCATTTCTCAAAGTGGTTGTACCATTTTACATTCTCATCAGCAGTGTATCAGAGTTCCAATACATCCACATACTTGTCAACACTTAGTACAATCAGTCTTTTTAATTTCAGCCATTCTCACAAGTGTGTAATGGTAACTCATTGTGGTTTAAATTTTCATTTCCCTAACAATTCATGATGCTGAGCATCTTTTTGAATACTTATTTAGCATTTGTACATCTTTATTTTGTTGTCAGTTTCCTTACTACTGAGTTTTAGAAAGTAATTTTTATATTCTGGATACAAGTCTTTTATCAGGCATATGAATTTAAAATATTTTTCCACAGTCTGTGGCTTTTCTTTTCATTTGCCTAAAAGTGCCTTTTGAAGATCTGAAGTTTTTCATTTTGGTGAAGCTCAGTTTTCATGGATTGTACTTTTGATGTCATGTTGAGGAAATGTTTGTCTGAGATCACAAAGATTTTCTCTGAAGTTTTCTTCTAGAAGTTTTATAGTTTCAGTTTTTACATTTAAATTTATGATCCATTTTGACTTAATTTTTGTATATAGACAAGGTATAGATTGAGGTTCCTTTATTTGTGGGGGGGGGGGATACAAACTTTTAATTGTTCCAGCATCTTTTGTTAAAAAGACTATCCTTTCTCCACTGAATTACATTTTAGCCATAGTCTAAAATCAGTTTCCCAAATATATGTAGATCAATTACTGTCAGAAAAATGAGACAGCTGCTTTCCAATCTTTTAGCTCATAAATTTTCTGATTTCCCTCTTGATTTTCTTATCCCTAGGTAAACACACCAGTTATTTCAATTGTTATTCCCTGGTCACAAAACAATGATGGATATTTTTCCAGGTTGTGAGTGAGAAGAATGAAAAGCAACAGTCTGTTGCCGACTTTAATTCTGTTTGCTTTTGGTACTGTTTGTTGTTTTATTACTTGTCTTTAAAAATACAACAATTGGGAAATTGTTGCCCCCATGTATATGATTATAACTGAGGTACCAAGACCATCATTCATCAGTGAGACACAAACTAAGGCATCAAAAACCCTCTTGTGCACATGTAACGTCTCTTCAGAAAAATCAGGCTGAAATGGCAGGAGGGTACACATTTCACGAACCTTTCTACACGTCTACTGTGCCTGAACCAGCCAGGCAGATGAATCCCCTTTTATCAGGGCAGGACAAAAACATGCACAGAATTAAAACTTGCGGACATAGAAGTAGGAAGAAAGGTACAAAAAAAGAAAGACAAAGACAATAATAGGGGCAATGGTAGGACTGTGCCTATCCCTAGAGTATGTTCTCCTACAGTCTATTCCTAGAGAATCAGCAATCCCTGACAGCACATGTAAATATTCAACCTTTCACAGGACAATGCAGATCATGAGGCTACTATAAGACACCACTCAGAATATCTATGTGCACACACTCACACACAACCTAGACTGAGTTTCTGAAACAATCATTTAGCTTTGACTCACAAGAAAGCTGCTGGGTCACTTAAGGTAAAATTCTAACAATGACATTAAATTGATAGCTAACTGGTTTTCAGGGTCTTTTCCATACTGCTATATCTTATTCATATATTTTTTAATAAATTTATTTTATTTAATTTTGGCTGCGTTGGGTCTTCATTGCTGCGCAGTGAGTGGGGGCTACTCTTCTTCGCAGTGCGCGGGCTTCTCGTTGCGGTGGCTTCTCTTGTTGCAGAGCATGGGCTCTAGGCACGCGGGTTTCAGTAGTTGTGGCATGTGGGCTCAGTAGTTGTGGTTCGCGGACTCTAGAGCTCAGGCTTAGTAGTTGTGGCGCACGGGCTTAGCTGCTCCGCGGCATGTGGCATCTTCCCAGACCAGGGCTCGAACCTATGTCCCCTGCATTGGCAAGCGGATTCTTAACCACTGCGCCACCAAGGAAGTCCCCTTATTCATATTTTTAAAAACATTTTCTCCTTATATTCAAATACCTACTTGATGAGGTATTTGAATATACCTCAAATATACCTATAAAGAAATAATTACAGAACCCAACAGGTGAAACAAATTAATTTCTTTAATTCTTGTTATCTGCTAAATGCTGGTACCGGCGGAAAAGACTCTATGTAAATAACACAACTAACCCTTCCCTAAGTCATCCACATGAGTCAATATCTGTACTTATAAATTCTGCCCTAAACTAATTGATTTGTGTGGGGTTTTTTTCTTATCTATGGTTTTCATCATGTAAGGTACTTTTGCTCCTTACCACAAAAAGCTGAGGGGAGGGGGTCAGAATTTTAAAATCTTGCATTATCATTAGAAATCAATAATGATAATGAGTTGGCCTACTTTTTTTTTTCTTTTTTTTTTTTTTTTTTTGCAGTACGCGGGCCTCTCACTGTTGTGGCCTCTTCCGTTGCGGAGAACAGGCTCCGGACGCGCAGGCTCAGCAGCCATGGCTCACGGGCCCAGCCGCTCCGCGGCATGTGGGATCCTCCCGGACCGGGGCATGAACCCGTGTCCCCTGCATCGGCAGGTGGACTCTCAACCATTGCACCACCAGGGAAGCTCTGGCCTACTATTTTTATATGTAAACTTAAGTGATAGTTATATCATCAGAATAACAATGCATGAGATTCATATTTGATACAACTTAGTGAGCAAATGTCCATAATTTTCCTCCTATGGAAACACATCACCTAGGACGCTACATACACTCAAGCCATACTAATAATCATACTTGCTAAATAAGAGAATAAAAACAGATTATAGTCGCAGCCAACGGGCTTCTCAATAGCCTAGAGCAAAAGTAAACTGTACACTGCAATTATCAGTATTTTATAAAACACAACTAAATTGTCCTTTGCTTTATACAGTTTTTTATGTTTTCAAACCTTGGTTACATCTAAAACCTCAAATCAAATTATTCTCACCCATAATTACTTCTGAGTCACTAGATAAGGAGACATGTAAAAAATTAGGGACAACTCCATTGGGATTCTGTATATTTAATTATACAATAAAAGACTCAATAGTTCTTTAATCGTATTTTAAAAATATAAGCACCACACACCTTAGGGCAAGGTGCCCTTTTGGGTTTTGATCCCAACTAGGTCATCCCAAGGGCTTTGGCCAAACAGCCACCTGCTCGCACAGGACATCATTTAGTTGGCTCTCTTAATAATCCAAATAGGTCACTGCACAATTGATTTGTATGAGACACATTCAAATAGGTTGAATAAATTCCCCAGTTCCATTATGTTTGGTCATTTTTCAACTGCCAAAAGCTCGTGCAATGTGTGCATAATTAAAAATTGAGGAATAATAGTTTGGGACACACTTGCCCCAAAGTTTAAATTTTTCTGAAGAATAAAAATATAAGCTACTTTAAATATTATTAACTAAACAAAGTCTTGACTGAAAATGTGTAAATGACAGACCCACCTTTCTGTTGCTTTGGGGAAGAAAACCCCTATCTTTTGATACAAAGAGGGAATAGCTACAAATATTTACATAATACCTACCATGTACCAGGTAGTTTTCTACACATTTTACATTCATTACATTCATTATTGCACAACAACTATACGAAATGGATCCAATTATTATCCCATTTTACAGAGGTGGAAACCAAGGCACAAAGAGGTTAAATAACTTGCTCAAAGTCTCACAGTAGTAACTGGCAGAGCTGGAATTTGGATCTTAACAGTTTGACTTCTGAGCCTGCGCCCTCAACCATTAGGCAACACTGTCTCTCTTTCCTTTTGCCTCCTTCTTCTAATTTCCCTCTTTCTAAGTTTAAGCGTCACTCTGATTTCCAAAGAGACTTTTCACCACTGCTATCCGTTTATCAACATGCCCTCTTGCATACAGGATGGGGTGGGGATGGGCCAGAAAATAGTTGGGTTGAGAAGAAATGAGCTCAACGATCAAAAATGGTTTTTATTAATTAATATAAGGAGCTAATAGTGAAATTTCAAAGAGTAGCAATGGCAAAAGTTTTAGGAAGTCAAAAAAGTTGGAGATTAGTTTCTCCAAACAAGAGGATACATAACATGGGCAATTTAATGATCTATCTGAGATCCCTGGGATGGCACAGAAATCCTCATTAAGCAATGTGAATTTCTAAAAACACCAACCACTGGCAAATCATGTTTTAAATACATTTCTGAAATCCTACAATTGGTAGTTCAAGTGACAGCACTAGAGTGCAGGATTAGCAGTGGCATAGAGCAACAGCCGATTAGCTTTGCAGTGGTGTGTTGATAAAGGTTTTAACAACTAGCTGGGAAGGAGTAGGAGGATTCCTGACTTGTAGCATTAGCTAACTGACTTCTGTGGAATAAATGCTCCCACTACGGCTAGTTTCAAGCTACTAACTTGACATCACTGAACACAGAGTTTAGAAGAGACGTGCAACACCACACTGTTTTACGGTGCTTCCTCCCTACAGATAAAATCTGTATTTTACAGCTAAAAATACGGTGCTTCCTCCATACAGATAAAATAGATGTCAATAAACTCAAAAACAAAGATAATAGTAAAATGTAGCAAAATAATGTTTTTTGAGTATTTATAACCTTTGTGTATACTTTATTTGTATGTTTATATAATTTAATTTTTAATAATGGCTTGTTTAGCAACCAGCTTGCAAAATTCCTAAAAATTTACTAATCAGCTCTTGGGAGCTGATACGAACTGACTACAACACTCTACTGCCACCAGAAAGTGTAGAGATGACTTTACAGGGCATAATGTTAAAAAATAAAAGTCCACTAAATTTCATGGGCCTGATATCAAGTACCTAATTATAGGTAGGACACATCTCCTAGTTGTCTTACTCTGGAATCCAAAAACAAATTCTGTATTATAATCAATCCCTGAGAAGGCAAAAATGTTTATTAAGAATGTTCTCCTAGCCAAGAATATTTAATGTAGAAGATGCTGTTTGGTAGAAAACTATTTTCCAGAATTGTCTTAACTGAAACAACTCAGTGTTTAGAAATTCTATAATCACTAGAAAAGGAATATAGATTTGCTATCACAGACTATATAACTGGCTGATAACACAACACTGATTCTAAAAGAGACAAAGTGTAGCATAGTATTGAAAACCACAAACACCAGAGTTAGATAACCTGGCTTCAAATCCTGTTTCTTGCACTCATTATCTGTGTGGAGTTGAGCAAATAACTGTGTCTATTTTTTTCACCTGTCAGGTGGGAATCAACATAGTATTGTATCTACTGCAAAAGACTGTCGTCAGAATTAAATAATACATGTAAGTTCTGAAAACAGTACCTGGCACATAGTAAGCACTCATTTAGTGATCGCCTACTGTTAAGAAAACATATTCTTGTACTATTTTTTAACATTTTTTCTGATCTTTTCCTTCATTTAGTGTCATTCAGCAGTAGTAACAGCCACCACTGACTGAGAACCTATTTTTGCTAAGCCTTTCATGTATATATGTGTGTGTCACGAGTGTATTCGTGCATGGTTGCTCATAATTTACAACCAAACTTAAGAAAAACATATATTACCTCTTCTTTATAGGTGAGAAAAAATGAGCTTTAGCGAGGTAACATGACTTTCACAGCTGCCACAGCTAGTAGGTAGTGATGATAATTTAAACTCAGTTCTCTCTGCCTCAAAAGACTGAATGTACCTTTTCCCTATTTAACACTGCCTGTCTATAATATCCCATAATTTGATGCTCTTGATCACAACCTAATTCTTGAAATATTCTTTCCATGGTTGCTGTGACACAATTTTTCCTGATTCTCCTGACTCTATTTCTACCTAATCATCCCTATCTCAGTGAGTCACAGCCACACATTATAAACCATGTTCACATGGTGTTTACTCTAAGTGCATGTCTATCTCTGTGTCCAAATTTGTCCTTTTTTATAAGGACAACATTCATATCAGACTAGGGCTCATTCTAATAATCTTAACTTGACTAGATCTACAGAGACCCTATTTTCAAATAAAGTCACATTTTGAGGTACTGGGGGTTATGACTTCAACATATGAATTTTTTAGGGGAGATACCATTCAACCTATAGCAATGCTTACCCCTATACTTATTTTCTCACAATCACAATTTTCTCTTTGGGATTTTATTGTTTACCCATGCTTTTTTTTTTTTTTTTTGCGGTAGCGGGCCTCTCACTGTTGTGGCCTCTCCCATTGCGGAGCACAGGGTCCGGATGCACAGGCTCAGCAGCCATGGCTCTTGGGCCTAGCCGCTCTGCGGCATGTGGGATCTTCCTGGACCAGGGCACGAACCCGTGTCCCCTGCATCGGCAGGCAGACTCTCAACCACTGTGCCACCAGGGAAGCCCCCACCCATGCTTTTTATCTGGGCTTTCATTTAAAAATATATAGATTTGCAAAAAAAGTAAACTTCTCAATTGTTTATTTACATCCTACCTCTTCCAAACTGAATTAGCAATTATTTAAAATACAGAAAAATGGATAGACTAGATATATAAAATAACAAATGTGAAGATAAAATGAGTATGGAAGTATAAATACAGAAGTTTCTTTTTTACTTTTTATAATTTTCAAGTGTACAGCATTATAATTTGACATCTGTATACACTACAAAGTGATCAGCACAAGTCTAATGACCATTCATCACCATATGGTTGACCCCCTTCACCAATTTTGTCCACCTCCCAATCCCCTTCCCCTCTGGTAACCACTAATCAACTCCCTGTATCTATGAGTTTATTTTTTAAAGTTCTGTTTGTTTGTTTTGTTTTTTTAGATTACACATGAGTAAAAAATACGGTATTTATCTTTCTTGTCTGACTTATTTCGCTTAGCATAATACCTTCAAGGTCCATCCATGTTGTTGGTGGTCAATGAAAAAGATGTCATTCTTTTTTATGGCTGCATAATATTCCATTGTATATAAATACCACATCTTCTTTATCCATTCATCAGCTGATGAGCAATTAGGCTTTTCCACTTCTTGGCTATTGTAAATAATGCTGTGATGAACATAGGGATTAATATATCTCTTCAAATTACAATTTTAATGTTCTTCAGATAAATACCCAGAAGTGGAATAGCTGGGCCATATGGTACTTCTTAATTTTTTGAGCAATCTCCATACTGTTTTCCATACTGGTTGCACAAATTTACAGTCCCACCCATGGTGTATGAGGGTTCTCTTTTCTTCACATCCTCTCCAACATTTATTATTTCTTGTCTTTTCAATAATAACTATTCTTCCAGGTGTGAGGTGATACTTCATTGTGGTTTTGATTTGCATTTCCCTAATAGTTAGTGATGTTGAACATCTTTTAATGCATCTGTTGGCCATCTACATTATGTCTTCTTTGGCAAAATGCCTATTCAGATCCTTTGCCCATTTTTTAATTGTTTTTGTTGTTGTTGTTGAGTTGTGTGAGTTCCTTATATATTTTGGATATTAAACCCTGGAAGTTTCTTTTTACTTTACACGCCATATATTATACTCAACAACTAGAGATGAGTTTCAAGTATGGATTATATTGATTCAATATTTTAAAGAACTTTCATGATTATAAAGTAACACATTATTGTAGAAATTTGAAAAATGCAAAGAAAGCATTAAACCCATACTCAATCCCACCACTATGAACATTTTGATATGTATCATCCCAAGCTATACTATATCAATAAATAGACATATATCTGTAATTTGGAAGTTAATGCTGTATATAATTCTATAGGCTTTTTAATTTATATTGTGAGCATCATTCTATAGTTTATTACCACCATAATTTATTTAACTTATGTGATTTAAATTTTATTATAAATGAGTTACTAAGGGCATTGTACTTTTTTTAAGAGTTTGACTAAAGTTTATAAAATCAAGAACTAGATGTTAAAATTCAATTTTATCCAAACAGAATAGGCAAATATAATTGCTGAATATAATTTAGCAATACTCCACTGAAAAACATAAATTACCAAAGATAGCATTTCAGTTGAATCTCATACAGCAAAAGGGCACCAATAATTTTTGAAAGACCCTCACTCCATCTAATACATTGATAGCTTTCAGGACATAGATTGAGCAAAATTACTCATGTTCAGTAACTTCTTTTTGACACACACTGTTCCATTCTATTAGAACTGCTTCTTGTGGAGAGATATATGCTATTACTGTCAAAAAGTACTAAAGCGCTGAGATTTTACCCTGCTTACAAGCTAATAATCTGATACTGCTTCACGGATGCTAGCAGAAAATACAAGATTCCTAGATCAGAGACAAAGGACTTTATTATTCATGACAAAGCAGTAGCCAGAACTTCCTGTTAGTTTGCTTTCACTCCCCATGCCCTTCCAAATCCCACAGGGATAATGCAAGTGGGCCTAAATGGATGCCTTCATAAACAGGTGCTGCATTTCTGGAGAGGAACACTGAGCTTGGGGAATTTACTACTTTCATAGTAGGTAAAAGTAAACTTGTTCTTTGTGTGAAGAAAGACATCACCTCATCCCTCAAGGTTGTTCACTGCAAACACAAAGCTGAGGAATGGCCTGAGCAAAATGCAGTCAGGGTCTTGCATTCTTTGCATACCAAGTCAGAAAGTACAGGAACCTTAATGGCCCATGGCAGATGGCTCTCCTAACAATCTCCATTTTCTAGTTATAAACTCAATCTCACCAAATCTTGGTATTTATGAGACTGTGTTTCTCCCCTTAGTTTAAATGTTTTGATTTGCTTTTGTATAGGCCTTTAAAAATAGGCTTTATTGATATTTTAAAAGTTTTTTGAAGCTCTATATACACATTTACATTAATAACTATAGTTATTGAGCACCTATTATGTCAGGAAACGTGGGACATCTGAACTAGCCTTGCTCCTGATTCTCATCTCTATTATTTTCTCTCAAGAATTACTAGACATGCAATATGTTTGTTTTTCCTTGATATTTATCAAAGTATCAGATTTTATAGTTTTTTCCTTCATATATTTTCTTCCTCAAATTTGATCTTTCCTAATCAGATTAAATTTTTTTTCATGTATGCTCTTTCCAGTCTTTCACTGCCTACTATCCTACACCAAATCAGGAATCCATCATAATACCATAACAAATCATCACAAAGAAAATAAAACCCTATTTTTCAATAGCATCTGCATAAGCAGTATATGACTTTTGCATTCTGCTTTTTGTGCCAAAGTCACAACCTTCAACTTGATATCTAAATCCATCTGCGCTCCCCTTAGTCTTCCAGATTCCCTCCGCAAATCTCCAAGTCACTACAACTATGTTCCAGGTTCCTTCTGGCTCCCTCAATACTTGTGTAAACTTGTCTCCATGAAGAGCAGTTGGCAGGCTTCATGTATCCTGGCAAGCTTTCTCATACATCTTAGGTGCTTACTCCAGGAAGGGGGCACACATTCCAAATGACAATTCAATTTCAGGCCTATATATGCCTACCTCACTCCACTTTCCATTAAAGAGCTACATACTACAGTATTTTTCTCTTCCTCCAAGAAGTGGTAACTTGATTCCAAACACCTGTTATTGCCCATGGCCCTCCTTTTCTTGGTCTGTGAAGCAAGGAACGTCGAGTCATCTTCAGAATGTACAAATTCACAATTAACGTACTGCACTTCTACCCCTCCTTCTAGTCTGTGGCAGGTTCTACTCCATGTTACCCTCTTGGCACTGAGTTTGATTGCTTTTTATCTCCTTGAATCTTCCTTCTTTCTGACTTGCTTTCTGATTTTCTTCCCATCTTATCTAAGAAGACTTTGTCCTAACATGTAAATCAGGTGTTTACAGGCATCCCTCAATTCCCTCAATTTTGCCCTTAGCAAGAAAGCTAGCTTGCATAAATATGCTAGATAGGCAAAAATTCGTATCTCTGCTAGTAATTTAAATAGATCCCCTAAATTTACACTTATGGATCCCAAATTGAAATTTTCTCCTTAGAAACTGTTAGAGTAACGATTTGGGGGGCCTGTTTTCTGGAGATCAAAGGGACTCTACAAACATTGCTTTAACCTTGCTTGGCCACTCTGCTCCCCTTCCAGATAATCTCTGCTAACACTTAAAAATAACTATTATAACTAATTTTACCAGAACACCAACTTCACTTTTCCTTAGTAAACAAATAGCTATGTTACATGATTCTGACATTTAATGAATACCTACTGTGTCCCAGGTACTTTATTTATCAAATTCTAGTTTAGATAGCTCTTACAATGTTTGCTGTAAGTGAAAACTACATAATTCTAAGTGCTTTCAAGTATTAAAATGGTGGAGCTGGAAATCAACACCAGTCAGTCAGATTCCAGATCTGTGCTGTTAATCAATGATATATATTTAATTTTCACAATAACCCTGCAAGGCTAGTTATCCACAATTTAAAAATGAGAAAACTTAAGCAGAGAGAGGTTGAATAAATTTCTCAGGGTCATCCACCTATAAGTGGTAGAT